>NC_090925.1:1061212627-1061861169 GCF_040938575.1 Ambystoma mexicanum | reverse complement strand
CTTTCCTTTGATTGCTCTCAAGGCAGGGAAACCCCTTGTCAATATGACTGGACCATGAGAAGATATTATTTGAACTTTGCAGTAATGTGAATGCTAAACTTGTGGTTGATCACTTGAGGGGACCAAGAGCCTGCTAAGGGTGGGTACCAGCAACATGATATCTAATAATGGGATGGTTTGTCTGGGGTAGGAGAAAATAGAGGCACATGCACATAAGTTGGTGGGAGCTTGGATGAGGTTGAGGGGTTGGGCCACTAAGTGAAATAAAACAAAATCATTCAGAGTGAAAAAGTAAAACGATTCTGTAGGATCAGGGCACATGTCTTAAATGGTTAAATAAGGCTTATAATGTACACAACGTGTTACTTCTGAAAAAACGCGATAGTCAGGAAATTGTTACCTGGAATCTCAAAAAGTACTAATGCTACCTTGTTAAAACACAAAACAAATGATTAAAGCATTGTATGTCTACAAGAGACACCTTTGACCTAAAAGGACCTGATATTTCTATACCAGTTAGGTCCAATAAAACAGATTACCATTGCACAATCTGTCGCAATTCATGCAAGGGCCTTCATGTGTTTGACTGAAACATCTCCATATTAAAACGTTGCCATTGATCCTCTAGGTAGGTGGCACATAATATTATTGCAGATCTCGAACAGACAAGCAATACTAGACTCAGAGTGGGGCCACATTCAGACACATATTGCACACATCCCAAATGAAATCCAATTGAATCCCAAAACCTCTTCCAAGCTTTGACTCAATATTGATTTATTATTTCCTGCAACCTTCTCCCAACACAAGAAGCGTATTAACCAAGGTGAGATTTAAACCAACTTTCAGCCCAATCGAGGGACTAGATTGAACTGTTTTGCTTGGTATACTTTTAAATCTTTTGTTAGGGGCCTGGTAAGTCATACAATCAAATAAAAACAGTTGGCAAACATAGATTATTGGACTAGATTTAAACATTAGAAACAATATTTGAGAACACTTACAGTGTGGGCCAACATTCCTGATAATGTCCTTACTAAACTTAATACTAATGAAGCAGAATAAAGGGCAACAGTTCCAACAGAAGTACAGAACACAAATTGGGGGATCATTGGTAACACTCCTCACCCTCCAAATGGAGGACGATGAAGCTGACAACTGAGTCAAGGTAATCAAACACCAACAGGGTTAAATCCGATATCTATTCCATGCATTTTATTTTGAGATCCATTCCAAGGGTCCTGTAAAAGAAAATACAGAGAAAGTTCAGTTAGTTGACAGATTTTCATTATTACCGCTCTCTTCCATAGGTCTCCATAAAGTGCCTGGCATCACGTCTTAAAATGTTTCCCTTTTGTAAATTCTTCTTTCATCTAATTAAGCAAAGCCAGGCTGTTCCTAATTACTAGAATTAAGCTATCAAATCGATTTTTGGAGAAAAAACAAACAGAAACTGAAAGTAGCATCAAACAACTCAGTCTAATTGCGACAGTGAAGTACGCACTAAACAGTCATCTGTGGTCATTAACCATGGCAAATTGGCTTTATTTTTGGTAGGGCCACAACAGGAAATGTCAATAGCCTGGGAGCATAACTGGATGCTGCACAGTCTGAGCGGTTCGACGTGACCACTATCGCCCTAGAGACGGTCTCTCTTTATGAAGTTTTGCTTTTCGAATAATTTCTCAAATTTTTTTTGAGACAATTATGTGAAATGGGCAGTTCCTATCTGCGTTAACAGCGGGATGTCTAACCACATATCCCCCCACAATGGGACACCTACAGCTGCCCTTTCACCCATCAACTATTTTGTCTGTATGTGCCACCCTTCCTTTTTTCTGTTTATGCAAGTGACGTATATTCCACATGTCATCCTCAAGGGCATCCCTATCAAGGGTCTGCTGCATGCCAATAAAGCCATAGTGGCAACTCATCTGATCTCTGCTGTTACTGAGATCAGCCGCCTCGAACCAAAAACTGGCACTCTTTCAGGCTACAGTCACTCAACATTTCACTCACCCATATGGCCAAAAGAAAAAGACTGCCTGGGACTCATTTTGACCCAAGATATGAACAATACCTATAATCTTCCCTATGAAGCACTATTAGTGAAAATGTACAGTTTGTCAAGTCTTCACATGATGTGAAAGAATCAGATGTTGAATGTTAGGTGGGGGGTTCAAGGCTGCCTGTATCATGTGTATTGCATGCTGGTAAAGAGAAAGTACATGTTAAGTCAGTCCCATCGCTGGCAATACTTCCCTGGAGGCACATGAGATCAAAGCTCCAAAGAAATACACCAATGCAATGGAATTGAAATTAAACAATTGCATTTGAATTAATTAGAATTTATACATAGTGCGTTCACCAAAGCGCTACACATACTACGGAAGATGGCACAGAATCAAGTAATGGGTGCAAATGAATCAGTCCAACAACAACAAGAATAAGTTCAAAAGAGTAGAGAGAAGGTTTGATCTAAGACAAGTGCAGAAAAGATGGAGAAAGGAAGCAGATTGGACAGGAAGTGGGAAGGAATTCCAGTATTTAGGAGCAAGAAGCGAGAGAGAATGGAAGCAAGCGGAAGCACAAGGGTGGGTGGGAGTAGCGAACAAGAATTGCGATTGTGAATGCAGTGAGCAAAAAGGAATGCATATGGAAATGGGGAAAGAGAGGACAAGATGGGTGAGACATTGGATACATTTACAGACAATAGTGATAAAGGTACAAAAGTTCAAAAGGAAAGAGAGTGATAGAAGAAGAGGGTGAGTAATAGAGGTGCATGGCCAGAGAGATAAGAGGAGACAGAGTAGAATTATAGAAGGAGCATGGAGGGGTGACGGCGGAGATAGGAAGACAATCAGCAGAGCAGATCAATAGTCAAGATGGGAGAAGATGAGAGATGTATTCTACTTTAAACCAGTTACCCAAGTATAGAGCTCAAATCCACTTTCTAGATTCTGAAAGCAAAAGCACTGATTAACATTTAATGAAGTGGTGTAAATAAAACATTAGGAACAACCGACCTATATGTTTGAATGAAATGTCATATTTCTACATCTGTTCCTTAACATTTATTTAGCATTAACAGACTTCTGCAATACCTGGCACTGTTTCACAGGCATAAGCGATGGATACAGGGATAGACAACATCACGGCTGATCCAGGAGCACATCAATTGAGAGCAAAATAAGTCTTCATCTGTTTTACCAAGGCACACATTGCTTGGGTTTGCATTTTGTGCGCTACAAGAGTGTCACTGGTACTCTAAGGTTGACCTATGCGTCCTCTGATCCATTTGTTGCCATTCACTAATACCTGGAAACTCTAGACCTTCCAATGCAAACCCAACACATGTATCTGTTGATAAAAAGCTACACATGACTATTGTAAAGGTTTAATTTAAACCAAAAACAAATTAAAATAAAAAATAGCTACATACAATGTGCAACACATGTCAGCATTTCAATGTATTAACCAAGTCAATTTACCCTCAATCCAATAGATTGGACAGACCTAATTTTCGTGAATACATGTCAGATTTATAGTTCTGCACTAGCATGACTGTGGACCACAGGGTTATCTTCTCCATGCATTCAGACTGTCTAAGATATTGAATGAGTGATTTCATTAACCCTTGCACTTATCCCTTCTAGTTGATTCTGTCTATCAATCAACCAATCAATCAATCAAAGCTTTATTTCGTCCAAATTGCCATAAAATAACCCATAACAAATCAATCATAATGCAACATTTCAACAAATACAATAAAATAGGATTTCAAAATACATTTTAAGACCAATAAAGTGTTGATGTTACACAATCTTAGAAAACTTTGAGATGGTTTTATGAAAGAAGGTTTCATAACACTCAGGAGCCACGCTTGCTTGATCAATTTGGGCATGTAGCTGTACAGTTAAATGATTGTCATCATGTTATTAAAGCAATTCATTGTTTGATTATAGATCATGACTAATCGTAAAATATTAGTACTCCGTGGAAAATACAATGATACACTAACACATTTCATAGGCTAATTATACAAAAATGTATATTTACTAGACTGACGTATTGTAATGTAATTGCATGTGTAGAGCTAAGGCACAAAGGCATCTAGCCAGTGAGTCAGAACCATCCAGATAAAAAAGTACAGAAAAAAAACAATAACAACTCAGAATAGGTACATTATCAAGGCTTTGCGGAAGCCAAAGTGATCAACCATTTACCAGAGCCGAGCTGGAAGAGAGTTCCGCATAGACGGCACGAGAATAGAACATGCTTGCCATCCAGCTGGTGCTCTACGAAATCTTGGCACTCTCAAAGGTTTCTGTGAGACAGAACACAACGACCTGACAGGAGCATTTGGAGACCAATTTAGCTTGAAGGTTACTCAGCTGTAGAGTGATGAATTGCACAGTGAACAATGCAAAGAACCTTGCATTTGATGTGACTGGTCACCAGGAGCCAATGGAGCTGTTATAAAAGGCTGTGGGAATGGGAAAAACAAGTGGCTCCAAGAGCCAGACAGCTGACCAAAAAAATTCCATTGCAATAGTCCACACTTCCCACAATGGATGCCATCACCACCTTAGCGCGAGACTCAGGTGGGAGAAAAGGCACCCTTTTTTGGGGGATTTTCAAGTTAAGAAAACTTGTGGACAAAATATCCAGTTCCCGGCAACCAGAAGGTAAAAGTTAGTCATCAAGACTCTTCACTGATTTACTTGATTTGAGACAAGGTCCCAAGGAATCCAGCCTGAAAATCTGTTCCAGGCTGCCTCTGTCGAAACAGAATCAACTACCATAAACTCTCTCTTTTCTTCATTTAGCTTAATCCAATTTTTGGCCATCCGGCCTCTAATTGCAACCAAACAATTTCTACGTTTAGAAGTGGGGTCAGATAAATGAGAGTTTAGACAAAATATCAGCTTGGTGTCATCAGCATATGTACAAAACCGCACCTCGTGCTCATAAATAAGATCTGCTAGGGGACGTAGAAACAGATTGAAGAGAAGCAGAGATAGTGAAGACCCCTGACGAAGTTATATTATACAAAAAGAAGTTCAATAACAAAAAGAGCCTAGCTGAATGGGCATTCTGTCTGGGAGTAAATACCATTGCATATTTTTCATTTCCATACAATTCAAATTTTATTAATCACACAAAATAGAATTCTTAATAAAACCAATCATAAAAATGATCACATAGCATAAAACAAATACAAAACTAAAAGCAAAACAAGCATATCTATATAAGTGGGTCCTAATAATATGATTTATCTTAGGTCAACAAACTCATTCACACACAGATCCTTGTGCCGTAAAAATTCTGTCTATTTCATTTTGTTTTTTGTACTCTATAGATTCCCAACTTGTACAAGTTTCTGTCCCTTAAACACACAAAATGTAGGACATGCTTCAGGGGTATGAAATGTCTTGTGTCAGTTCTATTCAAGGTGACTTTGAATTCCACTAGAAAGGTCTTCTAACAATGAAGGGGTACCCTCTTTGTCTCTTGGGATTGTTGTCCCGGAGTCTCTTAAAACCTTGAATGGTTTATAAATGGGAGGTTCCAATTAATTACGGAAATTTTGCCTTCTTTTCCTCTTTCCTATGAATGCTAGCAGCAATGTAGGATGGACTTCGAAAAAATCTCCCCAACTTGACATGTATTACTTCCATTACTACATCGATGTGTAGAACCATGTCACCAAAACTTTAATTTCTCAAATGTATAAAATCCAAATCATCCAACACAACTGTTGAACTCTATGTCACTCACAACTATCACCCTAATACCATTGCTATGTATTCATCTTGTATGCCATACTTACTTAAATAACTGTCACCATATCGCATCTGTGCACCAATATTTCAAAATACAATCAAACCAAACACTGTAAAACACTGGTCTGTTCACACACAATTCACCTTGGTTTTCACTACTCGGGTGCATGACAACCAATAATGAACACTATTGCACTTCATGCACACTCACCAAAGCCTTGAAAAAGACCCATTCGGGCCGAAACACGTGCTAACTAACTACCTAACTAACTAAGAGGTTTCTTATATAGCGCAATCACTCACCCAAAGGTCTCAGGGCGCTTACATGAACGAGTACAAACACATAACACTAAAATGCCAGAAAGGAGAAAAGAAAGTAGCCGCCATGGGTCATGGCAACTAGCAGGTCCTGAGGGGTAGCCATTGAACTTGCGGCAAAAGGTGGAGATTTAAGTATTAAAAAGAAAGGTCTTAAGACAATTTCTAAATTGTTGCAGTGTCATGGACTGTTTAAGATGAAGAGGGATTGTGTTCCAGTTCTTAGGGCCCCAGGCCACAAAGCTTGCTTCACCCAATTTCTTCAAGAGGGTACGTGGTTGTGCTAATAGCAGAAGACTGTTTGAGCGTAGCGTACGCTTAGGAGGCGCAATCTGGAGCCTAGTTTTCAGTTATTCCGGGGCTTTGCCTGAGAGGCATTTAAAGACTATTACTAATCCTTTAAATTTGAGCCGCTGCTCAATAGAGAGCCAGTGTAACTTTTTACGGTGCTCTGTAATGTGAGTTTGACGACTTAGGCCACATACAGCTTGGACAGCTCCATTCTGTATAGTTTGGAGACTCTTAATATTTCTTTTTGAGGTGCCTATCAAGAGGCTATTTCAGTAGTCTAACTTGGTATTGACTATGGCTGCTGCAATAGATGCTCCGTTGGCTTCAGACAAATACGGTCTTATTTGCCATAGGAGATGTGTGAAGAAGCTGCATGATGACTTGAGGTATGATACATGCTTCTGAAAGGTCATATAAGTATCAAAGTAGACTCCCAGTGTCTTTACGAAGTCTGATACGTGAATGTTGTTACCACCAATTACAAAAGCAGTGTAATCTGGGTCCATATTTTTACGCCTAAACGATGTAATTATAACCAGCAACTCTGCTTTTTTGTCATTTAGGGCAAGAGAGTTAAGGGCCATCCATTTTTGAATGGTATCATAGATTTCATTTACAGTAGCTAGGTCGTCCTTGTAGACACCAGATAGTTTAATCACTATCTGTGTGTCGTCGGCGTAATTAGCAAATTGTATGCCCATTGATTTTAGCAGATCACATAGGCATTTAATGTAAATATTAAAAAGTAGTGGGGATAAGCAGGATCCCTGAGGGACACCACATGTGCTGGCTTTAAGTGTGTAATACAATCATGTTTGCCCTCTAAAAACAAATAATACAAATTTGGCCTTTGAAATGATGTTATTTGGATTTGTACAGTAATCGGTATGCCCCAATTAATTTAAGACATTTCTTACATGCTTACACCAAGGCAAGCTCTTCCCTCCATCTTTCCCTAGCACATTCTGTAAACCCTCCCTCTCTGTATTTAACTAGGAAATGTGTACTCCACATATGGACACAGTAAAGCAAGGGTCTAGAAGCAGCCACTTGCAATATGTAACCAATTCCATTCAATGGAATTGTTGGTGCACACCTTGGTAAATTTAGGACATACCTTAAAATTTAATTTTCAGTGACCTCTAGTGTTTTAACCATTACATGGCCCCAGATTGCTGCAACATGAAGCGTAGCTTGTCAGGCACGTGAGCTCACCTTCCCAATAGATTCGGAATGTCCTAGACACTTCTCCTTGTGCCTGGGATAGTGTCTGTTCCTCTGACTCTCTCTGTCCCTTACAGAAGTCCGCCCGGGAGGGTCCCCCTTCAGCCAGCAGGCATCGAAGGTCGGGTGGTTCTCTGGGTTGAGAACCTCTGCCGCAGGAGGGTCTTCTGCCTCTTCTACCTCAGGAGTTGAGTTTGGGTTTTCCACTGGAGCCAGCCCTTCCAGAGCATGGATCTCAATGGGTGCTGTAGGAACAGCAGGAAGAGAAGGATTCCCCTTCACAGAGGTGGCCTTCTTGTTCTTCCGTCTTCTTGCCTTAGGCTTTGCCTTTGGCTCGGGTACCTGACTCGCAGCCAGACCCTGTGTCACCTGTGACCTAGTGACTGCAGCAGCAGTCATGGGTAGACCATCCGAGATCAACCCCAATGCTACTAGATAATTTCCGTACGGATTGTTAGCAGGGACATTGTCCTGAACCAGGACAGGAAGCTTTGCTCTCTTGTCTCCAATCATGAGTTTGACTAAGGCTACAGGTGATAATTTGGGAGGCCCACCAGCTAACCTGGTGGTTCTCAGAGGAGCAACAACATAGTCCTCTGGCTTCAGCTGAGCAGGGTCCTGTCCATCACTGTCATGCTTGCCCCAGTGTCTCTCAGCCCAGGAGAAAGCTGGCCAAGAGGACACCTCTCAAAAACCTACAAGTGTTCTGTGGGATTGTCGCCAGTACTTCTGCGTACTGGTCCCAGGCCCCAAGGGGACACTGAGGAAATCTCTACAGTTGCACCAAATGTGATCCCGGTAGAGGAGGGGAGGACAGTGGCCTCCAACTCAGACATGGGGTAAGGGTAGGTCAGGCTGACAGCCTGGACTCCAAGTGCCTTACCTTTACACTTGGGGTCACCCTTTATGTGATCCAGAGCTCGACAGTGCCAACAAGTGCCAGGAAAGCAGGGTACAGTACTGGAACCACTGGGAGCCTGCTTTGTAGCAGGTGGACCACTATTTTTATTCCCACCCACAGATGACTTATCTCCAATAGATTGTTTGGTTTTAGGAGAGGAAGGTTTTGTTTTACCCGACTGTGATTGCTTTTGGGACTTCTCAGCTTTCTGAGAGGTCTCCTTTTCTTTGTCCTTAACCTTCCCACTGGAGTCCTTAGGGGACACACGGTGGGAGATCCACTTGTCAGCTAGCCTGGCCAGCTTAAAGGGATCCAAAATGTTCTGGTCAGCAACATACTGACACAGCTCCAGTGAACAGGCCTCAGAAAAATGCTCAAGAAACCAAAGGTGGGACAATTCAACAACGGTTTTCACCTTGTATCCATCAATCCACCCCATCATGTTCATATGTGCAACACTCACCCAGTCAACCCAAGACACATTCTCTCTTTTCTTAAAATCCCTGAACCTTTTAAGGGATTGGGTAGGTGTCTTGCCAAACTTGGCAAGCAAAGCAGACTTCATGCACTCATACTTACTCCTTTCTTCCACACTCAGTTTCAGAATACAGTCATGTCCAGTATGAGGCACTCTGCTTAAAAACACTTAGCCCAATCTCTCTTATCTACATCATGAATTGCACAAGCCATTTCAAATGCTTCAATCCATTGGAGCATATCAGAACCCCCCACAAACACACCAACCAAATCTTTCATAAACTTGGGGGCTGGGGACCTGCCACTCTCAACTGCTTTAGCTGAAGTCTCCACTCTAGCTTTCTGTAGCTGGATTCTCTGGTGCTCATCTTTGAGTATCACTTACTGTTCCAACTCCTCTCCTGTTTCCAACTTTATGTATTGAAAGGCTAACTGTTTGCGTTGTAGCTCCAATTTTAAAAGTTCAATCTTCAGGGCTTCCCCCTGAAGAGCAGTGCTTGGGTTCAGAACAGAGGCAGCAGGAATGGTGCAATTCCCAGAATCAGATTCAGCAACACCCCCAAGGGAAGAGTCCTCATTGGTGGCATCACCCCCTTCAAGAGTTTCACCATCGGTCTGGTAGTCCACCAGGGGAGCTATCAGCTCAGCTCTAGATGTATCCTCAAGGTCTAACTCCCTGGCTTCACAAGCACTCTGGAGAGCCTCTAAACTCATCCTAGTCAATTTACCATTCGCAATAGATTCCATTGCTTATAATGCAGTTATCTTGTACACAATTAAACCTCAATTTAACAAAGTGCAGACATTTTGTAAGTGGCACAGTTATACATTGACTCTTAAAACCATAAGCATCCCACCGCTGCCACCAGTGTAAAGAATGGAGGGGGTGTCTGTACCCCTGCTCTCTATATGGCAGAGGAGAGGCACAGAGGTCCCCAGCCAAGATTCTCTATTATTGGTAACATAGTCGAGCAATTAAGACCTAGCTTCTCAGGAGGTGATGAAGGCTGGTACTTAAGTACAGTGTAGTCCCCAAGCCCCTACAAAGGAATGTCCACACACTTTATTAGTTAAAACACAGTCTTTATATAATTAAGGTTCATGGTTATATACACAATCACAATAACTCACTTTGTGCTCAGTTAATCTACAATGGCAAATATATACAGTTCTAAGTGGTACCACAATTATTATCAGTATTCATTAAAGTGCATCAACTGTACTCTGGTTAAATGTCACACAAATCACTTCATAAAGGTAACCAACAATAGACATAGGAGGGAAAGCAGTTGGTTAGAACAATTGGCAGAATACTGGCCCCTACCACTAGACACAGTTCTGTGTGGAGATCCCCCCACCTGGGCAACCTGTAAAGTAAAGATGTATCACAAGCCAAGTCCATATGTTGTTCTATGAGTCTTATTTCCTTCTATAATGTTTCTACCACCCCAATGTACCTGGAATAGCATAGTTCGATGATGAGTCGCCGACGGATCCTTCTTGAGTGGCTCCCTTTAAAGCTGAAGCCACGGATTATCGAGATTCCTCGAAGAAAGTGAACTCAGCATCGAGGTGGCAGCTTCGGTCCCAGCTGTGCTCATCGAGAACAGAGCGAAGACGTCCTGCAAGGAAGAGGTGTGCGGGGCACCTCGATGTCGATAGTTCAGGACTGCAAAGAGTTTTTGAAGAACTGTGGTCCAGCAAGGACATCAAGTTGTCTGGCATCTCTATGGTCTTTGGGTGGTGGGAAACCCACCGGCGGATTCTCCTCAGCACGTTGACAGCCTGGCCTTCTCCGGTGGGATAAGTCAGGGGGCGTTGCAGACACGCGCATCCGTGAATCAAAAGTCTTAGGCAAAGGAGCGTTGCAGCTTGGTCGTCGGTGGCACGGCGTCAATCGGTCCCCTCTTCTGGGCAACACTGCTTTGATGGACCTCCAGCGGTTATAGCAAATCTGCAAACCCTGGTCGACGGTGGATGGAATGTCCGGTGCTTATCTTCGTTCTCCTCGCCAGTCCCTGTCTCCGGTTGGCAGCCTATCGAGGGTCTGACTCCCAGGGAGCTTCGGCAAAGGTTAGCAGTGCTCGATGGTCCCCCGGACCACGGGAAGAGGGCGCCTAACCAGGTCCTCTCTTGGATCACTCTCGACGGCTTTCGGCTTTTGGATTTCGGCGAAGGGAGACAGCAGTCAAACTTCTTCTTCAGACTCGGCTTCGAGATTAAGCGTCAGTTTCAACTTCAGCTTCTGAACGAATTCTAGCAGTGTGAGGGCTCCAGATATACTAGTTGATCTTCCATTCATTCTGCTGGGTCACACTCAGGCAACCAATCACTCAGAAGGGCATTCAGCAGTCAGTCAGCTAATCAGGCATACAGTGCATTCAGGCCATTCTCCTCCCTCTCAGACACTCACAACAAGGAATGTGTATTGGGACAAGTACCCAGACATTCAACACTACACACTGAATTCATACCATTTTCGGGCAGGACTGTCTCAGTCATTGTGTCAAACACCAGATACCAGACAGCCACAACAAGAAGTGTATATTGGTCCCAGGTACCACCCACAAAGTGTACCCACAACATACAGTCACTGGGAAGGCTCCAGCCAGTCTGGTCTGGACTTCACAACAACACCATATATAGAACTTCCACCGAACAGCCAGTCAAGGGGAAGGGACAGAGTCAGGGCTTCCCAGGACTTTGGGAAAACAAGGTAACAGGCAATAGAAAACAAGAGGCCACAGGGGACATCTTGTTTCCTATCAGGAACCAACTGATTCCAATGGCAGGGCCTGGGTATCCCAACATGGAGGATACTCAGAGCACCTGTCAAATTCAGCATGGAGCTGCCACCAGCCCATACCCGGCTCTGTGGGTCACACACAGGGGCCCAGAAACATATACTAGGGGCACAGGGTTGTACCCCACCCATGGGTGCCATAAGGGTATCCCATGGGTCTGTACACCAAACCAAAAACAGGAAGAGCTGCACTGCCAGGAGTCCCACATGGACTCCTGGGCAGAAAACAAAACAGAACACAAATGATAAAGGACTACAGGACAAGGGCGGGGAGGCCATGTCCCTCCAATGCATTTCCAGCATCACAGTACCATTACATATTACAGCTGCTTCCTTAGTGAATTCCCTGGTGTGGTCTTCAGTAGGGGCTCGTGCTGCTTTCTTACATGGGATTACAGGACCTCATTTTGTGACTGTAATTGTAATAATATGCTTAATATCCAGAGGTTTCTAAGCGCAGATGCGGGGATTAAACATGTGTTGCTTCACGTCGTCTTGCTTCCAAGGCAAGTGTGTTTTCCCTGAGCTATCCTCCCGATCAGGAGGAGTAACGCCACTTTTGTGAGAAATAACATCTCCATGAATCAGCAAAGGCATAGCATAATTTTCCCTTCTTATTGTGCTCTTTTTTTTTTAGACCTCACAGATGGATAATATATCAGCTGTTGGTAGGGTTTCTCACATGTTAGGTTTGCCCCCATTGATCTGACCCTGGGTTGCTTTCTTAGTACATGAATTGAGAATAGCAGCCTTCTTAGTGTTAATCATAACCTTTGCAATATCCCCTGATGATTCTAGTGCCACATTGCAAATGTTATTTGAGCTAACAGAACAGAGGCAGTCAGTTGCAGCTCAATTAATATTTGTCCCAAAAGGAGGTGCTTTCTGACTACAGTGATCATGTAAGCAATGCAAGTTTTTTATTTCATTGATGAGGACATTACACTCCTCAATTGGTGAGAGACTGCTTGTGGCTATTACCCAAGCGAAAATTAAACCTGGCAAGCAATACCAATAACAGTTAAATTCATAAAAGCACATTATAAAAAGTCAAGGGGCCTCATTACACGGTGTGCGCTAAAATCCGCATATTAGCGGCATGGCGCTATTAACGTGTCCGCCCTCGTAAGAGGGCGCTAATTACGCACCATTACGAGTACGCGGACACGAGCATAGCGCCATGCCGGTAATGACCCTACCGCCATGGCGCAAAAGTCCCCAAAAAGTCCCTTACCGGCATTGACGAAAGTGCAGATAGCACCTCCGCCCTCACGCTACATGCAAATTGCGGTCACCGCTATTAGCGGTCATCACTATTAGCGGTCATCGTTATTAGCGGTGACCGTAAAATAGCGGAAGCGGAAATAGCGTCATCGCGCCGGAACGGGAAAGAGCCCGGCGGCCATCTTTAAAAACACAATCCATTGCCATCCACTGCCCCCTGGACCTGTTTGGAGTGGCCTGCAGTTCGAAATCATCAGGGACACCCTCAACATGCCCAAGGCACTGAAGAAATCGAGTGGCAGGCTGCGCAAAGAAAAATACACCAATGAGGAATTGGTGATGCTGACACAGACCCTTGCGGAGAATGCTGAGGTGGTCTTCGCAAATGACATGCGCCGGCCAACCCTGTTGAGGAAGAAAGCCATCTGGGAGGAGGTCGCAGCCAAAGTCAGTGCAGTGGGCACCAGCACGCGCACTGTGCGCGAATGCAGGAAGAGGTGGGACGACCTCAGGCTGCGGGTGAGGGGCATCCTGGCGGAGAACCACCGCATTGCCAGTGCTGGTGGAGATGGATCCCCAATCCTGATGAAGGAATGGGAGGAGACGTGCGCCAACATGATTGCCGTCGAGTCGATAGAGGGAGTAGGCAGCATGGAGCTCGGCGTGGGAACCACTTCTGATGGAGGTGAGTGTACACATGACAGGATGCGACGTGAATGTACTGTACCCCCCCATATGCAAGCACAGACTCCTCTCATGCATGGACACACATCCACACATGCATCCATCCATCACCATGCCTGTGTCAGACAGACACACACACACACACACACACACATGCACACAACACCACAGACAAGTCCCAAACACTACCATGCATGGATGAGGCACTGAACTGGCACATCACCTGCATCCACAACCACTAAGTCCCAATTGCCACAACTGCATTAATAATGTAATCTGCATTAAGTAAATTGAAACGCAACCAATGCCATCCCCCATCTCGCCCCTGACAGGCTCACATACAGATGGGGAGGATGCCGCTGATGCAACACAGGCAACTGCTACATGCAAGAGGCCAAGGGCACATGAGCCGGCGGATACACCAACGACATCAAGGGGCAAGGGGGGCAGGCCGCACCAGACGAGTGCCAAACTACGTCGGAGTGCCACTGCCACGGCAGTAATAGCTGCACCACCAACTGCGGCCCCACCACCGGTGGTGAACCCACCCGCACCGATGCCAGCCACCGAGGGCCCACCTTCAGCTGCAGCAAGCTCCACTGGTGAGGCTGCCGCCACTGCCCCCCTATCCGATCTGGAGGACACCCTAGACCACGCCATGGAGATGCACACCCCAAGCCCCCCTGGATCACCAGAGCCAGTGCCATTCCACACCCCTGCATCTGATACCACAGTTGAGGACACCGTCCCTGCAATCATGTCCCCCATGTTGCCATCACCTGCTGTGGTGGATGCATACGGGGGAACAGCCTCAAGTGCACACTCACCCAGCACTACCCACCAATTGTCCACCATCCTGCAGCGCCAACAAGACCTGTCTGTGCTGGTTGGGCAGCATGTTGAGGAGGCTGCCAATCGCAGTGACAACATCGTGGAGGCGCTGAGGCACTCCACAGAGCGGATGGATGCCAACACCAACAGGCTGTGCGATGAGATAGGGAGGCTCAGGGAGGTCCTGGTACGCATGGCTGACACTATGGACCGCCACATTTCCCAACAAGGCCAGTCTGCCCCATCCTCATCCTCTGGGTCGAGGCAAACAAGCCCCCTCCGGCGCTCATCGCGCACCACCAGGCGCACATCTGCCAACCCTCTGAATCCCCCTGAGGACAATTGATAATAGGGGGTCGATAGGGATCCCTATGTGTGCATAGGCCAGGGCAAACCTGGCAAACACATGAGGGACTGTTGTGGGGGGTGGGGGGAAGGGTGTTATGGGTCTGTTGTGGGGGTGGGGGGAAGGGTGTTATGGGTCTGTTGTGGGGGTGGGGGGAAGGGTGTTATGGGTCTGTTGTGGGGGTGGGGGGAAGGGTGGTGGGATGTTTTTTGACTTGCACTTTCACACCTTAATGTTACTCAATACACTGGTTTCCGATCTAAACACTGGCCTGGACAACTTCATTGTGTGTGTGTACTTTATTGGGGACAGGGTCCATTGTGTGCTCGTAATCATACACCAGTGCATGACTCCCCATTACCATGTGACAGTACGGAAACATGTTCCTCAGGATATTTGGTTGATCTGATACTGTCTCACAGCACGTCCCTCCTGCCCATCCCCTCTTGCAAGACCTGCATCCCCTTCACCTCCGTCCTCATCACCATCATCGTCCTCATCAGGTGCCTCTATTACTACGTCAGGGGGCAGTGGCACATTCCGTCTGATACACATATTGTGCAGCATGACACATGCCATGGTGATCTTGGCCACCTTCTCATGTCCATACAGGAGAGCACCACCAGACCTGCTAATGCACCTAATACGTGACTTCAAAAGTCCTGAAGTCTGCTGGATCACGATGCGGGTACGTGTATGTGCACGATTGTATTCCTCCTCGTGCCTGTTCTGTGGGTTCCGTACAGGTGTTGAGGAGCCAGCTCTTCAGGGGATAGCCCGCATCACCTGTATGGGGGAATGAACAGGGTCCTGTTACTGTTCACCTCATGAGCGGCCTGTTCACATCACGCTAATTGACATTGCATTGTGATTCAAGTACTGAATTGACAGCATACATGCAGATGGTCTGTGTGGCAGCAGCGTGCAAGGGGGAGGTTGACCCTGCAAGTAGTAAGGCAACATTAATGCCTCCACCAGCATTTGACATGTCCTGGGTGAGGCCAGGTCTTAGGTGTCCCTGTCCCAGGCAAATTTGGTACCACACTGCGAGTGTACTGTCATTCTGACACCAATGTGGCCATGCTGTGAGGCATCACTTCAGTGGCGCTATAGGTGTGTGGTTCAGTGCTATGTCTAGGGGTGATCCCTTTGCATTCATTCAAGGGCGCATTGCTGGATTGATGTTGTGCTGCGCTGATTGTGTATTACTATCTTGACGCCATGTTGCAGATTCTTGTGAGAAGTGGCGTGGTGGGATGTTCAATGTGGATGGATGTGTGATATTTTGCAACCTGCATTATTGTCGATGTTGTGCAGCTTCAAATTGCATGTGGGTTCATTCCAAGTACATCGTGGCCTTCCCGGATGCACATTGGTGTACATCTGTATGTCCTTTTCTCCTACGGACGACAGTCGACACCCTGTTGCAGTATGTTTCTCTCCCTCCCCCCCCCCCAATCACGTTGCCATGTGCTTGCCCTGCTACTCACCGAGTAGCCACAAACGTTGTCCAGGGTTTCGCTCCATGTAGCGTGGGATAGTTGAGTTCCGCTGGACCATGGATTCATGTGTTGATCCTGGAAATCTGGCACAGCAATGTGTGATCATCTTGTTGGCGTCACATACCATTTGGACATTGATAGAGTGGAATTGCTTCCTGTTCCGGTAGACTACTTCATTGTGATGTGGGACCACCAATTCCACATGTGTACAGTCGATGGCCCCAATGCAACTTGGGATGCCTGCCAGTGAATTGAAGCCAACTTTTGTGTTTGCATTCTCCTGGCCAGTCCGTGGCATGGATATGTGTTCAGGTGCATGCTTCAGGAGGGCATCGAGTACCTGGTTCAGCGTGCGTGTGAATACTGGTTGTGAGATGCCATGCATCTGTCCCACTGTATGCTAGTAGGTGCCTGTGGCCAGGAAGTGGAGCACACTCACCACCTTCAGTTGCGGGGGGATGGCAGTTCTGATGTCTATGTGGCTCACGATGTCGTCGTGGATCATGTCCGGGATGCTGGTGATGGTAACCCTGTCCAGACGGTACAGGGTGTGTATCTGCTCAGGGGTTAGGTTGAATGGACTGGCTCTGACCCTGGGGATTGGTGGGTGCCTCTGTGGTATGCATAGGTGCCGTTGTGGTGCTTGCTGTGCCTGTCTTGCCCTCCTCCTCCTCCTCCTCCTCCTCCTCCTCCTCCTCCTGCGTCTCCTTTGTGCTGCCTGTTGTAGTAGCAGCTGCGCTGCAATGAGGTCCCCCAGGCCATTTACTGCTGCCAGTATTGGGACCATCTTTGTGTGGGAAGGGGTGTGGGAAGGGGTGTGGTGTGCTCCTTTTGAGCTGCCACAGTCTCCATTGCCTCCACCTGTGCTGATTGTGTCCACCTGTGGCAGGTGGGAACACTGCTCATTCCTCTTAACGGGTGGTCCGCGATGCCGGTATTAGCACCATGGCGGTAAGGGGTTTGGGTGGATTTACCATGCCGCTATTGGCATGTCCACTGGCCTTGTGATGCTGTGCTAATAGCGGCATGGCGTAATTTACGGGATGGAGGGTCGCGCGCACACGGACTGCCCGCTATTAGTGGCACCGTAATTTGCGATGCCGCTAATAGCGGTGTGCCGGGTCGTGATCCGCATGGGGATTTAACGTTACCGGTATTCCTTTACCGGTAACGGTAAATCCCTACCGCCATCCGTGTAATGAGGCAAGATCTTTAAAAGCACAGCAGTGGTTAAGATCAGAGGTTGACAACTCCTGTATACTAAAATTGTCAATGAATAAAGTGCAAGTATGAACAAAAAATAAATGCAAATAAATATGGTATAATCAAAGAATCATGACTGCGGTGAGGAACACCCTGACAGTTGAACGGGCGGCCAGGGTCCGTCTCCCACCTCACCCGCAGACAAATCAGGTACACAAAGAAGCTAAGTTAATAAAGAACCAATGGCCATTAGCTGGACAGAACAACGTCTGAGCTCATGCAGCTCTCGCAGTGAGAACTCCCGCCACCCGAGAGGCTGTCTAGTCTGACTCTCCCCTCCTCCTATCTCAGATTTGACAGGGTACTGGCTCATAACAGTCCCATCCAATTGAAGGGCCAAACTGGTGATCATCAGAATAGATTTTAGGAAAAACGTGGATTAAAGTTGCATTAAAAAAATGCTTGAACGACTATGAGCGAAAAGCCAAAGAAGGTAATGCTCCAAGCAACTCACCAGCTCCAGCCAGCACCAGCCAGCCAAAGACAGCTGCGCTCTTGGCTGCAGCGGGACCCGCAAAGGGACTCTGAAGGTAATTATGGTACCGCAATTTGCCCTATGAGGCAAAAATGGGAATGGGGAAGGGCCAATGGTAAATGGGGAATTACCACCCCGCCAACCTTGGAATGGGGTGGCAATTCCCCATTTAACCATGGCGGAGTCGGTAAGTTACTGGCGTTAACCATGGCGCTAATAGCCCCATTGGTTAACGCCGGGGTCCTAATGAGGGCCATTGTGTTGAGAGGTGTTGAGCTTCTTCATGGTTGTAGCGGGCTGATGTCCTGTGTTCCAGGGGGAGGTGAAATGTGAACTCAGCACCGACGTGACTGCTGGGAGCCTGTCATAGATTAATATCAGCAGCGAGGTCATGGCACTAATGTATGCCAGGGGGGTGGACAGTGCATAGTTTGCTCTGTTGCCCAGTCACATACAACTACAAAGGCCCCCATAGTTAACAAGGTGGTCAGCGCATTTGTCAAATTAACGTGAATAAAAAAGTGCATCCTTTGCACACTTTCTATTTTGGATAGTTTTTGAGAATGTACCCCATATTTCTAAGTCCTCATTCACAGCATCACATTCAGGTACTTGTGCTTGTAGTTCTGCAGCCTGCATTCTTTGTGATGCAGCAATAAGGAAATAACTCATGTTTTCATTGGAGAAGAGCTCTCGGGAGAATATGATTCGGTTATTGACAGTTTGATTATGCAACCTCCTATTCATGTTTCCACACTCCATGAAATGAAACCGTGCACGTGAAAATGTGAACTAGGGTCACATTGGCACTATGGACAAGGGTGCCAACAGTGGGCCCTTCCGAGAGAACCTTGTGTGAGGTATTTCCGCCAAACCAAAAAACGAACCTTTAAACTAAGGAGGCGTTTGGAATCGATGGTCCCGTGATTGTATGTTCTGTGATTTGCAAGATAGGCAGCTCTTTGTTTTAAAATATATACACTATAATGGATAAGATCCAGTAACAAAAAAACAAAAAAAACAGAAAAGGAGAAGGAAAACAAGGAAGATCCCCTTGCCTCTTTCATCAAGCCCTAGTGTTGCCAGATAATGGAAAGCAGTTTTGGTGTGGAGATGGTTACCTGTCATGGACTCCCATAGCATCCCATTGTCATGATAAGAGGCAAGGACATCTTTACTTTTTTTCTGATGCAAGTCTTTTAGGATTAAGAGAGAACAATAGAATACGATGTCAGTTGGTGTAACAAGCATCATTGGGCCTCATTACGAGGTGGGCGGTAAGGGTTAACAGGCACCGGTAAGGAGACTGGTGCTGGTAAACCCTTACCGCCCTATTTCGAGGTCCCTTGGCGGGTCCCGCTAAGGGCGCCTGGTTTTACCAGGCGCCCTTAGCGGGAGCTGCTAAGACAGCAGGGAGCTAAGAACGGGCCCGCTACAAGCGGGCTCGTCATTAGCTCCATCCCCATTCCCATTGAGCCCTATGGGGGCTCGAATGGGAATGGGGAATGGTTCTCGGAATGGGGACTTGCCGGTCCTCCAAGGTTGGAATGACCCGCTAAGTCCCTATTTCGAGAACCCGGACCCGGAATGCAGTAAGGCTACCTCGTAATGAGGCCCATTGAATGCTAAAATACTAGTTGTGATTGTTGCAATCAATGACTCAGTAAGTCAAAAGCAGACAGAGACAAGCTCACTGCCTGATGCTGTTATGCTGCGTGCCATTTCAGATGTAGTTCTTGGATAGTTACAGAACAGTGAGTACAATCGACTATGCCCGTTTCCCTGCTGTGTACACGAAAACCCCTAGCATCCTTGCACGTGTCTAATTTTGATGTGAGCCAAGTTGATTAAATCCCGATGGACTCAGGAAAAAACTGGCAAAATGCGTAGGAAACCATTGTAATGATGAGTGTACATGGAGCTACTGCTTATTTCCTGCTCGGGGTATGAATAGGAAGCAAGAGCCCAGGAATGCCCATATCCGATGCCTTTTGCACACCCCTGCTAGAAAAGTGTACACATCCCATGAAGAGTTCCCTGGACCTGGAAGTATTAGTGGGCAAGGATTTGCATTTTCGCTGACACAAGGGCCTTTTTAGTGCCCGATTCATGGATTTTTTTTAGCACGGTGCAAAGTGACTTAACACTGATAACAAACACCCTGATCCACAGAGCGGTGCAAAGCGTATATTTCCACAGCAATTCCACAGCAAAGTGACTTTGCACTGATAACACACACCCTGATCCACAAAGCGGTGCAAAGCGTATATTTCCACAGCAAAGTGACTTTGCACTGATAACAAACACCCTGATCCACAGAGCGGTGCAAAGCGTATTTTTCCACAGCAAAGTGACTTTGCACTGATAACAAACACCATGATCCACAAAGCGGTGCAAAGCGTATTTTTCCACAGCAAAGTGACTTTGCACTGATAACAAACACCCTGATCCACAAAGCGGTGCAAAGTGTATTTTTCCACAGCAAAGTGACTTTGCACTGATAACAAACACCCTGATCCACAGAGCGGTGCAAAGCGTATATTTCCACAGCAAAGTGACTTTGCACTAATAACAAACACCCTGATCCACAGAGCGGTGCAAAGCGTATTTTTCCACAGCAAAGTGACTATGCACCACTTTTGCACCACTACGCTAAACATTCCATTAATCTGGGCCTTAGTCTCCAACACCTCTAATGTAAAAATGGTTAGCACATATTCAGCGCAACACGCAATTTGTCTGATTTATAGTGCACACTTCTTACATCCACAGTCCCTGCGCCAGTTATCATCAGTAAATAGAAATACATCAATCTTCTGGGGCCTACAGTAGTCTTTCAGATGGATGCTCGATAAAACTGCACATGGATTGCAGTGAAGGATTGCTTTTCTTTCCAGTTTCCTGCAAGAGATGGAGCGCAGACAGCACACTGCTGCACGCTTCTGGCTAAACATGTCAATATCATCTTTGCAAGGTTATTCATGGGGTCAGGCAGTCACCCAGAAGTGCAAATTAAGTCAGGGAATTGGAATCGGGCCGTCGAGTGCCCAGGAAATGGACGGGGCAGCCCCGAAAGTGTCAGAAGACAAACTCGGTACGGAACACCAATCGGTGCGTGACTCGAGCCAATCTATCATTTTCTGATGTCTGGGAGTGATTTGCTCGAGCAAAACTGTATTCCGGGGCAAGCCAAGCACACATAGAAGGGAATGGCCGCATTCAGCCACACAGCTCTGGATTCTCAGCACTGCCATGTTGTGTTGTCCTTATAGTGCTGTATGCCTAGAGGCGGGCAGGCTATTGTGTGACTAAATAGGGAGAACTGGTCATTGAAATCCAACAGTTAAGGATGCTCTCCCAATATGACCTGTTGACCGGTCTCCTCTGAGGGTTAGCAATGCACCATGTCGGACTCCAGGTGAATGTGTGCAGCAGTTTAGAAGCGTGCAAGTTGGATGCACAACTATACCACAGAGCATGTCCAAAAATTAGGGGAAACAGTGGTCAAGGAGAGATGATGAGGTGCGAGATTTGGCAGAGGGTAGTTTAAAAAGGGGTGAACAATACTAGCATGAGAGGATTTAGGATGGGCAATTTCGGAGTGACAGAAAGAACTGCCCTAGAGTGGGGGCAGAGGGGTTTGGGGCAGGGTTAGCGAGACCTGACTTGGAGCTGGCTGAGAAGCGACTAGTTGCGAAGAGCAGGTCAGAGCGGAGAGCTGACTGTGTTAAAAAAAGATAAATAAATAAATACAAAGAAAAATGTGGAAGCCAGACCGTATTAACAAATACCCTTTTTTGTCAGGTTATTTTTAAGAGTTATTCCACCAGGAGCTCACATTGCTATGGTTTGTAGGGAGACAGGCTCCTTGAGAGATAAAGTACTGGAGGAAAGAGGGGCGGAAGGGGAATGGGGCAACAGATGCTACACCATCTCCTGTACTGCATTGAGTCATTGAGTAAAGCTTGATGTGCCTAAACCTGGATGTCTTCCTGGTTATGGGTCTGCCTCACCATTGTCCAAAGTGTTTTGTTCCAATGGTGATGTGGTGGTTCATTGAGACTTTGCTTCCAGTGGCTTCAGTGTCTTCTCCTTAAGTGCTATCTTCCCTCCATGCGTCTTTGTCTGTGGTGGTGGAAGCGTCCTTGCACTTGTCTGCACTGCTTGCTGTGTCCTGGTTGTGAAGGAAGGATGAGGTACTGCTTCAGGAGGTTTTCTCGTGTGACTGTGCTCAGCAGTGGGATGGTCATCGACTTGTCTCGTGCCCTTCCGTTAGTGCTCTCCTGAGTTTGTACTGCGATATTCCAGACTTTCTATCTGGCTGTTGGAATTCTTGAGCAGCTTTCCCAAATGTACTGCAGCTGTGTATTTGGGGGGCAGGGGTCATTTTCTTTACGCTACTGTAAAGCTTACTGTTTACCCAGTGCCCTACAGATATAGAGAACCACTGTGTGGCATTTCTTCTGTGCAACCACTTTCTTTAGAAAGGAATGACAGTTCTCAATAAGTTCCAGGAGTGTGAAACTGAATGCCTGAAAGGGGAGAGTTATAGGACCATCAGAGCATTCCTATTCAGAACCTTTGAGAAAGTACCATCAATGTACATGGGCGAAAGCTGGACCTATGACGAATCTTCGCACAGCCATCTCACCACATTTTCCAGCAGTAGTTTTTTTTTATTTATTTGGGAGCGGCCTCTCTCATGTCCTTGGTTCCTTACCCATAATCACCAATCCACCTATTTTACCCACTCCCCGCCATTTTTTTTACTAAAGTGAAATGTGCTGCTGCAAAATGTAGTGAAAGGGCTGCAGGGAAATGGGGGGTGCAAAAAGCCTATGTCACCGGGGGAGGTGGGGCGGGTTGGGGGGTGATGCAGAGATAATATGTTATGTCCTAAGAGGTCCATGTCTATCACTGAGATAGCTTAAGTTCCCCCATTGTCAGGGCACCAGTCAGGGCGTCCTGCAAATGCAATATTGCTTAGGTTTCCCAACAGGGAAACCAGGCTTTGCTCCATGGCCCAGTGATCCTCAGAAGGAACACAGGCTGCGAAGCCAAGTGACAGGTTTAACGCACCTGACACCAGGCTTTGGTTTAGAAGAAGCCCCTCAATGCCTGGGCATATGGTTGGCACTCCCCATTGAGGGATCATGATTGCTGTCCAATGAGTAATGCTTTAACATCCAGAGAGATAACAGTTCCTCTTGGAATGGTGTCCTGTGGATTAGGAGAGTTCATTCATGTAGTTTGACTGAAGGACGTTGCAGGTACCGATCTTAGCATGCATGTTTTCTGCATGCAAGGAACCTCTGTTCACGTATGCCATCCTTTAAATAAATGCTCGGGGTACTCGACCCGTGGCATACCAGTTGCCATGGACATCCCTGTCATTATTCATTGTTTCCTTTCTTAAGAAGTGCAGCAGATACTTCTTTGGTTTTGCATGTGTGTTGCACTATGTCACCCCAGTAGCGGAGGCAGATTTTGGTGCCGGGGGTGGAGGGGGCAGTCAATAGGGTGCCAGCAGGAGGCTGGGGGGTGCACTGGGCACCAGGAACGATCGGGGGGGGGGGGCAGCTTTTCCCCTTGCCCCGCCTCCTGCCTCCGCCACTGAGTCACCCTTATACTTTTTTCACAGCTGTCCATGTAGGGACCCACAGATGTAAGACACGGGGCACCCTTGTCTTAATTGTAAGAGCATGCAGTCTATCTCCTTTTACTTTGTAGATAGATCATAGAGTATAAGCATAGAGCTAGGAAGGAAACTCTTATGTTGTGAGGGGAGCAACCTTCCAAGGCTTAACATTTCTCTGGTAAGCCATGCTGAGATGAACTGCTGGGGAGTATTTCTGGGAATCCATTCCTCTTTGTAGGACCCCAAACAAAACAATGAGTTTTGCAGAATGTGTGAATGGCCCGGTTGTTCCATGTTATTGATCTTTACATCTATTGTTGTGCAAGAGGATGCGACTGCCCCTGTGAGATGAGCAATAGAGGACCCGCTGAGTCCGGGAGTTGCGAGAGCTAATTCTATTAAGGACTCCTTCACTGGTCGAGGCGAAGGAGCATAATTGAACCTGTGTGTGTTGCATTGAGGCGGAGGTCAGAATCGGGAGGTTAATGAGAAGCCAATGCACACCAGACTATACTTACATAATGGGCCCTGATGTGGTTAGTGGCACTGCCATGTGATTGCATGGTGGTTGTGGCACAGACCGCACTCTGACTTTGTGCCGGTACCTCATGAGGAGACCACTGGGAGGTCAGGAATAGATGTGCCTGAGACGCGCCACCTCTGTGGAACAAGAGCATGTGGCTACTGCAGCATCAACATAGGACCAGACATGACTGCGGACATCATGCCACATAGGTGCAAAGCAACAGCCATGCTAAAACCAGTGCTGTACAGTCCACCCTGCTGCTAGTGTAGAGTGTAATGGGCCGAAAAGTGAGCTTTGGCTTGGCAAGGATCATCAGTAGAACAGAGACCGCCCAATCGCTAGGACGTGAGCACCACAGCTTTATCAGGGTGGAGTGGATGCAAAGGAGATCAAGGGCACTGTATTACTTATGTGGATGTAGGCAATGCATATGTAGGCACCAGAGAGTGAATGGCATATATGTTAGTGGTGCATACAATGCTCTATTAGCGTTGAAAGACGAGACACAGGATGCATTAAACCTCAGGCATATGCTAAGGGCTGTGATGTTATTTCTCCTGAAGGGAAGAAGATGTTTGCCAGCTGGAGTGATGCCAGTCAACTACTAGGGTGTAGCCAGGCGTGCTGTCCAGGAGTGTAGTGCTAGCTCACACCTGAAGGTCACTACAACAAATCCAGTCTGAATAGTCAATGGGGCTTGGAGACCCTAACTCAGAATGCAGTGATATTATCGAATAGATAACAAAGAAGGCAAGTTTAGACAAACCTAAAAATTGAGAAAAAAATACAGAATTTTAGAAGACTAATTAAATGTGGTTTGGAATGGAAATACTAGTGTTAGCAGTGGGGAAAAGGTTTTTTTTTAAGTGACTTAGGGGTGGGTGGTTGAACCCCCCAAAAACAACAAAAAATGAATTAGTTATATTTTTAGATGTTTTTTGTTCGTTAAAAATTGATTCTTTGTTTTCTCATTTGATAAAATCACATGTAACCCACCCCCCACCCCCCCCCAGTCATATGCCCTGCCTGGGTAGATAATGCCGGGGAACAAAAAGAAGTAGCACTCGGTAACAGAATTTAATAGGGGCTGCAACAATCTGGCTTCGTCTGTGGAGTGAATGCAGTAAAAGAATGGTCTGAAAACAAAAGGAGGGACTTACACAGGGCAGACACACAAGAAGCAGCCTTACATCCTCCCCTGCCACAGCCACAGTTATGTGTGGACTCACCATTTTACTGGGCCATGCTGCCCCAATCCAGAAAGAAGAGGGCCTGAGCAAAGGAAGGCCCGTTGCTGGTTGCACCCAGTCTCAGTTCTGTCTCCTAGATGCAGAATTCCAGCATGAGGTAACAGCTGAGAGAGGAATGGGTGCCAAGATAGGTTCAGGGGCCTGAAGGAAATGGGCATTTGTATTACAGTGAGGAAAATAGGTGAAAACCCTGTCACACACAAAGTCTCCCAGAATGCTCAGTGCCTGGCTGTGCCTAGACACACTCTAAGTGTCGGGAAGGCACAAAGAGCACCGCCCAATTGATGAATTGGAACATTCACAGGAATATGCACCCGAAGCCACCAAGTGGTTTGTTTCCATCTTCACAGACCAAATGAGACTCAGGGATAAAAATGAGGAAGAGTGGTACAGAGTGGCGTGTTGGTGACGGGTACCTGGGCATGAGCCCTTTGCAGTGCTTAATTTGAGAGGTGTTTGCCAGGGTTCATCCCTGGCACTTATTTCTGAGCCCTGGTACATATTATCTCAGACTCAGATTGATTATGAAGTAATGATAGCCAGAGCATCCATCACCCCAATGAGCAGGTGCGAGCTACTGTTTAACCCCAAATGTCTCAACAATGTCGGTAACACCTGTGAGTGGTGGCAGCAATGGCTGGCAACTGCCCACCCACAGTGTCACAAGCATTCTAGAGAATATTTTGGTCCTGGCACTTATTTTCTTACAAAATTACGCACTATCCCTTCCCCAGTCAAGGAAGAACTGGCAAATCAGATGACCTGAGAGAATGATGGGGAAGTGGAGTACATTCTGCCGAGCAGTGCTTCTCTCTTCATGAACCTGGCCACAATAAACCTGGGTACAGAGGTGAGGTGGAAGGATATAGTAGGGGTCATACCCCCCTTGTAATAAAATGACCACCTCGCTGAGTTCTGGATTGACCATTTTTAAGATGTTGGACACTGAATGTAAACAAGCTAAGGGTGTGTATTTTATTATTCTGAGACATTTATTTTCCTGAATACATAAATCTAAAGTTGCGACCAGGAGTGACAAGTACTAGAGGTTCATAAAGAAAAAGAAATAAAACTAGCAGAAATTAATTATCAAAGAGCTATTTTTTAACATCAAGGGCCCGATTCATGAACATAGGGAACTTGCGCACCAAGCTGCATCCAAATCCGCGTTTGTTGATTCATGGAATGAAATGCGCAGGAAGTTTCCAGGACTTGCGTGGAGTTTGCACAGGCTCAGCCAGTCGTCAAGCACCTTGCGCAAGACACCACGTAGAGGGTGGGCATGTCTTGCACAGAGGACTTGGTAGGGGGCGCAACACAGAAAATGGGAAAACAACATCCAAAAAATTGACATTCTGAGGGACGGCCCGTAAGCAGTCCCTTGCATGCCTACAATTGCGCCAAACGACACGTATCCATGGAACCACACACACAGCCTCTCGGCATAGAAATGGCATGCAAATCCCTCCATCTCTATGCCACCTGAAGGCAGGCGTAAAGACATTTGCACATAGGAATCACAGCACGGAGGTGAGTTTGCATGTCAGATTTAGTGGTGTGTGTACGCAACCGGGATTCCGATCTTACTTAGGGGTGCGCGTACGCAGTTTAGCAGGGTGCAGGGTCAGTTTACAGGGGCTCACACACAGATTTTCCAAGCTTTAATACTAGTTATGCATTTGTATGCGCATGTTGTTGAGGTGATGGCAACAGTAACGGGGACCCTGCACATCGTTCCCAAGATGCAGGCCTGCTTGCGTGGGACCACACGCACTGTTTGAAGGATGTGTGTAATCGCGCCCAGGGGAGCACGCAGAGGTGCACGACTTGCGAATATGGTTACTTTGCACAGTGCATTCCATGAAAACAGGGGCGTGCATCTTTTATTCTGTGTGCAGGCTTACGCAGTGTCGTTCTCAGTGCGTGGCAAATGTGGGAGAAATACACACTTTTACATTAATCGGGCCCTTGTATATTAAAAAAACAAAATGCATAGCTATATCCCATGTTGAGACACAAAACCCAAACCCAATACAAAAAGTGTAAGCAGTTGATTATGTTTGTTGTTTTTTTGTAATAAAAATGTGGGATTATTCCCAAAAATGTAACACATTTGATATAGAGACTCTAGCTAGATTCTGCTTACTTTTAAGCACTTTAATCAGCGTTATTATTACCCAACTATCTTTACTCAATTCACTGATCTTGGAAGGATTGAAACGTGTGCCCTGCAGGCTGAACACTGACATCTGAGTTGAGCGGCTAATTAACTACTTTTCTTGATTCTTGTCTATGACCATTTGAATTATAATGAAATGCCTTCATGTCCCAGACTTTTTTTTTTGTAGGGCAATATATAGTAAGTAGTATTAGGGTAACCTAATCTGGCAAAGAACAAGCATTAACGCATCCTCATATTATGCAAAAAAGGCCCCTGCAGTTAATGAGAAGAGTAGTTATCATGCACCATAATCACTACTCGCCCAGCCCACAAGTGTTGATTGGCACAAATGATCTTATGTTGAGGAGGAAAACCATGAAATTGGGCGTTTATATCACACTCCGTGCAGAGCACAGCTTCTAAGCACGGGACTGGGTATTGAAACCATGCTGCTCAGTATTGTCTTGTTACCAAATAAAGCATGTTGCTCCTGAGCTATCCTCCCAGCCAGGGATTAAAGTTGTAAGAGAAGAGGCAATAGTCTCATTAAGCCAGGTTCAAGTCATGCATGGTAAATATAAAGAGTGATCCTAAAAAAAGGACATTTTGCACTTCACACTGAGGGTAAAGCACCGTAGCATAAAGAGGAAACAGAAAATGACAGTTTTACTTAGTGAGGGCCTTAGTATGAAAGAGGTTAATGGCTTGATTTGGGGAAAAGATTTTCAGATATCCACAGATGATGGAGAAGGCAACAAAAAAAAACACATCTTCGAAAAAACTCTCAGGATGTTAAGAAGTAACATAACTGCTGCATACATGGGCATAATTCCAGTCTCTGGGTATAGTCCTGGTGCAGAAGGGCTTGCCTTTGGCATGCTACCGGTACTAGCACTGTGCCTGCTTTCCCTGTATATGCCCACCAGGCCCGGCTCCAGAATGTATCATCTAGGTGGGCCAGAGGTGTTATTGGGGGGGCCCAATTTCCAGTTGGTGTGAGAGTAGCCTAACCCACTCCGGAGCTACATTATATAAAAATAATAATTCATAATTTTGCATTTATATAGCACTATGAACCCACAGGTATCTGAGCGCTGCTTATTATTACCCACGGTGTGGGGTGCTCATTTATCGACCTCGGAAGGTTGAAAGGCTGCGTTTGGCCCTGCTGGGATTCGACCCTGCATCAGCAGGCTCTGCACAGATGTCAAAACGAGCGCTCTACTCGCTGTGCTATTGGACCGGCATATATATAGCCTTCAAGCCTCTGGCACAAACAATACATGGGTTAGATTCTGTTTCATACAGGCACTATGGACGGTTATCCAAACTGCATGAGCTAATGAGGATCAGTACTTTATAAACAGCCGCAGCCATGACATCCTCTGGCCGGGCAGTCTTCCATACTTGTTTGTTCAGAAACCCTCTAGTAAGTATGTACGACAGAAAGCACTAAAACACGGCCCATACTCACCATCTTGCCCTAGTCCCTGGCAGGCAGGGCAAGCTGCTAAACCCGCCCAAGTACAAAGGATACATTCTGATTAGGTAGGAATCATTATGAGAGGTACCCTTAGAGTGAAGAGGAACAAAGACATCATTCTTGCCGTGACACATTTTCAGGCACGGCAGGCTGCCTGACACCCAAGTATAGAAGAGACATTCTGAAAGTTCCATTCTTGGCATCTTCAATTAGGGAAGGCATCAAGCATTGTTATTAGGTTGGCACTCTGCAGGCAGTTTGTGTAAAAATTAAGAGCTCTACAAAGTCCATACCTGCACATCTTACCCATTTTATTTTTAGTTTGGGCTGTGATCTGACACCTTTAATCTGAAACAGTTGTATTTGAGTACAATAAAGTGGGAGTTGGCAAGTGAGAAAGGACACACCCACTACCTGCCCCTAGCCACCCAAAACACATCCCCCTGAGATCTCTTTTAGCTCACTCTATCAATATGAAATTTCACACTTTTGTCTGTCAGAGTTATTTCTAAGCAGTCTGCTGAGAGTGTATTGCAGAAGTAAATGGCTAATGGTGTAATAAACATGCATTGACCAAGTGCGCTATTAGCCACTTGATTATTATCTGTTCCTTGCACTAAAATCCTGTTAAAAACAAGCATTGACAAAGCCAGGTGGCTTATGTATAGGTATTACATAGGAATTTGCCAAGCACTGCTATCAAATGTCTAGGTAATCACATCTATTTCCCGGCACTGTTGCAAACCTATGGCCAGGTAGTACCACCATAGTAGCAGTGCCTAGCAAATGCCTACCACATACCTAACCAAAAGCTCAAACCGTTGGTTTTGTCCTTGCCTTTTTAACCAAGCAGCCCATCTGTGTTCTTTCAATTTTTTTTCATTTGTAGAATTCAAACTGCATAAATATTTATGATTAATTAGGTTAGACTTAAGGTGTACTCCCCAAAAACAAAAATACTTTGAACAAAAAACAATAGAGGAAAAAATGAGCAAGACGTGAATTTCTTTCTCCAAAAAGCTGTATTCTCGACAAATGAGAATAGTCCTTTGACAACTGGTTTAAACTAAAAGGGTAATTTTCTCTTTAACTTTTTAAACTCCCTTACAAAGATATCCATGCAAAAAAGCTGTATTCTTGACAAATGAGAGCGGTCCTTTGGCAACTGATTTAAAGGGGTAATTTTCTCTTTATCTTTAAAAACTCCCTTACAAAGTCATCCATGCAAAGATTTTCCGTCAGTTCTTTCTCGTATGCTAATATGGTCCGATTTTCTTTGCGATTATGAAGCATCGAGCGCCGAAAGGCTGTGACTACACGGGACATAGTAGAAAATGAGTTCTCACAGGACGCAGTTGAAATGCCTTTGACCAGTGCAGAGACATATATTTCATGCAGTCCTGAAAAAGCATCTGCATAGTTGTTTAGCACTTCACAAATTGTGGCAATATTTGAACCTGCTGTGATTTTTTTTTTGCAGCAATGGTTTTGCCAGTGCAGGGCTATCTCCCAAACAGCTGAGCTCTCTCGTGGAAATCCTGTCTCGAGTCCCTGCTAGCTATATTTCTCATAGACCACGCTCTCTGAACCCACCTCACTATTACTTAAACCGCTCATTCTCAGTGTACTTCTCCCTCTATGACTACTGTTAGGGAGAATTCTATGTTTAGGCTGAATTTCCTAACCTAGTGAGTCCCCCAGCAGCTTTGCTGGATTTCTGGAGTTTGTTTTTTTCCATCCTGCCAAGAGTGAGACTCTTTTTTCCCACTCTTGGACATGTATGTGTGTAATTCCTTTGAAATGTCAATGTGTTCGATAGGCTATGGGGTCTTTTACTCTATAGGGTCTCATATGTTTTTCTATGTGTGTTACACCGCACCCTACATGCCGTAACACGGGGGCGCCCTAGCGGGTCCCCCACCATAGACTCAATACCCAGGGACTGACTACTGTCTCCCCGGGCATGTAAAGTCACCATTGGCTTTACTAGACCTAAATTTACTAACAGAACTAGTACCAACCATCTTATTGTGGACATACCAGTAGGGGTAATTCGATTACTTCTAGATCTGTTACTCGAGGGGGCACTGTCCCGTCCCCCCTCGTCGAGTTTTGGCTGGTGGCAGTGGAAACTACTTGTTATGTTCGACCCCGAACATAACCCTATGGGATTCGTCCCATTGTTGGAGATTGGCTCTTTTTCTCGTTAATCTCTAACGTACCACCGATCTACTTATCTTAAATAAGTTTATCGAGTGGTATTTTCTGCCAGAACTCGGTTTGTAAAATGGCATCTGTGTTCGTCTCTGTGACTCCTAAACCAAAGGTCGAGCCCTTTGTTCCACTTTTGGCGGGCCTCTGTACAGAGACCCTCCAAAGTGGTGCCATTCTGTCTGGGTTACCACAGGGGTGTGGGAGGGGGTTTAGGCACCCTGGACCGAGTTGCCTTGCCAACTCCGGTCGCACTCTGGAGTGATTGGCCCAGGTGGTGAGCCTTCCCGCTCACCACTTAGCATGTGTTGATTGACAGCTAGGCTGAATGAATGGGGGACTTCTGCATAAAAGCAGGGCTTTTGGGACTGGATCTTCAGAAGTCACCACAGGACCTAAGAATCCAACGAGGGTAACGCCGAGCCGACCTGCAACGACGACACCTCCGGTGGAGCCCTGCTGAGCCGACTCACCACTTCCCGACGACAGAGGAGATCTCCCTGCCGGAGAGTCTCTTCCCCTGACTGGTGGGAACAACCAGTCCCCTTTGCTTTTTATTTGCCTCAGGACGCAGTGGTCGAATTGCCCATGCAGAGCACCTCGGCAACCGGATAGCCACTACCCCTGTACCGCGACCAAAAGGTGGTGCCTTGTGACGGAGCACTCCGCGGCTGGTCTCTTCCCTGGTGGTGCACCGGACTTCACTTTTCTTCGACGACGAGAACCTCTCTACTCTTGGCAAAGACCCAACGTGCATCCACCACCAGGAACAACTGCCCCCACCGGAGCTGCCCTCCACAACAAGGTAACTTGTCCGCCTGGCTTCCCTTTCGTTCGGTTCGAGTGAGGTGTCTTAATCCTCTCCGTTCCGCTGGGTCGCCTCCAAGCTTTGCTCGTTCTTTGTTCTGAACTGGTTCAATCTGCCGATAACAATTTGCTATAAAGACTTGAATGCATCTCCACTAGAGACTTTTCGGGACATCGCGCCTTGCCTCTCTCCGAGTGGGCCTGGCCTCTGAACTTTATAATCTATTGCGATTCTTGCCTTCCTGCCTTGCATTTTATCCGCGTAGGATTGAACTGTGTTGATGTCATAACCTGCCTATCTTTTTCTCTCCCTTCCTAACTAATATTCGAGTGCCATCTAGGTTGAGGTATACACCTCTGTCTGAAAATAAGTGGTACCAGTAGAACCTAGAGTTGTCGATATTTTGCTAGGGGGATTGATCGTTTTCTACTTCGTAGAGTAATTGTGTTTGATTTGTTTGCCGTGATTTGCTTAGTGTTTTCCATAGATGTTGTGTTATAAATAAATACCTTGAAATCGTTACACTAAGCCTTGTTGCGTATTTGCTTGTCTTGCTGTGAAGAATTGCCCTATTTTGTATACTCCACATACTGCTCAACTTTTCTTGAGAGAAGTCTGACTGCTCAGCCACAGCTACCAAGTGAATCTGTGTGGTACAGACTGCTACCAAGTAGGTTCACCGCCAACGCCTGTAGTACTAAATCTTTTGCAGTGATCCCAGAGGGAACTGCACAGGTTTCCGCCTAACAACTACAACCGTCCCATGCACCCTACTGTCAAATGCACTATACTCTACTGCGGCGCCTCCTCCCATTTTTCTTCCTCACTCCCAACCCCACCACACATTGCTGTCTCCCTCATGCAATATATCTCTCTCTGCACCTCATTCTGACATGTGGTGTATCTCTCCCAAAGAGGCACAGCACCTCTCCCTCTGCACCTGTCAATTTCTAACCCTACACAGCCAAGAAAGCAACAACAACAAACAAACTACCAGCCGCTAGCCCACTACCGTGTCTCTCTACCTACCACCTGCTGCAAATACAAGAAGCCCAGAAGGGCAGCAGAGCTACAGTGCCTGGCACTGAAAGCATCAGGCTTTCCTACCTTGTTCCCTGCCAGGCCAGTCTGTCCTTCGTTCTCACTGAAGCTGGTAGCAGGACACCAGAGTGTGATTTAGTCTGTGCGGGAATGTTCCCTCACTGTGGTGAAAACTCTTCCATAGTCACAATTACAGTATATTGGAATTTCCAAGGACTTTTTGCTTTGCATCAGATTTTGCACTCTCTTAAAAAGTTCCAACACGTGAAAAGTGCGTCCTGCTGCTTTTAATTCAAAATAATCATTTTTTTTAAGTAAAAGTGCATGCCTGTAAAATATATTTGTGCAGTATTTCATATTTAATTCCCAGCCAGGTGTCAACTAAAGCCGAAATGAAACTGTTTTTTCTTGAAATAAACTTGCAAATGTTACACACAGCTGTTTTTATCACGATCAGCATACATCTCGGAAAGCACAGGCTGCCAGTAGAGTCTACCGGCTTCAGTGAGGACAGGCAGTCATTTTTTCTCTGATGTACCTGACAGACTGTCAGTCCTGAATCCTCTGCCAGTGCCCTGACTGCCAGTTTATGGTTAGAATCTCAGTGTGCCAGTGCCACATACTTGCCAACATTCTGTGACCAAAAAGATGTAGGATTTTTCAAGTTTCAGAAATAATAATTCCCATAACAATGACATCACAGGAAAATACAAAACATACATTGTTGGCACCATTGAAGCATTCTAAAATACACAACCCATCAAACAGCACAACATGGAAAGATGTTGAAATGTTAAAAATGTATAATAATGTGTTGCATGCTTGGTTCTGCAGCCTGCCGTAGAGTCACATAGATTACTACTCGACACTTTAAAAAGCAGTAGGATCTGTCACTGAAATCAACCCTACAGATTTAAGTTGTAGGCAGTAGGCTAATGCTTTTTAAAGTGGTGAGTAGTCATTTATGTGACTCTATGGCAGGCTGCAGGTTCAGATTATCTGTAGGCTGTAGGACTGCTTAAAAAGCAGTAGCCTACTGCCTACAGCCTAAATCTGTAGGGTTGGCAAGTATGCCACCCCGGGGCTACGGCAGACTGGCCTCTGCCTCCTCCACCACCTACCTGCAACTGAAATTCTACTCTCTGTCTCAGAGTCCGACTGACTCCAACCTTGGAACTTGGGAAGTTCCAATGTAAATTGTAGGCGCACTGATACTGCAGCTGGCCCGACCCGTGTCTGCATTCACTGCAGTATGATATTTGTGGCAGCAAGGGAAGGGTGTTTGGGCTTGGCCCACGCCTGCACATAGTGAGGGTACGTGAAAATGCTCAATCAATGCACAGGCGTGGGCCAAGGCAGCCTGTTCGCCGATCCAGCACCAGCTGAGCAGCCTTGCTCTGTGTTGCTCTGCGTGGGTGCGCTGTGAGTGACTTAGCCACTTACTGCAGTGCTCCAGGGTTAAGGGCAGACGGGCTGCTGCGGCTGCTTTTTGGAGTCCAAAAAGCAGTCGCATCTAATAATAGCAGCCCACCTGCCCTTAACCCTATTCTTGACCACTGTGCGATGTGCGAGCTGTGTCGATTTACCATTTTCTTTTGTTCACGTTCATTAACGGAACTAAAAGAAAACGGTACGGCACACTAGCAGCAACAACTTTTGGTCCGAGCAGAGGCCTCCTTTCTAGGGGGGCCAGAGCAGTTTCTTGGGGAGGCCTAATGCCCACAGGGAATCGAAGACAAAAGCTATGTTTAAAAAAGTCTCTGCTCCCTCTCACAAACGCCGTTTCTCAACAGAGAAGTAAAGTCCGACTAATTCCCCTAAAATGAAACTATCCCTCACTCCAACGAAATGAAAGCATTCTACAAGTTACACTAGTGCAATAAATATTAAAGGTACTAAAAAAAAAAAACTAGATGCATTAATCGCATAAAGTCAATATATGTTAATGAATTTCCATGAGCATTTAAAATTATTCAAAAGCCATAAACATTAAAAGAACTTAAAAGCAGCTGCACAACAAGGAGGTCACCATTTAAGAGCTGTGCATCAGCTCGGAATGTCGTCCATATACTCCCACGGGGAGCCAGAGGCTAAAGATAGAAAAAATACTCAGCTTACCCTCACAAGCCAAATAACAGCTTGGAGGCAAAGTGTGGCAAGTGCCCTGAAATAAAATGAACCCTCACCCCAACAAAACAGGAGTGGCCTAATTCACACCCCATATACAAAGTCTGATTACACGCAATTGAAATAAAGATTTTCACTTGTGTTACTTATATGGGAAACTATAGGCTGAAAATGTAACAACCATCTTTAGACCACTGCTAGAAAACACATTTTTGAAAGTCTTCCTCCCCCATCACCTGTACCATATATTGTGTAACTTGAAAAGGCTTTGATTGTTCATTACCTTATTTTACATGATAGTTCCTGAAGCCAATGTGAAATCTGAACATTAGGAGACTTGCCTACAGTGAAGGGCAGAACAAGACAGGCTTTTAACAAATTGGCAACTTTGCATGATTTTGTATTGATGACATCATTGCATTCCATCTGAAGTCAATGGAATTTGGCAGTGGTAGAAATTCCATGGATAGGGTGACTGTCGGAGCTAGCCTTGGACAAAAAAGTAAAACAGGCTTTTGGTTCATGTACCGTGCTGCTCTATGTGCAGGGGCCTTAATAAAGAAGATGTTGATTCCAGTGTTTGGCATCATGTTTACTTGGTGACCAGGCTCTCTCTGCGAGGTCCAAGCTGTGAATATAGAAACAGGAAGAAGATGCATTTTAGGAAAGATCATGGAGACTAGAGGACACATGTTTCTGAGATGGCCACTTCATTGGGAACAAGGCTGAATAAATAAGAAGCATCTTTTCATACAATTGATACATGCTATATGTATGAAATACTAGTGAATGGTGGTCATTCCTTCATGAGAACATTTCAATCAATAAGTACTAATTGGATCTTTAAATGATAGCTTGTTTTTTTCTTTTCTTCATTTATATAACTGCAAAAAAATACTTTAGGCATTTTATTGTTTCTATATGTGTATGGTGTCAAAGTAACTCCCATTATGTTTTTCCTTACTCATCTCTAGAAATAACGGGTTTGTTTTGCTTAACTGTGCAGTGTGTACATGTGACACCACCACAACTGTATCTGATTAGTGCAGGAGAATCTGTAAATACCAATGAGTGAATGGAATGTGTATTGGAAGAATGTTTTGGTCATGGTAGAATATGAGGGCAACCTTGTGAAGAACAGAATAATACTTTTGCATTTGGACCTGCAGTTCGAAAGGAACATATTGGTTTGCCTGTATTAATGCGAATGAAGAAGGAGAAGGAAACAACCTGAAAGAGAAATGTGTAAATATGCTTTGCCTGAGACTAAGGTTGTGCTAACAGGGCATCATTTCTGTCTAGAAAGAAGCATGAAGAGGAAACCAGTGAAGACTATGCAGATGCTTTACAAAAATATGGCATTTTATTTAAGTCTGGTAATGCTTCAGGGCATGACGAAAGGATGAGATAGCAGATATCCTGCACACCACAAGTAAAGATAAGCATACATGTTTGTGGACAGCGTGTGGAGGATGATCCATCAAAATATCTGCATTGGCAAGAAAGTGCAGTACATATATTACTCCAGGGCTGTGAGGGAGGGACAACATCAAGAAGCCAGGGAAAGGGTCAGTAAGCAGTACTGAGGAAGGAAGTGTAGAAGCTAAGCAATATGGGTCTGTGGCACAAAAAGGAAAACATATCTGTACCTACAGAGTGAGAAGCTAGGAAGATGTTGCAGGAATATAATTGTATCCATAACTATATAAAGAAGGAATATGTTGGTTCAAATGACACATGTATATCTTTATTCTGACAGAACGTGCTATATAAGTGGCTCACAAAGTGAGGAATATTCATTCAGCTTGTCAAAGAGAACTGACAATGGAGCTGCAGAGATTATAAAATCTTAATATCATTGAACATGTTGATGAAACATTGTGGCTTTCTCCCATAGCTATTGCCATAAAGTCTAGTGGCAAGATCAGGATGTGCATCAACCTAAAACAATCAAACAATAATGTTTATGTTATGTAATGCTATTTCAGAAATATTTTATAACGTAACACATCATCAAGATAGCTGTTTGAAAGCACCAAGGGTTTTCTAGATGTTGGCATATTGTGCTCCGAGTCGGGGTATTCACACTGTAGTCTGTGGAGTAAGGGAAAAGGAAAGGAGTGAAGCAATTACGTGTTGAGGGAACGAGGGGAACAATCAAAGAAATCACAGGCTTCTAAAAGAGGTTAGGCAGGTTAAAGGAAGGAAAGTGTTTCTGGTAGCTTTGGTGCATGTTAATCCTGTCAAAGTCGAACAATGATCAAGAGATCATAAAATAAGTGAATAAAGTGTGAGGGTCTGAAGGAGAAGGGGGGCTAATATGAGAGGGCATTTTCACATAGATTAAATAGATATTATGAAATATAGTGGGTGACTGTATGAACTGCGGCTTGTCAGATTTCATTGGCCAAGAGTATGTTTCATTATCCCACAAAAAACAAATCCAGAATAGTAATTCTGCAAAAACCAAACATAACAGGCAAGTCACAAATAGACTGGGCCTCATTCCGAGTATGGCGGTAAGGGATAGCGGCCACCGGTAACGAGACCGGTGGCGGTAATCCCTTACCGCCATACTCCGAGTTCCCTTTGCGCCCTCGCCCTTAACGCCTGCTTTGAGCAGGTGTTAAAGTCGAGGGCGCAAAGGGGCCTCCAAGCCAATAACGGTGACCGTAATGAACGGTCACTGTTATTTGCATCTTCCCCATTCCCATTTAGCCCTATGGGGGCTCATTTGGGAATGGGGAAGAGCCTTGGTGAATGGGGAATTACCGCCCCGCCAACCTTGGAATGGGGCGGTAATTCCGCCATCCACCAAGGCGCTGCCGGTCCGGGTACGGCGTCAACCAAGGCGTTAATAGCGCCATTGGTTAGCGCCATACTCGGAATGAGGCCCACTGTGTTTAAAGGTGTTTGCTGACGGAGACAAACTGAGTAGGCAGGAAGGGGTGGAGCTGATCCCTCTCCTTTTGTATGCAGTAACATTTTGGCACCCTTTTGTTTGAACTTTTCAAGTGATGTGACTATGGCCCTCATTACGACCCAGGCGTTGGACCATGGTGCTAGTAGCACCATGGTCCATGCCAGTAACTTACCGACTCCGCCATGGCGCAATGGGGAATTACCGCCCCATTCCGATTTTGGCGGGGCGGTAATTCCCCATGCCGCCATGGCCCTTCCCCATTCCCATTTTTGCCCCATAGGGCTCAATGGGACTGGGGAAGGCGCTAATGACGGCACCGTAAATTACGGTGCCGTAATTAGCTCCTAGGTCCCTTTGCGGGTTGGTTTTTTAATGCCTGCTAAAAGCAGGCGTTAAAGTGCCACCCGCAAAGGGACCTCGTAATCAGGCGTTAAGGGTTTAACGGCGCCCACACCTTTTACGGCGCCGTTAACCCCTTAACGCCTGGGTTGTAATGAGGGCCTATGTCTTTGTCTCAGGGGCAGTCAGGCTTTGAGCTCTTTTCCAAAATGTGGGTATCTTTGTTAAATTTACTGTCTACTCTGGACAGCGTGGACTTTCCTATGAACTTAATGCAATTCAAATGTGTTGTTCATTTATTGGGGTGTTCGATGCTTTACATTCGGCTGATCCAATGAACTTGTGAGTTGTCTACGAAGCAAAATAATATTGATCTGAAATGACATAACAGAATGTGACATAGTATCGCATGACATAATATAACATATTACAAAATAAAAACGACCAATATGGTCATAAAATGAAGGGGGTGCGTAAATAAGCAAGCTCATAACAATGAAAATGAGGAAGACTCGAAAAAACCAAAGAAACACGATTTGGTTGCTAATTCGAAATTTGGAAGGCAGAATAAAATAATTTTACGGAAGAGGATTGTGTGTAGATGCAGTGAGTAAGGAAGTGTAAATCCAATGGGTGTGTGTCAGCGGGATTTACACCATGAAAGCAAAGGGAAGGTGTACAATAAAAAGCACAAGTTTATGTTAACATTTCTGGAAACGATGCATTTCATAACAAACTGCATGGATCATAACCAACCAACATTACATAGCATATCCAAGCAGCTAAAGATGACATGGCATAACTTAATACAACATAGCACAGCTGAAGCAAAGAATAACACGTCTAGTAATAACATGTAATGGTGTAGCATGCCAGACAAGTAATAATGCAGCCACAATAAGTGCACTTTAAAAGTAGCACGTCCCAAATACGGTATTCCAGTGGGCGGTGGGACGAAGATAGCGGACAAAGGTTAAGCCCAGCATGACATGGGGATATATAACAAGTCTTGAAAAGCCACAAATCCAGGAGAAGTTTGTGATAAACACACTTTTGCTCCACTCTAACACAGTCTTAACTAGCTCCCCGATGCACACACTTAGCCACAGACACGCACACACTGTACTCCAGACTAACCAATTCAGGGGGTAATTCATAGAATTTGGCACACAAGTGGCGCACACGGCTGACGCACAGTGTGCGCATGTGCAGTCTGCGCCAGCCGCATGCGCCAAAACTCATTTCAGCGCACAGCGTATTCATGGATTTTAACATCCATAACCAGCTGTGGCGCAGAGTGGCGCAGCGACCCTGCAGCAGCGCAAGTAATACCCCCAATCCTACCCTGTGTGCCAAAACATCGCACAAATCTCCTACATGGCACAAAGGCCAGGGGACCAGCATAAAGCCCCCCCCAGCTTGAAAACGCGTAGAAAACTCCCCGCGCACCCATCGGAATACACGTACCCCACTCGCGCTATCGAAAACGCATGTAAAAGTGCACGCGCACCCCTCGGAATACACGTACCGCTCTGGCGCTATCGAAAACGCGTGTAAAAGTCCACGCACAACCCTTGGTATGCATGTACTGCTCTCGCGCTATCGAAAACGCATTGAAAACTCCACGCGCTCCCCTTGGAATACAAGTACCCTGCTCGCGCTATCGAAAACATGTGGAAAACTCCCCGCGCACCCCTTGGAATACACGTACCCCAACCGCACTATCAAAAACACGTGTAAAACTCCATGCGCACCCCTCGGAATACACATACCCCTCTCACGCTATCGAAAACGCATGTAAAAGTCCACACGCACCCCTCGGAATACACGTACTGCTCTCGCGCTATCGAAAACTCATGGAAAACTCCCCGCGCTCCCCTCGGAATACACGTACCCCGCTCACGCTATCGAAAATGCGTGTAAAATTCCACGCGCCCCCCTTGGAATACACGTACTCGGCTCGCGCTATCGAAAACATGTGGAAAACTCCCCGCGCACCAATTGGAATGCACGTACTCCAACCGCACTTTCAAAAACATGTGTAAAATTCCACACGCACCCCTCGGAATACACGTTCCCCTCTCACACTATCGAAAACGCATGGAAAACTCCCCACACACCCCTCGGAATACACATAGCTTGCTCACGCCAACCAAAATGCGTGGAAAAGTCCACACGGACCCTTGAAATTCACGTACCGCATCCCACGAAGAGCACGTACAGAGCGATGGAAACCCACGTGGGACCTTCAACCCCTGGTGAGGGAAACGCCCGCGCGTGTTATGTCACAGATGCGCTTTCCTCGAATTACACGCTGATGTGCTATTTTTTTTTAATGTGCCAAATCACTCCGTATCAAGCTGGCCACGCGACAACACACGGAAGACCACGCTCCTGCCCAGAAGGCCACATTACTGCCCCCAGAGCCCTGAGCAGCCTCCCACGAGGCATCTGCTGCTGCTGCCTGCCTGCTGCCACTGTGCCCCACCATTTGGTGCCTGCACATCTCCAGGGGTCCTGTTGCAGTGACCACCCCTGCTGGAACAGAAGACTCCCGACTGAAGTAACATCACTCCACAGCACAGCCCCAGGACCCAGTTGCCCACCCACACCTGCCTCAGGGGTTGCCATGTCCGACACAACACCTTCCGGCACCAGTGGCAGCCCCCAGCCAGAGAGGCAGAGGGCTACCAGCTTCAGTGAAAATGAAGTTGGTATCCTGGTGGAGCAAGTTCTGGGGCATTATGATGCCCTCTTCACACCATCGTGTGCGACAAGGAAGGACGGAAGAGGATCTGGAAGGACATAGTGGGTGCCATTAACGCGGAGGGGTTGGCACCCCTCGACATCAAACATGCCCAGAAGCGCTGGGAGGACTACAAGTCCAGGACCCTCAAGAAGGCCTGGCGCCTCTTGTAAGCAGAGGATGCAGTTGGGCCAGTTTACCAACCAGCAGATGAGGGTCCTGGAGCACATTCGCCCAGTGCTTCACCAACAGATCCTCAGGATGCAGGCCCGTCTGGAGTCGATCGGTAAGTGGCCATGCACTTATATTTAAAAAAGGGCATGTTGCAGTGTGCTGGTAGTTAGCTACTTGGCTGCATGTGTGAAATGGGTCATGTTTGGATGTGTGTGTACAGGGACATGATGGTGCCACATGTGAGTCCAGTCAGGCATGACCCACATGGATGGTGCATGTGTAATAATGCATCATTCGGAGCAGAATGCGGAACAAGCACATGTAGGCATGCCTGTGGCTGTAATTTGACATGTTTGGGGTGTGAGAGATCTGTGATGTTGTCATGGACATGCATGATGTACATGTCAGTGTGTTTGAGTAGTGTGTGCGCCATGGATGCATGACATATGTTGGTGAGGATGTGTTGATTCACTGATACAGCCTAGTCATCCTGGTATCCACTGTGTCTGGGGGTATACCGGGCCAAATGAATGACCCTCCGGTGACACGTGTGCATGTAACCTGCATGTCCCATGGTGCATGCGAGAATCAGCCCACCATTGGATGCAACTACGGTGCCGTGGATATGAGTGCCAATGTATGTTGCATGTGCCATGCCTGTTCCTGCATGTGTGTTGCCTGCACTGACCCATGTGTTGTGGAGGGACATGATGGAAGTGACGTTTGACAGTGCCACTCATGTGCCATTGCTTGTTGTCTAGGGGACTATAGTTCAGTACCCTGATGCTTGTGTTCAATGTCTCCCTTTACAAAGCGGCGAGTGAAGAAGAGGGCAGAGACGGCACTATGGAGGAAAGTGGCAGGGATGCCTCCACCGCCGGCGACGCAAGGCCCAGTCACCCTCCCAGGAAATACCATCATCCGGGAGCGAGGTGACTGGTGCCGCATCTGCCACTACGGCTGCAGCGGAAGGGGCGGATGAGCCCCCACAGGGGCCTGAAATGGCGGAAGACGGTGAAGAGCCATCCATGTTGGTGGAGGGCATAGAGGAGGAGGAGGCTGCTACAGAGCCACACATGGGGCCTGGTGGGGGTGGTACCACTGGTGCAAGTGGTGCAGTCCAGGGGCAGGGGCAGGACACAGCACAGTTTGACGCAGAGGTGCTTGTGTATGTCTCTGTCCCTGACACTGTGACTGCATCACCATGCACCAGCAGGGATGAGCCGTCCCAGGCCCGTCCGCAGGTAGGGGGGAGGTCCATGCCAGCTGGCACTCCTCTACCTGCGGACGAGGGGACCCATGACCGGATAGAGTTTGTCCTGATTGGTGTTGCGTTGCACACACGTGACATTCGTGATGATGTGCGTGGTTCCCGGGGGGACCAAGCACATCATCACGAAGAGCTGTGTGCCAATGTGGCCCATTTGGGAGGGGCCATGATCGGGGGTTTCCTCCATGTGTCGGCCACACTTGCAGCCCTCTCCTCCTTAGTGCACACCATATGCCAGTCGTTCTCCGTGCCGTCTTCCGGCCCAGATGCCACCAGGGCCCCCAGTGGATCTGCCCCAACCAACGCAGCCAGCCTGGTGGAGATCACATCCCTGCCACAGTCGGGAGTCGGAGGTCCAGCAGGGGTGGACACCCCACCAACTGGACCCCAGCGGATGGAAGATTTGCCGGCATCATCGGGCAGGGCACATGCACGATGGCGCCGGTGGATTCCATCATCCCGGATGCCGTCGTGCTGGCAGAGGCAGTTGCATATGAGGCAGCGGCAGGCTCAGCGTTGGAGGCATCATGGCTCAGGGCCATCAACATCAAAGGGGCAGGCATCGGCCGGAGGACCATGGCTGAATTTGGAGTGTCTTCCTTGTGGCAGCGGTTGGGCCAGCGGATAGATGCGGCGCAGCGGCGGGTGGAGGAGGCATGGCTCACTACGGTCAGGTTGGAGAACTCCATGCACAGGGCTTTGAGGCGTGCTGAGTGCCTCGAGGCAACTCGCAGGGAGTTGGAACAGGCCATGACTGCATCCCTGTGAGACCTCGAGGCCAGGGTAGAGGTCCGCCTCCGGGACATCAAAGTGAAGTTTGATGATGCCCTTGCCACAAACATCAACGAGTGAGCCGTTGGACTTGCCCGCCGCCATTGTACATAGTTCATTAGTGTTAGGTTTCCTATGTTTTTACTTTTATTTTGGAGTCCATGGACATTGCTCCACTTGGTTTATATAGTTCATTATTCATAGGACTTTTTGGTAGGTTTCCTTTTGTTTGTGGATCATGGACCATTTGGACTTCCATTGTATATAGTTACAGACTTGTACATACTTTTTTTTTAAATGTCCCATGGATCAATGGTGTTCTTTAATTTGGATTATGTTTTTCTAATATACATTTGCAATGGATCACTTTTTCATCCAACATGACATATTTTATTTTTTCTTCATTGGATCTATATTTTATTTTTTTAATTTCTCTCATTGGACATTGCTTTTCAAGTTTAATTTCTTCAATGTCAGTTCATAATGTTGTAATACATTTTAGCTAACTTCAAGATTGGTGTTGTGTTCTATCAATGGTATTGTGCATGTCTCAATGAACATTGCCTCAGTCATGAGTTGCGCCTTTGTGGTTCCGTTGTGCATTCCTGCATGGGCATGGTGGTCCATTTAAGACTGTGATGGCATGGGTAATTTGGGAGTGGGTCCTGTGGATGGCTGCATGTCTGTACTGGGGGGCAACGGGGAATAGGGTTGACATTAGGGACATGGGTCTGTTTTGTCAGGACATGTTGTTTGGTGGGCCATGTGTCGGGGCCTGCTGGCAGGTGCCCTTCACTGCTGGGTGGGTGGGTGGATGGTTGGGTGGCTGGGGGACATGAGTTGGGGCCTGCTGGCAGGTGCCCGTCAAATGTGGGTGGATGGCTGGGGGACATGAGTTTGGGCCTGTTGGCAGGTGCCCGTCAATGGTGGGTGGGTGGTGGTGCAGGGGGACATGAGTCGGGGCCTGCTGGTAGGTGCCTGTCAATGGTGGGTGGGTGGGTGGGTGGTTGGGGGACATGAGTTGTGGCCCCCTGGCAGGTGCCCATCAATGGTGGTGGGTTTGGCTGGGGTACATGAGTTGGGCCTGCTGGCAGGTGCCCATCACTGCTGGGTGGGTGGGGGTGCAGGGGGACATGAGTGGGGGGCCTGCTGGCAGGTGCCCGTCAATGGTGGGTGGGGGTGCAGGGGGACATGAGTTGGGGCCTGCTGGCGGGTCCCCTTCAATGGTGGCTCAGTGGGTGGGGGACATGAGTTGGGGCCTGCTGGCAGGTGCCTGTCAATGGTGGGTGGGTGGCTGGGGGACATGAGTTGGGGCCTGCTGGCAGGTGCCCATCACTGCTGAGTGAGTGGGGGTGCAGAGGGACATGAGTCGGGGCCTGCTGGCAGGTGACCGTCACTGCTGGGTGGGTGGGGGTTCAGGGGGACGTGAGTCAGGGTGGGTGAGCACATGAGTCGGGGCCTGCTGGCAGGTGCCCGTCACTGTTGGGTGGGTGGGGGTGCAGGGGGACATGAGTCAGGGCCTGCTGGCAGGTTCCCGTCACTGCTGGGTGGGTGGGGGTGCAGAGGGACATGAGTCGGGGCCTGCTGGCAGGTGCCCATCATGAGGGTGCAGGGGACATGAGTCGGGGCCTGCTGGCAGGTGCCTATCAATGGTGGGTGGGTGGGGGTGCAGGGGGACATGATTTTGGGCCTGCTGGCGGGTCCCCCTCAATGGTGGCTCGGTGGGTGGGGAACATCAGTTGGGGCCTGCTAGCAGGTGCCTGTCAATGGTGGGGGCTGGGTGGGGACATGAGTCGGGGCCTGCTGGCAGGTGCCCGTCACTGCTGGGTGGGTGGGGGTGCAGAGGGACATGAGTCGGGGCCTGCTGGCAGGTGCCCATCATGAGGGTGCAGGGGGACATGAGTCGGGACCTGCTGGCAGGTGCCTGTCAATGGTGGGTGGGTGGGGGTGCAGGGGGACATGATTTTGGGCCTGCTGGCGGGTCCCCCTCAAAGGTGGCTCGGTGGGTGAGGAACATGAGTTGGGGCCTGCTGGTAGGTGCCTGTCAATGGTGGGGGGTGGGTGGGGACATGAGTCGGGGCCTGCTGGCAGGTGCCCGTCACTGCTGGGTGGGTGGGGGTGCAGGGGGACATGAGTCGGGGCCTGCTGGCAGGTGCCCGTCACTGCTGGGTGGGTGTGCAGGGGGACATGAGTCGGGGCCTGCTGGCAGGTGCCCGTCATTGGTGGGTGGGTGGGGGTGCAGGGTGACATGAGTCGGGGCCTGCTGGCAGGTGCCTGTCAATGGTGGGTGGGTGGGGGTGCAGGGGGACATGATTTGCGGCCTGCTGGCTGGTCCCCCTCAATTGTGGCTTGGTGGGTGGGGGACATGGGTTGGGGCCTGCTGGCAGGTGCCCATCAAGGGTGGGTGGGTGTCTGGGGGACATGAGTTGAGGCCTGCTGGCAGGTGGCCGTCACTGCTGGGTGGGTAGGGGTGCAGGAGGACATGAGTTGGGGCCTGCTGGCAGGTGACCGTCACTGCTGGGTGGGTGGGGGTGCAGGGGGACGTGAGTCAGGGCCTGCTGGCAGGTGCCCGTCAATGGTGGGGGGTGGGAGGGGACATGAGTTGGGGCCTGCTGGCAGGTGCCCGTCACTGCTGGGTGGGTGGGGGTGCAGGGGGACATGATTTGGGGCCTGCTGGCAGGTGCCCGTGAATAGTGGGTGGGTGGGGGACATGAGTCGGGGCCTGCTGGCAGGTGCCCGTCACTGCTGGGTTGGTGGGGGTGCAGGGGGACATGAGTTAGGGCCTGCTGGCAGGTACCCGTCAATGGTGGGTGGGTGGCTGGGGGACATGAGTCAGGGCCTGCTGGCAGGTGCCCATCAATGGTGGGTGGGTGGGGGCGCAGGGGGATGCCGGGGGACATGAGTCGGGGCCTGCTGGAAGGTGCCCATCACTGCTGGGTGGGTGGTTGGGGGACATGAGTCTGTGCTCCCGAGTGCATGGTCCCATGTGGGCTGGCCACGGAGCATGCCAAAAGGAATCCATAACAATCCAAAGGAAACCTAACCTAAATCCTACCTAATAAATAACTATATACAAAAAGGCGGGGCATAGTCCAAAAATAGTAAGGAAACTTACACCTACAGAACTATTTAGAAAGGCGGTGGGCAAGTCCAACGGCTCACTTGTTGATGTTCCAGGCCAGGGCATCATCGAACTCCTCTTCAATGTCCCGGAGGCGGGCCTCTTCCCTGGCCTCGAGGTCTCGCAGGGATGCATCCATGGCCTCCTCAAACTCCCTGGGAGTGGCCTCGAGGCACTCAGCCTGCCTCAATGCCCTGCGCATGGAGTTCTCCGCCCTGACCATAGTGAGCCGTGCCTCCTCCTCCCGCCGCCGCTCTGCATCTATTTGCCAGCCCAACCGCTGCCACACGGAAGACACTCCCAATTCAGGGTCCTCCTGCCCTCCGGCCAATGCCTGCCCCTCTGATGTAGATGTTCCCGAGCCATCATGGCTCCCACCCTGAGCCTGCTGCTGCCGTGCATGTGCTCTGCTGGTCGATGCCTGCACGTCCTCCTCTTGCTGGGGTCCAGTTGTTGTGGTGGCCACTCCTGCTGGACCTCCGACTCCCGACTGTGGCAGGATGTTTCCTCCACCAGCCTGGCCGCTGGTTCAGGGTCAGCTCCACAGGGTGCCCAGGTGATACTTGGGCAAGAATATATATACATATATATATTTTTTTTAAAATTTCTTTATTATTTTTATTCAAACCAAACAACAATACAACCAAACTTGCAGTGCAATTTATAACAATTCCAATAACCACATTTAGTTTTTAGTCACTGCTTTCCCAATCCCACCCCCCTTGTTCTTCGCATTCCGTATCTGCTTCGTGTGGCAGGGTTTCGCTGCCCCCGGATTCCGTTGGATCCGATACTACTCCGAACATTTCCGCTATCTATGATTTGCATGCCATCAGGGAGCCCATTTCCTCCTCCCCACTCATGCTGCTCGTCTCTTGCCATACCATTTTTTCAGCCTCCGCCCATTTCTGTAATTCTTTCCACCACACATCCACCCTTGGTTTGTGACACTTCTTCCACCCCATGGCTATCCTTCGTTTGGCAAGCACGTATGCCAAATCTTTCAATTTTCCGACATGTTTAAGTTTCGGCGATCTGGGGAAACCACCCAGCAAGCAGGCCCAGACTGTATCTATGACGAGCGTGACCCCTTTTTCCTCTAGTTTCTGTGCTACTTCACCCCAGAAGCATTCAATTACCGGCATGCCCAAAACATGTGTATCATGTCAGCGTTCTCCTCGTCGCACTTAGGACACGCCTGGCGCCCAACGTTTTTGAATTTAGATATCCTCAAAGGGATCATATATGCCCTGTGTGTTATATATAACTGTATTTGTTTTAATCTGGCATTTCTTGAAACCCTCTTGTGGTATCCCAAGGCACGTTCCCACATCCCATCCTCTATAGGGGCTCCCGCTTCCACTTCCCATTCCGATCTTAAATGTACCAATTCCTTCCCGACCTTAGACATCACCATCTCATATAATCTAGAAATCTCATGCCCCCTCCCTCCTATATGTCATATATTGCCCCAATAATAGCATCTGGTTCCTCTGTCAATATTGTTTCAGGCCACGTTTTCCGAATCTTCTGCACCATTCTGTGATACGTAACATATTGGCCTGTATGTAATCCCGCTGCTTCCCCAAGTTCTCCAAAATCCCTTATGGCCCCCTCTTGCCAAATGTCCCCTAACGTGACCAGCCCCACTGATTCCCAGTAGGTCCTGATAATCACCCTCAACTGCTTATCCCCCCCGCCAGTGCAACCAACGGTATCTGCGGGGAGCATGGAACAGGGTCTACCATCATCCGGCAAGCTCTACGCCACATTTTCCACCCATTTACCATCATCCCGGGGCGCTCTTTCATTTCTGACTCAGGCAACCAGATCATTTCCCTTAAGTAAAATGGAGTACAGTTCTGCCCAAACAACCTATGTTCAGGAGTCTCTTCATCAGAGAGCCACTTGGCCACATATTGCAGTTGACCTGCTACATAATAAGCCTCAAAATTAGGTAGTTTAATACCACCTTTACCATAGAAGTTCTGCAACTTCCATAACGCCACTCTGTTCCGGGTGCCATGCCACAGGAAGTCTCTACACATACTGTTCAGCTTAACAAAGAACTTCTTGCCACAGGAAGTCTCTACACATATTGTTCAGCTTAACAAAGAACTTCTTAGGTATCATATATGGAATATTACTAAAGTAATGTAAAAGCCTGGGTAGGACCACCATCTTAAGCATTGCTCCTCGTCCCATCATTGCTAGGGGCAACTTCTCCCAAAACCTCATACATTTCCTGATTTTCTCAATGGCTATCTCGGTGTTACACTTATGTTCCTCTTCCGCCGTGTGATACACGTCTATCCCAAGGTAACGGAAAGAACTCACCGTCCATGGTATTTGTAGCACCGGCAACCTTTCCACAGGGGTTCCCACATAGCCACCTAGCGGGAATATGCTAGATTTTTGGGGGTTCACCGCTATGCCAGACAGCCTGGCATACCTCTCCATCACTTCCAAAATGTATTGGAGATTTTCCTCCGGGTATTTCAGATATAATAACAAATCATCTGCATACAAGGATATGTATGTCGCTCTCCTCCCAACTCAATACCTATTGTATCATATTGCTGCCTGAGGTATATTGCTAGGGGCTCCAGGGCTAGAATGTAAAGCATCGGGGACCATGGGCACCCCTGCCTAGTGCCTCTGCTAAGTTGCCATCTCTCAGATATTTCTGATCCTGTTCAAACTCTGGCCAACGGTTCACTGTATAACATCTTAGCCCATTTAATATAACCCGGCCCAACACCATATCCCTCTAGTGCCGCCAACAACCATGGCCACTTAACCAAGTCGAAAGCTTTAACTGCGTCTAGTGACACAATCGCCATTTCGCCTTCGCCGATGGAGTCTCCTATGATTGTGAGTTATGTTCCTATTTGGGACATAGCCCGTTCGGTCTGGATGAATTAATTTGCCAATCACTCTCCGCAATCTGTTTGCTAAGATGGCAGTCAATATCTTACTGTCCTGGTTCAGCATCGATAAGGGCCTGTAGGAACCACAACTATGCCCTGGTTTATTGGGTTTGGGGAGCGGCGCTATAACTGCTTCCCTGAGAGACTCTGGCAGCCATCCTACCTCAAATGCTTTGTTAAGCATTGCTAGCATAGAGGGGAGCACTTCCACCCTATACACTTTATAGAATTCACTAGGGAACCCATCTGCACCTGGAGTTTTGCTAGTGGGCAACTGCTTCACTACCTTTTTCAATTCCTCCAAAGTAATTGGTGCATCCAGCTCTTCCCTCTCTTCTTCACTTATCTTGGGCAGTCCTATATCTTCTAGTGTTTCAGCTATCTCTTCTGGGCTGCTCCTCTCACCATCCTCATATAGCGACTTATAATAATCCGCAAATTCCTTGTTGACTCCTTCTTGAGTATCCACTTCCTCGCCATCCTCTCTAGTTATAGTCCTGAAGGGGGTCTAGGGGTTTCGTTCTTGTATAACCAGGCTAGAAGCCGGCCCGTTTTATCACCCCCTGCATGCTGTCTCTCTGTGTACTTTTTATAATTGAGATTGCAGAGCCTTTCCCAGAGTTCTGCGCACTGCTGCTGTAATTTAAGTACTAGCTCCATATCTGCATTGTCTCCTCCCAGTGCTTTTTGCAGTTCCTCCTCTACTTTTTGTAGGTCAGATATTACTCCACCCTGCAATCCCGTTGACTTGGATATGGCAACCCCTCGCATCACCACCTTAAAGGCCTCCCGTAGTGTTCCCGCTGAGTCAACACTACCAGTATTCACCTCAAAATAGTTAATAATCTCATCTCTTATGTCCTCCCTAAAGATTGGATCCCTGAGTGCCTCTGCACGGAGGCGCCACGTTGGAATCCGCGCTCTCGGGGGGCAATATTGCCATCCGAGGACCAAGGGCGAGTGATCCGAGAGGACCATCGCTTTATATTCTATATGGTTGCTCTCTGTCATCACATCTGGAGTGGCGAAGACATAGGCGAGTCTTGTGTGCAGCTGCTGCGGGGCCGAATAATGTGAGTATTGTCTATCATTGGGATGTTTTGTTCTCCAAACGTCTACCAGGCCGAAATCATCTACCAGCGTCTGCAATATTCTGTGCGCCGGGGTGGGCCTATCAACCCTATTGTCCGACCTGTCTATCTTAGGATTTAATACACAATTGAAATCCCCACCCCAAATCACCGCACTGCCCACACACACAACAATGGTGGTGCACAGAGTTCTGAAGTATGCCGCCGTGTTTTGGTTAGGGGCATACGTATTCACAATACATATTTCTCTATTCTCTAGCAACCCCTTCAATATGACCATCCTCCAGTCTGTCTCCACCACCTCCTCGATTAGCTTGAAAGGGACATGCGGCGCAACCCAAACAAGCACTCCCCTAGCATAGGCAGAGTATGATGAGCCCACCACGATACCCTTCCATTTTTTCCCAATTAGCTCTACTTTCTCTCGTGTCAGATGCGTTTCCTGTAGCAGTGGAATGTCTATCTTCTGCCGTTTCAAATACAGCATGACCTTATTCCTCTTCAAATAACTGTTAAGTCCTCTAACATTCCACGTTATTATCTTAAGCTCCCCCATTGTTCATTAATACTTCCACTTCTCACATCAGGCCAGTCCTCCCCGCTCACTCAAAAACAGTTCCCTCTCGGTTGTCCGCACAAGCTCTTATGTAAATCCAAACTCCCCATAACTATATACACCTTAAACCCCCCGCCTCCTCCCCCTCCCCCCACCCATCCCTTCCCCAACAACATCCCCCCCAACGGTTGCCCAGCTCCATTCCTGGATCTCAGGCATCCCCACATCTAGTCCTGTCCGCACTAATCTGTGCTCAGGGCTCAGTAGGGTGAAATCACCCTAATGGCCACTTAAATAATAATATTTCGGGGTAGGTCGCCTCCCTCCTGTCACTCCTATTTTCAAATGCTTACGCTAAATGTTACCACTACATAGCTGTCAATGGTATTTTATCCACTATATTCCAGTCCATGCGGAGCTCAACGCTCAAATGTCAATCATTGTTCAACCAAACCCGCTTCCTCAGTGTACTGGGATCAATTTCCCACTTACCCCCTCACCGTCCTCAACACAAGATCTTTAGTTATCTTTTCCGTGCTGGTCCCGGTCCGCCTCTTGTTCCGGGCAGCCTTGCAGGTCCAGCCAAGTCGCCACTTCCTCCGGGGTATAAAAAAAAAACACTTTGCTTTTGTGTAGCACCTTCATCTTCGCCGGGTACAGAAGCATGTACTTAATGCCTGCCGCCCGCAACCTCCTCTTGATGGTCATGTAGTTGTATCTCTGCCTTTGCACCAGCATCGTGTAGTCCGGGTATGCCGTGACATTGGTGGATGCTCTTTCAATTGTTCCGCCTTTTCGAAAGTATTCCAGGATCGTCTCTCTGTCTCTGTAATTCAAGATCCTTGCGATGATCGGTCTCGGCGGAGCCCCAGGCCGTGGTTTCCTCATCAAGGCGCGATGTGCTCGCTCTACCGTGAACCCCTGCGACAGCTTGTCTGCCCCTATCTCCTGTAGGATCATGTTCTCCACATAGTTCGTGGGGTCCTGTCCTTCTTCCCCCTCCGGTAGGCCGACCACCCGTATGTTATTTCTTCTCGCCCTTCCTTCTGCTTCTTCCACCCGATTCTTGAGATTGGCCACCTGTTGTTTCAGCACATGCACTTCCTTTGTATTGTTCGCACTGGTGTCCGTGTTGGTCTTAACTGCGCTCTCCAGCCCACTTGTCCTTTCTGCCAATGCTCTAACACTTGCCTTAACAGAGTGATTTCAGTTCCTATCGTATCAATCTTAGTCTCCAAGGCTGTTCGTAAATCCGCCATCGCCGACCCCCATTTAGTGCTCAGTTCAGCAATGGCATCCAGAATCTGGTGCTTGTCTCCATCTGGGGCAATTTCCACAGGGGTCGCTGCCGCGCTCTGCGCTGGTGTTGTAGGGGTTCTCTGCATTTTCGCGAAAACCTCCATTGTGGATTGCTTGGTTTTGGTTCTCGAGCTTTTTATTGACATAGTGTCCCCTTAGCTCGCGTGTACTCCAGATCCGTATTTGAATCGTGGCTCCACAGGTGTTCGTGATTGCTGGGGCGCCTTACTTAATGTTTGTATTTATCAAGTCTCCTTGCAATAATAAATGCAATGGATTGTAGCCTCCCACGTAGTACTACTAGCCCACAGTGTTTGTTAGCATAGCGTCACTGCAGAGAGGGCTCCATGCGTGACTATTTTGATCCTGCAAGCATTCCAATCCACCTCTCTTACATATATCTTCTGTGATACTTGGGCAGGAAGATGGCACTGAGGACGACTGGCGCATAGGGGGTTCAGTTGAGGAGGCGGTCACTAGAAGATCCAGCACAGGGAGGAACCCAGCCTGGGTGACCTGTCCTAGTAGGCTGACGTGGTCAACGAGGCATCTGAAATAACACGCAGTGTCCTCACGAGAACCCTGCCCGTCATCCTGAATGCCACGTTGACGCAACACCACCCCAGTCAGGACAGGCTCAACGCGGTCCCGTATTGCCACGTCCGCAAGGAGAGGAAGGCCAGTTGTTGTGTGTGCATCCCCTCCCTGAAAACGGGTCTGGACGAAGGCATCCCTGCTGGTGCGGGATGATGCAGTCATAGGATCGGGGACAGGATTACACGCAGGCACCTCCGCGGCCACCTGTGCTGCCTGCTGTCCCTGCCCCTCAACTGCACCACTAGCACCAGTGGAATCCCCCCTCCGGACCCCGTGCTTGGGCCTTCCACGGCCTCCTCCTCAACCAAACCCCCCACCAACCTGGATGACTCCGTGCCATCTTCCTCCATAGGCCCCTGTTGGGTCTCAGCTGCCCCTTCTGCTGCCGAGGAGTACACCTCCAACTTCCGCCTCTTGGACCTACCCTCAGCAGCTGCGGACGCAGATGCAGCACCAGACTCCTCACTCCCCGATGAGATGACAACATGGGAGGGGAGCTGGGCCTTGCGTCTCCGGCTGGCGGTGGGATCCCTGCCGCTGTGCTCCACAGCACCGTCTCCGCCCTCTTCATCAGTTGACGCTGCAGTCAGGGAGAGACAGAACAAAGGCATCAGGGCACAGTACAAGGGTCTTATACATACATGACAGTTGCACATGAGAGGCAGTGTCAAACTTCACAGATGGCATCACACTCCCCAACACACATATCATTTGAACCCACACACATGCGCACATTAACAGGAATGTTGCAGCAAGCAGCACCATCCATACACTTACAACAGCATGAGCATCCGAAGGTTAGCCTGACATCACATGCAACATGGGGAGTGCCGAACACATGCACACACGCCACCAGACATACATGCATCTGTACATCTCCACCACCTGTTGCAGTGAAATCATCGGCATCCATGTCACATCTGCCAATTAGCCTCTTACATGTCGGTGTCACATGCATCCATGGTGTATCACAGTGGCACACATGTGAAATGCACACACACACATGTACATTGTGCACATACATGAAGGTGGAACCAGCATCCATGGGTCACTACACAAACATGCCGCAGTACATACACAGAAATGTAAACATGTGTGCACTCACACATGCATTTGGGCATCATGCATTTGAACACATACACAATTGATGTGCCTCACACATGACTGGACTCACATGCGGCAGGCTCATGTCCCTGTACATACGCATCCATACATGGGCCTTTCAAGACATATGTCCAACCTGCACATTCCTGGCACACCTCAACATGCACTGCATCCAATCAGTACGCATGGATACTTACCGCTCGACTCCAGACGGGTCTGCCTCTGAAGGACCTGGAGGTGGACCACTGAGTGTATGCGTTCCAGGACCCTCATCTGGATTTTGGTAAGCTGGACCCGGCACCCCTCTGCATGCGCTGCCTTCAAGAGGCGCCGGGCCTTGCTGAGGGTCCTGGACCTGAAGTCCTCCCAGCGCTTCCGGAGGTGTTTCATGTTGCGGGCTGCCACCCCCTCCACGTTGATGGCAGCCACGATGTCCTTCCAGGTCCTCTTCCGTCCTTCATTGTCGGCGCGTGAACTTCCAAAGAGGGCATCATAATGCACCAGGACTTTCTCCACCAGGATACCAACTTCTGCGGCACTGAAGCTGGTAGCCCTCTGCCTTTCTGGCTGGGCTAGTGGTCTCTGATGGTATTTGCCCTGACATGGCAACCCCTGAGGCAGGTGTGGGTAGGAAACTGGGTCCTGGTGCTGGGTTGTGGGGCAATGGAACTCCAGTAGGGATTCTTCTGTTCCAGCAGGGGTGGCCACAGCAACTGGACCCCTGCAGATGTCTGATGTGCAGGCACCAAATAGCAGGGCACGTGGCCAGCAGGCAGGCAGGCAGCAGCAGAGGGCAGGTAGGAGCGTGCTCGGGACTCTCGGGGACAGGAAAATGGCCTTCTGGGCAGGAGCATGGTCTTCCGTGTGTTGTCGCGTGGCCAGCTTGATATGGAGTGAATTGGCACGTGAAAAAGTAGCACATCAGTGTGTAATTTGAGAAAAGGCCCTTAGCGCATAAGCGCGTCTGTGACGTAACGCATGCGGGCGTTTCCCTCATGATGGGTTCATAATGAATCAGCACGTGAAAAACAACATGTCCGTGTGTTAATGCGTGTGATTCGAGGAAAGGGCCTAAGCGCGTAAGTGAAGTGACGCTCGCAGGCGTATCCCGCAGCACAGGTTAAAGGTGAGCAGGGCCAGCAGTTCGCTGTATGTGCCTTTCGTGGAGAGCGATGTGTGTGTTGCTACTTCGTGTTGTTTCATGCGCCATCACAACTTCACAGCAGATCAAGGACGTATCTCTTATTTTGGCGGGGGTATTTGCTATGCGTGTTTTTCATTATCACACTAGTCTGATGGTGAGTCGTGCACGCTATTTTTCCCACTGCGGGTGCCCCTGTGTATCGTGTACCCATTTTCGAGGTCATAGTAGCCTGCGTGTCCCACGCGTACATGTTTTTCATGTCCCTGGGTGCCACCGCGTACTGCAGGAGGTCAATTCCACACACGTGGGCTACCTGGGGTTGCGTGCACGATTTTACTGCAGTTTTTGGGTGCCTGAGCGTTGCGTGACCCATCACTTTATCCCCGGGGTCATCTACAGCCTTGCAGGTGCACAGGGGTGCTCTTAACATCTTGTATCCCACCCCCTTCACCCCAATTGCCCAGCACAATTGTCGTGTACACCTCCCATTTGCACTACTCCATCTGTGCTGGGACTACTCCATCTGCGCCATGACTGGGAGGCCATGAAAGGAGAGGGGTGCCTCAGCTGGGCATACTCCACGTCGTGGGCATGGTCAGGGGCATGGCCAGGATGACCAGGGAGTAGGGGGACTCCAGGGTGTCCAGGGTGGCCGCAGAGGGGAAAGAGGCAGGGGTGCGCCAGTTTGGCATGATGTTGTGCCACATGTTGGTGCAGTCATGCCACCACCCCCTGTGGTTACGGGAGATGCAGCTCTTGCATCTGGCACTGGAGCCCATATGACCCGGCAGTCCGTTTCATCGACTGCCATGGGCCGAAGGGTAGTGGTAGCTGCAGGTGCAGCTGTGGACACCACCACCCAGGCTCAGGGTGGGCCAGCGCATGCTGCATTGGCACCCGAAGAGTCCCTGGATGATTTCCAGGAGTTCAGGAGGCACAGGGTAAGTGCATGCGGGGCTGCCCTGACCAAGGCACATGTCCCTGGGGCAGTGTTGTCATCTGCTGCCCCGAGCAGCGGGGTGTTTGCAAGTGCATGGGCAGATGCAGCCGACACCACCGTGGCTGTGAGTCCACCATCCAGGACAGTCCCGTTCAGTGACCTTAGCACAGCAGATGTTGCTGCACAGGATCAAGCCAGGGGCACCCAGCAGCCACCAACACAAGTCAGGGCTTCCGTCCTTGTTCCACCTGCCACTCCCTTGGTTCAATCCACCTGCGCCACTGCCCATATTGATCAGGGTGGCATTTGCCAGTCAGGGTCTGTACCAATGTCCAAGAGGAGGAAGGTTGCGCCAGCAGTAGAGGCTGGTACCCCAGACACAGCTGCGGCCTCCGGCACATCGAGGAAGAAGCCTTTGTGTGTGCAGGAACTGGACTTCCTTGTTGACTATGTGCGGGACCACAACCGTGATATGTTAGTGGGGCCGAATTGTTACACTACGGCTGCCCATCATATGTCCCACTGGAAGCAAGTTGCCGATTGTGTGAGTGCATTCGACATGAGGTGTGCACAGCTAAATAGTGCAAAAAGCATTGGGATGACCTCTGACACAGTACTAAGGCAAAGCGTGCCTCCAATTATGCCGTGACTTGGTTGACTGGCAGTGGGTTACCAGCTCAGGAGGAAGACTTCACTTCGCACGAGTCGGTCGTTGCGGAGTTCATACTGGCAGGATTGGTCGAAGGAGTGGGAGAGATGCAGGACTTAGATGCCCCGTCCAGTGAGTGTTGTCGCATGTTTGTCCAGACCATGTGTGTTTTGCTTGTGTGATGTGTTGTGCTTGACTTCCACTTCATGTCATGTGTACATGGTTCTCATGTGCGAGTCATCCAATGCTTCACTGATGCATGGCTGCTGTGCAGCATGCTGGACATGTAGAGCAGACAGGGACTGTCTTCATCACCACACTTGCACCCTAGTCACATGCTAGTCACCCGGCTGCCCCTACGGTCCATGTTCCAGCTCACTGGCCCTTCTGCATGTAGCCTGGGGTGTCTTTCCTCTCAGCACTGGGACTATGTCATTGCATGACTGACGTGCATGTGTGTTCTGCCTGCATGCGGCTACTCCACATATGCATGCTCCCTTGCCCGTCCACCCCCCTGCACCCCATTTTCAGCATGGCACTGGTGTGTATCATGTTGGAATACTGCAATGGCCTGTTCACTTCGCCCAGCCAACCTGACAGACACATACAGTGGGATACATCCTTTGTCCTTGATACAGGGTGTCTCATTTGGACTGTGCAGATGGCAGATGCTCCGCAGGGACATGAGTGCCCATTCATGTTCCATTTGCATTCTATGCATGCCCCTATGTGTCCTTGACTGGATGATCATTGTAGTATGTGTCCAGGACGACCTACATTTCATGGCATTTGATCATCCATTCCATGCCCACTCTGGCTCAGTCCTGCATCACACACATGTTTAGGGTCTCAAAGTCTGTGTGGGGCACAGGCCTCCGCCTGTTTCAGGCCCCCTGACTCTGCTCAACTGGTGTAGTGGCTTCTGCACACATGTGTGTACCACTGAGGGTACATCATGTGTCCTGCCTACTGCCCCATTATCATCTGCTGTGTTGTCAGTTGACTCAGATAATGCAATTGACGCTAGTCAACACTGTCTGCCAATACACAGGCCTCTGGTCACCCTTTCACTTCCATGCAATGGCTCCTTGCATGTTCACTGGGGGGGGGGGGTTGCTTGTAGGCATGCAACCCATTGCATGCACATTGCACGTGATGCCTGAACTTGCCCTTACACTGCCTTCATGTTTATTGATAGACATCATAATGTACTAATTCATGTAGATAGTGGGTAACATACACATGTTCTGCACTGCATCAACCCACTTCTGAGCCGTGTTCACCGTTCTACATGCCTACTCACTGCTGCAATGTCAATGTCACCTGGCATGTATGGTCAGAGTTTCATCCCTTCTCCGTCATGAATGCCACGGGCACAGGTGCATCCTGTGACACATGTACTCAGTATTGGAACTCCCTAGTGGTTGTTTAGCAAAGTTGATTGGTCAATCTGCGGCCTATACCAACTGGCATAGGGCGCAGATTGAATTTAGCCTGCCAATTGGGTTGAAATGACTGTGTAGCTGCCTTCATGTGTGTATGTGTACACTTTCACATAAATCAAAGCAAGCAGCGTTGTAGCTGCTTGCTTTTCTGTATTGGATGCTGTTCATGTTCACAATACAGGTGTATGGGGAAACGGGTGTTTTTGAACGCTTTCACATGTACATATGCAAGCAGCTTGTAACGCTCACCTGATTCCCGCAGAGGCGCCGGTCTTGACTGGGTGAATGCTGTATCTTCAAAGGTGATGTGTAACACACGGTTGGCTCTTTGGGCTGGACCTCTGTGCACTGTATGTCTGACTCGAAGAGTAAGATGTCTGCAGATAGAAAATATGGGATTAATGAACTGTGTCTATTGGGTGCCCCTCTCCTCTTCCCTTTCTCTTCTCCTGTAGAACCCCAAAGGTTAACGCCCTCACCTTAGGTAAGTGAACGCCGAGCTCTCCATCTGCCTCGGGGCAGGATGCCGTAACCAGTTTTTTCACTGGATAAGGGTGCAGGCCTCTTGACCTCAGAGGACTGCTGTCCGTCGTTAACTGCACGAACGGTAAGTTCTGGGCACTTCAAATGTCTTAAAAGTCTTTTGTAATGATATCTCTTGTTTTGCAGGGTTCCGGCGATGGCGGATGGCGGGCTGATGAGAGTTGAGGATTGAACCCGCGTGAGGAATAGAAGCGCCTGGAAGCACGTAAGTAAGCGCTTGTAGCCTGCTTCACGATGCGCACTAACTGTCCCTTTTATCTTGCAGGTACAAGTTCGGAGCTTTAGAGAAGCTGAAGGGTGCTGGAATACCCACTGGATTCGGCGTGGGAAGGAGTAATGGCACGTGAGTAATAAAGTTGCCCAATGTCTTTAAACGCACCTTCTTTTGTCTTTCAGATGCGGGATGCAGCGCCGAAGGCCTCCGGAGCGTGCGAAGAGCTGGTAAGCTTTTGTCTTTCAGATGCCGGAATGCAGTGCAAAGACCTCCGGAGCATGCGAAGAGTAGGTAAGCCTTTGTCTTTCAGATGCCGGAATGCAACGCGAGGCGTTGGTGACAGCCGATGGACCAGGTAAGAGATGCGCTGCCACTGAAGACCGTAGTGCTAACCTGTTCTTTCTTTGGCCCTCATTACGACCCTGGCGGAAATCGAAAAACGATGGCGGAAATGCAATACTGCCATCGAATAGCGCTCGGTGCGATTATGACCCGTCACCGTAAAGTACGATGCCATTAGCGACACCGTAGTGAACGCCAACGCTAACTGCACCAAGTACGCGCGCGCGTGCCATGCCAAACCGTAATTAGCACCATGGCGCAAGGGTACGCGAATTCCGACCCTAGCGGACATGTACTTAACGCCATCAAGCACGGCGGAAAGTACCATTCCGCCATGGTGAGAAGTACGGCATCGCGAATCAACCGTAAACGGCCCCACTGAGTGCCTGTACACCGCTCCCTGGCCACATAGTACAACTCCCCGTAGGTGCAACGAAGCCACAATGCAACCAGTGAAATGTACAAGTCACCCATGCATGCCAACGAACAAAAGAATCACAAGAGGGGCCAATGGGAGCTGCAGGGCACAGATGGCACGAATACAGAAGCTATACCAATGGACATGACCTCAGTCTCCCACCAAGAAACGCACGCAAACACAGGCACCTGTGACCAGCAATATTCCGATAATCACATCATTCCACCAATCCACCTGGCTGACCGGCATCTGTTACACAAAACCTAATCCCCCGCCCCTGAGCATGACATCATTCAAACAGTCATATTGGCAGCCCTCACCCCTGACCTCACTGGGCTTCGTAGGCAAACGCGCCCAGCACAGTACCACGCAACTATACTCCGAAGCTGGAACCCAATGCAGATCTCCTCACAATACATCGCTCCCCAAATAGGAATATGCCACATCACTTGCAAAGAAGAACGCTACACGGCCCATATCAGAATAGAAATTTAATGCACAACAAATTCACCAAGCCCATACAGCCATTAGGCCATGAACTCCAAAACACATTTCACCATTGTGGGCTGCATCCGCAATAAATGACCAGCTACTTCTTGTGTGACGCCCTGTTCCATCATGGTACACAGGGGCTACATTCTCGTACGAAAAGGCAACATGGAAGCGCCTAGAACCGCAGGGCCGTCCCAATAGGGAGGCACTAGTCCAGCTGAAAGGCCGAAATGTTGCTCCGAGCCACTAGTACTGCGTAAGGGCATGTGGCCCATTGGCGATCGTCCCATAAGATCGTAATGCTGCTCCACTGATTAACACGAAGCAGCAGGTGTCGGGAGTAAAACCCATCTGCAGGAGTGGCATACAGATGGCAGTGGCAAAAGGGGAGGAGATACCTGTCAACCAAAAGAAAAGAAAAGGAATAGAATGGCCATCAGAACTACATTCGAACAACTCACTTCAATGATCACACTAGATCCACAGCCATATGCATGCTAGCCCACTCCAAAGGATCATCACCTCCCCAAAACCACTTGCGACTCATAACTATCCATATCGAGGTGAAAACACCATCACAAACGAGTGTACCTGTGCATGCGTCTGTGAAAACAGAATCCATCAGATGGGATTGGTAACGTGCATGGACACAAGTGTCTGAAGGCGCGTCGAGACAGGTAGGGCTCAACAAGGCCAGATAGACGATGGTCCCACTATGGCAGCCCTGCATCACATAGCGCAGGGGAGGCGGACAGATTCCAAGAAGCCCTGTACACGGCAAACACCGTATCAAATCATCTGTCCATGCATCCATTCATCATTCCCTCATCCCGTAATGATAACGCCTGTTTCCATACTCACATAACATGTGAGAATTCCATTGAGTCTGTGCGTTATGCAGCCTGCAAAATCCACTGTGCCCCAGCCCGTAATTCCAGTGTTGTGAAGTAACATGTATTTGGGAACGTCCGGCCTCATCATCCACTTCGCTATTGCGCATCCCAAACTATTCATATCAATCATTGCATCCTCGCCATGGCCCCTGTCCCAAGGACACTGAACAATAGAACGTTATATTTGCAGTCAGACCTGTGGGCATCTCCTCGCCGCTAGCTGAAGACCGAAAGCGCCGCCCTTCGAATTCCTCATTTGCAACATCACGTCGAAAAGGCATCTGTGGCCGCTTGAAATCACAAATTAATCCATCTAGTGCGGCTGTGTGTGAAAATGGCAACTGCCTTCACTCACAAATGGGAGGCCCCGCCCGTCGGTGAACCTCGGTACAGTGATGCATGAGGGTCCACCGTTACTCGAGTACTACGTTCCACTGACCCTTCACAAGTCTGTTCGCGACTGCAAAGAATGCATGTGAAACAATGGGACCATAGCCGAATGAACATATCAACCAATGTTACACGGCCATCGGGTACTAATACATGATTGTAATAGCAAGATGCCATTCCTCGAATTGCAGCGTTGTGTGCGGGACGTGCTCGCCCAAAGGGGAGAGCAGCTTGCACAGGTGGAATGAATCACCACAGGTGGAGGCCATACAGCCTGAAAACACATAAATTGCACACCCAGTCTCCTCCCACAACCACACCCACTCCGAAATGCTACCGGCAGGACTCGCGATGTTGGCCCTGGGGGACCTGATAGCACTGCAAGTACTCCAACTCCAAGAAGAAGACGAACACCAACTACAACCGGCCGCACGGAGGAGACGCAGGAGGAGGAGGAGGGCAAGGCAGGGCCAGCAAGGGCTGCCAGCACAGCCACTACCACCACGCAGGCAGCCCGCAATCCCACGCCTCCGAGCACATCCGTTCAACCTCACTGATGAGCAGATCCACACCCTCTACCGTTTGGACCGGGACACCATAGCCGCCATTGTGGACATGACACAGGCTGACCTTGTCAGCATGATAGATAGCCCAACCGCCATCCCACCCCTACTGAAGGTGGTGTCTGTACTCCACTTCCTGGCCACAGGCACCTACCAGCACACAGTCGGACAGTTGCATGGCATTTCTCAGCCACTGTTCTCACGGACACTATTGCAAGTGCTCGATGCCCTCCTGCAGCACGCAGACGACTACATCTCTCTACCACGCTCGGAGCAGGAAATAACCAACACAAAAGTGGGATTCCATGCACTTGGCGGCATACCGGGTTGCATTGTTGCCATCGACTGCACCCATGTGGAATTGGTCGTCCCACATGCCATGGAGGCCCAGTACCGCAACCGAAAACAATTTCATTCACTGAATGTACAAATGGTGTGTGACTCCAACAGGATCATTACACATTGTTGTGCCCGATTCCCTGGATCGACCCATGATTCTATGGTCTTGAGGAACTCTACAATACCACGCTACATGGAGCGACACGCAGGGAACAGATCCTGGCTACTCGGTGAGTCTCATTTCATGCATGATGATGTGGGGTATGTGATGCGGCAATGACCTGGCAGGAAGGGGGGGGGGGTGCGTACGTAGCAATGGCATTCCACATAATTCGTTTATCGTCCACATACAGGTGATGCCGGATATCCACTGAAGAGATGGCTCCTCACACCAGTCCGGAACCCACGGGACCAGCATGAGGAGGACTACAACCATGCCCACTCACGTACCCGTGTAGTCATTGAACAGGCATTCGGCCTACTGAAGACCCGTTTCCGGTGCCTCAGCAGGTCTGGCGGGGCACTCCTGTACCGCCATGAGAAGGTTGCAAAGATGGTGATGGCATGTGTCATGCTACATAACATGTGCGTACGTAGAAATGTGCCCATGCCCCCTGACGCAGAACTGCAAGCACCTGAAGATGGTCATGATGAGGGTGGGGATGTGGCAGCACCTCAAGGAGTCTGCGAGGCACAGGAGGGCCGTGAAATTCGTCAGCATCTCATAGATGCATGCTTCTAGCACTCACGCCTGGTGGCTGATACATGGACACGGGACTCGTGGCACTGTGTGTGTCTGGTACATGCACAATATGGACTGTACGCCTATGATGGCCTAGTATACAAAGATCATTGTCCACACATCTCATTGTTTGATCGTGCATTGTTTATGGCATATGTGATATCATGTTGAACACCCTATCGACCCGCCACCCAAGTGAGCCCAACACACCCCCTCCACCCTCCTACCTCCCCCCCGAACACCAGTGTCCAAAGATGCTCATTGTCAGTGGGCAGTCGCTATTGCAAGCCCCCTCTGCGGGTATCAGGGGCACCCCTGCCTGTGGAGCGCAGGTTCCTCCCAGATCTACGTTGGGGGCTGCCCTGGACGGAACTTGCAACAGATGATGTCTCTGCCTGCTCACGTCCATGCATGTCCCTAAGGGTTTGTGAGAGCTCAGTGAGCACACGGCGCACTGCGGCAAGTTCGGCACATACGTCTTTGGACGTCGCATGCAGTTCCCCCCTGAGGCTCTCGGTGCTTCTCTCCATTTGGACTCTCAGGCTCTCGGTGCTACTCTCCATTTGGACTCTCAGGCTCTCGGTGCTACTCTCCATTTGGACTCTCAGGCTCTCGGTGCTACTCTCCATTTGTGCCCTAAGTGTCTCAGTTGATGTTTCTATGTCTGCCTTAGTGCCCCCACATCCATCGGCATGGTCCTTGAGGAGCGTGGCCAGTTGCTGCTGTTGCACGATTAACTGGTCGAGGGACTGTTGCCTCTGCTGGGCCATGGCCATTTGCGGTGGTGTCACAGAGGGGCTGTTCGCCTCATGTTGCCCTGCCACAGGGCTTGTGGGGGATGGCCAGTCGTCGTCTTGTGGGTGCCCCTGCGTGGTATCCTCATGGTGTACGGGATGGAACAGACAGGGGGATTGGGACAGGTCATGGATGGATCTGACTTCGACATCCCCGTCTTCTGTGTTGGAGCATGCTGCCATTAATGGGGTGTCACCTATGGTGCTGCTGCCACCAGAGGCAGTACCTTCTGTGGCATCCATTGGGGGGACCTGTGGTGGTGCTGTTGTGGGCATGCTGGCTGCTGGGGTGCCTGTTGATGTTCCCTCCTGTGTGCTGCCACTTGATATGTGCTGCTGCCGTGTCTTGATGCGTGCAGCTGAGGTGGAGGGTCTTTGGCCGTCGGTCTTGGCCCTCTTTGCAGGTGTGCTGGTAGGGGTGTCCTGGAGCTCATCGTTTGGATCGGACCCTGTGGTGGAGTAAAGGAGGGCGAGCGTTATTAAGGGTCTGTGGGAATTGGAATGGCAATGTATCACATGCATTGGGGTGGTACCTGAGGGTGATTTGGGTCGGGGCCTTGGAGGTGCTTTCATTTGTGTGTGGAGTGAGGGTGCAGTTGTTTGGCAGCCTGCAGTTAGGGTGTGCCTGCTGCACGTGTAGTGGGTGTTTTTGGGGTTTTTACTTATTTATGTATTTATTGTGAGTTTTAAAGTGCGCTATCAGGCCAATGTGTGTGGACGTTCTCCTGGCCATGTGTTGCTGTTGCGCTATGTGGACACATGTGAGTCACATGATTGGACATTGTGGATTTGGCATGGTTTTATTTGGGCCACCTACCTGATTCTACGGATGTCTGCACTCCTTTCTCCATCCCTCCGACTCCCTCTATGCTCTCCATTCCAATGGTGGAGGCACAGATTTCTTCCCAGGGGGTCAACTTGATGGGTGATTCCGATCCTCCCCCGGTGGCTGTGGCAATGTTGCGGTTGGCAGAAAGTATGCTACGGACGCGTATCCGCAGGTCGTCCCACCGCTTCCTGCATTGCTGTGGGTTGCGGGGTGCGGTCCCCACCGCACTTACCCGCTGTGCCACCAGGGCCCATATGGCCTTCTTGTTCGCAAGTGCCGTCCTGGTCATTTGCGTGGAGAAGACGGCGGCGGCATTCTCCTGGAGGGTCTCTGTAAGCACGGTGAGTTCCTCACGGGAGAAGTGGACCTGCCGCTTGCGGTCGCACGCTTTCTTCGCTACTTTTCCCATTTTCTTGGTTTCACTAGGGTGGATGACGGGTTGGGATGTGTCTCAGAGTGGTGTTTTTAGTGGTTGTGTGTATTTTGTGGTTTTATAGGTGTACGGGGTGTTGTTTCCCGTTCCGGGCCCATGTTTTTACTTCCGTTTCCGTATATTTACGGTCACCGTACTTTACGGTTGGCGCTCACTGCGGTGTCCGCTATGATGGGTGGCGGTATTGCACCTAGGGCGCCGTACGGCGGCGGTGTGGGCCGTTTTGGGGTCATTTCCGCCATCGCGGACTTTGCACTTCCGCCATGGCGTGGTGCTCGTGCCCGATGGGTCGGAATGGGCCGCACTTTGCTCCATCGTGCAATGGCGGAAACGCTATTTACGCTGTGGCGGTCCGGTCAGTCACTTTCCGCCAGGGTCGTAATGAGGGCCTTTGTCTTTACAGGTGCTGCTGAAGACTGGATTCCAGGATGGTAAGCCTTTGTTCCCTTAGGCCCAGGATCATAAGCAGAAGACACAATGAGTGTTCTGCTGCAGAGAATGCAGAATAACGCAAAGCAAGATTCATCCATCGGGTGTGGTTTAAATAGCCTCCTGTAGTGCTTAGGTGTCTCCTTCCACAGCCACGCCTAGGTAAGAAAAGAGTTCCTGCTTTCCAGAAGAGTTCCAGTGTTCTGAACCTAGGGAGTGGCTCCTGCCCCACCCAACAGGAAAAGTAGTCCCAAACAGAAGAGGATCAGGGGTTCAACTGGCAGGTAAGTAAGCAGCATGGTCTGCTGCAGGTAAGTCCACCCAAGCATTATGAGCCCGGCGCTTCCAGCGCTGGGACTGGGCATCTTTATGAACCTGGTGCCACTGGCGCCAGGACAGGGTCCAAAATGTCCCAATTGGGACTGGCTGGCACTCGGAACCGGGGTTATGGGTCTGCTTCCAAGGGAGTCGGGCAAGTCCTGATCTTTTGGAAGCAGAGATCATGACAGCACCCCCCCTCAAGGCCCCTCCCAAACCGGGCTTCTCCGGGGGTTTGGGCTTGTTAGGAAATGTTCGATGAAATCTTTTGATTAGACGAGGCGCGTGGACATATTCTGCAGGTTCCCAGGATCTTTCTTGGGGACCGTAGCCTTTCCAGTCAATCAGGTAAAATAGTTTAGATTTGGAGATTTTGGAATCCAGGATGCTTTTGACTTCAAACTCGAGTTCTCCATCAACTAGAATAGGTTTTGGAGATGTAGTTAGTCGGGTTTGAGGTTGCACGGGTTTTAATAGAGAGACGTGGAAGACCGGATGTATCTTCATGTGAGGGGGCAAGTCCAACTTGACCGCTACTGGATTTACTATGGTAGTGATGGAATAGGGACCAAGGTATCTTGGGTTGAATGTGCGTGGTCCTTTTAGAGGTAGATATTTGGTGGATAACCAGACTTGATCTCCTACTTGATATTGGGGGGCTTCCTTCCGATGTTGGTCTGCTCCTTTCTTGTATTGTTCTTTAGCCCTTTGAAGGTGAGAAACGGCTTCCTTAAAGGCTTAGGTGATTGTAGAATGCAGGTGGTCTACTGCTGGTGTTCCAAGATCTTGGAGAGGATCCAACTCCGAGGTTCGAGGGTGACTACCGTATAAAAGAAAAAACGGGGTCTTCCCAGTTCCCGAGTGGACAGAGTTATTGTAGGCATATTCGTCTATCCAAAGGATATCTTTCCAAGTTTTTTCAGTTTGTTGTAGCATGCAGCGCAAATACTGTTCCAGAGTTTGATTGGTCCACTCGGTTTGTCCGTCGGTTTGAGGGTGGTGGCTGGTCGAAAGTCTCACCTCAATTTGAGCCGACCGACAGCAACTTCGCCAAAAATGAGAAATAAATTGACTACCTCGATCTGAAATTAGAACTGGAGGAAAACCGTGCAGTCGGTCGATGTTTTCGAGAAATTCTCGGGCCAGAGTTGCTGCTGTTGGTAAGCCTTTGAGTGGAATGAAATGCGCCATCTTGGAGAATAGGTCCACGATTACTAGGATCGTATTGTATCCGGAGCATGGAGGTAGATCGGTGATGAAGTCCATAGAAAGCGTATGCCAAGGGCGAGGCGGGATGTCAATAGGGCGTAAGAGGCCGGCTGGTTTTTCCTTTTGACTCTTGTTTTGGGCGCATACTCCACAGGACATTATAAAGTCTCTGATATCTTTTTTCCAAGACGGCCACCAGAAGTAGCGCTTGATCTTTTCCGAGGTCTTGGTCATACCGGGATGTCCTTCCATTAAAGAATCGTGATAACAAGAGATTACCTTTTTCTGTAAATCTGTGCTGGGCAGGTATAACCGTTCTTGGAAATATAATAGGTTGTCCTTCACCGTAAAGTCCTTTCCCTGCAGATGCCAATTCTGTATGTCTGCTGGAGTTACCAGTAGCCTGGCTTTATCCTTAACTTCCTCTATGGATTGTGTGGCGATTACACCTAGAATTCTTTGTTCTGGAATGATAGGTACAGGTTTAGGATTGATCAAATGTTCTTCCACTCCCATCCGAGAAAGGGCATCAGCTTTACCGTTTTTTGTACCAGGTCGATAGGTAATTATGAAGTCAAACTCGGCAAAGAATAGTGCCCAACGGAGTTGCCTAGACGATTGAGCTTTTGCGGTTTTCAAATATTGCAGGTTTCGGTGATCTGTAATCACAGTAACGGTGTGTCGGGCCCCCAGAAGATAATGCCGCCAAGCCTTAAAGGCGGACTTGATAGCTAGAAGTTCCTTATCAGTAATAGTGTAATTGATTTCAGGAGGCGAGAATTTGCGGGACCAAAATGCCACGGGATGCAACTGATTGGTTACTGGGTCCTTTTGTGATAGAACTGCCCCCATGGCAAGGCTCGAAGCATCAGTTTCAACGATGTAGGGGAGTTCTGAGCGAGGATGTTTTAAGATCGGTGCAGAGATAAATCTAGTCTTCAAATTCTGGAAAGCTTGTTCCGCCTCGGTAGACCATTCAAAACGTTTGTTTTTCTTTAACAAGTGATGATGGGCTGGACTATTCGAGAGAATTCGGGGATAAACCTGCGGTAAAAGTTAGCGAAGCCTAACATGCTTTGAACACCTTTTATGGAGGATGGCGATGGCCATTTGAGAATTGCATCGACCTTCTTTGAATCCATACGCACTCCGCTAGGTCATAATATGAATCCCAAGAATTCAACTTCAGTCACGTTGAAAATGCATTTTTCCAACTTAGCGAAAAGTTTGTGTTGACGCAATCTCTCGAGGACCATTTTCACGTGTTTCCGATGTTCAGTTTCCGATGAAGAATAAACGAGGATATCGTCAATGTAAACAACAACACACACATCTATGAGCTCTCTGAGGACATCGTTCATAAAATATTGAAAGGCGGCCGGGGCATTGCAAAGTCCGAAGGGCACGACCTGATATTCAAATAGCCCATACTTGGTGCGGAAGGCCGTCTTCCATTCATCGCCCTCTTTTACTCGTACCAAGTGGTAGGCTCCTCTAAGATCCAGCTTTGTATATATGCATGCTTTTCTGACTTGGTCCAGGAGTTCAGGGATCAAAGGTAACGGATATCTATTCTTAACGGTGATCTGGTTCAGGGCGCAATAATCTATACAAGTTCTAAGATCCCCTTCTTTTTTTGGAACGAAGAACAAAGCTGAGGAAGCAGGGGACTTGGAAGGACGAATAAACCCATTCGCTAGGTATTGATCCAGGTATTGTCGGAGGTGAAGATTCTCAGGCTCGGTGAGGGCATAAATCCTACTACAAGGAGGAGTAGATCCAGGTATCAGGTCTATCTGGCAGTCATAAGACCTATGAGGAGGTAGAGTGTTAGCCTGATCCTTCCGGAAAACATCTTGGAATTCTAGGTATTCAGGAGGTAACTGGGGAGCCTCCGAGGAAATTGCTGCCAGTGCAACACCAGGTCGAGGGTGACAAGTAGAGACACATTCTGGAAACTGAACCGTTCTTGCTCGCCAATCGATCTGAGGATTTTGCTTTTCTAACCAAGGAATTCCTAGAATAATCTGGAACTGAGGGGCCTTGATCACATCGAACACGATCTTCTCATGGTGTCCATCTTGACTTACTAGCGTCACTTCTTGGGTGGTATGCGTTACTGGTCCGGAGGCTATCTCCGTACCATCCACCGTAGTAATGACGTCCTTTACAGCCTTTGGACAAAGAGTCAGATTCATCCTCAAAACCATTTCATGATCCACATAACTGCCGATGGCACCGCTGTCGACGTAAGCTTCAATCGCATGTAATCGCTCCAGATGTTCAGGGCTAATGAGGACCATAGGTATCACGAAATGCGAGGTCACGGAACTGGTTTTAACGCTCGGCAAGAGGACCTCTATTCTTGTCGGGCGAGGTCGTTTCCCTGCTCAGAGTTTGTGACCCTGGTAACTGCAGCTCCTACTGCCTTCTTGGCTGGTTTCACCGGACGTCTCGAAGAAAGTGCCCCGAGTTTCCGCAATAGAGGCATAATTGCAGCTGTTTTCTCCTTTCCCCCTCCTTTTGTGTTAGTGGTCCTTTCAGGCCCCCGATTTGCATGGGTTCCCCGGAGTCTACTCCTTTGGTAGGAGTTGGTGGTTTGGAAAATACTCGAGCATCAAACTTGGAACGATCGGCCTTCCTGTTCTGCAGTCTGTGATCAATTTGAACGACTAAGTCAATATAGTCCGAACAGTCTTGCGGGGGATTCACTACTTGGGCTAACACATCTTTGAGCTCTCCACGTAGACCTCTATAAAACAGCGTAATCCTTTTGTCCTCAGGCCAGCGAGTTTCCACTATCAGTCTGTTGAAAGACGCAATATAAGCCAAAATGTCTTGATTACCCTGTCGCAATGAAAGGAGCTCATTGTCCAAGGCCTGCCCCTGTGAATGTCTTGCAAACAGTTTTTCCATACTGAGCTGAAAAGCTTGAAAATCATGGAGAACCGGATCATCTTGATTAACTAGAGGGATCGACCAGTCTGCCGCATTGCCACTAAGGTACGAAAGCACGAAAGCTACCTTAGCTTGATCAGTTGGAAAGGCTGCTGGCCGGCATAAGAAGTGCAACCGGCACTGATTAATAAATACTGCAAACCTCTTTGGGTCACCAGAAAATCGTTCGGGCGGAGCCAGAGGTACATTCCCAGGTAGGTTGATCTGCACTGGGTTCGTAGAGGATGTTGAAGGAAGATTTGCCCCTGATGCGGGTAACGGAGTTTGTCCGGCTTGTAACTGTAGCAATTGTCTAGCGAGATCGTCTGTTCGCTCCTTGGAAATAATCAGTTCCCTTCTTAGAGCATTCGTTTCCTGACGGGCTGCATGCACTTCTGCTCTTAGTTCCCCAAGTAACTGGGCTAGCTGGTCGGTATCCGAGGTTTCCATAGCGCCTGGGTGGGAGTTTTGCGGTAGGCTTTGCGTTCTGTAACGCTCACCTGATTCCCGCAGAGGCGCCGGTCTTGACTGGGTGAATGCCGTATCTTCAAAGGTGATGTGTAACACACGGTTGGCTCTTTGGGCTGGACCTCTGTGCACTGTATGTCTGACTCGAAGAGTAAGATGTCTGCAGATAGAAAATATGGGATTAATGAACTGGGTCTATTGGGTGCCTCTCTCCTCTTCCCTTTCTCTTCTCCTGTAGAACCCCAAAGGTTAACGCCCTCACCTTAGGTAAGTGAACGCCGAGCTCTCCATCTGCCTCGGGGCAGGGTGCCGTAACCAGTTTCTTCACTGGATAAGGGTGCAGGCCTCTTGACCTCAGAGGACTGCTGTCCGACGTTAACTGCACGAACGGTAAATTCTGGGCACTTCAAATGTCTTAAAAGTCTTTTGTAATGATATCTCTTGTTTTGCAGGGTTCCGGCGATGGCGGATGGCGGGCTGATGAGAGTTGAGGATCGAACCCGCGTGAGGAATAGAAGCGCCTGGAAGCACGTAAGTAAGCGCTTGTAGCCTGCTTCACGATGCGCACTAACTGTCCCTTTTATCTTGCAGGTACAAGTTCGGAGCTTTAGAGAAGCTGAAGGGTGCTGGAATACCCACTGGATTCGGCGTGGGAAGGAGTAATGGCACGTGAGTAATAAAGTTGCCCAATGTCTTTAAACGCACCTTCTTTTGTCTTTCAGATGCGGGATGCAGCGCCGAAGGCCTCCGGAGCGTGCGAAGAGCTGGTAAGCTTTTGTCTTTCAGATGCCGGAATGCAGTGCGAAGACCTCCGGAGCATGCAAAGAGTAGGTAAGCCTTTGTCTTTCAGATGCCGGAATGCAGCGCGAGGCGTTGGTGACAGCCGATGGACCAGGTAAGAGATGCGCTGCCACTGAAGACCGTAGTGCTAACCTGTTCTTTCTTTGTCTTTACAGGTGCTGCTGAAGACTAGATTCCAGGATGGTAAGCCTTTGTTCCCTTAGGCCCAGGATCAGAAGCAGAAGACACGATGAGCGTTCTGCTGCAGAGAATGCAGAATAACGCAAAGCAAGATTCATCCATCGGGTGTGGTTTAAATAGCCTCCTGTAGTGCTTAGGTGTCTCCTTCCACAGCCACGCCTAGGTAAGAAAAGAGTTCCTGCTTTCCAGAAGAGTTCCAGTGTTCTGAACCTAGGGAGTGGCTCCTGCCCCACCCAACAGGAAAAGTAGTCCCAAACAGAAGAGGATCAGGGGTTCAACTGGCAGGTAAGTAAGGAGCATGGTCTGCTGCAGGTAAGTCCACCCAAGCATTATGAGCCCGGCGCTTCCAGCGCTGGGACTGGGCATCTTTATGAGCCTGGTGCCACTGGCGCCAGGACAGGGTCCAAAAGGTCCCAATTGGGACTGGCTGGCACTCGGAACCGGGGTTATGGGTCTGCTTCCAAGGGAGTCGGGCAAGTCCTGATCTTTTGGAAGCAGAGATCATGACACAGCTTCAACATTGTGTAGTGCAACATTGCGACTATTCACTTATGTGTTTGTGAAAATGTTAATTTACACATGTGTCTTCCGCAGCTTTTTTGTTGACTGACTAATATGTAGTTGATTGACGTTAATGCTTGTGAGATGTCTGCATTGCGCACGTTGTGTTGAACTGGCATGATCCTAAAGGTGCACTGTTGTGCAGTATGTGTTTGCCCAGGCCCACTAATATGGTGGGGCCTGGTGTGGAGATTTTACCAAGGATTGATGGAATAGGGCACATTCATAGCCCAATGTGCTCAATCAGGCCCTGAGGGGTGTTGCGGATGCCTCATGTCCTGCAGCTCGGACCATACTGGGCGTTATGAACCCTCATGCCTAGTTGCAGGCCCTTGCTTTGCTTGGGACATTCACTAGATCTATATGGCCCATGCCAACCGGTACGGGCCGAGCTGCAGATGGATGGAGCTATATTGCTGATGATGCTTTAGTGATGCATGTCTACATGCATATTACGTGTGTCATTGTGTGTTTGGATTCACTTGCAGCAGTGGTCAATTTGCAGTTCACACATGCTTATGGTATGTTCCATCTCTTTGTTGCCATCTGTCTTTTCTGCCTGTGACATGTGCCTGACAGTGGCAGTTCTGATGGAGTTCATATACTACATTTTGTACTTGTGTAGGCTTTGCTATTTAGACACATCCATTTCTGCTTTTGGGATGTGTTTGCAAATCAAGGCCACTGGATGCATGCCAGGTTCTCATTTGTGTGTGACATGTCTGCTTCATGTGTTGGCTGTCAATGTGATGTCTATGTGTGTGTGGATTATGTGCTTCTGACAGGTGTACTCATGTTTTTTTTTCTCCACTTTTCAGATGATGACGCAATGGAGCCAGAGGATGGTGTTGTCATGCCAGGCACAGGGTAGCTATCACACCAGCAACCCAGCACAAGTGGGGGTTGTGGGGTGGTAGACCACGAGAACCCACTCGTGTTCCAGACCATCGTGTCTAGGGCTGGCAATGAGTCTAGCCCCGATGATCACTCTGACGACAATGTCGAGTTGGATATGCGCTGGGTCCATTCGTCAGGGGTGAGTGATTCTGATGTGGACTCTCCTCTGTCCGTGACACCTGCACTGAGGGGCCAGACGGTGGAGGGACCTCCGCCGGTGGTGGATCGGGACTCAGGGTCACGCTCCACACCAGTTGCTGATGTGCCTGGGGCATCACGTCAATGGAGGAATGTAGTCCTGCAGCCACGGCGGTGCCAACCCAACAAGGACGGCGGCTCCTTGGGTCCCGCAAGTGTCAAGCCCAGCAATGCGGTAGCCGTGCGCCACTGGGGTATACTGAGTGGGAGCAAGCCATGGTTGCCAATTCCAAACACCAGGGGGCAGCAATTGATAACATCGCTGAGAGCATGGAACGTTTGTCCCAATCCGTGCTCCCCCCTGATAGACAGGTGGATCTGCAGCAGCGGGCGGCACAGTCCATGGCCCGCTCGGTCAGGCTGGGCATGGCGGCCTCAGACAAGGCACGCCAGGCTGAAATGGTGTCTTTGCGTCAAGCAGAGGTACACATGGAGGCTATGAATCCCTCAGATCTACTCTGGGTGTGCTCTTGATATCCCAGAGGCAGCGGTCAGAGGAGAGGTTGGAGCAGCTTGAGAATACCATCTTGGCTGAGTTATGTGCTTGCCGGGAGGTGTACCAGTTGTCCAGCCAGGCAGGCCATTCAGGAAGAACTCTGTGTTACAAGTGTTGCCTTGCAAGAGGAAGCACGCGTATCACACAAGGTTCTGCATGCTGACCTACGTGTCATCACCGCACAGAACCAGGCTCACCCATCCCGCAGACTTGCTGCCAACGAGGGGCAAGCTGCGCATAGGCATGGTGAGGGTACTGTGCCACATCTACCATTTCAGCCAGAGGGTGAGGAGGACGTTGACTTATCTCCCACACAGGTCGGGCTATGCAGGCGTTGAGCCCATGGAGGTTTTTTTTTTTATCTCAACATCATCGCATGTGGGTGTTGAGGTGCACCCTGTACCTCCCCCCTCCTGAGTGCCTTCCCCAACAAACAAAAATGGTATGTGTGAATTTGTTTATGTATTGTATACAAATCATTCAATTAACTTGTATTGACAAATGTGTGACTATGCGTAGCTTGATGATGTAATCAAGAGCCTATATACATCCCTGATGAAGGTTTACACCGAAATGCATTGGCTAAATGTATATTGATGGCAAAATATGATCGCCCAACAGATCACATTCAGAATAAATTTAATTAGAAAAGCAGGGATGTGAATAAAACATTCCTGGCAAAAACTGCACGGATCTAACTGATGCTTAGACTCTATGAGAACGTTGGATATACATTTTTTGGGAACTTGCAGCCCTCTCTAGGGGCTAACTGAGAAGCGCCAGTTATAATAAGGCAAATTTGCCTTGTTTACTTTTGTTTGTGGTTTATGGAGGTCCTTGTGCTATAGGACCAGTTTAAACTGGCAGCTCCAGGTCAAAATTATTGGAAACTAACTGAGAGAAGTACACATTGAATAGAAGCGAGTAAACATTGTGGTGCCCCCCTCTCCGGTATTTTTTCTAGTGTGTTCTTTTCTTGCCTGTATATGTGCTTGATGCACTTCATACTGTAGACAGTAGCCTGCACCCTTTAGCTATCAAAGTCACACTGATGGTGGGAGGAGGTCGGATGTACGTCTCAAACATGACCCAGTGACAACCAGCATGAAGAAACACACAGAGGGAGCTTCCCAGCCTTGTTAATTGCTTGTATACCCTTTCTGCAGGAAAATGAACCTCCAGACTACCTTTCCCAGCAGACACGGGCTAGGAATTACAGAAACCTGGCCACGTTAGATGGTGCACGCATGCCCATGCATGCGCAAGCAGAAGCACAGGGCTTGTGCTCAGATGTCCAACAGAAGCAGATGTGTTTCCAGGAGCTCCAGGCAAGGTGAGTAGCATGAGGGGCCACACCCCAGCTGAACTTCCTCCAGGCCCCTTGCACATGCATGCTAAGTAGCGCCAGTGCTGGGGAGCTTGGCCAGGCATTGGGGACAAAGCGCACAGTACAGCTAAGACGCATTGAGGTACAAATGCCAAATAGCTTTACAAGTTGTCAGGGGCACACGCAGGGGGCGTCGCCCATATACTCGAGTCCCCCTTGCTCCATATGAGCCGAGTTGTTAGTGCAGTACCGTTACTAGCCAAAAACGTATACAGCGCAGGGGGCACCCAGCGACGCACAGACTCGAGTGCTGTGCATATCATTCGCATATGCAAATTGCCACGTGCACTACCTATTGAAATTCGCGGCTGGCAGAACACAACTTGTACTGAAGTCGCACCTCGCCAAACGCATCTTGCAGCTCACCCAGGGACCATTCTATCATGTGTGATTCTTGACACATTGGTCTTCAATTTACTGTGCGGCCACGTGCGCCTGACTTACTGCATTGACAGTGTATGAACCATCACAGGGGCAAGCTAACATATACGAACAAAGCAACAGACAAGGGTGTTTGTTTGTGGAGAATTCACTTAGTTTGAGGCATGAATGGTGTTGTGTGTGTTGAAAACACACACAGATTAGTAACTCACACTCTCTTTGCAGCATTGAACTGCTCCTGTTACCGGACCTGAAAGTGCGCAGGCAGGAGGCCAGCACTCACCCCAGAGATACGTCTCTCTTTGGCTTGCCCTTGACTCATTTTGTACAATGTGCATGAAGAACATGGTTTCTCTGATTGAGTATGTGTTGTTGTCAATAGTTGTATTTTGTATTTTGCCTACTTTCCCTTGCCAATCAAATCCCCTCTCCTGCCCCTCTTTCTGGTTATCCTGAATACCAATGCCTATCCAAGCAATGGATCCCTGACCCTCTTTCCCCACCGGGGTCTCGGAGGCCTGTGTAAGTTTTACCTTGCAGGCACCCAGACCACGGAGGGGGTGGTTGGTTCGTGCGCCTGGAGACTGGAGCTGTGACACTACCCATCAGTTGCTGCATTCTCATTGTATATTGTGTACTGAAAATGGCACACATCCTGTTGAACCATTGTTGAACTGTGCTACCTTGGTTGTTCTATCATTCTGCTTGGACACGTGCTTGGACATTTTCGGCAACTTCAAGTCATCTACTGGAGACTCTTCCAGGGTTTTTTGGTGGCTACAGGCTTTTTCCCTGGTTTGGGGGTTTGGCTCCTTGGAGTTCTCTGTGATTTGGTATTTTTAGCTGTCAAGGTGGCCTCTGAGGGGGCTGGACCTTATTTACACGCAAGGTGGAACATGGAGACCAAGGGTTAGGGGGATCCTGTAGCCAGGTAGACTAGAAGGAAGAAGGCTACATACCACAGAGGCTACATACATCAGAAGGTCATGGTGACGTGTAAATGAGGGAGGGCCTTTTGTTGTTGGACAGTACGCTTGGGCTACAGTGTTTGGGCTCTCTCTGACATTGTCATTGTGGGGTACTATGTACATGATGTGTTCTTCTGGTCAATGGCTGTTCCTGTGTTGTGTTTACTTTTCAGGTGTCAGGAGGGGATTGTTGTGGTTTGACATGCTGGGGTGTACACATGGGCAATGTTCACATGTGATGTGTACAGGACACTGAGGGTCAATTGATTTCACATGCACAATGCTCCACCACACGTACAACCACCCTTCCATGCCCACAGGTGCACACAGACTACCTTCTCTGGCACGCTGTGTCCCTGCAGCGCATGATCAATTGCCATTTGGGGATCGTGTACATGCGTCAATAGGTTATTTTCTTTGTTTGTCCTTTTTATGTGATGCTCAAGGTGTATCCCCAACACAATGGACGCTCACTGTGCTGTGTGCTGAGCAGTGTGTTGCAGGAGACACACAGCACACGGGTTAGGGAGTAGAGAATTTGGCTTGGCCAATGTGCATGTGAACAGGCATTCAGTCTTTTGTTGATGCTACCACTGGTGGCAAGTATTTGTGTATGACTTGGCATGCGTGGGAGGTTGTTGGTCAGTTATTTCATCTGATTCCAAGTCAGGCGTGATTGTCTCAGGCCACTTTCCATTTATCACATGTCCTTTCTTATGTAATTGGTCATGTTTTGGGCTTTTGCTGTTGCATGCCGTGTCATGGTGTGGCAGACAAGGGTGATGTGGGTTGGGAGGGTTTGGGTGACATACCAGTGATTGTCATGGCCAGTTTTGCAGGAGGTGGTGTGAGACACAACTTGCATGTGTTCCTTTTGGTCACACAGGATTGGTTATTTTTAAGTAGCTAGGGATTCACACATTGTAGCACTTCCGTGGCAACATTCTCAGGGTGGTAAGGTTGTGACAGTTGACTGTCTCTTTGTCATCATCGATTGTCACCTGGTATGTGCCAGGCCTGTGTGCACTCTGCAGGGGTGGGAGTTTAGGTGGGCGAGGGAGCGGAAGCCTGACTTGAGCACTCCGAATATGCGCTCCTCTATGCCCCTGGTTGCAATATGGGCAGCGTTGTAACTTACCTGGGGTGGTGTGGTGGGGTTCTGTATTGGCATCATCATGTGGTTGCTCAGAGGGTAGGCACTGTCCCCTGGGGAGGTGATAATGGTTGTGATTAGTTGGGTTTGAGTATTTGCCTGTGTGTGACATGCATGCATATCCATAGGCATTTGTACTCACCTAGGAGCCATGTGTCGCCATGCTTCCCAGCTTCAAGGGCCTGGCTCAGGGCGGACATTCTGTATATGACACCGTCATGGGTGGACCCAGGGTAGTTTGCATAGACAGAGGTGATGATTCCCTTGGCATCACATAGAACCTGCACGTTGATGGAATGCCAGTGCTTGCGGTTTCGATAGATGTTCTCAGTGGCCCTAGGTGGACGGAGGGCCACATGGGTGCAAACTATGGCACTGAGCACTTTGGGGAAGTGTGCCACCCTGTAAAAGTCCTGGACCACGGCCTGCCTTTCTGCTGGTGTTCTGTGCATGTATATGTGCCTGCGGACTGAGGGGCACGCAGTCATGATTGCCAACACCTGGTGTAGGCAGCGTGACTACATGGCCTGTGAGACCCCCCCACTATGTCAGTTGTCCGCTGAAATGTCCCAATGGCCAACAAATGCATGACATTGAGCACCTTCTCCAAGGGGCTCAATGCTTGGGAGCACAGGGTGGGTGATGTAAGGTCATTTTACCACTCCCTGACCAGGTCTAGGATGATACCAGGTGGAAACCTATACCTGCCATAGACCTGGTCATCAGGCATCCCAAAAAAGGCTGGTCCAGGGCAAAAAAATGCGGGGCCTGGCTATTCTCCTCCTCCTGAGGTGTCCCATGATCAGTGCTGCGACAAATGGGGCATTCACCGTAGCTGTATATACCTGTTTGTTGTTTGCGCGCACTTTTATGCTGCGCGCTGGGACGCTTCCGCCTGCCTTTGTGTGGTGGACGTTTTGACGCCTGTGCCCGTCTTTTAGCGTGCAATGGTTTCCCGTATTCGATTCCATGAATACGTGTTGTTCCTGTGCGTGTGGGCGTTCCGTGTATTTCCCTGCAGTACTTCCCCAGTTATGCCTTCTTTTTCACGTATTGTTCCCCATTCCGCGTGTTCAGCCCCGTGTTCCGCCCCCTTGTTGGTGTGTGCTCCGACGTTGTGCACTTTCGCTGTGCGTTCGGGATGGTGCTGTGACCTGTGCGCCCCTGCGTGCCACGCTCGGATTTGGCACACATCCCGGAGGGAACACGCGCAGGCCCTTCCATGAATTGCATGCGTGCGCTTGCTTTTTCACATTTGTGCCAGCTTGCGCCAAGATTTTCGGCGCACATTTGTTCCATGAATCGGCCCCTCAGTTTTGATGTCTGCGTCTCTGCATGAAGGCTGCTCAAACAATCCACCCATGACACATTTGCTTCATGCCACCCTGAGACACGTAGTGCTGCCCTTACATTTAGCGATTCTATACCCAACTACTGGAAAGCCTTTGGAGCAGTACTTTTTTTCCCCTTTTGAAAAGAGTAAGTTGTGGAGTGGGGGCATGTCTGATCATTTCAAAGAATGAGTGAACTGAAGAATATTTGTTCGTATTAATATTTTATGTCGTGGTAAGAAACATGCTGCCTTAATTTTGAGAAATTAGGCTGAAAAATTCTAACTACCACACATTGAAGAAAAACTCGATGGGTCAGATTCTCAGTACTTTTTTTGGAGCAAGCTCATCTCCTCAGTTAATCCAAAAAAAGAGCAGTCCAATCCTGAAAGGGTATCAGAATCAGATGTGCTGTTTCAGATACCCCTGTCCCCATTTGCACATTTGCACAAACAATGGGGCATTTCTGCGCATTTCAAAATGCATCCCAAATTCACAAATAGGATGCACTTTTAAATGCAGAAATAAGGGGGGTGCGCAAATCTTGGCAGGGTTATTGCCAAACCTTCCAGCCATCACCTCATTTGTTTTGCGTAAGACACCCCGAGCGAGACGCATATGCTCAGACGTGGGTCCAGTGCCTGCTGAGCCTAGAGACCCAAGCTACTCCTCACTGATGAGGCCCAACAAGGCCAAAACATGGTTGGGAAGGTTTTTGGTCTCATGCCAAAGGGGTGTGACCAAGCAGTTCGAGCTGGACTGCCACTTTGGGGGTGGGAGCAGGCCTGATTTGTATATGGTCTTTCTTCTTTTATAATGGCTTAGATGAACTGGTAGGTTGCCCATAGCAATGCCAGAGGTTACGATTTATTTTAAACCTTCCAGCTATCACCTCTTTTGTTTTACAGGAGTGAAAAGACCAATCAGGGAATGTCTTCCTCTCCCTCTATTTTGTTTGAAGGCTGGTCTGTTCACCCTCCTCCCAGAAGCTCTGCTGCTTCCTCCAAGCCAAATCAGGGGAGAGTGTCTCTCCCAGAAGATGCCCTCAAAGAATGTGGGTCCTCCAATTGCTCTTCGCAGTACTCATCCTTTGGCACGTGCCCCATCAACTCACTTCAAGAGATGGATACTGACCAGTGTGTCACCTGACAACTCTAATCTCTCCTGCTCCCTTTGAGGAAAACTAGGGGAACATGACCCTCTAGCATTCCCAGCTCCTCCTCTCCTCCTCTCAGGTAACCAGATGATGGAACATGTCTCACCTACTTGCCTATAGAGTCGGACACTGACTGGTATATCACCCAACTACCCGAATTTCTGGTGCTCTCAAACTAAAATAAGGTCATTGTATCTCTCCCACAAGCTGCCACAGGGATTCCCAAATGCTCCTGTTTCTCCTCCCAGATAACCCAATGGCACATGACTTGTCTACTCGCTACAAGAAATGGACACAGACTGGGGAACCTGCATCTCGGAATCGCAGCGGCCCCATCCTTGCAAAATTAGGTAAATGTGAGTCACCCACAAGCAGCATTTCAGGATTTCCTGCTCCTCTTACTCTTCTCCTCTCAGGTGTCACCCGTTGATATGTGTCTCAACCACTCTCTTTAAGAGACAGACACTAACTAATGGGTAGCTTGACTTCCTGAATCTCTGCTGCTTAGTGCCACCAAAATCAGGTAAGTGCAGCCTTCAGAGATGCCGGGCTCCTCCCACTCTCCATCCCAGGCCCCACCCAGTAAATATGTCTCATCCACTCACTTCGGAGATGAACATGGACTAGTGTGTCAACCTCATTCCTGACTCTCTGGTGACAGAACTTGTGTTGTTTACCCAGTTAACGTAACTGAATGCATAACAATGCACTGTGTACACACAACTAACCCTACATATTACTCACTTCCTAGATCCTCAGTCATACACTACCTATCCCTACCCTTCTTATTAATCAACTTCTCTAAATGCTCTCCAGTTTAATAATCCTTCCCTAAGTTTCCTAGCCCTGCCTCCAGCGAGGACCTCCTTCCCCTCTGAAAGCTGTCTGAGACTGAATAGGAGCCCCAGCCTGTTGTCCCACTTTGAGCTTTGCAGTCAAACTTCAGATGAACTTTTCAAAATGTTTTTGACCTGGACGGATCACCTGAAATTTGAGTGATTGCACGTTTGTGCGGAAAGGTTTGCCAAGGCTGAATTTAGAGGGACTCAAATGAGTCATATTCAGCCTTATTTGCAATACACATATTTTCCATATTTTCCAACCGGCCTAGCATTCCAAATCAGGATCTGGAGATGACTTTATTTTATCTGTCTACCATTTGCAATGAAAAGGCTCACTAGCTAGTTCTTGCCTTGATATGATAATGATATTATACGGCATTTATAAAGCACCTGTACACAAGTGTTTCTAGAGACAACAAGACAAGGAGGGGGAAACAGAGGAAGGAAAAAACAACAATCTTACTAGGCCTATGTCATTCAGATTGTGCAAGCACAGAGGGGGAATGGAAAAAGTGCAAAAGGGGGGAAGTGCAGGTAATCAAAGTTCAGTCAGCAGGTGGCTAAGTGCCGGTAATCAGGATGTGCAGCCAACGGGTGGCTCATAACTGCAGAGAGAGGGCCTGTAGGGTTACAGATACAGACCAGAAGTGCTGGGGGAGCCAAGGAACAGTGTGAAGTGCAACTGGACAGGTAGGGCCCAGGGCCCAAGTTCAGAGGGTGCAAGGTGACCAGTGTGTGGAACAGACGTTTCATCAACAGGGGAGAGGAAGAGAGAAAGCAGAAGCTAAGAGGAAGGTCTTGGGTTGCTTCCGGAACCAGAGATGGTTCTGCTCAAGTTTGAGAGAGGCAGGGAGGCTGTTCAGTAGAGAGGCCCCAGCTGAAGAAAGAGATTTGCCCCCAACTCTGTGCTTGGAAAAGCGACTGACCCTCAGAGAGTTGGAGGTGGATGAGCGGAGAGCTCGAGATGGGAGCTACATAGGTGGAGAGAGTTTGAGGTAGTGTGGTCCCAGTCCCCAGAAGGCCTTATTGACAATGCAGAGGGTCTTGAGGCCAAGGACAAGTCTTGCAGTCCTGTTCTGGATTAGTTGTAGAGGACGGAGAGTAGAGGCAGGAAGATTTAGAAAGAGGCTGTTGCAGTGGTCAATCCATGAGCAGACAAGAGTTCTGGAGACAGTGAGCTTCTGGGGGAAAGTGAACAAAGGAAGAATACCTCTGAGGAGGTGCAGCTGATAGTTTGACTTCTTGGAGACATCAGATATGTGAGGAGAGAAGCAGAGGGTGGAGTTGAAGTTGGCCCCTAGGTTCTTAACCTCACAGGTAGGAGTGGGATGAGGACCCATGATGGTCGGCCGTAGACAGAGAGAGAAAATGAGGTAGATGGTGTACCGATGAGGAGGGTCTCCGTCTTGCATCCTGCATACAACTTTAGCTCTCTAGCCAATGGCTCCTTGATGGTGCAGTCACTAATGCAGCCTAAGTAAGCTACTTTGGAGCTGAAGCTTAAGCCCATTAGTCCTGGATACAAGAATGTGATAGACGGTTCCTTAGCACCCAAAGGCTGGTGAAGTTAGTTGAAACCACATGCACGTGTCTACTCAGATAAGCGATCTGACTAGGTAAAAGAAATTGGCCACTCTTCTGAATTTTGTCTGCAAAGTTTGGAGATGTCTGGTGCAGGGGGGCAAAAGTTATAGGGGGGGTTCCTAAATGTCTTTTTTTCCCATAGACTGATTGGGGGAAAACTTTGCACACGGCTACAGGTCAAACCGCTGGACAGATTTGAAATCTGCGGCTGGTACAGGGGCTTGGTCCAGAAAGCGTGCTTCTGTAAATTTGGTGACCAGACGTGCAGTATTTTTCTTTATAATTATCAAAAAGTAGGTCTGAAAAAATGAGTGTATCTATATCCACTCTGCGGTCACACTTCCCTGTTCGGTCCACGAGCAAGATACTGATTGGCTAAGGGGCTGGCGTTATGACCGCGGACACGCGACGTCTCTGCCCATTGGCTGCTGCGAGACGTGTTCTGCGTCAGATTGTTTGGATGCGACCGACATCTTGGATCCGCCGAAAGCGGAGCAACAACCAGCGTACACATGCTCTATTCATGAAACTCTTTTGCTGTGTCACACAACATTGGGAAAGGTTCAGACAGTAAGACATGGGTGATCAATGCATTTGTTGTGGGGGTCGGTCTTCATGATGTAATTTCTATGGACACCTTGTACGCACAGTAAATGTGGGGTGTAATAACGATAGCACTTCAGTCCATGCAGTGGACAGGAAACTTGTAACTGTTGAAAGCACACGCATATTGGTAGGCAACACTGAAATTGACAACATGCCGTGAATGCATTATTTTTTCCGATGGCTATTATTATATTCATTAGTACGCAGCCATGGGTGTCAAATGCTACAGTGGTTGTGGCCAGGGTCTAGAGTCTTGGATGCATGGCCGTCGGCCCGAAAGCCGAAGGCCTTACTTCCAAGACTGTAGGCCCTGGCCACAACCACCGCCGCATGTGCTACCCATGCATACACCCGTAGTGTTGCGATTTCATCGTCAAGTTGTGGGGAGTATGTGCAGTCCCATGAACAAAGTGATAAGTACTAGAAATGGAAGCCACTGCACATCCATCCCATGTAAGATCTACAGACATACAGCTAGGAGTGAAGCCTCTGGGCAGAAGCACAGAAGGATAACACACCTATAGAATAAGCCCCCTACCACACATCACTGAGGTGGTTGTGGTCTTAATGACGTATGTTCTATGGCCTCCTTGTACGCACAGAAAATGAGGGGTCCAATAAGGCCAATATTTCAGCCCGTGCAGTGCACAGGGGAGTTGTTACAGTTGTAAGGACACGTGTGGTGTTAGGGAACATTGAAATTGACAGCATACCGTAATTGCTATACTTTTTCCTAAGGTTATTGAATTCATGAGTACGTCGCCATTGGTGGCACATGCTACGGTAGTTCTGGCCAGGGCCTAGAGTCTTGGATGCATCCTATGGTTATTGAATTCATCAGTACGCTGCCATGGGTGGCACATGCTACGGCGGTTGTCGCCAGGGCCTAGAGTCTTGGAAGCATGGCTGTCGGCCGAAGGCCGAAGGCCTTACTTCCAAATCTCTAGGCCCTGGACACAATCACCATAGCATGTGCTACCCATGCATACACCCATAGTATTGCGTTTCGATTGGCAAGTTGTGTGGAGTGATCTTCTTAATGTGGCATGTTGTATTGCCTCCTTGTATGCACAGAAAATGAGGGGTCCAATAAGGCCAGTATCTCAGCCCGTGCAATGCACGGGGAAGTTGTTACAGTTGTAAGGACACGTGTGGTGTTAGGGAACATTGAAATTGACAGCATGCCGTAATTGCTATACATTTTCCTAAGGTTATTGAATTCATCAGTAAGCCACCATGGATGGCACATGCTACGGTGGTTGTGGCCAGGGCCTAGAGTCTTGGATGCATGGCCGTCAGCCGAAGGCCTTACTTCCAAAACTCTAGGCCCTGGCCACAACCACTGTAGCTTGTGCCACCCATGCATACACCCGTAGTATTGCGTTTTGATTGGCAAGTAGTGGGGAGTACGTCCATTCTTGGGTGCATGGTCAAAGGCCATGCACCCAAGAACAAAGTTATAATTACTAGACGTGCAAGCCACTGCACACCCTTCCCATGTAAGATCTATGGACATACAGTTAGGAGTGAAGCCTCTGGCCAGAAGCACTGAAGGATATCACATCTATAGAAAAACCACCACTACAACACATCACTGAGGTGTTTGTGGAGAGACCCTGCACTCTTGGGTGCATGCCCAAAGCCCATGCACCCAAGACTGAAGTCATAAGCAGTGGAGTTACAAGTCAATTTGGGTGTGGTGTAATGCACAAGTTGTGTTGACACCCTAGTGTCTTAGCTTCATGGCTGCAGACGATGGTCCGAAAAGTACATTTATAAGTAGCTAATTTACAAGGACCATGGTTTTGATATGCAGCAATGGTTGTGGATAGGAACTGTACTCCTTGTACCTTGGTCGTAAGGCGTAGGTGGTAGGTTACTCACCGAAGATGCAAGGGCCAGCCTACAGGCACTGCAGCATATTAGTACCATAGATTAGATGTGTAGATTCCCATGTGTAGGAAATGACTGCCAATACACTTACTCCTTACTTTGTTCAGAATCAACATCGATTTTTTAAGTGGCTACCGTACTTGGCGGAAGTATCACTTTTTCCATTTCTGTGATGAAAGAAAAAGGTGTGTTAGTGTTTGAATTTTTTGAAAATGTACTACATTGCATAATAGACAGTTAACCTTTTTTTTTTTACCCTCATATTTACTTTACAAACCAGTGTACTGTGTTTTGCACTCAGTTTCTGTGTTTGCTTTTCTAATCCTTGGGTCAGGGGAAATAAAATCCTTGTCGGATTAAAAAAAAAACTTTGTTTGCTATGGTAGTAATTACTTCCTTGTTTCCTTAGAGTGTTTCCTTCATCTTTCTGGTCAATGTTATGTTTGTTTCCTTCCTGGCCATTTTTAACAACAGTTAGATACCTGTAGGCGTATTCTACCTGTGCATTTGTTTCCGATTTGTGATAATTATTTATTTATGTCATTCTTGCATCCTGTTGGGTAGTTAGATACCTGTGGGCGTATTCTAACTGTTTGTAGTCTTTCACATAATTTATTGACAATCTTGAAGTACACATTATTTAATAAATTTTGGCTTTAAGAACATTAAATACGCATTTGTTAGGGTAGCTGGCAATCTCTGCTTTAGAGTAATGGTGCTATCATTACATTCGAACCATCCAGAATTCTTTTTAATGTATGCAGTGTAGTGACCTGCATTGGTTGTAGCTCCTGCATGGTAGATTATTCCTACTGTTTTAAAGGTTTTCTTTCCAAGTGACACTTGACTGTGTGTGAATCCAGTCAGTTTGCAGTTGTTTTTGGCGCCATCTGCATTATAACGTAGAGGCATAACTATTATGTAGGCACTATGTGATTGTATCAGTAAGGTGGAGCGATTGTCTGAATTGCAAATACTACATAATCTGCCATGGTTTCCATTTTGTACAAGTTGCTGAAATGGAATGCTCTCACAATTTGGTATGGAAACATACACAAATCGCTCATTTGGGATTTCTTCCTATATCACTTTGCTACAGAGAGTGCATGTATGTTTCCACTTGTACGAAGATTTAATTTACAGGTATGCTTTTTTTTAGAATACTAATAGTATGTACATTAGAAATGCTTGTGGATCTTCTTGTGAGTTCATAGTGAATCTCACCATTCCAGCACAGTCGTCCAATTGTTGCCTTACTCCATGAACACTGTATGTGTTGTCAGGATTGCTTGCTGCATTTCTATGCAGCACTAACATTTGCAAACACAATTGGTCTGTACTGTGCAGGTAAATATTGTTAACAATTGGTGGCAAATGAAATAGAATATTCATTGCTACATTTGCATAGCAACTTACCCCACTTTCATTTGCAAATTCAAATGGCTGAGCAAGTTCTGTATCTGAGTGCATTTTCCGTTTTTTCTGTTGCTTCTTTGCCGACATCCCTGGTTTACATTCCCTAATAGGTTGTTCTATGTTTGCGGCAATTGATGAAACTTTACCTTCTTTTCTTTTCTTTGCGGAATTTTCTGTTGAATTCTGTTGCATTTCTGTTTCATTTACTTTTCTTTTACCGCATTTCACTTTATCTGGAACAGGGTATTGTTTCAGATTAGGGGTGTACAATGAACCCAATCTATTGTATTCTGCAATGCAAGGAATATCAGCTTTGACTTTACTTGAATCAAAGTGTATTAGCAATAGACCGTCAAGTGTACGTAAGCGTGATAATGCTATGTAGCTCATGCCTTCCTTAAACACTGTGTTTCCTATATCTATCAAGTCTTTGTCTAGGGTAAGACCTTGGGATTTATGAATGGTAACTATGTATGCAAGAGTTAGAGAAAATTGCTCTCTACTTACATACATGTCTTTGAAGAGAAGGAATTGAGCAATTGAGCGCCCTTTCCTTTTCTCTTCTGAAACTTTATCAAAGCGAATATTTACAAACTGAATGTTGCTATCACGTGGGTATGATTGAAAGCCAACAACTGTGCCCAGTGCTCCATTAACTAGCCCTTGCTCTACGTCAAGGTTACGTTTAAGCATTACTCGACAATTTAAGGATAATTTCAATATTTTTTTCCAACCCAGCTGTGTTGGAGATTGAATTTTCTAAACTATTTAGTCTTGTTGTAGCTTGCTTACACATGGGTACTGTCATACCATGTACGTCTAGTTTGTCTGTGGCGCTAATTTCTATTATTGGTTGCATTTCTTTCTTTAACATTGTTTCATTGAATTTGAAACAGCTTGCAAGAGTTGGAATTAAGGCCATACAATTGACATTTTTGCGCGCTATTTGTTCCATAACATCAGTTGCACATACATTATCCCCATAAAGTGCATGTATATGCCGGTTTTTCAATACAACTTGTGCTTCTTGCGATAATACACCAACTCTAATACTTTTTAAACTGTTGGCATAAGTGAGATCTGCAGATTGCCGCATGTTGTCAGTTAATTCTCTGTATTGGAAATGTTGCTAAAGGTTAACATTACCTATGCTACAAACAGTTTTCCGGCAGCGTTTGTGGCCTAAGGTTTTAAAAATCGGTTCACCTTTCACTGGTGTCAATTGCAGAATATCTCCGAAAACGATAATGGGTTTCCCTGCAAAGAGTTCTTCGTTATTTTTTTTTAAGTACTTCTTGCAATCTGAGATGAATCAAAGCCAACATTAAGTTGGAGACCATGCTCACTTCATCTATTAGTAGCATTTTCATTTGTTTCAATACTCTACATAATTCCATTGCAGCTTCTGCAGAAAGTTTGTAGTAGTCTAATTTATTTTGATGCACTACTGGAAGCAGTAATAATTGGTGTAAAGTCACACCCCCTATGTTGTAGGCAGCTAAACCTGTGGGGGCCGTTACAACAGCTGACAGTTTGTTGTTTGTCAATTGTTGAAGGAACTTGCTGATGATTTTATTAAGAATGTTTTCCCTGATCCAGCTTCACCACTGACGTACAGCAGTATAGGTTTGTAATTTTGACAGGTACATTCTTTATTTTCGTGTTGTACACCATGCACAATTATTTTTGTTACGTCTTCAAAAATGGTGTGCTGATCATTGTTAAGTTTTGCTTGTTGTACAGTTAAGTCTTCTGTATCTTCTTGATACTGATACATGGCGTTTTCTACTTCTGCCATAGCTACTTCAGCCTCATTTGCTATTAGTGGTTGCCCTAGTGGTTCTTGACTTCCTGTTACAAAAGGTTGACTACTGTCGGAAGAGTCCTTAACTAGTTGGGCCTGAAGTTCTTCTTCCTGTTGCTGCTCATTGTATAACATTGTTTTGTACTGCATAAAATTCACATCAGTGATAGTGCTTTCATTTGCTTTGAAAGGATCTTCATAGCAGTCATAATTATCTAGTATGTCTTCCTCTTTTCTCCATGGTTTGAAAAGTTGTAACAGAGACATGTAATACAGTTCTTTCTGTTGAGGAGTTTTTAATGACAATTTCACGTGATTATTTAAGCTTTGTTTGGTAAGTTTCACTAAGCTCCCTTCACAATTGGTCACTCTATATCTACGTTTGCTTTCATCGGGTTTTACATTATTTTTGTATGCAAAGTTTTGAGCTATGTGGTATAAACAGATGCTTTCCAGAGTGGTACTCCTGTTCAGATAGTATGTGTCCAGTAAATTGTTTTTTTAGAATGTCTTGGCTGTTGGGATCATTTCTGGCAATTGTTTCTATGTCCTCATATGATTTTAGCACTCTTTTTGTAGATTTTGCAGGACCAAGACTGAGCCATACTATGTTGTCTGATTTTCCATACAAAGCAGTGCCGGTTAAATGATCTGCTGCTTCATAGGCCCCACATTCTCTATGAGAGAGCATTTTTATGCCTAGGCTGTACAATTTCTGTGATAATGATTTGTCTGATGCTAGGTCATCCCAGAGGTCCTGAAGCCCTGTTTTTTCTGCTTTTGTTAAGTAGGCTGTAACATATTGGGCAACAGCAGTTGAATTGTCTGCAATGTATTGCACATCTATGTTTGCCTTCCATAAGAGGGCAATGATTGCATTGTAATCATTGATATATTTTGATTCTTCTGTTCTTTTTATGTAATACGTGTTTTTAGGTTTTTCAAAAAAAGGTAGCCGGCGCTCCTCTCCAGAAAGAACATGGCATGATAACCTGTTCTGAGATGAGAGTTTGAAGCAGACGCTTTTTGCTCACTGTACCTTTCACAGATGGGAAAAATCCATTTGCATATCAGTCTTTGTCCCGCCCACATGGGCAGTCCAGCACCAAAATGCTATGGCAATTCCTCTCTGAACAAGAGTACCTACAGCAACCCCATACACATGTTTCAGCCTTTTTGGGCCTCATCAGTGAGGTGAACCTGTGCCTCTCTGAGCACAGTGAGCAGGGAGTCCACGTCTGGTTGCCCTCAGGTTTTTAGGTGATTTACCTTTAACACTATATCAAACTGAAGGCATGAAGTTGTTTACTTCACCTGTTTCTGTAACTGGTCTAGGGAAACCAAAGCGGCATTTGGTGTAGTATTTACCTTTGTTTTTTATTTGCAGCAACATTATTTGACATATTTGTGTCTTTAAAATTGTAAAATCTGCCCATGCAGCTCACTATATGTCTGTTGTGAAGGGATTTCACATGTGACATATTTTTGGATAAACTGCAAAACAGTGCTCGTGCCCAAATTTCGGTGCACCTTTGATCCATAACAGCATGTCAATATGTGGTGCTCCTCTCGCTTGATATTCTTTTCTCCAAAAGAAGTGCTGCACTTCTCCAAGGGGAGGAACAATTTTATTGAAAGTAAAGTGTAGCATGGCAATGAAACGATGATGGAAATATCTTGAGACATTAACTGGATCTAGATAGCAAAGATCTCCAGGTGTTAATATATCTATGTTGTTTTTGTTGCTGTTTGCTATGCATAGGAGCTCATGTCAATCTTTCCATGCATATTCTGCACAACTTAGCGTAACAAACCAAGTCCGTGGTCCAAGGTTTCTGATCATGCAACGCACGTCTCTGTGCCGTCTAAACCAGTATTCCTTTGTACCACGCATGTTTGCAAACAAATGTGTTATACTCGATTGTAAAACCTCATCTTTTTCTTGTACTTTTTGTATTGACTGTGTAGCTGACATATTTTGAAAGTGGGTTCCAGATTTAAGAATGTGTGCAACTCCATAACATAGTGTTGCTAATTCACTTTTATAGAGTAGGTGGAATATGTTTTCCACATTTTGTCTAAATCTGGGATCTTGCAAATACATTCGTAATGAGAGGTATTCTGATGCCCCAATCTGAGTGGGTCTATTATTGTATCTTCCACCTTTGCCAGTAGGAAATAGCAGTGGAAAAGCACGTGCTTCTATACTTTTTTCCAAAATACTCATTGGTGACCCTTTGGTTTGTTGCATTTGGTATATTTCTAGTGCATCATCTGTGCTTTCATTGGAATGCAATGGATAAATTGTGTAATGGTCCAAAAGAGTGTATACTGTAGCTGGATCTAGAAGTTCGAATTATCCAGTTTCTGATGGCTCTTGAATTATTTCAGTTGTTTCCCTTAAACGTTCATCAATATTTATTTCCTTGTAGTACTCATTATTGTCGTTTAGATATTGCAATGCTTGTCTAACTTTGTGTAAGTCCACTAATTGTTGCCAAATTATTTTGTCCTTTGTTGGTACTCCATTTACCAAGACTATTAAAGAATGCTCTATTGAACGTTCCAATCCTAGAGTGTGTACATTTTCCGTTAGATCTAATGGCAGATAAATTACTTTGCCACAAATGCCTTTCAACAATTCAGAGGAAGGTAATTTTGCTGTTTTTGGATGAAGGCGTATAATTGCTTGAAATGGGTCAACTGTTTGAATTATTATGCTCTCATACACATTGAGCTGTTGCAGGATTTTTGGTAATGGAAACAATTCCAAATTATTTGTAATAGCACGTGAAGGAGTGTGGTTATTGTCTAATTTTGCAGTACAGTAACTGCAACATATTAGGCGTTCAGTTAGTTCATATTTGTTTTCGGCTAAAAGGTACAAAGCTATTTTAAACCATTTGGAGTCTTCATTGTCTTCTATTTTGTATGATATGTCAACATTTGTTGTGTTCCTTTTGTAAAACGTTCTGCGGCAACACACACACACATGGTTTGGTACTTCAGCCGATGACCTTTTACATTTTACTATTTCTTTTCTGTATGTGTGTAGTAGAAGGTTGCTATGTGCAGAATTGTTGCTACTATGTTCTAAAACTGTTGCATTTTGTAAGTGGCTCTCACTTCCAAAACACTTTATCTGAATACGGTCAATTTCTTCTTGTAAGTATTTGGGTGTACCATGCAGAAGAGTGGTATTTAAATTGCCTAATTCTGAAGCTGGACTTTTTGCATAGTATATTTTATACACTAAATTTCTTACATTGGAATGATGTATTGATATTCCTTTGATATCATGGAAGGTACTTTTGCAAATAGGCCCAGAAATGCAGGCTAATGAATGTCCTTTTAGTCCTTTGTCTTTCCGCACTGGACAAATATCCATATTTTGCAGCACTTGCATTTTACTTTTATCTTTACCTTTTACATATTAATTGAGGAACTAACGTAAAGATTTGAAAGCTTTGTTTGGAATGGCACACATTGATGTGCACGGCCATTTGTATCCTGGACAGCCTGGTTCTGCTGAATCGAGAGGTAATTCTGAGTTTTCAGGGGATAGTTTTGTAAGCAGTGTTTCTTGTTCCTTAATGGTAGTATTGATTTCCTCATACCCTCGTCCACTGCTATGGATGGCAATTGTGTTTGTTTGATTTCGTTTGTATGCTTCTTCAATAAAATATGGCTCTGTGGTTGTTGTGTGACTCCATTCACCACCACAAACATGTAAGAAATGATTTTTGTTCACATCCATTTATTGCTGAGTTTCTTTTGCAGTTTGGTACTTACTTTTGTTAGTGCTTTCATCCTATTTAACACTAATATGAACATCTCCCTTTTGAGAAGGATTGCACTGTCCACGAGAGCTTGTAGGATTAACTTTCTAACAAGGTTTTAATGGGTGAAGATGATTATGGTCCTCTTCTTAGTAGATTCTGAAGGACTCTGTGACGAAACATTTTTGCTAAAATACTTTTTTTACTAGGGGTTCTTCTTACACTGTCAGGATTATTTGGAACATTGTTAGCTGTACTGGTAGGCATTTTTTTGACAACATTTTTGTCTTTTGTGACACTTTTAGATGGAGGGGGTACAGTTTTGGTAGTTGAGACTTCCTTTATTTTGTTACCCAACTGCATTAGCTGGTTTGTACCAACATTCTGTACAAACTGTACAACAGATAGATGCTTACATTGGGCACCTTTATTTTTATTTGCTCTACTTCTGCATTCCTTTCTACAGAGTTGCTTTTTGGTAGGCATTCTTTGGTGTCTGTTGACAAAAAAATATATACTTTGGTCTGTTGTCCAATGTATGTGTGCAGTGTGCATGTGTGCATGAGTCTGATGGGAAAGCTCTTTGTCATGGTGTGTCAACGTGCATTGAACTCCTGTAATGATTTGGTAAGGCTACTTTACTGTTTGTATACTACTACAATGTGCTTCAGATGAGAGTGCAAAGTGGCCTACTTGTGACGAGAACCATTATTAATTATCAAAATGCCAAACACTTCCTACAACAATTTCTTTTCACAATCTAACCTTCTAAGGTTTACGTATGTTATTTGAGTAGCAAACACACAGGGATTTGTCAGCCATTCTGCCTGTTATTCTTTGTTCAATAAATGGATATTTGTAGGTAGAATGGTTTACAAATCAATGCTTGCTTTGGTGCCCAAAAATTAACAAATAACACACGCAGCCTCTTTCAGGAGTAGTTACAATATAAAGGTTGTACTGTACTTACTTTTTTGTGCAAGATGAGCAGGTTTCTTCGGATATGTCGTCTGCACTGTAGATGCTGTTGATTCTCAGGAGAGTAGTCTTCACTGCAATTCAAAAAAAGAAACTCAATTACTTTGTATGTTTGCAGCAGTGAAGATACTGCACACATTAATTGTGCTTCTTTCGTCAGAGCATTCAACTTTCATATTTCAACCCAGTGCACGTGTACATTTCACTTCACTCGGTGCAGTCTTTGCATGGTACTTGCAATATGGTACTTGAAAGTCCTTCAAAATAGCTAAAACCTTTAAGGGTATGGAAATGCCTTGTTGTTTACAAAGTGTACTATGCATAGGAGAGAGGTTTGTAAGCGATAGGGCATAGTACTAGATGGGGAAACATTTTCTACTTGTAAATTAAAAGCACAATGCCAAAAAATTGGGAGACCCTCAGAAGGAAATAAGGGTTCCACATGTTCTCTGATTGAAATATACATACCTGTTCTTTATACTCATGCATGTGCACATGCATGGAGTTGTACGTAGAAATTCGTAATATTTGCGCAGTAGCTTGTCAAGTAGGAGCTTTGCAATGATACGCGACTTCCATTCAGAATCATTGACAGTAATTTTGAAGTGCGCAATGTTGATGACGGAGTTTAAATTAGCGATGTTCAATGTGAATGGTGGATTATTGTGCGACTGCTTAGTTGTGTCCAATGAGGGACTCGCTTTGGTACCGCTGTAAAAAGGGTGGAAGGACTGGGTAAGAGTTACGTGCTGCACGTAGGCAACGCTTGTCCGCTGGTAGGGCATGTCACATATGGGTTTATACAGCAAATCCTGCATGGAAAGGCGACTGTAGGCATCAGCCAATCAGATTTTCACATTACTGTTTTGTTTCGAAAGATGGTGTGCACACTGAAGATGGCAGAGGTGGAGAGGGTCAGGGTTTTGATGCTTGGAGACATTTTTCTGCAAGGCTTACAACACTATGCCGAGAGTAGGCATTTGAGAGGAGTGGAGGTGGTGTGGAGCGCTGACACTGATGCCAATGCTGCAGCAATTCTGCAAGTTTGTAGAGACATGCGTACAATGACCACTCCTCATGTGGTAATTTTGCACTACGGTGCTTGCCATTTGGGATACGTGACTTCACGTACTTTGTTGGCAGATTTGGCACAGTTGGTTGAAGCACTCATGACCATCTTCCTAACAACGAAAGTCATTTTTTCTGCTTTACTTCTTCTTTGGGAAATGCATTGTTATTTTGGAATGTAAGGCTTGCTTTAGAGAAGGTTCTGTAATGTTTGCAAGAGTAAAGCAAGGACAAAAAATACAAAAAAAAACATAAAATACCAGATGTCTGTACGGTATTTGGCCAAAAATTAAAAAAAAAACAGCTTTTATCAGAGCCTACCTTAAAGGGGAAAAAGGGGAATAGTACGTTAATGTACCTTCGTCACGCTCTGATCCTCTACATGTCTGCGAACATGGCGGTAGTTTGCAGCCAGCACATATCACCAACGGGGATTCAGGGGTGGAGACATATGTAAATGAGAATGATCAGAGCTAGATATTGCACCATAAAGTTCAGTAGGTGTGTTCTGACCGACGTACTTTAGTAAGAACGTCTTCTCCCTCACAGGAGACCACACAGCCATGGCTTTCCATGCTCGTAAACAGAGATTTTGGGAGACTCATGGATGCATTGGTTGAAAGTGCATGCAGAAAGCTGCAGTTTATCTACAAATCTCTGATTTCCTCATGTGGAAGTGCACTGGCATAGTGTGCGTGGCACGAGATGGTTGGACTTGGTACCTCTCTGTGTTACTTTACTGACAGAGCGTCCTCCAGATATACTGATCATTCATTGCGGAGGAAACAGTTTAGGCCATGTATCTGGAATTTCTTTTCAATTTGCAATGAAAGAAGGACTCATGAAGCTCATAGACATGTTTCCAAATTGTCAAATACTTTTTACCCATATTGCCCAAAGACAAATATGGCTGCGTTCTTCTGCGTTTGGTCCACAAATGGAGAAAGCGAGACTCAATGTGAATAAGGCTCTGTGTGCATTTTTAAGAGATGTTGGCAGGTCCTCTTTCCACAATGAAAACATTTCGTTTCGCAGCACTTTCATTTTCCGCAGAGATGGAGTCCACCTCAAATATGCTGGCAATCAGGTTTTTCTTCGCAATATACAAAATGCATTGCAACCTCTTTTGCAATCACACTAACCTATCTGACATTCCATCTTCACCAATCCACAGTTTTTGACACACACAACACACCACCGAAAGACTCATTTCAGAGCCGCCACTTACTCCCAGCGTACACTTCATTGTGTTTGCTCCGCTTGCACCCTCCCTTTTTTCCCCTATGACTGTCCGCAAACTTTTTCAGAACTCTGTGGGGGTCTACGACAGTTACTTCATAATTCTATTGTTGTACTGAGAAAGGCGGCTCTGAAAAGAGCCTTTTCTGTAATTTTTGTTGTTTTCACCTTTATTGTTTAACAGCACACGGCACACTAGGACAAGAGGCCAAAGGAGGGTAAGGAAGGGACACCAGCCACGGGGGTAAGAAAGGGCAAATGAATACCGAATGATTTAGGCTGGGCTTTATTTAGGTAAGGAGCAGATCTTCTAGTGCTCTGTGACTGCAGCCTCAAAAGCATTTAGAAAACTCTCCCCCCTGCAGAGTCACAATACGTGCACGCTACTGTCACCTTTGAAAGGTAAGGGTCAACAGCATTGCAAATGGCTTGTGAGGCAGCTGGAGGGAGGCACTCCCCCACAGGAGTGTCTCTTGTGGTGGGAGGATCGGACTTGGAGGATGCTGTGGAGGAACTCAATCGACTACGCTCTTCACATGGCACCACCTTGCGATGTCATCAATGATATTTGTGATCTCATCTTTGATGTCCTGGGTGTTAGTCTTAGCAATGCACGTAGATGGTGCGAGTTATGGTTGCTTAGCTTACTATAATAGGGGAATGTGCAGTGGTGTTTGGTTGCACTGTGAAGTATAACATTCCTTTAGTGATTTTTTTTACTGAATGTACATATATATGTATGGCAGGGAAGGAAAAGAAAGGGGCTAAACAAGTGATGTTGTCATTGATGTCATCATTGACATTTGAGATGACATCTTTCATGGTCTGGGTGTTAGTGTTAGCAGTGCACAGGGGCGGTGGCAGGGCTGGGGGCTTAATTTACCATAACTGTCGAATTTCAGGGGGTTTTCGGTTTTTAATTTGAAGCATAAAGGGGAGGTGGAAAGTATTTTTGTAGTGAAGTGTACAGGTTTTAGTTAGGGCAACTTAGCCATAACGTCCCCTCAACAAAGTTTTTTTTGTAGTGAATATATATATATATATATATATATCTTGGTGGGGGCATAATACTGTATATTCTACGGTTAAAAGTAAAACAAAGCACCAGTAACAGGGGCATCCCTGAGTATGGGGACCAGCCTGGTATTTGCGGGCATACATTCCTTGAGTACGTTAGGAGGGCTGTCATCACTCAGAGTGCTGCAGGGTCTAGGCTGTACTTGTTATTTCATACTGTGCGTTAATTACTGATGTTTCTGAATATTGTAACAAATGTGTATGGTTGGCAACACTACAAAGAAATCAGTGGCCACCATGGAAAATTAAACATTGCCTTAGTGCTCACAAAGGCAACAGATAATTGGATATGAGTGTGATCATTTCTAAAAAGGACATTTTGAAAGACAACATTCAGTGCATTATCGGTAAAGGACGCTATTAGAAAAGGAAATTATCCAATTGTACTAATTGGCTCTTTTTAAAATTGTAAAATGTTTATTCTATTGATCATTTTGAGTATATATTGTAGTCATAAAAAGACAGCTGCGTGTGTCTTACTGAGCAAAGCAAATTATCAAATTTCTTAGTGTAAACATTTGAAATACCACTGTAACAAAGGAAGGGGAAAATAGCATAAGTGAGATTCCTAAGCTGCTTTGCATAAAAGTGAAGAACACTTTGGGAAGAAAAGAATGTTATGTTATGTTGTGTTGTGTTGTGTTACGTTATTGGGATTTGTACCACACACTGCTGCCATTTTCATGGTCTTTAGGTGTCTGTAGGATCTGAAAGAGAAGGTTAGTAGGTTAGTGGGGAAAGAGGAACAATTCAGAATAGCTTGGTTTCGGTGATGATGCATACAGACCGGAAGTACCCTGAGTTCTGCACGCAGGTCCATTTTTAAGTGTCTTCAAAAGGTCTGAATTCCATTTCCAGCAGCTCATGCAGCTCCATGCCAAAAAGGAAGCCTAGCTCCCACCTGCCTATTCTCCCACCTGATTTGACTACAGTTTTAGAATGATGCTCAAACTCTGCAGGATGTTGTCCGCCGGGTGGCTGGGACTCTATGAGATGAGAAACTGTCAGGATAAAAGGTGTTGTGAGGACTGCTCAAAGTGCCTAAAAGTGCTGGGCACCCCATTTCTTCCCCAGCAGAGGGCGCAGAGGCTGCAGGATGAGGAATAGAAGCATGCTTACAGCAAAACAATGCAGACTGTGGAGAGTGGTGTGGGGCTAGGATGGCAATCCCACAACTCTTTTATCTCGTATTTGCAGCATGTGTGTCCCCTTACTAGGCACTAGGCACTGACATCACCACTTATGGGATTCATAGGGCTACACCATGCACATGAGACATTAACTGGCATGAACTTCTGTAAACACTTGGCATTTGTTATGTTATGTTATTGGGAATAATACCACACACACACACACCATGGTTTCAATGCACTCTGGCTAGTCTGAAAGAGAAAGGAGTGGGTTAGATAAGTAGGGAAAATATGAGATAGGTTTGTTGCTGCATCGATGCGTGCAGACGGCAAGTACCCTGGACTGTGCATGCATGTCTGTTTCTAAGGGTCATGTGTTGAGGGCACAGAGGCACTTGGGATCAGAAGGGAGCCTGGTGTGCCTTTAGAGCTAAAATGTATTGCCCGGGACTCTGATGAGAAATCTGACCGTAGAGGTAGCATTCTGCTGCTTGATGTCTGCTGGGAGGGTTGTCCTAGTGCCTCAAAGTGACTTTGATTCATACGTGGTGCCCTATAAATCTAGTATAAGCAAATAAATATTATTTAAATGCCTTATTTGAGTGACTTAGTTGGTAAGTGTATAGTGTGTTTGATGGAAGAGTTTGAGAATGTTAGTGCAAAGAGGTCAACGGAGAGGCTGGTGGGCAACTCGGAGCATTCATCTGCCGTAGCCATGGTGACGTTTCAATAGTGGTGCACCTTGGTGGAAATCTCAGTGGTGGTGTCATCTGGGTAAGGTACCAGTGAGGATACACTTGAATGGGCAGTTGTCTCTGGCAGTGGACAGTGGGATGCAGCTGGCCTGGATGAGAATGGGGGAAGATGGGAGGAGCGGACGCCATAGAGAGCATGCAGAATTGGCTACCTAGTAGACAGTATGTGAGAACAGTTCCCAAGAAGTTCGGGAAAGGCAATCCAGAGAAGGCAGAGACCAGTCACGTGAATTACATCAAGCATTGGAGAAAGACAATATGGTTGGGGCACTAGTCATTGGATACCAAGGGCCATGGAAATATCTGTGCTGAAAATAGGGAATTTGCGTGACAAATCCCATTTGTCGATTCATGGAATCGACTGTGCGGTTCTTTTTTAATACTTTGTGGGGACTTCGCGCAGGCTCGGCACCTCACTGCGAGAGGCCGAATGCCTTGCGCGCGACACCACACAGAATGTGGGCGTGGCTTGCACAGAGAGCAAGGTAGGGGGTAGAATACAGAAAATGAGGAAGAACAAGGCAACATATGGGCATTACATGGGACAGCCCGCAGGCATTCAATCACACGCCCACTATTGCGTGGAACTATACATATTCATGGACCTGAGCACGCAACCTCTCTGCAGGGAAATGGCCACTCAAAGCCCTCATACTATCTGCAACACGAAGGCAGGCATACAAACAATTGTGCATGGTATTCATAGCGCACAGGTATGATTGGGTCTCGGATTTAGGGGTGTGTGTATGCAGCCGGAGTTCCGATCTGACTTAGGTGTCCGCGTATGCAGTGTAGCGGGGTGCAGGAACAGTTTACGGGGGTTGGCACACAGAATTTTTGAGTTTTACCCGAATTACGATAAATCGTACACATGTTGTTGGGATGCCGGTAACAGTTATGGATGACCCCGCGCAGGGACCCCAAGGTGCAGGGATGATTGTGGGGGACCCCACACACTGTTTGAAGGGTGCATGTATTTGCACGCTGGGATCACAAATCGGGCACCAAGTGGCCAAATCATGTTGGTACACCAGGGAGAAAAAGACCTCAGATCAGTGAGATTTCCGTGGGACAGATGAGCAAAATTCCAGAGGGGCATATGGGAGAAAACTCAGTGGGCTGAATCACAGTGTAAGGTAGAAAGTAGAACGATGAGTGGTTAGCGTAGGGCTCAAACAAGCAGGTGCCACATAGCAGGGCATGACACGACCTAGCAAGACATGATGAGGAATCTTTATATTTGGTAAATATGTCTGTGATGAACTAACTCCATAATGCACATAAGGCTTGATGTTCATTTAATTTTTCACATCACTCACCATAACACTGAAGAGTTTGTGATCATAGATCACTTTTACAGATTCGGATATCCTCAGGATTGGGCCAGAGAATAAAATAGCTGCAACGTCTCTTAGTCCATTTATGGGTTGGGAAGGATGTTCCACGAGGAGAGGCTGACAGCTGATGCTGATGCACAGCCATCGCCTGATAATTGTGTATACAGAGGATGATGTGTCATTCTCTGGGTTTGGGATGACAGTAGTGAAGAACCCACATGCATCTGAACTATGATGTCACAGGCAAGGCTGTCACCACAAGTATGTTGGTTATGGCAACACAGCTGTAAATAACTTCCACTCTTCGAGGTTTAATACCCGCATCCCACTTAACATTCTTTGCAATATTAGGAACATCAATATTTCACCACATGCCACAGTGACATCACCTGCAACCTTTTATCCCATTGAAAGTGGGTCGTAAAACATGCAACAGAAGGATCGGTGTGATGTGTCAACATGCTTTTATGATTCAAGTTCATTTTGTACGGCGCAGTAGGAACATAATAAAGAAATGAAAAGGGTGTATTATCAATATATATATTATTCCAAGGGAAAAGAAGGGTCATAACTTCTGTCTGGATGAAACTGTCTGGCTGTATCAGATTTTGCTTACCGAAGGCACCAGATGGGTAGCCGAGCCGTAAAATAAACACGTTAATTGTATCTTTATTTAAAGAACATTTTCTTTCAGAAGAAATTGGATTGTGGGTTTTTGGTTTTCCCACTCCAACGCCTGCGAGCCGTGCAATGCACTCGTCTATTGGTTTGGCACATAAAATGCTTCTTAACCTCATCCTTCAAAAAAAGTTCCCCCTCGTTCCCATTACGGTGTCCAACCCTCCCAACCAAAGGACCTTAGATATGCACATGGAAGAAATCACTGGCAATGCCAGGAGTTAGAACTGCACACACAGACACAGACACACATGTGTGCACGTGCATGTAGACATGCACACAAACACACACACACAACCACACCATCAACTCCACAGTACCAGACACACACACACACACGAGAATCACTCCAATCGAATTGTATCATCTTGCAAACATCTATGTTCCACATTCCTCTAAGCTACAGACCCCCACAATTAACCCTTCATTCTCAGAAAACGCTGTCTATCCATCACCTATCCTCATGGAAGTCAGTCAACACCGTACCATGATGCTTATGTTCAACCTGTGACTGCAAAAATGATAACACTGCCAAAAAATCCATATCAGTGTAACTGGATACCCTATACTTCAAGCACCTACTAAGGTGATATAGATACACACCCACCCATACCTTAGATGGAGTGTTTTACAATTAAATCACCACCGATATGGAAATATCACTACTCATACATTTTGACAACCAACTCACCATCAATTTCACCATTTTCATCCAACCTAAATCACGACCAAAAAGTATCAAGGTTCCTTCAAGTTCAAATCATGGACGATTATCAAACTAGATGTGCTTTTCATCAAACTAGAAACTTCCAACTTTGTTGGTGGTGGAAAAGTAATGATGATTTTGCAGATCGGGTGGAAGCAGAATGGAATGTTCCACACGATTAGCTTCACGGGCAAACATTTTGCTCACCTCTAATAGAGACTGCAGAACACGAACAGAGGGACATGTTCAAAATGTCCAAAATAATTCAAAAATGCCTGCAACAAATCAGTGACCACATCCCAACAATTCCTTGACTCTATCTCCACAAACTTCAGTGGCAACATTCTACAGAACTGAGACGACCTGCACAAGAGAGTAGGGATGTCATTTGGGGGTCGCCAGAGGTCGCAAGTGCAACCTCTGAGGTCTCCCTTGCGACCTCTAAAAATAAATTAAAAAAAGTTATTTTTCGTTTTTTTTTTTTGCAATGCAAGCTCCTGGGCTGTGGCCAGCACCATGTGGCTCTTTAATTCTGGAGTGGCTAGCTTTCTTGTTCAAGCCCTTTTAAAAAAAGAAGAACAATAAGAACAGGACTGCCACAAGTCTAACACTTTCTGCAATTAACCTAAATAAGAAAGAATAGGAATGCCAAAAAATGTGTCTTTCTGGAATTCTATACAATAATTGCTGGACTCATTAAAGGTTTATTTCAGGCACACTTCAGTGGGTGAGTCACTGATTTAGTCTGTTCTTAAACGCCTCAACGGAGCTTTTCATACTTCTGAGGTCGATAAATGCGTACCAACACAGGTTGGGTGATATTGGGTGTATATTTCTTCTATGTAAAGCGCTTAAACTAAGTGCTATATAATAACACATCATTATCATTTGGTTGGACGTCTGCTTGCATTCACAGTAATTTGGTAATATGGGCCTATACACACTGATCTTAATGAAACATATGGCGATCCATTCTTATATGAAATGTACATCACATTATAGTGATATCGTAACCATATTTTTAGTAGTGTACAATGCTATGTGATGCCACTTCCTGTTTTGTCAATGGGTGAAAGGTTGTGTTCCATCGCTTCCCGCGATATCACTTCGGGGTGGGGTCAAAGGACATCACTTCCTGTGATGTCATCAGGGGTCAAGGGTCGTGTGATGTCACTTACGCTACCCCTGGCATTTTGGTGAAATGACATCCCTGCAAGAGAGCCCCAACTACAGCGTCCAGCACAACAATGGAACCAGCACCCAGCCCAACCTCAATACTGGCATTGGGAACGTTTCAATGCAAGAATTCATGAGCACAGTTATTGTCAGTCATCTACAAGATATTGCAAAGAGCCATATCCCCCAAACATGTAGAAGGCCATTAACTAACAGCCCAGAAATGCCCCTTTCTCCGATTTTTTCCTCCATTTACCAATAGAACAAGCCATCAATCCATATGCCTCAAAACTGCTTAAACCTCTACCTTGAAAACCCATAGGTAACTGTGATGATGGAGTGAGCTACCACCCCATCTCCAACATCCTTAACCACTAAAATCTTTGAATAATGCATTTATCAAGAACTCTGGGACCACATGGAAACGAACATCTAAAACACATCACAACATAGAGTCAGACTCTATGTACGGCACACATATAAATAAATAATAATAAAAAAAAAAGATATAAACATACCAAGTGTGATAATCTGTCTGGAAAATTCCACCTTCGACACTATCAGCCACACATCCTTGTTGAAAAAGACTCATGGACATCGGACTTGATATATCCATCTCCGTTGGATCACTGCATTTCTCTTGGAAAGGGCAGAGATTGCCCACATGCCCCCATTCAGGTCACACACATTCAGCATCACCTGTGGAGCATCCCATCGATCCAATTCAGCTACTCTTTACTAGTGTTCAACATCCTCAAGACCCCTCTCTTGGAGCTCATAAACATCTGGGTCCTCGCATGCTTCAACCTATGGATGATACACAAATAATCTACAAACTCTCCTGCAATTCAACCACAAATCAGCTATATTTTCAGACTTGCCTCTCAAGTATTGACTCTTGGAGGACAAGAGATTGACTAAAACAAAACCCACACATTATCTTGAATACAATTGACGACACATTGATATTAGATTCCTGTCCACAGCCTCTTGCCTTGACTGATCAAAGGCCTTAAACTCATCATGAACAGTGCCCACACTCTGGAACCCATGTTAAAGCTTAAGTGAGAAACTGATTCTTCCAAATACCAAACATCTGACACATCATGCCATACATAATGTTTCTTCACAGAACCATGGCAATCTACCCCCTAGTAGGCTCCAAGGACAATGTTGCCAATAGTTTCTACTTGGGCCATCTGGAATATTCTTCAAAGTGCCAACAAAGTGATCAAAATGCTGTTGCTAGATTAGGTCCTAAGACTATGAAGATGGGAACACATTAAGCAGGCTTTCTTAACACTCCACTTAGTCCCTGTCAAATGAATGAAACAATTCAAAGCACTCTCTATCGCCCACCTAACCTTCAGCAGGAGAAGCCCTGAATCCATCACGAAGAAATACATTCACTACAAGTTGGTAAGAATGCTTCACTCGACCACAGCGTCCTTAGCACCAGCATCGCACTTCAACCAAAAATGCCAACAATATAATCCTTCCAGGAGTGGATTGGGAACCAAAAGAGACCCTGAATCATTTTTCAAAGTGCCCCCATTTTACACCCTGCAAGCAGAAATGGCATCATAATTGTGTGTGTTGCATGCAGGAATGCAAAATATACTGAGTGCTATCAGGAAAAAAAGAGTCCATTGGTGCAAGGGCCACAGGAACATCTCCAGACTTCCCTCTAGGCCAGTCTGCCACTGCATCCTTCTCATTGCTGTCAATCAAGCTATGAAACTCAATGCCCAGGCAACTCCACGCAGAGAAATATCACCTAGTCATCAATGTAGTGTTCAAAACCTAACTGTCCACAACACTGCAATGGTTAAAGCAACACAGCCCCCTCCAAATACTAAGCCAACTGGAGCTTTTAAATATATTTGCCACACTGGGTTAGAACTCTAAGATCCTCCAGAACCAGTCAGATGAACCAGCATAGACATGCAACTTTCAAAAGCCGGAACACTTGGGTGCATAGACCCAAATACTAACCAGTGCATCATCCTCACAAGCCAGGACAAAATAGACAGGTGATCCATTTGGGTCAGTCTCTCCTGCAAATGCAATATGCCCATCAATAATGCTTAAATCAAGGACACACAGGAGATCAAACGCAGTTAGGTTTGCCTACGCAACTTCATCCTTCCATCTGACTTAAAACACTTTCACCAACACAACAATCGTAAAATGGAACCCAAAGTGTGAGATCACCTGATCTTACAGAGCAGCCAATAGAGGAGCTGCACGCTCAATGCAATGGCAAATGGTAGAAGTGTAGTAGAAATCTGAAACTGTGACCCCGGCAGCGGACAAGGTAGTGTGGAGCATTTTGCAATACATTTGGTAAGGAATGGGTTGCAACTAAGGCAGGTTGACAGTGGGTGAAATTGGCAAAATAAGTCCCCCTATTTGCTTTTCATTTTATTCTCGTTGGTGGTCAGTTGTTCGCTATTCACCCTTGTGAAATCAATAACCTCTACTTGCTGATAATAACTCTGCTTCAACAGGAGCCTGAAATAGAAAATGGAACCAGTCTGGAGTAGGTTTTGATCAATTATTGCAAAGTCTGGTCCTAAGACTGAAAGTGCATATTCTTTTCTGGTCTGACAGAGCCCCTGGTATGAAAAGTCAGTCATCTTCACAGGATACATTTTCGGATATACTGTATGATGCTATCCCTAATCTAGGAATGAGTGGCCTCATTGGTGCTTTAGGAGAGGATGCAGACCATTTGAAGCTGCATGTTTCTGCGAGCAGACTGGACATGATCACTTTTCCTACATCCAGAAACCAATCAGTTTAGAGTTACCATCAGCCTGCTAATGAGTTTAATTGAAGTACAAAATACACACCCCAATTCATTCAAATTGTCTGAATGACTAGTCACTGTTAGGCAGAAACCTGTGCAGTTCCCTTGGGGAACACTGCAAAAGATTTAAGACTACAGGTATAGCAGTAAACCCACTTGGTAGCAGTCTGCACCACCCAGATTTACCTGGTAGCTGTGGCTGAGCAGTCAGACTTCCCTCAAGAAGAGTTAGGCAGTATGCAAAGTATACACAATATGTACTCAGACACAATAGCACAAGCAAACACTGACCAGAGCTTGGTTTCAAAAGTATATAGTTATTTATTTTTTTAAGAACACATAAGTTGAAAACACTCTAGCAAAGTATAGTAAAAACACTTAAAACACAGTTATAATGAAAGCAGTTTCAACCCTTACTCCTATCTAGACAACTCTAAGTTAACTCCACATAATTAAAACAGAGGTGAGCGCTTAACGTTAGATGACACTCTAGTAGGTTTAAGGAAGGGATAAAAAGAAACAGAAAGGGGTTAAACACACCACTCTAAGGTCCAGAACACTTGCAATAGGCTCAAAGAAGCACAAAGTCACAGGTGAGCAAAAGTCACTAGGCAGGGCCCACTCTTAGAGTAGCCGGAGCGAAAATGTGCCCAAGATCACACCGTTATTAGGGATTCAAAGTCTTGCAAAGAGTTAGAAAGGGTTTAGAGTGGCTTAGAAGTTTAGCCAGGGTATTCCAGGCACTCCCAGGTTCGAAAGCCGGGGGCTAAATCTACCCCGTACAGTCGGTGGCAAGGGAAGCCAGGCGGAACACGGTACCTTAAGCGGAAAGGATCCTCCAGCGGTGGCAGTTGTTCCAGGCAGTGGCAGCAAGGCTCGACGTCGGTCAGGGGAGAAGAAGTTCTCGCAGAAGAGCAGAAGAAGAAGGTCGTTGCACTGCCCGGGAAGAAACCAGCCGCGGAGTCCTCCGGTCAAAGGGTTGTACCGACTTTCGTGGTTGGGGTAAAAGTGGTGGGGTTCCGGTTGCCGGGGTGCTTGGCACTGGCAAGGCGGCCACGAGATACCTCGAGAAGCGAAAAGAAGGCGAAAACTGGTTGTCCCCACCAGTCAAGGGAAGGAGCCACTCCGTTAAGAGTTCTCCTCGGTCGTCGGGAAAAGTGGTGAGACGGTTCAGCAGGGCTCCACCGGGTGGTGTCGTCGAAGCAGGTCGGCTCAGCTCTTCCCTCGTCGGATTCTTGGCCCTGTGGCGACTTCTGAAGTTCCAGTCCCCAAAGCCCTGCTTTTATGCAGCAAACCCCCATTCACCCAGCCTAGCTGTCACTCAAACATGCTAAGTGGTGAGCCGGCCGGCTCACCACTTGGTCCAATCAGGACGGAGTGCGACTTGAGTTACCAAGGTAACTCAGTCCAGGGTGCCTAAACCCCCCTCCACCCCTCCTAAGTACCCCAGACAGAGTGGCACCACTTTGGAGGGCTTCTGTGGAGAAGCCCGCCAAAAGTGGAACAAAGGGCTCCACTTTGGGTCAGAGTTACAGAGGCGAACGCCAACGCCATTTTAGAATCAAGTTTTGGCAAAAAGTCCCAACCGGAGTTATAATAATAAATATATAAACCGGCGGTATGTTTAAGGCTACCGTAAATAAATAATTAAATGTGTTAGCCTAAAACAATGGGAAATCCCATAGGAAAATATTCGCGGTTGAATATAAAACGTAGTTTCCACTGCCACCAGCCAAAACTCGATCAGGGGGGACGGAGACGTGCCCCCTCGACTAACAGACCCTGGGGCAATCGAATTGCCCCAGCCAGTACGTCCACAATATGATGGTTTGTACTGGTTCTGTTCAGGATTCAAGACTAGCAAAGTCTTTGGTGACTTTACATGCCCTGGGAGACAGTAGTCAGTCCCAGGGTATGGAGTCTATGTTGGGGAGTCCCTAGGACACCCCTGGGTCACGGCACAGAGGGTGCTGTGTAACCCACATCACAAAAATACATGAGGCCCTATGGAGTAAAAGACCCCATAGCCCATTCAACACAAGGTTTAACCAAGAAAACACACTTCAACATGTCCAAGAGTGAGGGTAAAAGAGTCTCACTCTTGGCAGGAGAAAAAAAGAAACCCCAGAAATCCAGCAAAGCTGCTGGGGGACTCACTAGGTAGGGAAATTCAGCCTAAACAGAGAATTCTCCCTAACACTCGCCCCCCCCAGACTAAGGGACAGGAGGATCTAATCCACTCCTGGATGAACCTCATACCTCTAGTCGATGATATACATCCTAGAGAGTCCATCAGCATTTTGATGGTGACACCCTAACCTGTGCTCAATGGTGAAATCAAACCCTTGCAGGCAGATTGACGATCTCAATAGTTTTGGATTTTCCCCTTTCATTTGCATTAACCATCTCAAGGGTTGGTGGTCAGTCTGAATAACAAAAGTAGAACCATACAAGTATGGCCTAAACTTCTTCAGTGCCCACACAATAGCAAAGCATTCTCTTTCGATAGTTGCCCACCTTGTCTCAGGATCCTTCAGTTTTCTACTGATGAAGCAAATGGGGTGCTCCCTACCCTTCTCATCCAGTTGGCTTAGAACTGCACCTATACCTACATTGGAAGCATCAGTTTGTACAATGAAAGGTTGGTGGTAGTCAGGAGCTCTCAAGACTGGAGCTTGGCAAAGAGCTCTCTTCAGTTTTTCAAAGGCCTGATTGCACTCCTCATTCCATTTTACCTTTTTTGGGAATTTGGGAGAGGAGATTACATTCAGTGGAGAAGCTATGGTCCCATAGTTCTCGATGAAATTCCTGTAATATCCAGTGAGGCCTAGAAAAGCTCTCACTTGGGTTTGAGTAGTTGGTGTTGTCCAATTTTGCACAGCTTCAATCTTGCTGGGCAAAGGCCTTATTTCTCCACCTCCTACCTCATGTCCAAGGTAGACCACTTTACTTTGACCAATCTGGCACTTACTGGCTTTGATTGTCAAATGGGCCTGTTCCAGAGCCTGCAACACATGTCCTAGGTGGGTCACATGTTCTTCCCAGGAGTGGCTGAAGACTGCAATGTCATCCAAGTATGCCATGCAGAAGTCTTCCATCCCAGCCAGAACTTGGTTCACCATCCTTTGGAATGTGGCAGGTGCATTTTTTAGTCCAAAAGGCATGACCTTAAACTGGTACAAGCCAACTGGGGTTGAAAATGCAGTTTTCTCCTTGGCATGGTCTGTCAGGGCTATTTGCCAATAGCCTGACGTCAGGTCAAATGTGCTGAGGTACTTGGCTGCACCAAGTTTATCCACCAACTCATCTGTCCTGGGCAAAGGGTGGGCATCAGTCTTGGTGACTGCATTTAGAGCTCTATAGTCCACACAGAATCTCAAGTCTTTGGATCCTGCCTTTGGTACTAACACAACTGGGCTAGACCATGGACTAGTAGAGGGCTCTATTACCCCGAGATCAAGCATCTTCTTGACCTCTCCTTTGATGTGGGTTCTGACATGTTCTGACATTCTGTATCCTCTGCTTTTGACTGGCAGACAGTCACCAGTGAGTATCTCATGCTGACCCCAAGGGGTCAAGCCTGGTGACAGTGAGAACAGGGAGGCAAACTGATTTAACATAGATTTGCACTCCTCTTGTTGCTCAGGTGTCAGGTCTGAAGAGAGATTGACTCCTTCAACTTTTTCGTCTAAAGGCACACCTCTGAGGAGATCAGGGAGAGATTCACTCTCTTCTTCCTCTGCAGCTGAAGCTAGAAGCAAGGCTCCTACATCAGGTCTGGAGATGTATGCTTTTAGTCGGTTGGTGTGGAAGACTCTAGGAGCTTCCCTGGGTCTGCCCAGATCCACCAGATAGTTGACCTCTCCAAGTTTTCCCACAATCTTGAAGGGTCCCATCCATTTGTCTTGCAAGGCCCTCTGCCTTGTTGGGAGCATAACTAGAACTAGCTGGTCTTGAGTAAACTCAACCATGTTAGCCTTCTGGTCGTGCCAATGTTTGACCAGAGCTTGACCAGCTTTCAAGTTGTCACTTGCTTCTGCCATCATGTGTGACATTCTCCTCCGGAGACCTATCACATAGTCAGTCACTCTGACTGGCTTGAGGGGAGGAGCACCTTCCAATCCCTCCTTAATCAGGGCCAATGGACCTCTGACTGGATGGCCATAGAGAAGCTCAAAGGGAGAATAACCTACTCCCTCCTGAGGGACTTCTCTATAAGCAAAGAGAAGGCATGGCAGTAGAAGGTCCCACTTTTTCTTAAGGGGTTCTTCTAAAGCACCTATCATGCTCTTCATGGTTCTGTTAAACCTTTCAACCAACCCGTTTGTCTGAGGGTGGTAAGCGGTTGAGAACTTGTAGGTAACTCCACAGGTTTTCCACATGGCTTTCATGTAGTGGGACATAAAGTTTGACCCTCTGTCAGAGATTACCTCCTTAGGAAACCCAACCCTGGTAAAAATACCGAGGAGGGCCTTAGCCACAGCCGGAGCTGTAACAGTCCTCATAGGAATTGCCTCAGGGTACCTAGTAGCATGGTCTACTACAACAAGGATAAACCTGTTGCTTGAGGAGGTTGGAGGATCAAGGGGACCAACAATATCAATCCCTACCCTCTCAAATGGGACTTCCACAACTGGGAGAGGCACTAAAGGTGCCACATTCTTGGAACCAACCTTACCAGAAGTCTGGCAGGTGTGGCAGCTCTTACAATATCTGTCTACTTCAGCCCCCATCTTTGGCCAATAAAAGTAGAGAGAGAGCCTTTCCTTGGTCTTCTTGAAACTCAAGTGACCAGCCAAAGGTATCTCATGGGCTAGTTGTAAGAACTGTTGTCTGTTCTCTTGTGGGACTACAAGGCGTTTGTAGTCTCCAGGTTCAGACTCAGTTGGTTCACTGTAGAAGAGGCCATCTTCCCAGTGTAACCTATACTTCCCAGGCTCTTGCCCATCAGCTTGAGAAGCCGCCTGGTGGCGGAGACCCTCCAGAGTTGGACATTCTCTTTGCCCCTTACGAAAAGCTGCCCTGCTAGGCCCACCTTCTGCCAGTAAAGACTGCAGCTCAGGATGGTCCTCAGGGTCCAAATCTCCAATAAGGTTGGGGCCTCCTTCTAGCTCTTCCTCAGAGTCTAGCTCAACCACACAGGGTGGTACCTCCCTCTCAGCCTCAGCTGGAGGTGGAGTTACAGGTGTAACTTTGGACAACCTAGGGGAAGTCCTTGTTGGAAGCACTGGGGTGCTTGCTGCTGGCTTTTTCCTAGGAGTCTTGGGTTGCCCCTTTGCTCCTGATCTGGTAGTTACTGCAGTAAGCTGCTCCAGTGGGAGAGGAGTGATTTCTGTCATCATCTCCTGAGATAACCCTCTCAGGGTTTTCTCTCTTGCAGGTTTTGTGAGTTCCTGTAACCTTTTGCTAGGGGGTCTGGGGGTATGAGATACAACTCCAAGAGCTTTGAGGTCATTACCCAACAGAACCCTACCTGGCACTTCACATTGTACACTGACAGGTATTTTTACAGCCATATCATTACATTGGATGAGAACTGGTAACTGGGGACACATCTGCACAGGCCCACCAGCTAACTTGGTGAGGCATTTGGGTGCCTTAGCAACATCCTCTGCCTTGAAAAATGATTCATCCACCACAGTTATGCTGGCTCCAGTGTCCCTAATGGCAGGAGTCTCCTGACCATTCACCTGGACACTGTCCTTATAATACTCTTTAGTATTATCTGGGATAGAGTTATAGACATCTAAATTCTGTTGTTCCCACAACCCCAGAGAGACTAAAGAAACACTAGCTGAGACTCCAGTGGGTTCATCAGCTAGTAATAGAAAGTTTCCACTTGCCATATGTACTTCCTCTTCTGGAGCGAAGGCTAAGGAGGCAAGCTGGACCCCTGAAGGTTTACCCTTACATCTGGGATCTCCTTTCACATGGTCAGTAGCCTTACAAACAAAGCATGAGCCAAAGGCTCGCTGGAATGGAGGCTTGTTCTGACCTCCTTCTGGTCTGGGACCAGGAGGTATACTAGCCTGATTTGGTTTCCCTGGTGGCTTACCCTTATAGTTTTGTTTGGGGCCCTCTTTGGAATTTGTAGTATTAGAATTCTCTTTGGAGTCCTTTTTAGACTGTTTCTCCCCATCCTTCTTCTGAGTGGCCCCAGAATCCTTGTGAGTGGCCCTGTTGGCAACCCACAAGTCAGCAGCCTTAGCTAGTTTCCGGGAATCCAATTCCCTGGAATCAGCCAAGTGTTGTCTGAGCTCAGGAGAGCAGGCATCATAAATAGTCTCCAACATAAACAAATTCTTCATACCTTCATAAGTGTTCACCTTGTAACCCTTAATCCATCCCTCTAAGTTTTTCAAACATTCATTCACCCAGGTAGCCCAAGGGGTACCATCATGCTTTTTGAGGCTCCTAAACCTCTTAAGATACTGGGAAGGGGTCTTCCCAAACCTAGCTATCAAAGCTAGTTTCACACATTCATAGTCCTTCCTATCCTCCTCCCCCATCTCCATTACCACATCAGTTCCAACAGGGGGAAGCCTAGAGAACAACCAGGTGAGTAAGTCATTTCCTGTGATGTTCTGGAGCCCATGATTATATTCAAACAGAGACAACCAGTCCAACACATCCAACTTAGGCTCATACATACCAACCAATTCTTTAGGCATCCGGGGTCTTTTAGGACTGGAACTTCTAGAGGAGCCAGAGAGAGAAGCATTCTCAACAGATAATTTCTTCATTTCTAAGTCATACTTGAGCTCCATTTCCCTTAGCCTTAGTTCTTTGTCAGTTTGAGCATTAAGTTTCTTATACTCCAATTCTAGTTTCATTTTCTCCAGTTCAAAGTACTGAGGACTAAATGTGGGACCTGGTAAAGGTCCAGTAGGTACAGCAGGTAGAGCAGGCAGAGGCCTAGGGGGGACAGTCATAACAGCCTCACCCTCCTCTTCTGACTCTTCCTCAGAATCATCAACATTTTGCTCCATGTTAACTTCAATACTGTCATCTACAGTTGCTGGAGTGGTAGGTTCCTCTGAACCATCACCCAGGCTTTGGTTAGCTAACAATCTTTCAATCAGCTCCATTTTCTTGCCCTTAGTCAGGAGATCCTTATGTTTACAGAGCACTCTTAAACAATCAGCAGTTTTGGCTGCAAGGGACTCTTGACTATAGCTTTCTATAACTGACATGTTAGAGGATTACTTTTACAGTGCTAAGCTTTGTGGTTAGTTGCACTAAGGTATCTAAAGCACAATAAAATGTATACTCAATACAAATCCCACCGCTGTACACCAGTGTTAGGCAGAAACCTGTGCAGTTCCCTTGGGGAACACTGCAAAAGATTTAAGACTACAGGTATAGCAGTAAACCCACTTGGTAGCAGTCTGCACCACCCAGATTTACCTGGTAGCTGTGGCTGAGCAGTCAGACTTCCCTCAAGAAGAGTTAGGCAGTATGCAAAGTATACACAATATGTACTCAGACACAATAGCACAAGCAAACACTGACCAGAGCTTGGTTTCAAAAGTATATAGTTATTTATTTTTTTAAGAACACATAAGTTGAAAACACTCTAGCAAAGTATAGTAAAAACACTTAAAACACAGTTATAATGAAAGCAGTTTCAACCCTTACTCCTATCTAGACAACTCTAAGTTAACTCCACATAATTAAAACAGAGGTGAGCGCTTAACGTTAGATGACACTCTAGTAGGTTTAAGGAAGGGATAAAAAGAAACAGAAAGGGGTTAAACACACCACTCTAAGGTCCAGAACACTTGCAATAGGCTCAAAGAAGCACAAAGTCACAGGTGAGCAAAAGTCACTAGGCAGGGCCCACTCTTAGAGTAGCCGGAGCGAAAATGTGCCCAAGATCACACCGTTATTAGGGATTCAAAGTCTTGCAAAGAGTTAGAAAGGGTTTAGAGTGGCTTAGAAGTTTAGCCAGGGTATTCCAGGCACTCCCAGGTTCGAAAGCCGGGGGGTAAATCTACCCCGTACAGTCGGTGGCAAGGGAAGCCAGGCGGAACACGGTACCTTAAGCGGAAAGGATCCTCCAGCGGTGGCAGTTGTTCCAGGCAGTGGCAGCAAGGCTCGACGTCGGTCAGGGGAGAAGAAGTTCTCGCAGAAGAGCAGAAGAAGAAGGTCGTTGCACTGCCCGGGAAGAAACCAGCCGCGGAGTCCTCCGGTCAAAGGGTTGTACCGACTTTCGTGGTTGGGGTAAAAGTGGTGGGGTTCCGGTTGCCGGGGTGCTTGGCACTGGTAAGGCGGCCACGAGATACCTCGAGAAGCGAAAAGAAGGCGAAAACTGGTTGTCCCCACCAGTCAAGGGAAGGAGCCACTCCGTTAAGAGTTCTCCTCGGTCGTCGGGAAAAGTGGTGAGACGGTTCAGCAGGGCTCCACCGGGTGGTGTCGTCGAAGCAGGTCGGCTCAGCTCTTCCCTCGTCGGATTCTTGGTCCTGTGGCGACTTCTGAAGTTCCAGTCCCCAAAGCCCTGCTTTTATGCAGCAAACCCCCATTCACCCAGCCTAGCTGTCACTCAAACATGCTAAGTGGTGAGCCGGCCGGCTCACCACTTGGGCCAATCAGGACGGAGTGCGACTTGAGTTACCAAGGTAACTCAGTCCAGGGTGCCTAAACCCCCCTCCACCCCTCCTAAGTACCCCAGACAGAGTGGCACCACTTTGGAGGGCTTCTGTGGAGAAGCCCGCCAAAAGTGGAACAAAGGGCTCCACTTTGGGTCAGAGTTACAGAGGCGAACGCCAACGCCATTTTAGAATCAAGTTTTGGCAAAAAGTCCCAACCGGAGTTATAATAATAAATATATAAACCGGCGGTATGTTTAAGGCTACCGTAAATAAATAATTAAATGTGTTAGCCTAAAACAATGGGAAATCCCATAGGAAAATATTCGCGGTTGAATATAAAACGTAGTTTCCACTGCCACCAGCCAAAACTCGATCAGGGGGGACGGAGACGTGCCCCCTCGACTAACAGACCCTGGGGCAATCGAATTGCCCCAGCCAGTACGTCCACAATATGATGGTTTGTACTGGTTCTGTTCAGGATTCAAGACTAGCAAAGTCTTTGGTGACTTTACATGCCCTGGGAGACAGTAGTCAGTCCCAGGGTATGGAGTCTATGTTGGGGAGTCCCTAGGACACCCCTGGGTCACGGCACAGAGGGTGCTGTGTAACCCACATCACAAAAATACATGAGGCCCTATGGAGTAAAAGACCCCATAGCCCATTCAACACAAGGTTTAACCAAGAAAACACACTTCAACATGTCCAAGAGTGAGGGTAAAAGAGTCTCACTCTTGGCAGGAGAAAAAAAGAAACCCCAGAAATCCAGCAAAGCTGCTGGGGGACTCACTAGGTAGGGAAATTCAGCCTAAACAGAGAATTCTCCCTAACAGTCACTAACACTGCTGCTACAGATTGTTCACTGCCCATTGGCATGAAGGGGAACATTCAATTGGGCCACCTGCATCCCTTCTGAAATGGCCTCATCCTCAGCTATAAGATCCAAGCATTTGATCTGAGATAACAATTTTACAGGTTTTCCAAAAATCTGGCAAAGATGGGGCTGAAGAGACATTCCTATTTACTGTCTGAGGGACCTCCTCCATCTTCTGCTGGCTAAGATGAAGCCAAAACGTATTTAACAATGAGAAAGTAGTGGCATGTAGTTACCAATAGTTCCAACTCACTACGGCCATTGACAAGTGCTGACAGGATCAGCCTTCCAATTAACTCCAATGACAGGTCTCTTCAAACGTGTTCAACCTATCCAGTAAGCGATTCACCATTCACCATGCTAGCATTCCAACACTGCACACAGAGACCACACTGACATAATAGCGTTAAGCCGGATTGCACAGTCCCATACCATTAAATTCAGGGAAGCTATTCAGCGCACACTTCATGGCCCGCTATTTCGTTAGCTTTGTCACACAGACTGTAACCCTTGTAGAAGAACCACCCACCCAGTGTCCCATCATTGTTATTTAAAATATCTTGTATTTTGACATCCCTCATAAAACATATACCCAAGTGTCACCACTACATACCACAATGAACCATTCTTGGTATGAGTACTCAGGTACTTCCAGCCTGCATGTTTCAACCCCACAAAAGTCGAACCTGCCTCTACCTGTAATCCACTAACTGACGCTGGTTAATTTGCTGAATCATGCACCATTCTTGGGAGGATAGTGTAGGGGCAACATGCTCATACGCGGAGCAGCAGAGGTTCGATCCCTGGGTCCATGCTTAGAAACCTCTGGGTATTAAGCAAGTTATAAATAATCAATTATAATTATAATAACCACGAGGCTGTCAAATAATGTCAAAGGAATGAAATATAATACTCCAGAATATTACACTAGACACCCATCACCCGGCCGTCAACATCTCCTTTGCGACAGGGGTGATACCCAATTCTCTTAAACACGCCCTTTACTAAAAAAAGCCATCTCTCAACCCTGAGGTGCTTGCCAACTATCGTCCGATCTCTCTCCTCCCCTTCCTGATGAAAGTTCTGGAGGCGCTGGTGTCCCCCCTTCTTTCTGCCTTTCTGGAGTCCTCCCACTTCCTTGACCCTTTTCAATCTGGATTCCGACCTGGCAAAGGCACTGAGTCTGTATTTAATTCTGTCATGGATGACTTGCAGTGCCTGACCAATCAGGGCAGTGTCGGAGCGGTCCTGTTATTAGATCTGTCGACGGCCATCGACACCGTCGGTCATGCCGTTCTCATCTCCCGGCTCTCGGATGCAGGGATGGATGGCCTAGTGCTAAGATGGTTCACTGGGTTCCTGGCAGACCGATCACAATCTGTGTCTCTCCCTTCCTTCCGTTCGGCACCGGTTCATTTATCTTGCTGTGTCACTCAGGGATCGGCCCTGTCCCCCGTTTTATTTAATATCTATATACGATATCTCTTGCTCCTTATTGCCTCTCATGTGTTCCGCTTTTACTCCTACGCAGACGACACCCAGATTCTGGTTCGTCTCGATTTAACCAAAACCGAAAAAACCTCTCACCTCAGGCGGTGCCTTGAGGATTTAGGTATTTGGATGTCACAGAACTAGCTGAAACTTTATGCCAGCAAGACTGAGGTTCCTGTGGTAGGCACATCCAATTCTCAATCCTTCTGGACCACAGATTTTTGGCCCCCTTCCCTTGGTCCCCTCCCTGTTCTGGTACCATCAGTACTCAATCTTGGCCTGCGGGTCTCTGCCGCCCTGACTATGGACGAAAAGGTCAGCGCGGTATGTAAATAGTAAGGTCCTTCCGTTTATCCCGGTCAGCAACTAGGCTCCCATGGTTGCTGCCCTGGTGCTGAGTGTGCTAGATTACTGTAATTCACTCTATTTAGCTCAACCTGCCTACCTGATAGGACGGCTGCAGCTCCTACAGAACGCTGCGGCACGTTCCATTCTCCATCCTCCTTTTGGTGCCCACATGACCCCGTTACTGCACCAACTACACTGGCTGTCAGTCGCTCAGCGTATTCAGTTTAAATCAATGTGCATGGTGCACTGGTCCTTTTTATGGCATTGGTGCCGAATATTTGCAGGCCAAATTTACTTGGTACCTACTGACCCGCACTCTCTGCTCCCAAGGATCCTGCCGTCTATTGGTACCTCGGTTTAGATCTGTTCGCAAAGGAGGCCGTGCCTTCTCAGTGGCTGCGGCCGAGGAATGGAATAATCTGCCCCTTTCCTTGCGTGAGACCCTTGACCATTTCACTTTCCGGTGAAACCTGGAAACATTACTGTTTTAATTTGTCACTCTGGCTCGGTTGGCTTTACTACTCCCTTCTCTCTCCTAGCGCCATGATACCATCAGGTGAGCGTGCGCTTTATAAAACTCTATAACATAACATAACCCACACATTACATTACACACACGCACACATACATACACATTGCCCCAGCACTGCACTGCGCTGCACACACACATACACACACACAAACACACATACACACTGACAAAACTCTGTGCTCCTCTCGTGAACACTACGCAGAGCACTACACTGCACATCAGCACCAACCCAATAATGCATATCCCTAAGAACTAGCACTGCACACACTCTTCCTTTAGCATTGTACATGTACCACACTCAGAAGTACACATACACACATACACACACACACCATGTTAGGGAGTTTTTCCTTAAGCTCTGTTGTCCGGCTCCTTAGTTGTATCTTACTGATGTAGCTTCTGTTAATGATTCGCTCAAGCGCAATGGCAATCTATATGGTAGTGTAGTAGTGCCCCTGCAGCAGTCCAGCCCTAACTCTCAGGAGGTGTAGTGAAGGGGTTAAAAGTACTGTACACCTGCTTTATGAATACCAAATCAGAGAATGTCCACAACGTCAGTAAATATTCTAAAATAAACAATGCCAAAATATAACAAGTAAGTAAAACAGTTGGCAGTAGTCGCAGATGTAGGATTTGCATGATCGTATGGGGGCTGGCTTGACAAGATCCCAAGGAACAATGAATTCTGAAGGAAAGCTTGCAACATCACACCAGAGAAGAGCCAGATATGGAAGAGGGCTGGCACGCACGATTTGTGGTGTGATTGCAGGAGAAGAAGCAGCATACGCCACTGAAGCTTCCCAGATGGGAGAGATAGGAATAAGAAACTTGCATTAAATCCTGGGATCAAGAGTCTCAGATCAGTTTGGCACACAGTCTTCAGAGTCCTGGTAGCAAAGGGGCACTAGTTTCTGGATCTAGCAATGCAGACAAGGTCAGGAGCTTCAGGGAGAGCAGGCCTTCAAGCAGCAATTGTGACCCAGTTCTTCCCACCAGATCAGGGTAAAGGAGACATCAGCTTCTTTCTAGCCACCTGGAGAGGAAGTGATTGCAGTGATACTATGTGGAGTGTCAAAGGATGCTGGTGCAGAGCTTTGATTCTTCCTCAATCAGCAAGCTTTCCTGGAATGCTGGGACAGAGTTCTAAAAGTAGAACAGATGAGAGTGAACAGTTTTTTTTTGTGTAAAATCTTTATATTAGATTATCTACAACACATAGGGCCTCATTACATGGTAGGCGGTAAGGGTTTACCGGTACCGGTAAGGGCACCGGTATCGGTAAACCCTTACCGCCTTACTACGAGGTCCCTTTGCGGGACCCGACCTTAACGGCTGGTGTAGACCAGCCATTAAAGTTGGGACCCGCAAAGGGACCTTGTTGCTAATTACAGTACCGCAATTTGCGGTACCGTAATTAGCTCCTTCCCCTTTCCCATTGAGCCCTATGGGGCAAAAATGGGAATGGGGAAGGGCCATGGAGAAAGGGGGAATTACCCCCCAACCTTGGAATGGGGTGGTAATTCCCCTTTTCTCCATGGTGGTACCGGTATGGTACTGGCGGCAACCATGGTGCTAATAGCACCATGGTTTACCGCGTACCGTGTAATGAGGCCCATAGTTCCATCACACAGGATGCAGCAAGGTTGTATAAATAAGTTAACACATCAATAACATCTTAATTCTATCCCATCAACAACAACTAGAATATCAATTCTATCACCCTTAGACATGTCAAGATATTATTGTCCTATGTAAATAGCAAAAGGTAATATAATGTCTTTAATACACACCAACAAACATTAAACTACATAAAGGACAATGGCAAAAAAGGGCGGCTTCTCTCTTCCCTCTCCCTTTTTCCCATCTTTACCCTAGATACTCATTCATATAAGACATTGAATGATCTCCATAATGAAAGGTATTCCTCCTCTTTATACTTAGCCTTGAAGGAGATCTTTTCATACTTTGACAAAATCTGTAACTCCACTAACCAGTCTTCAACAATAGGTTTCTTCCTTGTCTTCTAGACCCTGAGAATCAGCTTAATTGCTACCAGCATAGCCCTATCTATCCAGTTTTTATGCGTTTTAGTGTTTATACATCTTCCCCTATGTTGAAGCAGGATTATGTCTGCAGCTGACCTTCGCATGACAATACCAAAAATCATATTAACTCTATTAACTATTTCTTTCCAGAAATCCTGCACACTTGAGCAGTTCCAGAGCAGGTGTAAGAGAATACCTCTGTCATTTCCACAGCTCCAGCACAATGCACCAGTCCTCAATTTCAATGTATGCATCTTTACTTCGCAGATTTAGATCTGTTTCCAAATTCAGACTCACCCTAAGTATATCTTTCCAGTCCTTATCCGATAAGACAATATTAACATCAGTCGACCATGTATCCTTCAGTCTATGCCAAGCCGAAATGTGTCCAATTTCCATGGGCATGGAATTCATATAAGTATGCGCATTATACTCCTGTCCAATCAGCAGTTTACAAACCTCTGGTTTATTCCCAAGTGAATCATTTGTCATATTCTTCCTTTGATTAATCAGTGAAATCAACTCTATATATGTACGCCGTTCCCTTCTACCTAGATTGTATTTTCTTTGCAATTCCTCAAATTGCAATAGCCAGCTACCATCTAGTATATCGCTTATATTCAATATTCAATTTTTGACCCAACTCTGCCAATTCAAGCATCTATTATTCAGTTGTAATGCCTCATTGTGCCAAATAGACTCATCTTTGCTGAATCCATAATTCTGTCCATTTTCTTTAATCCACAATCACAAAGCCTGCTTAGACGCCACTATCGGCTGTAATTTTAACTTCTTATTTGACAGGTTCCCCATAGTATAAAGGCTATCTAGATGATATGGAGCACAAATTTCCTTTTCCATGCGCAGCCAAATCGGTCCTTTGAAATTCTCATCTTTAAAATAATATGAACCCTTTTTAAGCGCAAAAGCCTTATAGTACTTCACCAAATCTGGGTTAGCGAATCCACCCGCTTCAACTTTTTGCATCGATATATATTTCGGTATTTTAGGTCTTTTACCAACTCCCCATAAGAAGGATTGAAATCCCTTTCAGAAGGCAGTGAGTGAACACAGCACCCGATTACTCACCAAGAATCATTCAAACAGAAGGGTGGTCAGCTGATTGCAGACCATCCCTTCATAGAGAATCCAAACTATCCCAGACAGGCATCTGCATATGCCAGAAGTCAGGACTGGTTAAAGGCTAACTACAGCTCCCAATCCTGGAATACAGTAATAAAGTGGCCGGAGATGCCCACCTCCTCCTACATACACAAGGGCTACATAAGCAAGGGATTTTGATTTGACCCTTTTCATGTTTTTGAGGCAGCATTATGTGTCTAGTATCAGTACATGTATCACCCACCACCCCTGATCTCCCTTTTCCAACATGCCCTGTACCTGCTCTGTCATATGACAGACGAGTGATGCTCTGGCAATGCGATTTACCGTACCTGATCTTTCCCTTCCATCGATGATGAATAATCCTCTTCTCAAGTTGTTCTCATGAGTTGTTTTTGATACTCTTGTACAGAGGAGATCTGCCTAGTAGTTGTATTGTAGATCTCTGCAAAGTTCTCCGTTATGTATCTGTACTGGTGTATGCCTCAGTAAATCCAGTTCTAATAGTGCTTCTAAAGCACTGATCAGACATAGGTCCTGTTCAAATTCCGGCAAGAGAGTGTAGAGGAGCAGCCGAATGCCTCTGCAGGAAACTGGAAATTGCGACATGCACAATGCCAGTAATGGTACCTATACCGCGAAGAGACTTTGAGATAAGGTACCACTGAGAAAACACTACAGGATGTATCCGCGAAGAGATGACAGAGTCCGGAGAGAGAACCTTGAAGAGGTGTGACGATGTGAACAGGAGAGGCTGGCGACGTCACAGGAGATGAGCGTGATGCTCTGAGAAGGATGGCCAGAGAAGAGAAGGCATAAACCATATAGAATCTGATGGCGAAGTTAAGAACCAAGACGACCTTCATGTGCGAAATGAAGATCCCATGTGTGAAGAAGCACTGCAGAAATGCAAGTTGTTTTTTAACTGTACAGATGCAATAACGCAAGTAGACTAAGTAATCATAAGGCTGGCTATACGTAGTGAATAGACTGCAGGCGGTGCCACCCACGGTAGTGGCTGTGTAGTTATCGTTAAGTTGCTGTTTCCATAGGAAGAGCACTCCCTGGACGAATCCTTACCAAAATATGCCAAAAAGTATATGGGCTTCTCTGAATTTATTTGTAAAGTTTGGTGAGGATTCGTCCAGGGGGGGGGGGCAAAGTTATAAGGGGGGTCCCAAAACATCTTTTTTTCCCATAGACTGAATGGGAGAAAACCTTTGTGCGTGGCTACAGGCCAAACCGCTGGACGGAATTTCACCAAATTTGCGGCAGGGGCAGGGGCTTGGTCCCGAAAGCGTGCTTTTGTAAATTTGGTGACAATCCGTGGAGTACTTTTCTTTAAAATGACCAAAAAGTAGGTCTTAAAAAATGTGTGATATCTACGTCCGCTCCGCGGTCACACTTCCCTGTTCGCTCCGCGGACAAGATACCGATTGGCTAAGGGGCTGGCATCATGACCACGGACATGCGACGTCTCTGCCAATTGGCTGCAGCGAGCCGTGTTCTGTGTCAGATTGTTTGGATGCGCCCGACATCTTGGATCCGCCGATAGCGGACCGACAACCAGCACAAACATGCTATATTTATAAAACTCTTTTGCTGTGTCTGTCAGGACTACAGGCAGGCAGAAACATGGACAGGCTGGGCACAGGAGATTTGTGGGCACTGTTGTGGGCACTGTTGTGGTGAAACCAGCTTTTCATGAAAGGTTGCAACCATACAGAAGGCTGCTTTGCTCCATGTGCAGGAAACAGAAGCTAAAGACTGCATTACCCAGCAGCCGGCGCCAAAGGACTACAATCCCCAGCATGCCAAGGGCCAATTCGGGCCAAGCAGGGCCCAGGAGGGGCGCGGCAGCCCCATCGCACATGCGTAGAGCCCCAAGCACGGGGCTTGCGCTTGAGACTCCATGCCGAAAGGACGTGCGGAACGGAGCTCCAGGAAAATCATACGCGAGGGGCCCAGCCCCACCCGAGCAGCAGCCCGGCCCCTCGCCTACACGAGATAAGTACCTCTTCATGCTAAGGGCCCAAGGGGATTGAGGGGGAAGTGCAGGGGGCGACCACTTGCCCATCCAGAGCCCCTGCACCGATACGAAAAGCTAAGTGGGCATAACTTTGGCGCCCTACGCGCCGGCGGCACATTCTTTGGGGAATATTAACCCGTACGGGGGTGCATTGTCATTGGGGTGTTTCCGCCTCCTGGAGACCACTGGAGGCCCGCGAGGCGAAAACACCGCACTGGAGAAATCTCGCTAAGTTTAAAAGCACGATCGATCACAAGGGTCTGCAGGAAGACCGCTGGTGCATAGTTGGCTACGGCAAAAACCACGATCGCAGGGGTCTGCAGGAAGACCGCTTGTGTAGCATCTTGCATAGTACAATCCATGCCCTACGGGGGGCACTTTAACGTGTGTGTGTGTGTGCGGATGTCGCATGAGGTGAATACTGACAAATTCAGAGGGCACGTTTTAATGCTTGTCATTTTCTTTTAGCTTGAATTTTGAAGACAACACTTCAGACGTGCTCAAGGACGCGCCCGCCCTTCATGGACAGGATTCAGAAGACCAGAGCTAAGTTTGCATGCTAATTCTTTGTACTGGTCTGTTGACTTAGGGTTAGTAAGGGCGTTCTTATGTGCAAATTGGTGCTTATGTAAGACTAGCAAGTAAGGGCTGAGGACACCTGAACAAAAGTGTGCAGCAAACAGTCTTACCCTAAGTATTCCCCCTTTCCTACCCATAACCTCTACCTTACCCTCAATCCAGTTTACCTAACTTCCCCCTACCTATCCAACCATCGAGACCCTAACCCTCCTTCCCTGCTCTGGTCCAGGAAACCCCTGTAAGCTCTGACTTGCGGGCTCCGTGACCAAAGTGGGGGTGGTTGGTACTGTGTCGCTCCTGCGCCTTGGAGTTTGGCCTTCGTGACAGTGTCATAGAGCGTTTGGAAATGTTCAGACAGTAAGACATGGGTGATCAATGCATTTGTTCTGGCGGTCGGTCTTCATGATGTATTTTCTATGGCTACTTTGTGTGCACAGAAAATGAGGGTTCCAATAACGGTAGTATTTCAGTCCATGCAGTGCAAAGGCAACTTGTAACTGTTGTAAGGACATGTGTGGTGTTAGTGACCATTGAAATTGACTACATGCCGTAATTGCATTAATTTTCCTATGGGTATTGTATTTATTGGTTCATAGTGATAATGTCGAATTCAAAAAAGTCGGATACAAAAATGTCGGAAAAAAAACATTTCAAATGTGTTTTTTTTTTTTTTTAATGGGGGGTTCCCTCCCAGCCCCCCATTTATTTTTACTACCCAAACCCCAAAAAATATACAAACAAAAAAAAACAAATTCTATTTTTTTTACGACATTTTTTTTTCGACTTTTTTGCAGTCGACATTATGACTGCACACCGTATTCATTAGTACGCCGCCATGGGTGTGACAAGCTACGGTGGTTGTGGCCAGGGCCTAGAGTCTTTGATGTATGGCCGTCGGCCTAAGACCATGCCCCCAAAAGCACATTTGTATGTAGTGTTGTTATATGCCCCAATGGATGTCATATGGTGTGGTAGTAGTGGCCAGGATGTATTTCAACAAAGTAATACACACTGCAGTTGTAAGCACCTATGGATTTTATATACTGTATACCCATTCATTGATAAATCTATGGCCTCACACTCACGTCTGTAGCCTGTGGCTATAAACTACTGCAGCATATCACAGCTATAGGTACACTTGTACTACGCAACATCATTAAGATGGTTGTGGGGAGAGCGTAGCTTTTTGGGAGCAAGGCCGAAGGCTATGCCTCCAAAACCAACTTTGTACGTAGTGAAATTAGAAGGCACAATGGTTCTAATATGCTATGGTGTTTCTGCCCTGGAACCAGAGTGTTGCCTGCATGTTCAATGTCCATGCACCCTAGACTGAAGTCATAAGCAGTCGGGTTATAAGTGAATATGGGTGTGGTGTAATGCGGTAGTTGTGTACACGTCCTAGCGTCTTGGCTGCATGGCTGCAGATGATGGTCCCAAAAGTTAACATAAAATTAGTTAATTTACAAGGACCAGGGTTTTGATATGCAGCGATGGTTGTGGGTAGGAACTATACTCTCTGTACCTTGTTTGTAAGGCGTAGGTGGTAGGTTACGCAACCAAGATGCAAGGGCCAGCCTACAGCCACAGCAGCATATTGCTACCATAGATTTGACGTGTAGGTTTGCATGTGTACCAAATGACTGCTAATATACTTATGCCTTACTTTGTTCAGAATCCATATATGTTTAAAATGCCTTTAGTACTTGGCAGAAGTGTTATTTGTTAATTTCTGTGATAAAAGAAAAAGGTATGTTAGTTTTTGTATTTTATGAAAATTTACTACATTGCATAATAGTTAGCTTTTTTTTTTTTACCCTCATATTTAGTTTACAAACCAGTGTAATGTGCATTCCACTCAGTTTCTGTGTTTGCTTTTCTAATCCTTGGGTCTGGGGAAAAAAAAACCTTGTCGGATTAAAAAAAAAACTTTATTTGCTATGGTACTAAATACTTCCTTGTTTCCTTTGAGTGCTTCCTTCTTCTTCCTGATTAATGTTATGTTTGTTGGCTGCCTTGCTGCCAATTTTTAACAACAGTTAAATACCTGTAGGTGTATTCTAACTGTGCATTTGTTCTTACAGATCTGTGATATTCATTTATTTGTGTCGTTGTTATGTCCTCTTGGGCAGTTAGATACCTGTAGGCGTATTCTAACTGTTTGTAGTCTTTCATATACTTTTTTGATAATCTTGAAGTACACATTATTTATTAAATTTTGGCTTTAAGAAGATTAAATACGCATTTGTAAGATTAGTTGGCAATCTCTGCTTTAGAGTAATGGTGCTATCATTACATTCGAACATTGGTTGTAGCTCCTGCATGGTAGATAATACCTATTGTTGTAAAGGTTATCTTTCCAAGTGACACTTGACCGTGTGTGAATCCAGTCAGTTTGCAGTTTTTTTAGTACCATCTGCATAATAACGTAGAAGCATAAGTATTATGTAGGCACTATGTGATTGTATCAGTAAGGTGGATCGATTATCTGAATTGCAAATAGTACATAATCTGCCGTGGTTTGCATTCTGTACAAGTTGCTGAAATGGAATAGATTCACAATTAGGTATGTAAACATACAGAAATCGCAAGAGTGCATGTATGTTTCCACATGTACGAAATCTGGAAGATTTCATTTACAGGTATGCTTTTGTTTTCCAATACTAGTAGTAAGTACATTAAAAATTCGTGTGGATCTTCTTGTGAGTTTATAGTGAATCTCACCATTCTAGCACAGTGGTCCAATTCTTGCCTTATTCCATGCACACTGTACGTGTTGTCAGGATTGTTTGTTGTGTTTCTATGAAGCACTAACATTTGCAAACACAATTGGTCTCTACTGTGTAAGTAAATATTGTTAACAATTGGTGGCAATTGAAATAGAATATTCATTGCTACATTTGCATAGCAATTTACCCCGGTTTCATTTGCAAATTTGAATGGACCAGCTAGTTCTGCACCTGAGTGCATTTTTCTGAGTTTCTGTTCCTTCTTTGAAGACGTACCTGGTTCACATTCCCTAATAGGTTCTTGTTTGTTTGTGGTAATTTATGAAGCTTTAGCTTCTTTTGTTTTCTTTGAGGGATTTGCTGTTTGATTCTGTTGCATTTCTGTTTGATTTAGTTTTCCTTTACCATGTTTTACTTTATCTGGAACAGGATATCGTTTCAGATGGGGGTGCACAGTGAACGCAGTCTATTGTATTCTACAATGCAAGGAATATCAGCTTTGACTTTACTTGCTTCAAAGTTCATTAGCAATAGACCGTCAAGTGTACGTAAGCGTGATAATGCTACGTAGCTCATGCCTTATTTAAAGACTGTGTTTCCTATACCTATCAATACTTTGTCTAGGGTAAGACTTTGGGATTTATGAATTTTAACTGCATATGCAAGAGTTAGAGAAAATGGCTCTCTACATACATACATGTCTTTGAAGAGAAGGAATCGAGCAAATGAGCGCCCTATCCTTTTCACTTCTGAAAGTTTATCAAAGCGAATATTGACAAACTGAATATTGCTATCACGTGGGTATGATTGAAAACCAACAACTGTACCCAGTGCTCCATTAACTAGCCATTGCTAGACGTCAAGGTTACGTTTAAGCATTACTCTACAATTTAAGGATAATTTTAATATTTTTTCCTACCCAGCTGTGTTGGAGATTGAATTTTCTAAACTACTTAATCTTGTTGTGGCTTGCTCACACATGGGTACTGTCATACCATGTACGTCTAGTTTGTCTGTAGCCCTAATTTCCATTATTGGTTGCATTTCTTTATTTAACATTGTTTCATTGAATTTGAAACAGCTTGCAAGAGTTGGCATTAAGGCCATACAATTGACATTTTTGTGCGCTAATTGTTCCATAACATCAGTTGCACTTGGATTCTCACTATAAAGTGCATGAATGTGCCGGTTTTTCAATACTACTTGTGCTTCTTGCGCTAGTACACCAACTCTAATACTTTTCAAGATGTTGGCATAAGTGAGATCTGCAGATTGCTGCGTGTTCTCTGTTAATTCTCTGTATTGGAAATGTTGCCAAAGGTTGACATTTCCTATGCTGCCAACAGTTTTACGGCAGAGTTTGTGGCCTAAGGTTTCAAAAATGGGTTCACCTTTCACTGGTGTCAATTGTAGAAGATCTCCGAAAACGGTAATGTGCTTCCCTGCAAAGAGTTCTTCGTTGTTATTTTTAAGTACTTCCTGCAATCTGAGGTGAATCAAAGCCAACATTAGGTTGGAGAACATGCTCACTTCATCTATTGGTAGCATTTTCATTTGTTTCAATACTCTGCGTACTTCCATTACAGCTTCTGCAGAAAGTTTGTTATAGTCTAATGTATTTTGATGCTCTACTGGAAGCAGTAGTAATCGGTGTAAAGTGACACCGCCTATGTTGTAGGCAGCTAAACCTGTGGGGGCCGTAACAACAGCTGACAGTTTGTTGTTTGTCAATTGTTGAAGAAACTTGCTGATGATTTTGATCAAGAATGTTTTTCCTGATCCAGCTTCACCACTCACATACAGCAGTGTAGGTTTGTAATTTTGGCAGTTACATTCTTTATTTTCGTGTTGTACACCATGTACAATTTGTTTTGTTACATCTTCAAAAATGGTGCGCTTATCTTTGTTAAGTTTTGCTTGTTGTACAGTTAAGTCTTCTGTATCTTCTTGATTCTGATACATGGTGTTTTCTACTTCTGCCATAGCCACTTCTGTCTCATTTGCCATTAGTGGTTGTCCTAGTGTTTCTTGACTTCCTGATACAGACGGTTGACTACTGTCGGAAGAGTCCTTACCTAGTTGGGCCTGAAGTTCTTCTTCCTGTTGCTGCTCATTGTGTAACATTGTTTTGTACTGTGTAAAGTTCACTTCGGTGATAGCGCTTTCAATTTGCTTTGAAAACATCTTCATAGCAGTCATAGTTATCTAGTATGTCTTCCTCTTTTCTCCATGGTTTAAAATGTTGTAACAGAGACATGTAATATAGTTCTTTCTGTTGAGGAGTTTTTAATGACAATTTTACATGATCAATTAAGCTTTGTTTGGTAAGTTTCACTAAGCTCCCTTCACAATCGGTCACTCTATATCTATGTTTGCTTTCATTGGGTTTTATATTATTTTTGTATGCAAAGTTTTGAGCTATGTGGTATGGACACATGCTTTCCAAAGTGCTACTCCTGTTGGGATAGTATGTGTCCAGTAAATTGTTTTTTATAATGACTTGGATGTTGGGATCATTTCTGGGAATTGTTTATATGTCCTCATATGATTTCAGCACTCTTTTCCTAGATTTAGCAGGACCAAGACTTAGCCATACTATGTTGTCTGATTTTCCATACAAAGCAGTACCAGTTAAACAATCTGCTGCTTCATAGGCACCACATTCTCTATGCGAGACCATTTTTATGCCTAGGCTGTACAATTTTTGTGACTGTTTTTTCTGATGCTAGGTCTTCTCAGAGGTCTTGAAGCTCTGTTTTTTTCTGCTTTTGTTAAGTAGGCTGTAACATATCGTGCAACAGCAGTAGAATTGTCTGCAATGTACTGCACATCTATGTTTGCATTCCATAAGAGGGCAATGATTACATTGTAATCATTGATATATTTTGATTCTTCTGTTCTTTTTATGTAATATGTGTTCTTAGGTGATTTACCTTTAACACTATGTCGAACTGAAGACATGAAGTTGTTTACTTCACCTGTTTCTGTAACTGGTCTAAGGAAACTAAAGCGGCATTTGGTGTAGTATTTACCTTTGTTTTTGTATTTGCAGCAACAATATTTGCCACATTTGTGTCTTTGAAATTGTAAAATCTGCACATGCAACACTCTATGTGTCTGTTGTGAAGGGATTTCACAAGTGACATATTTATGGATAAACTGCAAAACAGTGCTATCACTGTCGTGACCAAATTTAGGTGCACCTTTGATCCATAACAGCATGTGATTATGTGGTGCTCCTCTCGCTTGATATTCTTTTCTCCAAAAGAAGTGTTGCACTTCTCCAAGGGGAGGAACAGTTTTATTGCAAATAAAGTGTAGCATGGCAAGGAAACGATGATGGAAATATCTTGACACATTCACTGAATCTAGAGAGCAAAGTTCTCCAGGTGTTAATATATCTATGTTGTTTTTGTTGCTGTTTGCTATGCGTAGGAACTCATGTAAATCTTCCCATGCATATTCTGCACAACTTAGTGTAACAAACCAAGTCGGTGGTCCAAGGTTTCTGATCATACAACACACGTCTCTGTGCCGTCAGAACCAGTATTCCTTTGTACCATGCATGTTTGCAAACAAATTTGTTATACTTGATTGTAAAACCTCATATTTTTCCTGTACTTTTTGTATTAACTGCATAGCTGACATGTTTTGAAAGTGGGTTCCAGATTTCAAAATGTGTGCAACTCTGTAACATATCGTTGCTAATTCACTTTCATAGAGTAGGTGGAATATGTATTCCACATTTTGTCTAAATATAGGATCTTGCGAATACATTTGTAGTGAGCGGTATTCTGATGCCCCAAACTGAGTGGGTCTATCATCATATCTTCCACCTTTGCCAGTAGAAAATAGCAGTGGAAAAGCATGTGCTTCTATACTTTTTTCCCATATACTCATTGGTGAACCTTTGGTTTGTCGCATTTGGTAAGTTTCTAGTGCATCATCTATGCTTTCATTGGAATGCAATGGATGAATTGTATACTAGTCCAAAAGAGTGGATACTGTAGCAGGATCCAGAAGTTCAAATTGTCCAGTTTCTGATGGCTCTTGAATTATTTCAGTTGTTTCCCTTAAGCTTTCTTCAATATTAATTTCCTTGTAGTACTCGTTATTGTCTTTTAGGTATTGCAATGATTGTCTAACTTTATGTAAGTCCACCAGTTGTTGCCAAATTTTTGTTGTCTTTTGTTGGTACACCATTTACCAAGACTATTAAAGAATGCTCTATTGAATGTTGCACTCCTAGAGTGTGTACATTTTTGGTTAGATCTAATAGCAAATAAACTACTTTGCCACAAATGCCTTTCACCAATTCACAGGGAGGTAATTTTGCTGTTTTTGGATGAAGGCGTATAATTGCTTGAAATGGGTGAACTGTTTGAACTATGATGCTCTCGTACAAATTGAGTTGTTGCAGGATTTTTGGTAGTGGGAACAATTTCAAATTATTTGCAATAGCACGTGAAGGAGTGTGGTTGTTGTCTAATTTTGTAGTGCAGTAACTGCAAAATATTAGGTGTTCAGTTAGTTCATATTTGTTTTCTGCTAAAAGGTAGACAGATAATTCAAACCATTTAGAATCATCATTGTTTTCTATTTTGTATGCTATGTCTATATTTTTTTGTTCCTTTTGTAAAACTTTCTGCAGCAACACACACACACATGGTTTGGTACTTCAGCCGATGTCCTTTTAAATTTTAGTATTTCTTTTCTGTATGTGTGTAATAGAAGGTTGCTATGTGAAGAATTGTTGCTACTATATTCTAAAACTATTGCATTTTGTAAGTGGCTTTCACTTCCAAAATATTTTCTCTGAATACGGTCAATTTCTTCTTGTAAGTATTTGGGTGTACCATGCAGAAGAGTATTATTTAAATTGCCTAATTCTGAAGCAGGACTTTTTGCATATTATATTTTATACACTAGATTTCTTACATTTGAATGATGTACTGATATCCCTTTGACATCATGTAAGGTGCTTTGGCAAATAGGCCCAGAAATGCAGGCTAATGAATGTCTTTGTAGTCCTGTGTATTTGTGCACTGGACAAATATCCATATTTTGCAGCACTTTCATTTTACTTTTGTCTTTTCCTTTTACATACTGATTGAGGAACTGACGTAAAGATTTGAAAGATTTGTTTGGGATGGCACACATTGATGTGCACAACCATTTGTGTACTGGACGGTGTGGTTCTGTCGAATTGAGAGGTAATTCTGAGTTTTCAGGGGATACTTTTGTAAGCAGTGTTTCTTGTTCCATGATGGTATTATTGATTTTTTCATACCCTCGTCCACTGCTATGGATGGCAATTGTGTTTGTTTGATTTTGTTTGTATGCTTTTTCATTAAAATATGGTTCTGTGGTCGTTGTGTGACTCCATTCACCTCCACAAACATTTAAGAAATTATTTGTGTTCACATTCCGTTTATTGCTGAGTTTCTTTTGTAGTTTGGTACTTCGTTTTGTTAGTGCTTTCATCCTACTTAACACTAATATGAACAACTTCCTTTTGAGAAGGATTGCACTGTCCACGAGAGCTTGTAGGATTAATTTTCTACGCGAGGTTTTAAGGGTTGAGGATGATTTCGGACCTCTTCTTATTAGATTCTGAAGGACTCTGTGGCAAAACATTTTTGCTAAAATACTTTTGCTACTGTGGGTTCTTGTTACTATATCAGGATTATTAGGAGCATTGCTAGCTGTACTGGTAGCCATTTGTTTGGCAACATTTTCGTGTTTTGTGACACATTTTGATGGAGGAGGTAAAGTTTCAGTAGTTGACGCTTCCTTTGTTCTGCTAAACGACTGTATTAGCTGGTTTGTTCCTACGTTCTCTACAAACTCTACTACAGATGGATGCTTAGATTGGACACTTTTCTTTTTATTTGCTCTAATTCTGCGTTCCTTTCTACAGACTTGCTTTTTGGTAGGCATTCTTTGGTGTCTGTTGAAAAAAAGAAGGCATGCTTTGGTCTGTTGTACAATGTATGTGTGTTGTGTGCATGCATGCATGATTTTGATGGGGAAACTGTTTGTCGTGGTGTGTGAATGTGCATTGGACTCTTGAAATGATTTTGTCAAGGAGTTCCCCCCTTCTCATCTGAATCCGATCTTTACCGGTGTTCTTGGAGGCTGCCTTCTTTCGGATGGACCGGGTTTTGAAGAAGGTGGCCCGTGTCTCTGCCGAATCCAGAATGCGTTCCATTTTCCGGGAGGGCGAATCCAGGAATCCAGGAGGCAAGATAAGCTTGCTAGAACTAGAATCCAGGAGGAAGAAGAAGGGGGGGTGTTTCGAGGAAGGGATAGCGGAGTAGAAAGGAGAAGAACCGCGAGCTACGGAGCACACGTCTGGTCGCTAATCGCTATAGCATTGAGACGCGCGGAGCCGCGGAAGGCATGGTCTAGAAATAGAGAAGGGGTACGTCCAACGCATGGAGCGAGAAGGGAATGCGTTGGACGGCCATATTGGAGGTATTAGTTGTTTAAGTCCGTTGTAACAAGGACCATGAGGCCCAAAAGGGGCGCACCCAGCGATTCATGACAGCATGCCTCCTCCAAAGACCCTTCCCTCCTGGTTTGCCCGGGTGGATGAGGTGGAACCTTCTGAGCAGCCGTGGGGCCTTGATGTTTGAGAGAGGTTCCCAGGTTCTTTTGCTAGGAGGATATCCTTTCCATTCATCCAGGTATTGAAGCTGCCCCTTCTATACCTGGAGTCACAAATCCGAGATACCTCATATTCCAATTGGTCATCGACCAGTACAGGAGGAGGTCTGGAGGGTTTTTGGGAGGATGGATAGTAGAGTTTCAACAAGGATGTGTGAAACACTGGGTGTATCTTCTTCCAGGATTTAGGCAACTCGATCCAATAAGAAACAGGATTTATAATTTCCTTTATGGAAAATGGACCATAGTACCGAGGGGCCAGTTTACTAGGCCATAGATGTCGGGGTAGTAATTTGGAGGACAACCAGATCTGATCACCGACTGCATAAGAAGGGCCAGGTCTTCTTCTGGAATCTGCATATTTCTTGGTCTGTTTCCTGGCCTTCTCCAAAAATTCCTTGGCTTCTTTATGTATGTTGACAACGGTTTCGATCCAGGAGTCAACTGTAGGTACTGGTGTAGATTGGGGAAGAACAGAAGGTAGGACCGACGGATGAAATCCTTGACTGCAATAAAAAGGGCTGATCTTAAGTGCCGAATGGTCAGAATTATTGTAAGCAAATTCAGCCACGGGTATCAGGAGCGACCAGTCATCCTGGACCTTGGTGGCGAAGCATCGAAGTTACTGTTCCAGGGTTTGGTTGACACATTCTGTGATTCCGTTGGTTTGAGGGTGGTAACCTGACGAAAGGGCACGTTGGATCCCTAAGCATTGACAGAGATGTTTCCAGAATTGAGAGATGTATTGAGGTCCGCGATCCGAAATGATCTTGGAAGGGAGTCCATGTAAATGGAATATGTGTTCCAGGAAGATTCCTGCTAGTTCAGGAGAGGATGGTAATTTACGCAGGGGCGTAAAATGAGCCATATGAGTGAACAGGTCTATGGTAACCATGATGGTGGTATACCCACGGGATGGTGGCAGTTCCAAAATGAAGTCCGTAGCGATAATCTCCCATGGCCTAGTTGGCAATGTAGGTTGTAGTAGAAAGCCTGCTGGTTTCTTGTTATTGTGTTTATTTTGATTGCAGACAACACAGGATTGAATGTACTGCCGTACGTCGGGTCCCATCCTAGGCCACCAGAATTGCCTTTGTATTAGACGGAGGGTATTGGTGACACCACGATGTCTGGAGTGTAGGGTATCGTGGCAGAGATTCATTATCCTTTGTTGTAGTCTTTTTGTAGGGATGACCAACAGATTGTCTTTGAACAAATAACCTTCCCGGACCTTTACATTCCAAGGATTTCTTTTGGATTTGTCCTTCCACAGATCAGAGGATTGGGTTTGGGCTTGGATTTCTTCGAGGAGGTTGACTGCCTGGGCCACAAAGATCTTGGGGGAAAACATCTGAGGATATGCCTTGTCTTCAGTGGGGTCGTAGTCAGGTCTTCGAGATAAGGCGTCGGCGATCAGGTTTTGTGATCCAGGAACGTGAGTGATATGGAACTGGTACTGGGCAAAGAAATATGCCCAACGTGCCTGACGACTGTTCCTACACTCCAAAGACTGTAGAATCGGGAGGTTACGGTGGTCAGTACGGACCTGAACTGGATATTTAGCTCCCAAAAGTAAATGTCGCTATTCAGTGAAGGCTTGGAGGATGGCTAACAATTCTTTTTTTCAGGACTGAAAAATGTGTTTCACTAGGAGTCAGAGTTTGTGAGAGGTAAGCAATTGGGTGTTCCAGTTTATCTCCTAATTCTTGTTTCAGGACTGCACCAATGGCATAATTTGAAGCGTCCGTTTCTACCAGAAAAGGACGGCTAGTATCGGGTTGAGCCAAGATAGGAGCTTGCGTAAACTCTGTCTTTAAACTCTGGAACGCCATATCTTGTGGTGTTGACCAGAGGAAAGGAGTGTCTTTCTTCAGGAGAGCACAATTGGTTGCACTATCTCGGAGAAATTAGATATGAATTTCCGGTAGAAATTGGCGAGTCCCAGGAAAGATTGAATTTGTTTCACGAAAGTAGGAGCGGGCCAGGTCAATGTGGCTTTTACCTTTGAAGGGTCCATACCGATTCCTTCTGGAGTAAGAATAAACCCTAGGTAGTGGACGGAGGTCACATGAAACAAACATTTTTCAGGTTTGGCTAGGAGTTTATGATCTCGGAGTCTCTGCAACACTGCCTTTACGTGCTCTTCATGTTGTTTAGGATCCTTGGAAAAGATCAATATGTCATCCAGATATACAATAACAAAGAGAAACAGCATGCCAGAGAACACCCTATCCATAAAGCGTTGGAAAATTGCCGGGGCGTTAGCCAATCCGAAGGGCATGACTAGGTACTCAAAATGGCCAAAGGGTGTTCTGAAGGCAGTCTTCCATTCGTCTCCTTCCCTGACATGGATCAAATGATAGGCCCCCCTGAGATCCAACTTGGTGAATATCACTGCGCCTCTCACGGCTTCCAGGATATCCGAAATCAGGGGTAACGGGTACCGATCCTTGAGGGTACATTGATTTAGCCACGATAATCAAGGCAGAGTCTGAGTTCATTGGTATCTTTCTTGGGAACAAAGAATAGAGAAGCACCAGCAGGAGATTTCGAAAGTCTTATGGTGCCATTTTGAAGGTTGGTATCCAGGTATTCTCTTAGGGCCTTCTTCTTGGGTTCGGAAAGAATGAACATCCTGCCGAAGGGAATCACTGCAGAGGGTTCCGTCTCTATGGCGCAGTCTTCAGGTCTGAGTGGGGGTAAGGCCTGGACAATGGCAGTCGAAAACACATCAGCATAAGCTTGGTAGTCTTCAGGAACTTGCATGACATTGGATATCATTAGTGGTGTCTGTTGTTCCTTTGTTGGTTCCTTTGGGTGCGTTAAGAGAGGTTATAGGGATAGACAATGAGACATGCAAAACTCTGAGCCTAGGAATAGGGAACCCGCAGACCAATTGATATATGGATTGTGTTTCTGTAGCCAGGGCATGCCCAATACCAAGGGGTAATGAGCTGACTTAATAATGTCAAACCTGATCAGTTCTCGATGGTGATTTATTGAAAGCTGGATCTCCTTGGTCTGAAAGCTTATGGGTCCTGATGTGAGGGGTCTTCCGTCGATAGCTTCCAGAGGCTGCATGGTGCTTCATGACTCGTAGGGAATCTGATGTTTATCAAGCCACTCATGATCAATGAAAATTCCCATAGCTCCGCAGTCTACCAGGGCCAAAATGGAATAGTTTGTATTCTTGGATGGTGATAAAAACGCCTACAGTACCACCAAATTGTTTTGTCCAGGAGAATTCAAGGATGGAATGGATGTGGAGCAAACATCTCTCTCCTGAAGCTCTGCTCCATTTAGGATCGGGAGCTGGCGTTTCCCGAACGCCGAGGGGGTGCTAAAGGACACTCTCTAACCAAATGCTTATCTGAGACGCAGTACATGCACAAGCCCATATGAATTCTCCTCATTCTCTCTTGTGGGGATATGGGTCCACGAAAGGCCCCAATCTGCATGGGCTCGGATTCTGAAACTGGGCTTGGGTTGATTTCTGGTCTGCGGGTACCCTCAAATGATACCTTGGAAGGAGTTCCCCTGGATTTCTTCTTTTCTGACTTCCTTTCCTGGATACGGAAGTCAATCTGCATGGCAAGATCCATTAATGCCTGGAATGAGCTTGGTCATGCCACTCTGGCCAGCTCATCCTTAATTTCTTCGTTCAATCCTCTCCCGAACAGGGTAAAACTCGCCTCAGTGGACCAGTTGGCTTCTTTTGCCAGTTGTTTAAATCGGGTCACATACGTGAGCATATCCTGGGTCCCTTGCTGAAAGTCTAACAAGCATTCATGTGCACTATAGACCTGCTCGGGGCGATCAAACATGTCTTTTAGGGCACGTACAAACCCATCATAATCGTCTAGGAGGGCATCGCTAGAGTTAACGAGGGGAGTGGCACAAGTTAAGGCATTCCCGGAAAGGTGAGAGATTATAAAACCCACCTTGGCCCTGGGGGTCGCAAAATAGTAAGGCTTGAAGGTAAAATGAACCAAGCACAAATCCAGGAATGCACGAAGGTTCTTTGCGGAGCCGTCGTATTTATCCACAACTCCGCCCAGTAAAACACTCTCTTTTGTAGCAGAATCCGGAGAACGGCGCTCTCAAACAATTGGTTCTATCCCGATAGAACCAATTGTTTGAGAGCGGCATTCTCCGCTTTCAGATTCTGTACCTCGGTTGACAGTTCCTGTATACTACGCATCAAGTCCTGCACGGCAGCCTCCATGTCGATATCGCTTTCGATTGGGTGGCGTCTCAAACTGTCAAGGAGTTCCCCCCTTCTCACCTGAATCCGTTCTTTACCGGTGTTCTTGGAGGCTGCCTTCTTTCGGATGGATCGGGTTTTGAAGAAGGCGGCCCGTGTCTCTGCCGAATCCAGAATGCATTCAGTTTTCCGGGAGGTCGAATCCAGGAATCCATGGGGCAAGGTAAGTTCGCTAGAACTAGAATCCAGGAGGAAGAAGAAGGGGGGAAGGGGTTTCGAGGAAGGGATAGCGGAGTAGAAAGGAGAAGAACCGCGAGCTACGGAGCACACATCTGGTCACTAATCGCTATAGCATTGAGACGCGCGGAGCCGCAGATGGCGTGGTCTAGAAATAGAGAAGGGTTACGTCCAACGCATGGAGCGAGAAGGTAATGTGTTGGACGGCCATATTGGAGGTATTAGTTGTTTAAGTCCGTTGTAACAAGGACCATGAGGCCCAAAAGGGGCGCACCCAGCGATTCATGACAGCATGCCTCTTCCGAAGACCCTTCCCTCCTGGTTTGCCCGGGTGGATGAGGTGGAACCTTCTGAGCAGCCGTGGGGCCTTGATGTTTGAGAGAGGTTCCCAGGTTCTTTTGCTAGGAGGATATCCTTTCCATTCAACCAGGTATTGAAGCTGCCCCTTCTATACCTGGAGTCACAAATCCGAGATACCTCATATTCCAATTGGTCATCGACCAGTACAGGAGGAGGTCTGGAGGGTTTTTGGGAGGATGGATAGTAGGGTATCAACAAGGATATGTGAAACACTGGGTGTATCTTCTTCCAGGATTTAGGCAACTCGATCCGATAAGAAACAGGATTTATAATTTCCTTTATGGAAAATGGACCATAGTACCGAGGGGCCAGTTTACTAGGCCATAGATGTCGGGGTAGTAATTTGGAGGACAACCAGATCTGATCACCGACTGCATAAGAAGGGCCAGGTCTTCTTCTGGAATCTGCATATTTCTTGGTCTGTTTCCTGGCCTTCTCCAAAAATTCCTTGGCTTCTTTATGTATGTTGACAACGGTTTCGATCCAGGAGTGAACTGTAGGTACTGGTGTAGATTGGGGAAGAACAGAAGGTAGGACCGACGGATGAAATCCTTGACGGCAATAAAAGGGGCTGATCCTAAGTGCCGAATGGTCAGAATTATTATAAGCAAATTCAGCCGTTGTGACAAGGACCATGAGGCCCAAAAGGGGCGCACCCAGCGATTCATGACAGCTTTGAGAAGTCTATTTTTCTATTTATATAGCACTACAATGTGCTTCAGATGACAGTACAATGTGGCCTAGTGGTGACGAGAAGCATTATTTGTAAACGAAATGGCATAAAATTGAAACAGCTATTTCTTTCCTGGTACTAACATTCTAATGATTACATATGTTTGAGTCCCAAACACACAGGGATTTGTGAGCCATTCTGCCTGTTATTCTTTGTTTAACAAATGGGGATTTGTGAGTAGAATGCTGCAGAAATCAATGTTTGCTCTGGTGCCCAAAGTTAACAAATATCCCACGCACCCTCATTGAGGAACAGTTAGAATATAAAGGTAGTAGTGTACTTACTTTTTTTTTGGAAAAGACCAGGTTTCTTAAGATATGTCATTTGCAGTGTAGATGATGTTGCTTCCCAGGAGTGTAGTCTTCACTGTGATTGAGCAAAACAAAAAAAAACACTTTTTGTGTTTAAAGCAGTGATGACACTGTATACGTTAATTGTGCATCATTTGTCACAGTATTCTCCTTTCGTATTGCAACACCGTGCATGTGTGCATTTCACTTCACTATGTGCTGTCTTTGTATGTTTTTTGCAGTATGTTACTTGGAAGTCCTTCAGAAATGAGAACAAGTTTAAGGTTATGAAAACGCCTTGTTCTTTTAAAGCTATTTTATCGACAGGAGAGAGGTTTGTAAGCGATAGGACATTACAGTAGATGGGAAAAAATGTCTACTTTCAAATTATAAGTACGATGCCGAAAAATTAGGAGACCCTCAGAGGGAGATGTCACTACAGCAATCGGGAGCGCTTATTTTTCCCATACGATCGCATTGCAAGTAGTATTACTGTAGGCCGTACACTGTACACAACTCAGACATTTTGTAATGTAAACTCGAGTTTCGCGGTAAATAGGCATGCCTGTAACGTATGTATAGGTTATGCGGGAGACAGTAAGACGTAGTGCGGTTTGCCAATGAAAAATCGGACATCTTGCACTTAAAATGGGAAGCGTTGGTATGTATTGCCTACGCAGATTTGGCAGCAATGATTTGTTTAAATGAAATCATAAGGGTTGCACATCTTCTCTGATTAAAATATGCATACCTGTACTCTATACTCATGCATGTGCGCATGCATGGAGGTGTATGTAGAAATCTGCGACACCTGCACAGTCGTTTGTGAGGTAGGTGCTTTGCAACGATATGCGACTTCCATTCAGAGTCATCGATAGTAAATATAAAGTGCGCAATGTTGCTGACGGAGTTAGATTTAGCGAAGTTTAATGTGATTGGTGGATGGTTGTGTGACTGCTTAGTTGTGTCCAATGAGGGACTGGATTTGCGACTGATTTGGAAAGGGTAGAAGGACTGGGTAAGAGTTACGTGCCGCACGTAGACAACGCTTATCCGCGGGTAGGACGTGTCACATACGGGTTTCTACAGCAAATCCAACATGCAAAGGGGACTGTAGGCATTAGCCAATCAGACGTTTACATTGCTCTTTTGTGTCGAAAGATGGTGCGTATACTGAAGATGGCAGAGGTGGAGAGGGTCAGGGTTTTGGTGCTTGAGGATATTTTTGTCCATGGCTTACAGCACTATGCCAAGAGTAGGCATGTGGCACACCATTTCCATGTGAGAGGAGTGGAGGTGGTGTGGAGTGCTGAGGGTGATGGCGATGTTGCGTCAATTCTGCAAGTTTGCAGACAAATGCGTACGATGACCTCTCCTCATGTGGTACATGTGCACTATGGTGCTTGCCATTTGGGGTACGTGAGTTCACGTACTTTGTTGGAAGATATAAGAGAGTTGGTTCAAGCACTCATGAACATCTTTCCAACTGCAAAAGTTATTTTTTCCGGTTTACTCCCTAGAGGAAAATGGGACAACAAGTCTGTTTTCTGTCCAGATTTGTGATGTCATCTTTGATGTCCTGGGTGTTAGGCTTGGCAATGCACGTAGGTGGTGCGAGTTATGGTTGCTTAGCTTAGCATCATTGTGGAATGTACATTGTTTTTTGGTTTCAATGTAAAGTGTAACATCCCTTTAACAAAGTTTTTTTACTGAATGGACATATATATGTATGGCAGAGAACGAAAACAAAGGGGCTAAACATGTGATGTCATCAGTGATGTAATCAATGACATTTGTGATGCCATCTTTCATGTTCTGGGTGTTAGTGTTAGCAGTGCACAGTGGTGATGGCAGGTATGGTAGCTTAGTTTACCATAACTGCCGAATTTCAGGGGTTTTTCGGTTTTAATTTGAACTGTAATGGGGAGGTGGAAACGTTTTTTTTATTGAAGTGCACATGGTTTTGGTAGGGCAACTTCGCTCTCCCTGGATGAATCCTCACCAAACTTTGCAAAAAAAAGTATATGGCCCACTCTGAATTATTCTGCAAAGTTTGGTGAGGTTTGGTATATGGGGGGCAAAGTTATAGGGGGGTCCCAACATTTCTTTTTTTCCCATAGAGTGAATGGGGAAAACACTTTGCGCACGCCTACAGCCCAAACCGCTGGACGGATTTTCACCAAATTTGCAGCAGGAGCAGCGGCCCCGTCCCAAAAGCGTGCTTTTGTAAATTTGGTGAGAATCCATCCAGTATTTCTTTTTAAAACGGTCAAAAAGTAGGTCACAAAAAATTAGTGATAACTATGTCCGCTCTGCGGACACACTTCCCTGTTCGCTCCGCGGACAGGACACCGATTGGCCAATCGGCTGTCGTCATGTCCACGGACATGCGACGTGTCCCCTGATTGGATGGTGAATAGGGTGAAGTAAGTCAGATTTTTGGAAACGCCCGTCATCTTGGATCCGTGCTTGGTGTCTGCGGACATCGCGGTAAAAACATATAAAAAAACACAACAATGCACTTGTCAAAATTGATGTGATGGTGGTACACCCAGAGAGCGGCAAATAAAGGGCTAATGTGTCTGTGTTAAAATGTAATTAAAATAATAATGGAGTCAGACTGGCGCCCCCTAGAGCCTGGTACGTCAAGCAGCCACCTGCAGTGCCTGATGGACGCGGATGGGAATAACACTTCCCATGGATGCGGTGAGGCAAGTTGTTGCGAAGTAAGAATGTATTTTGATTCTGAGTGAAGGAGGTCACCAGCTTTGAATTTTTGGTTGCGAGCTAAGGATGCCCACGCATCGCACTTTCAGTATAAGGTTCAATTGTTTTTTTACCTTGAGAGAAAGGGACCATTCCGACAGGAATTCAATGAAAGGAGGTTTGCAATAATGAAGATATGATAATGTTATGCATTCTAAAAGTGGGTAAGGAACATGTAAATTCAGTTTATGAAGAATCATTGGTGCTAACTCAGTGAGCATTACGGTCTGAGTTACGTCAAGAGAATGGAAATGGTGAATATATTGTAAGTTTGATTTCCGACTATTGTATACCGGAACTAGCATTAACTTATTATTATCTGATGATTATTTTTGGGTTGCATTCTATTTGTCTGTTCTGTGTGGCTTATTGCAATAAAACACAAGCACAATCTTTGTGTGTAGTTGTCTATTTAACGTGGTTATGGGGAGTTCAGTATCGAGGTGCATGTAGACCACCACTCGGTTCCCCCAGGTTCAACGCTAATACTTCATCAAAATGTCATGTGCGACCATCTCGAATTGTGTATCACTTTCCACATTGTTTTCTTTTTGTTGAGATTGTTTGATGCCTGTGCTAATAGTTAGTTTGAACTCTATGCCAAATTAATAAGTCAATAGATAAATTGTAATCAATTTCGGGTAGTGAGACACATTTTCTGTTATGTTTTCAAAACAGATACATCTTGCCATTCTGTGATTGTCATCGATTCCAGATGCCAACTGTCATTTTTTTAATCAGCAGCTGCAGATAGTTGTAAATAACTGGATCAGAGTGACTCTATTTTGGGACGATCGCCATGGGCCCATATGTCCTTACGCTGTACTAGCGATTAGGAGCAACATAACGTGCTTTATGGTGGTCTAGGCCCAAGTTGATGCAGAAGCACTGGAATTCACTGTGCGAACCAAGCACTTCTCTTTCCAAAAACGAACACCTTGTGTACGCAAAAAGAACAACGCGTGCCTCACGATAAAAATTTTGGATTGCGAGCGAAGAAACAAATGTGCAATTTGATTGAATATGGCAATAGTCGGATGTTCTCGGAGCGTTTATTGTGAAATAAAAGTACTTTACAAATTGTACAGTGTTGTTGTCTTCTTTTAAAGTACGGTTTAATATTCCGAATTGTGACGTGGTGTGTTGATTTTCGGGTTCTGCATCACGTCACTTAGGTGATTATGGGTGCGTTTGGCTATGCTGACGAGGAACGTCACCGAGAAAGGTGGAGAATATCACTAAGTTTGGTTAGTTGAGGCTCAGGGCCGGGGCATATAATTTAGTGACGTCAGGGCAGTTTACCTTAGGCCGATGCAGCAATGGCTAAGAATAGCACAAGATGGACACGCCCTGCTGCCAGATTTCGCATGTTTATAAAAGAGGAAAAGTCAGGTAAGGTACATTGGAAATGTTTGCAATAGATCAACGTATGTATAAAAATACATAGCCGAACCCTTGGGTCAATAATATTTTCTGAGCATTGCACTGGTCAAACTTTTGAAATAATCTCTGAGGAGGTGAGGGGTGATAAGGATGGGATGGGATATTTCTGACCTGATTTCGAATGATTTTACAAAGTTTGGTGGGATTTTGTGCAGAGCTTATATGACGATTGTATGTGCATTTATTTGACAGTTTTGAAAAAATAAAACGTGGGTGGATTTCTAGCAAACTTGCGTAAGGCGCATTGGAAGGATCTACAAGCATGGTTTTGCAAATGTGGCAGTGTTTTCTTATTTGACAAGTGTCATAATGTAGTTAAAAAAAATAGCGGTATAGCTTTAGTGACTGCAGGGTAGCCTGTGGCCATAGGCAGTGGCCAGAAGGACCGGGTCACGGAATAAGGTTGTGATCCGGACAATCTGGCTACTGGCAATGACCGGAAGGGACAAAACATAGGATTACAGTGGCCATGTCCACCTGGGACTAGCTTTGTGGTAAAGCTATTCGAAATTAGGATAGATTTGAAAGGGAAGGAAAATGTGCTTGTGGTAATATGGTCATAGGGTGTTCTTTTTGCCTTCTGCAGGCTGCCATGGAAAGCGAAGAGGGGTCCTGTATGGAATCCCCGCCTTCCCTTTCCATGGTGGCCATCTTGGAAAAAGATGTTCCTTCCTAAACCGGGACGCCACAGGCGTCCCTGTTTAGGATAAAAAATCCTCTTTTTTAGTACCACGGGTTCCCGCTTTGGGAACCTAGGCTGCTAATGACTTTCATCCCCCATTTCAGGGGCTGGAATGGGGGGATAATGGTCCAGAGATCTCGTTATCCATCCTCCGTTCGCTTGGGCTGATAACTTGGGTTGCTATGCCGGTATCCACCATTCACGTCCCTGGAACGGAAGATGAATGCCCCAATATTGCCATTAGTATAACACAAAATGCAAATGGAAATGTTGGAAAATCTTTTTGAGTCTATGTACTTTACTGAGAAATATAAAGTAGATGGAGTCTATACGTTTTCTTTTTTAGTTCTATTTTTTTAACTGTGAAAGGTGGTTCTTAAAGGAACATTTCTTTTGTTGTTTTTGGATGTATTTTTCTTTTTTTTGGCAGGAGAGCTAAGAACGAAAGGTGGGGCGGGAAATGAGGGAAGAGGCACCAAACACTAATATGGAAGGGCAGGTGGACAGGGGAAAATGTTGTGCGTGTGTTATTTCTAAGGTAGGGGGCAGTGTTTCTCATGCTACTTGATTACAGCAGTGGTGGTGTCTCTTGGGGAGGAGGGATGGCCTTAGCTGATGCCATTTTAAGATAAATAGCAGTTTTGCTAAAAGTATGTACTGTGTACTAGGTTGTTAATGGATGAGTTGGAATAGGTGTTGGAGCTGTGGAGGGAAATTTTGAAGTTGAAAGTTCCTAGATCAGTAGTTTAGTTTAGTTTAGTTTATTCATTTGTATTGCGCACCAGACCCGAGGGTATGAGGGCGCATGAGCAGCAAGGTGATTCAAAGCTTGGTTACAGGATGCTTATACTTTACATTACATAATTATACATTACATTACATAATTACAATGTGACGATGAAGGAACATGTGTACAGTTTGGCAGGAGAGAATGCAGAAGATGTATTTAAAGAATTACAAATATATACAAGTTTAGTATTACAAATTTACAGATTCTCTTAAAGCATGCAACGCGGAGAGCAGCCGTGTGGTGTTAGAGGAGTTAGTGGTTCGTGTTCTTTAACCAATGGATGTAGTTGCGTCTAAAAAGTGAGTAAGGTTGGGGAGTTCTGAGCGATGGTGGTAGGGAGTTCCAGTGTTGGGGTGCTTTCACCTGGAAGCTGTTGCCACCCATTTTAGTGCGTTTAAACCTGGGGACGGTGAGCAGATTCGCATTGGAGGTTCTGGTGGGTCTGATGGGGCTGTGTTTGCATATTCTGTCTGCCAGATAGCGTGGGGCAGCATTATTCAGGCATTTGTGGGTGAGCGATGCTACTTTAAGCAGGATTTTGTCTGTTGTGCTGAGCCAGTTATGGGATTTCCTGATATTGGAAATGTGTTCCCTCCTGGGAATATTGAGTGCTGCCCTAAGGGCGTTGTTTTGTAGCGTCTGAATTTTGTTGGTGATTTGTTTGGTGGCTCCTATGTAGAGGGCGTTACAATAGTCCAGTTTGGATAATACCATAGCTCTGGCAAGTGTAGTGCAGCTGTGGGTGGAGAGGAAGGGTTTGGCTGCTCTTATGAGCTTACATGTGTAGGCCGTAGAGGATGCCATCGAGCTAACCTGTTTGTGGAAGGTTAGGGAGGAGTCGAGGTATATTCCTAGGGTTTTTACTTCTTTCGAAACCTTGATTAGGTTCCCATCTATGATGAAGTTGGCATAATTGTGGTCGAGTTTGGTTAGGTTGGACGTAGAACCAAGGATGATGAGTTCAGTTTTGTCATCATTCAGGCATAGACTGTGCGAAGCCATCCATGCCTGGATGATGAGATACACCCTGTTCACCAAGGCCAAATCCTGGTTGTAATCTCCCGTCAACGGGATGAGGATCTGTGTATCATCGGCGTAGTTAGTGTAGGTGATACCCAGGCCGTCTAGATCATCAAACAGGGGCTTCGTGAACACGTTGTACAGAGTGGGGGAGACGCACGAGCCCTGTGGGACTCCACATGTAATGGGGATGGGTTCGGCGGCGGCAGAGGAGGAGAAGACTCGCATGGATCTGTTGTTGAGGAATGACTCAATCCAACTGATGGCTTCTTGTGAAAAGTGGGCAGCTGAGTCTAAATGATTACATAGGATTTTATGGTCAACTAGGTCAAACGCCGCAGAGAGGTCTAGCAGGAGTAGTAATGCAGTTTTCCCGTTATCTCTAAGGTCGTCTATTTGGGCTTTCAGATCTATCAGGGCTGTTTCAGTTCCATGTTGGGGTCTGAAGCCGGATTGTCTTATTCCTAGAAGGTGGTTTGTTTCAAGATACTTTTGAATTTGTTGGTATGCTGTCTTGTCTAGTATCTTGAGCAGGAATGGGACGGTGGTAATCGGTCTGTAGTTGGTTGGGATGGACGGGTCAAGGGAGGGTTTTTTGAGGAGAGGGAGGACCCAGGACTCTTTAAGGTTACTGGGGACTGTTCCTGAGCAAAAGGAGGCATTGATGAGTCTGGTGATGAATGGCGAGAGGTCTCGTGCCGCGTCTTTAATGATTTGTGGGGGGCAGAGGTCACCTTTGCAGTTGGAGGGTTTAAGGCCAAGAATTATTTTTTCTACTTCGACGGAAGAGACTTTGGAAAAGCTGAAGCGAGCAGAGTTAGGTGTGTGTGTGAGGGTGGAGGGCTCGAGTGGGCGTTGATGGGGTTGGTAAGATTGGTGAGGGAGTCTTTCTTATTTTTAATTTTTGTTTGAAGGCCAGTGATTTTGTTGTTTAGTGCATTTTGGACACTGGTGCACCATTGTTTGTTTTTAACGCAAGTATCTGGGATTGTTACCGGGGTTTCCAATTCTTTCAGGATAGTAAATAATTCTCTGGAGCTGGAGTTGGATTGGGAGATTCTCAGGTTATAGGATTCTTGTTTGGCCGCTATGATTTCTTTTTTATAGTTGGACGTTATTTTGTTAAGCAATAGTTTGTTGTGGTCAGTCGGAGATTGTCTCCAGACTTGTTCCAGTTTACTCTTTTCCAATCTAAGGGTTTTAAGATGGCTGGAGAACCATTGGTTGAGGTGCTTTTTTGGTTTGGATTTTCTAAGTTTCAATGGTGCAATGGCGTCTAAGGCTATGCGCATGGTGTTGTTATAGCCTTCTACGAGGTCATAGGGATTAGAGTCTTGGAGTTGGCTTAGTGTAGGAAGAATGAGTGGGATCAGTTTTTCTACTGTGATATTTTTTTTGCTTCTCGTGTGGATGGCTGGGGCTAGTGCCATGTTGGTTGTAGGGCTTGAGGCCTCAAGTGAGAAGGAGAGGAGGTGGTGGTCGGTCCAGGATTGGGGAGTGTTGTTAGTGATCGATACGGCACAGTTATAGTCTGCTATCCAATCAAGGGTTCTCCCTTTGTTATGGGTGGGGCTGGTTACTTTTTGTGTGAGGCCTAGTTCACACAGGGTGTTGCTGATGAGAGTGGCTTGATTGTCTTTGGGGTCTTTGTAGCCTAAATTGAAGTCTCCTAAGAGAAGGCATTGTGAGGAGTTTTTTAGGTTGTCGGTAAGGATGGCATTGAGGTCTTCCTCGAAAGATCCCGGGGGTCCGGGCGGTCTGTATAGTAAGTGAATGGATATTGTTTGGGAGTTAGCGATGGGTAGTTTGGCTGTAAGTGATTCACATGATGGGTGGTGTGTGGCGGAGTTGAGTCTGATGTTAAGGTGGGTCTTGGCAATGATGGCCAAACCACCGCCTTTAGCTTCAGTTCTGTCCGCTCGGATGATGGTGTAGTCAGTGGGGATGGCTAGCGAAAGGGCTGGGCCTGCGGCTGCATGAAGCCAGGACTCTGTTATGGCTAGGAAGTCTAGATCTTCAGCTAAAATGAGATCAGCGATGTCCGTGGCATGGGCAATCATGGAGCGTGCGTTGATGAGGGCACCTTTTATAGGTAGGGTTTTGGCTTTGGCAGGGGTGGGGGTGGTAGCTGTGATGAGCGCTCTATTGTTGGTTGTAGTGGAGTTGACGGGTTTAGGTTCGGGTTTTTTTAGTGTAAGGTTAGTGCAGGAGCTGATGGAAGTTCGGTGTGTGAGTATGGATTGTGTGGAGTCCCTGGCTCTAGGCTCGTGTATTTTTGGAAGTCTGGATCGTAATCTGGTCAGCCTGTCCGAAAGGCATGGGGGAGCGAGTAGGCTAAGCATGATTGTGGTGCTGGGCTCTGTGAGGGTGGGTGATGCGGTGCCTAGGCTGGTCAAGTTAGGGGGTGAGCTGGGCAGGCATGCGGAATTGGTGAAGTGGAGAATGGTTCTCAGTAGTATAGAGTAAAGGCCCGGGAGGAACATTGTGTGAGGGGGGTAAGGTGCAGTGTGTGTCCTGTCTAGGGTCGAAATCTAGCAGTGGACAGTGCGGCCTGCTTGGAGTAGCCGAATACTACCTAATCCATGTAGTGCAAGGTTGCAGATTGGCATCTGGCTCAGGTACAGGTAAGCAAAGTGGTCATAGTAAGCGTTTGTCAATTAGCACAGCATTAGGTTTAGAGTTGCGCCAGTGTACCAATTAACATCTTGGATCAGAGTAGCATGTATTCAGAATAGCGCCTGGAATGGGAATAGCACCTAGGTTCAGAGTAACACTTAGTTCAAGATAACACCTAGAATCAGAATAACCCCTAACTTCAGAATAGCACATAGAGCAGATTAAGCACAACATTGAGTTTAGTGGCTCTAAAAGTTTGTTGAGCGGGGACACATTGGGCTGCAGGTCAACAGATCTAGAGGCAGTTGGTGAGCAGATCAACAGAACAGAGCAGATGGTCACAATGCGGTTAAAAATGGCAGCTAGAATTGCATAGGGTAGCCGAGCAGCAGTGAGGCACAGTGCAGTTATATGTGACAGGGATGATTAGCGACACAGTAGTCTAAATACGACTGAGCACCTATGTAGGTAGAAAATGGCTGGAAATGGCAGCAACTTTGGGCACAGATACAGCATGCAATAAGTAGAAAATGCAGTTCCGAAATGTCAACGAAGCACAGATCTTAATTTGAAGTGCATACGGGTTCTCGGACAGATCATCAAGCTGTGCGCCAGCATATGATTATGTGGCACTCTCTGGAAGGTCTGCAATTAAGTCAGATGTTCGTAGACATTATGGTTATGTTGCGCTACTAAAAACCTATGAAATGCCGTAAAAAAAAACTTTGTTAAAGGGACGTTATGGTTCCAAGTAAAACCGAAAAACCCCTGAAATTCGCCAGTTATGGTGAGCTAAGCAACCATAACTTGCGCCACCACCGTGCACTGCTAAGACTAACACCCAGGACATCAAATATGACATCACAAATGTCATTGATGACATCACTGATGACATCACATGTACATTTACCTTTCATGAAAAGTCTGTACAAGGGATTCTTATTGAAATGTTAATAAAAAAGTGTCAAGGATCATTGGAATAAATATCATGAGGTACGGAGTGCATTAAGTAATGCATTCATCCAAATACCATTGTATTATGACGTTTTTTCCAATATACTACAGTAGACATGGAGTACCATAGGCATAGTGTGCAGCAGACATGATGGAGATGCAATATTAATACTCTTGCCATGTCAAATACTAAAATTATAAATGATTTCTTATTAGAGTCTTGTATACTGTGAAATATTTAATAAGTACCTAATCAAACCCACTTACTCCATTATTGCATTACTGCACACAAAACACAAACAGACAACAACACATACCAATAGAGCATATACAGGGATCATGAAGTAAACAATAAAACAGCAGTATTAACCAACAATCTTCATATCCTAACTGATTTTCTTCATGCACAGACATGATTGCTCTGCTTCAAAGCTACTACTTCACTATCAACCTTCCCTCGACCCTCTAGAACCCAAAAACTACCCCCCCATCTCAAAAACCAGGTTCCTTGCCAAACTCATTGACCGGACCGCCTACACCCAATTAAATGCCTTTGCCGAAGCCAACAATCTTCTTGACCCCGCACAATCAGCTTTCACAGCCCAGCACGGAACTGAAACCACCCCAACCTCAATCTGGGATGACTTTAAAATCATGGCAGACTCCGCGGGATGCGCCACATTAATCCTTCTCGATCTATCCACCGCCTTTGACACATTCAATCACTCAATCCTCCTTGACCACCTCCACTCCCTAGGAATTTGTGGAACCGCTCTCAAATGGATAGCCTCATTCCTCAAAGATAGGTACCAAATAACGATACTCTCCACCTATTCCTCCCAATGGATGGATGCATGCGAGCGGAGGGGTGCGTGACAGAGGAGGGATGCATGAGAGCGGGTGGGTGAGTAGAGCGGGTGAGTGAGTAGAGCGGGTGAGTGAATAGAGCTGGTGAGTGCGTAGAGCGGATGAGTACATAGAGCGGATGAGTGCGAAGAGCAGATGAATGCATAGGGCATGCAGAACGGATGAGTACCTAGAGCGGATGAGTGCCTAGAGCAGATGAGTGTGTAGAGCGGATGACTACTTAGAGGCGTTGAGTGCCTAGAACGGATGGAATGGGTGAAGTTTGTGGAAGGAATGGGTGACGAATGTTAATGGAACGGGTGATGTACGTAGATGGAATGGGTGACATATGTGGATGGAACGAGTGACGTATGTGGGTGAAATGGGTGAAATATGTGGATGGAAGGATGAAATCTGTGGATGGAAGGGTGAAATATGTAGATAGATCAAATTAAGTATGTAGAAGGTACTGGTGTAATATGTGAAAGGTACTGCGAAGTATGTGGATTGTACAGGTTAAATAGGTGAATCGAGTGCATAAACAACTGGAGTGGAGCGGACTGTAGTGCGTGGAGCAGACTGGAGTGCATGGAGCGGACTCGAGTGCATTGAGCGGACTGGAGGGCATGAGCGAACTGGAATGCATAGAATTGCGCGACCTACATGAATGGTTTGGAATGCATGGAACGTTTGATGAGCATGTAACCCACCATATCACATCACCACGCCTACTCTCTTCTTTACACCACCATTCAACTAGAACACAGAGATACTATGGCCCTCATTACGACCTTGGCGGAGAACCATGGTGCTATTAGCACCATGGTCCATGGCGCTAAGTTGCCAACTCCGCCATGGTGGTTGGCGGACTTACCGCCCCATTCCGACCTTGGCGGGGCGGTAAGTCCCCAATCCCCATTTACCCTTCCCCATTCCCATTTTTGCCCCATAGGGCATAATGGGAGTGGGGAAGGCGTTAATTACGCCACCGTGAATTACGGTGGCGTAATTAACAACAAGGTCCCTTAGCGACATGGATTTTAACGCCTGCAAAAAGCAGGCGTTAAAATCACCATGGCGCTACGGGAACTCGTACTCAGGCGGTAAGGGTCGGCGAAGTTTACGCCGGCGTAAACCCCTTACCGCCTGGGTCGTAATGAGGGCCTATGACACCATTCGGTATAACTGTTCACATACCAACATCTGCCTCATACTCCCCATCACTCTTACTAAACACTGCTGGTTACTCACCCCCCAACCAGGCGTTCTCCTCAGGCCTAACGCAGCCACAATCGGTCTGGATAAATCCTGCCAGAATGAACACATACTCTTGGCCTCTCAACTACCACACCTACCGCTAAGAAGCAGCTATTACACAAATACCGCACCAGCTGCACACATATCCGGTGCTCAGACGCACCTTTGACTCTCTCTACTCTCTCTACTGACCTGAACTTCGGTTCCCAAGGGCGTTCAACCTACCAGCGCTTTTAGACCATACCAATGGTATATAAGGCGCTATATAAATGCAAAGTAACATAACATAACATAACATGTATAACTATCACATATTGTGACTAGACCCTAAGGAAAGTAGTGTAAGTGCAATGTGTACAAATATGAGCATATCTAGGGAAAGTACAGTAATAAAAAAACAACAGAACTATAAGACAGTGTTGATAACCTTACTAAACCAAGTCTGTGTTTTCCCCTTTGTATATGTTTTATTTGCTTTGAGTGGACCCTGAGTGAATTACTGTAAGAACATATTTGATGTATAACTCTACAAATATAGTACTTTGTACTGTAGTATAGTGAATTTTTAGTTCCTGACTGTTACTGGCCTAGACATATCAGTAAAGGAAAAAAGAGTGAGACAGACATGTGATGTCATCAGTGATGTCATCAATGACATTTGTGATGTCATGTTTGATGTCCTGGGTGTTAGTCTTAAAACACAAGAGTGTTCCTGAACAGAATAAAGTAATGATGTTATTTAAATAGCTAACGGTACTTATTCAACTGGTAGCCTGAACTGAACAAAACATATAATTATTCATATACATTTTCAGTATCTCACAAATCTAATGATACTTCAATGAAGGAGTAAACACAAGAAATATGAAAACAATTATTTTTTGTTTTATTATCCATAAGAAGGGTCAATTTGACGAATAAATAGTTGTAAATAAAGGCAAAATAATGCAGATCCACATATATAATTCAGAATACAAGGTAGAACCTAATTCTTTCAGTAGTAGAATAGGAAGGGACAGGATCATACATGAATTAAGAGAAGAGAGAGGAATAGGAGTACAATTATGACACCACATCAGAGAATTATATAACAAATATGAGTTAGGCTAGCACTAACTAGCCCTTACTGTCTAAAGGATAAAGTATGTCCAAAATTTCACAGAAACTCTCTTTATCAGGAGGAACAAATTGAATGCAAAAGATTAAGCAGACAGTAAAGACTGTGCCTTGAGCCTGATTTCGGCAATGAAGCAACAGCATTAACAAAATCACCTCAATGGGGATTTGTAAGGCTACTATATACAGTTGCTTTAGTTTAACAACAAGATCAAAAATGATGTCACAGACTGAAATAGTATACTAGCAACCTCAAAGGTTATTACACAGGCTGAAAGTGGTGTACTACGCCTTCCGCTAGTAAGCATGTAAAGCCACAAAGACTTTAAGCAGGTGCCGAGGCGCCTGTAGTCGTAGCGTGGGACTGGGTGGTGTTTCAGTGGTATAGTAACAGATGAAGACCACCTTCTTCAGGTACTGAGATCGTCAAGTTCAGCCCCTAAAGCGGCATATGAAGTGCCTGCATAAAAATTGTGTCGCAGTCAGTATAATGCGACATTATAAGTAATAGAATGAGGGCTGTCCGCTCTCAAGTGTGCAGGCATATCTGTGTTAGTCTGCAAGAAGCGCGTTGTATAGATCCAACGCCGAGGAAGCCAGGGACCAGGTTATTTAACAGCTTCCATTGCGCCGTAACAAAAATTAATGTAAACAGACGCGTTGTGGTTCTAAAGATACCTCTAGGTGTAATTAAATGCCCGCCGGGCTGACAGCTAAGCTTAGCAGTGCACGGTGGTGGCGCGAGTTATGGTTGCGTAGCTTACCATAACTGGCAAATTTCCGAGGTTTTTCAGTTTTACTTGGAACCATAACGTTCCTTTAACAACGTTTTTTTTACTGAATATATATATAGTTATGGTTAAGTTGCTAATCCCATAGGAAGAGCACTTTTTGGGCGGCTTATAACTTAGCTCTCCCTGGCCGAATCCTCACCAAACTTTGCAAAACAAGTATATGGCCCATTCTGAATTTTCCTGCAAAGTGAGGTTTGGTCCGGGGGGGCAAAGTTATAGGGTGGGTCCCAAAATGTATTTTTTTCTTTAGATTGAATGGGGAAAAAACTTTGCTCACGCCTACAGCTCAAACCACTGAACAAATTTTCACCAAATTTGCAGCAGGAGCAGCGGCTTGGCCCCGAAAGCGTGCTTTTGTAAATTTGGTGAAAATCCATCCATTTAAAAAATGAACAAAAAGTAGGTCACAAAACATTAGTGATATCTATGTCTGGTCCGCGGATACACTTCCCTGTTTGCTCTGCGGACAGTGTCCTGATTGGCTAATCGGCTTGCGTCATTGTCTGTGGACATGCAACGTGTTTGCTGATTGGATGGTGAGGAGCGTGAAGGGCGTCAGATTTTTGGAAACGCCCACCATCTTGGATTCACGGACAGTGGCCGATGTCCGCAGACATCGCGGTAAAAACGTATCAAAAAGCACAGCATTCCACTTGTCAAATTTATCAAATAATCTCTTCATCAAAATGTATTTCACGTAGGATGTCATCAGTGATGTCATCAATGACATTTGTGATGTCATCTTTGATGTCCTGTGTGTTAGTCTTAGCAGTGCATGGTGGTGGCATGAGTTATGGTTGCTTAGCTTACTATAACTGGGGAATTTTAGGGGGTTTTCGGTTTTACTTGGAACCATAACGTCAGTTTAACAAAGTTAGTTTTAAAGTTTTTTCATATATATATATATATATATATATATATATATATATATATATATATATGTATATATATATATATATATATATATATATATATATATATATATATGTTTAGACTCTGGATAATTCGATGCTACAATTTTAGTAAGCTCCACCCGTGGAGAAAGGAGGATTGATAGCTGTGTGTGTGTCACAGCAGAGAATAAGCCGAAGCTCGAAGATGGACCAAAGGAAGACTGCTTGGCTTGGTGTCAAAGGCTGGGGCAGCCAAGAACTGATTATCTATTCACAAAGACAGTAAAACGTGAGAAGCAAAATCGTCCCTTGTTAAATTGCAAAGAGAGAACAACATGAGAGTCACGTTTCTTAATTTAAGACAATTAAATGCTCTAAAATGGTCTGATTCTCTGTCTCTGATCATGTGAGTCCAAGATGGAAATAGATCAGGGAATGCAAGTCTGAACCTTGATAAGAACGTGCTCACACTCCCTTATAGTCCCATAGACGAGAAGCAACTAAAAGGCCAAGTTCAAAGAAAATTTGAATGGCAGACGGCATGAGTGATGAGAGATGATAGGCTAATTGGGTGGGGAGGTACAGTCAAGCTCACCCGCCAGCACCTGGGTTACCAGCTTACGTGATGCTAGAGAATTGAATGTTCCAGAAGCGTACATGCGTGCCAACCTATTGTAGAAGGCCATATAACGAAGGGCCTTATAGTTTGATAGCCAATGTTGTGCCATGTAGCTAATGACTGATGAAGATGACTTGCACTAAGGTCAGGCATGAGTTCCACAACTGACTGTAGAGACCCAATCACAATCGTATCCCATATAGAAAGTATACTTAGATGTTCCCCTTAGTCCTACTATCCCAATCTCACATAGGTTTTTGTAGTTTTCCACGTAGTATGACATCATGTCATGACAGGTTTTTGCTATAAAAGTTATGTTTTTTTAAATTAAATGTATTGAGATTGTGCTGTGCAACATCCGTTGATATCTGTTGTACTCACTGTTTGAGCTGTGTTTTCTCCTGAATGGCACACCTTAGTAAAGTGTTTCAACCATTCACCTTTGAAACATTCAGCGCCTCTGTTTGGGTGTCTGCCATTATGGGGAATTAGTACCCTGCAACGCAAATCCACAGGATACACTTGTTGTGGATTGGCTCGTTTCTGAGCCATTCCACAGTGTAATCCCGGGGATGCACTTGCGTGCATCAAGTGCTGGGTGTCGTCGCTTTTAGTTTGATTTTTCAGGCAACCATGGAAAGGGAGAAGGAACCACACATAGTCCCTTCCCCCTTTTCCAAGCTGGCCATTTTTTGTGTTTAATTTTTTTTTCCAAATGTAAGGGAATGGCCGCCATGGAAAGGGAGAACCGACTACGTTTTCTATCCGCAGCGGTCATTTGGTAAAAACTTTTTAAAACTTGTTTTTCTTGCTGCGAAACACAACCCTTCTCGCAGACAGAAAAAGAATGTGGTACCCCGGTCTAACGGTCTGAGACACTAATTGCAATAAGCCCCTCGACGCCGGGGCATTACCTTGGGTGGTAATGGCCCACCGTCTTGGGCTTAATGCCCCAGTAAACCTCCTTAATGATCACAGCGACACAGCTTTGGTGTGATCGCTTCACTCTAATGTAGTATCTTTTTCTGCTGTAATCGCGTGATGACCTCCATGTCATTCTCTTCAATGCAGCATGCACTTTTGCTATGTCTACCTGACGAAATGTTATGTTATGTTATGTTAACGGTACTTATATAGCGCACCGTCACCAACGGAATTGGGCCCCAGGCGTAATGCAGCCCCCATCCATTCGGCATGCACCTCCGTCATCTTGTGGAAGTGGCTGAGTTCCAAAATGCCTTTGGTGTGAGAGGCCTGACTCACAGAGAATTTGCCTTCTTAATTTGTTGGAGTAACACCTCTGAATGAGCTGATCTCTGCACTAATCAGTTTCATCTATCAGAGAGCATGTGGAGGTGATGGGCATATTTGGGCATTGAAAGCATATATGGGCTCCTATGTAGCCTGCCGAATTTAGCAGAGGTGGAACCACTCAGAATTAGCATTGTCCTGAGGATAAAGGTAGTCTGCCTTGCGTGTTTTGCTGCTTCGTTTGAGTTATCTGAAGGGGCAAGTGTCTTGAAGAATTTACAAACGCTGACTCCAGAATAAAATTAGAAGGCATGTTTCATATGACATAGATAAGCAGTTACAAGTGCAATCATTTTGTCCCGATGAAGGCAAATGAGGGGTACTACACACTGCCCACTGCCATGCTACAGTTGAAATATGTAAGCATCGTTTTCCATGTAAGTCTCATGAGTAAGGTATCCTTCATTTTGTATTGGTTATGTTTAATAACATCAACTGACCATGTGCTTTTGCCACATGCAATGGAGAATGAATCATCTTTATTGTGAATATTTGCTACATCAATTTCGATCAGAGTTTAACATCGTGTTGTCATTTCATTTTCCTGATTAAATGAGAATGATTCGGGTATCTTCACACGTTATAATTTGTGAGCGCGTTATTGTGCATCAATTGCTTTTGTATTGTGTGAAAAGGTTTTGGAAACTGCAAGAGTAAAAACTTATTTGATATTTGAATTAGGCCACGTGGCCTACCATATTGTATGTAACTGCACTCAGTTTATGGTCTATGTCAACACGTTTTTAAAACCTTGGCTTCATTTCGATAAAAAGTTCATTATGATATGATATGGCATTTATAACGCGACTATAAACAAGTGTTTTAAGGCGCGACGAGGCAAGGGAGAGGGGCAAAGGGAAGACAGACAATGATCTTACTAGACCAGGTGTCATTCAGATCACGCAAGTGCATGGGAAGAGGGGAAGGGAAAGTGCGGGGGGCAAGGAAGAGGGGAACGTTCAGTACATTGGATAGTAGAATAATGAGATAACTAAATAAAGGGCCAGCTGGTGGCAAGTGCATGGTAAGTGCAGGCAAAGTGCTGGGAGAGGGACTGTAGGGATACAGAGACAGTCCTGAGTGCAGGGGTTGCCAGGGAGGCAGTGCCGGGGGTAAATGGCTGGGCCTTGGCCCGAGATCCGTGAGAGTGGCCCGGTAACCAGTGCAGTTTCAGTCAAGAATTTAGCAGGGGAGACGGGGAGAGAAAGCAGAAGCAACAAGGAAGGTTTTGAGGTGCTTCCGGAACCGGAGATGGTTCTCCTCAAGTTTCAGGGAGACAGGAAGGCTGTTCCAGAGGGAGGCCCCTGCCGCGGAGAGAGATCTACCCCTAACTTGTTGCTTGGAGAAGCAGCTGACCCTGAGGGAGTTGGAGGCAGATGAGCGAAGAGCTCGAGAAGGAAGATATTTAGGAAGAGAGCGTTAAAGATATTTCGGCCCCAGGCCCCAGAAGGCCTTGTGGACAATGCAGAGGGTTTTGAACTTAATCCTCGCAGCCACTGGGAGCCAGTGAAGAGATTTTAGTCCTGGAGAGATACAGTCCTTAGGCTTGAGGCCAAGGACAAGTCTTGCGGTCCTGTTCTGGATAAGTTACAGAGGGTGGAGAGTGGAGGCAGGCAGATTTAGATAGAGGCTGTTACAATAGTCCAGCCTAGAGAGAACCAGGGCTCTGGAGACAGTGAGCTTCTGGGGGAAGGAGAGGAAAGGAAATATACCTCTGAGGAGGTGCAGCTGGTAGTGTGACTTCTTAGAGACGTCAGAAATGTGAGGAGAGAAGGAGAGTGTGGAGTCGAAGATGACCCAGAGGTTTTTTGCTGGTGGGAGCAGGAAGAGGGCCAAGAGAGGCCGCCAGAGTGCTGCAGGGAAGGAGGGAGTGGGTGTGCCGATGAGTATAATCTCAGTCTTACTAGCATTAAGGCAGAGGTCATTGGCGGCACACCACTCCTGGATAGCAGACAGACAGTCAGAGATGAGGGAAGCAGAGGAGGAGGCCCAGGGTAGCCTGAAAATGAGATGGGTATCATCCGCATAGCACTGGATATTGGGGCAGAGACCCTAGGACACAATCTCACTTGGACGCCATGGGCCCGATTTTCCAAGGTTTGCACAGGTGCCAATCAGAGATGATTATGAGCGAGCATTTCCAATTTGCTCCTGCCACCTTATATCTGATTCACAGCGCCTACATATGGAGATGCCTGTGCCTCTCTTAGAGGTACACATGCAAATGTGATTCACAAATATTTGCTCCAAGGCATCTCAGAAATGCTCCAGGCATCTCCAGATCTGCTCCAGGCATCTCCAGATTTGCTCCAGTTGTAGGGCTTTTGTGCACCACAAAAAAAGGCAAGGGCAGCAAATCAGAGGTGATCACCGGCCTCTCGGATTTTCTCCAGTGGGAATCTTTGTGGCTCAGGATCCATGTTGTCATATCTGTGCTTTTATCTTCGCAAGGCTTTCCTTTCTGAAAGATGCGGCCTTGATTCCCTGTTGAACGCTAATGGCCTTCTAGAAAACAAGGTTGCGTATGGGAAAGATGGAGAACTGCAAGCATGGCGTTCCTGTGACGTAAAAGAATCTGGCCGCCCTACATCTGTAGTACATATGCACATTGATAGGCAACCACTTCAGTCATATAAAAGGGGTTCATATCTTTAGTTATCCTGCCCAATTTCTGTCGCGTCGCAAGGTGTGTGATGACACAAACCATTGGCGGGCGGCCAGCAGACCAGCCTTTCTGTTCCTCTTGCTGACCTAGCCATTTATTTCTGCTCTTCCCTGATACCCAGGTTCCTGGTTTCCATTATGATCACAGTCACTCAATGCCTTTTTTCTTTCTTTTTTTTTTTTGTTGCGCAGGCTGTTTTCCTCAAGTCTGACTTGCGTTTAATCGGGCGTCTGAGGTCTTATCTCCAAGAGGCTTCTAAAAACAGGCCCCGAAGGAAATGCCACATGTTTAATCAGCGGCCCTCACTCACTTCAAGGGAACCTTCCTCTGGTGTTCGCCCATGCGCATCGGCACACGCGTGCCTTGAGTGCGCAGACAGAGAAATATCTGTACATCTAAAAATATGAAACGCTTATCGTTGAAAGGAGAGGTGCTTGCTGTAGAGGGCACTGCCGTTCAAAATGTAAGTGTAGATAGCGTTCATAGATCCTCAGCTTCCCAAACCACCTTACAGTGACACTAATTCCTTTGCAGAGAGGTGCATGGGTCTGGTGAAAAGGCCTGAGCACGCCGGTCAGACAGACAGACAGGCAGTCTGCCAGAGAAAGCGGTATTTCACCTTCATTTGAGACGACGAGGATGGCATTGCTTTCTTATTGTTTGTTTTTTGGTGAACCCTTTTTTACTCTTGTAGCAAAGGCTTTTCCAATAAGAGAGGTATCAGTGCGCAGAAGCACATTTTTAACTAACTGGAAATGGGGATATAATGTGTGCCTATTCTAGACTTACACGCCCACCCCTGTGCCGTGGAGTGATATAATCCATCCAACAGTAAACTATGCACCCTACCTTAAAGTGATTACGCATTTGATACCTCCAGTGTCAATTCCGCCGTGTGATTCGGTAGAGTCTGCGGAGTTTGATGGAAAACGCGCACAGAAAGTGGAATCATAAAAAGTGAACTTTGCACACAGAGTTTGTCTGTTTGCCTACCTGCTGTGCCAAATGAAGGGTGTGTATATTCTCTCGCCCCATTCTGGCTGCTCTTTATGTAGCACTGGTGAACCAAGTGTGATCGATTCTTTTCTGGCAGACCACCCTCCGAATGTAGCAGCACGGGCTGCGGACTAAATTTCTCTTGTCGTTTAGATGAAACCTTTGTATTCGTTTCTGTATTGTACTTATGTGCTTGCTTCGGTTGGCATTTCGTCTAGAAGTGTCGTAAGAACTGGAGATCAATCACTGGTGAGAGACAGTCTCATTTCACTGCACTTTTACACAGTCGCTGTTTATGTGTTGGTAGAGGAGAGGCATGTAATGATGGGGAGTGCGTGGAGAGTAGACACAAAAAAAGGACAAGGTGTCAAACATAAATGATATGATATGATCGTTTATTTATTTATGTATTTATTTTTTTATTTGTGTTTAATCACCTTGTGATTTTTACAAAGACGTGTAGGTTGCTTGTGAAATGTTTCTTCATAAAGAGAAAGGAAGATGAGATTTTGAGTTGAATTGAACTAGTCATTTCATCCTTCCGCCTCTATGTTTCACTTGCCTTCATTTTTTCAAATGCATTTGTTAAAAGTTTTGCTGTTACAATGGTCCATTTAGTCTTTTCTCCCGACATAAGTCTGTTCCACCAAACTTCTTCATCTAGAACAGAGGTAGGTATCCCCAATGTTAAGAAATAGGCACTTCTTTCAAGACTGAGCGCCCTGCAGTGTAGCAACAAATGCTTAAAATTTTCTGGTTCCTCAGCTGTTTTACATAGTCTGCAATCGGTGGATGCTGCCTGAAGTCTGATGCTGAGAATTTCGCACGTAGGCATCAAATTCAGACAGGCTCTCAAAAGGGCCGCATTAGTTTTTTGTCTGGAAATTTCAGACAGTAAGGCAGAGGCGTCTTCAGCCGATTGAAAGTCGGCGGCAAGTGCCTGGTCAGTTTATTTGCTCGGGCCCTGTCTATCGTGCTAATTTTTCCATGAGGTCAAGTTTTCGTTTGATTCTCTACGGGTTTCCCACCAATTCTTCCTCGGGGCAGTCTATTTCATCCAATTTAGTTTTCTGTTTTTGTGACCATTGATTTAAGATGTTAAGACGGCCAATTGAGAGTTCTGCAGCTACTAACTTAAATATCGGCAGGGTTTCCGGCATGATGATTTTCCTATAGATTTGCATTGCATTGTGGTCAACTGCTGTAAGTAGGGACTGAAGCCCTAACTCTCACCTGATGTTAGCAATAGCGGCTGAGTTTGGTAGACCCAGCACTGAGCGCCATAGTAAGCTTTCGAGTTTAGGCCAGATTGAGGTAGGCATTGACAGGGTAGCGCCCATTCCATATGTTGGGGTCGGGACAACGTTTATTTACATAGCGCCTATACACAATGTGTTTCAAAGTGCTTCAAGGCAAGGGAGGGAACAAGGGAAAATACAATGACATTCTTACAGGCCATGAAAATTAAGGATGTGAAATTAACTATGGTACTCAGCTTGATGACATTTCAGTTAGTGCAAGAGCTAAGACATAGATAAGGAAGGGAGGGGGAGAGTGGGAAGGAAATGGAAACAGACAGGCGACTACCGTACTAGGCCTGACCACATTTCTGGTAGAGCCGGAGAGAAACAAGAGGTGAGGGAGAGGGGCGCAGAAAGGTAGGGGAGGAACAAAACAAGCGACTATCATACTAGTCCTGACGACATTTCAGATAGTGCTGGAGGGGGGGTGGGGAGGAAAAAACCAGTAAGGGGGGGGAGGAAAAAGATGAGGTTGCTATCAAACTAGGTCCAGGGACAATTCTGATAGAGTAAGTGCATAGAAGAAAGTAAGGGGAGGAGATAGGAAAAGGGAGAAGGGAAAGGAGGAGAGAACAGAGAGTTAGCAGTCAAAAGAGTGGAGAAGCAAGAGGGGAGAGTGAATACCATTGCAGACGTCCTTAGTCACACATAATGTTGCAAGCCAGGATACAAGATGAAGATGGAACAGCATGATTCAGGGCCAACATGAGTACAAGATGCAAAGGAAGTCCAGCATGAAAGTTGAGAAAGGGTGACGCCAGTGAATGAATGAAGACCATAAAAATCAAATCCAGCATTGGCCACAAGACGGTGATGGTGAAACCAGAATTTATCAGGACAGACTCCTGCAGAAGTAGGCTTGAGGGGGCAAAAGGGGGGGAGCAGGGTAGAAGAGTCAAGCAAAACATGCAACACCAGGGTGTGAGAATGGTGGGGGCACAAGGGAACATCATGGGGGACCAGAGGGTGTGGGGATGGCCTGTGGGGACAGAGGGATTAACACATGTTGGTGCATGCTTACCTGCTGTCTGAGCAGGGGGTCGGGCCCCTGGGTCCTACTGGTCCGAAAAGGTCCAAACAGGAATTGCCCTTTTCTTTGTCTGCCCTTTGCTTCGGACGCCTGGGTGAGAGATACCCTTGATAGAATGGTTAAGAGCAGGAAGGAAGAGGCAGAGCTAAGAAGGTGGGTGGTGCTTAGGTCAGATGACCTAGATCCACTTGCACCTGCTCCCCATCTGCCCCTTAAAAGTAAATATGCTGTACCTTTGGAACATGCACAGGGGGACCATGAATAACGTTATATCACTTTGTTAGGCGCAGGTCATGGGCGGTGCTGCCTGTCAATCCGAAACAGGTTACTGCCCTTGTAACCTCCTAAAGCAGTGTTTATTGCTTTTAGTACCCCAGGGCCTTCGACGGTGCTGCTTATATTTGTTTTTTATAAAGGAAGTTGGGTCATGCATCACACGCAAGACCAATAGCCTTGTTTAAACATCTACAAACTGAGATGGGCAGGTACAATGAATAGTAAAGGGCCCTAGTCCATTTTCTATTTATGAAGCTGGTGTACATGTGGACAGGATAGAGAGAAGGACAAAGGAGCAGCTGCCGACGAGGAGACTGAAGGGTTAGGAGGGTCTTGAGTGCAGGCTAGTGGGGATAGAGGCTAGAAAGCGGGCCACAGCACTGCTGGATTGCAAAAGGGTAGCAGCAGGGAAAGAAGCATTGGACGACGCCATGAGAAAACAAAGGCGGTTACTGCCAAATTAAACATGCTTTGGTGGCATCCGGATTGGTCTGTGCCTGTACCCTGTCTGATAATACATATTTACAGTTGATTTGCTAAAGGTTTTGGTGGGAAGACAGTTATGGGGGAAAGCCAGGGATAGAGGATGCTCTTTCACTGGGTAGAAGGTGGAGCTTGAGTCTAGTCTTGAATACTTCTCCTGAGTTTAACGCTTTATGGGTACAGAATTAGGTGATTCAGTTCCCCTCTGGGGAATGGTAATACTCAGAAGTGTATTGTTTGCTTGCAATGGGTAAATAAATACTGTATCAGAGTCACTTGAATATCTTTTTTGCCCCTATACGTCTTATTTATTTCATGCAAAGTTTTATTTAACTTGCAATTTGCAATTCAAGCTGCATTATAAACATCTCAAAGAGCCAGTACAGCTTCCCACCGGGAGAAAATGCTAAGCGCATCTGGGGAAGAGCACTCAACCAAACAGGTGGCTGGAAGGGTGGACGAAAATGCACTGTAGACCACCCGCTGTTTCCAGCCACATGAGGCCTTTCCCTAGGTGGAAGCATCTTGATTGTGGGGAGGCACAGGGAGTCTCTCCCTTTTGCTTCCTTGCATCTCCATCCCCCCACACCAACGAATTCAGAACCCTTTTCCCACCCCCTACCTCCCTCCATAGCTTTGTGCTCCGGTCCAGGCACTCCTACCATCATTGGCTGCAATGGAAATGGAAAAGGCACAAAGTCCCTTTTCTTATGGCAGCTATCATATTGTTTTTTGTCTTGCAATACACATGCAGCCGATCTCTCTGTTCGGACCTGCTGGGGGTCTGTTACCGGCCATGTCAGCCCCCCGATGTGGGGGTGATTGCTATATTATTCGCCATTTCATTGATCATGACTCAGGAAAGCTACTTCAATTGGTGATCACCATGACAGAACCATGTGGTCAATACAAAATCTATACTGGCCAATCAGGCTTGAAATGGCCACTGGCTCATAGTGCACATGAATGTCAATTTGTAGTCCAAACACTACCGTTCATTATACACATACACTAGCAGTGACTACCTAAGCTTAGTTGCACACCTGGCTCACAAAACAAAGACCACACACATTTTACTTCAAAATGTGTGAACAATCAACTTTCGCAGTACCAGTGGTCCAGGGGTGAATATCGGTTTCGAAACCATCAATCAGCCTCATGCCTCTAGTACACCAGAAGGGATCCAAACAGATTGGAAACAGAAGCAAATTATAAACCTCCTTGTACAATTTTGGTAATGTGGACGGAACGACAGGCTTATCTCTGAAAGGTTGTGGATCGTTGGTTAGTTGCAACACAGCAAAAATACAATCATTACCCAATAATAAAAGGGACTGTCCAGTCAAGGTAGTATAAAAAGTATCTACTTTACTTATATCACACGGGACCATTCCTGGAACACTACAGAAAACAACACACCCTGTAAAGGAATGCAGAGGACAGTTTCCAAGAAGGAAAGATGTTCTTGGTGCTTGACAGGAATGAGCCAGCTTGAGGGCACTTTGCAGGCTTCTGTGACAGAGGTCAAGATGGGAGTTGCTGAGGGTATCAGGCAGCACAACGTTTCGGCGAGTGAAGCTGAATGATCCTTGGTTGTAAGTGCAGAGACCTTCTGGCACTTACTAACCAGGAAACTTACTGCAGAGCCTAGCAGGGCACGCTGTGTGCTGGCTGGGTAACGGTTCTGGAGAGGCTGGAGGGTCCTTTGAGTTATGTTTCTCCCTCTGTTCCCTGGGAGAAGTTTGGGGCAGGTATCTTGCTTTCCTCTTCAGATATCCTGGACTGCCATCATTGGAGGAAGATGTAAGGCAGACTGTTCCTTCAGCCAGGGTCCAAGGTTGAGTTCTTCTTAGTAACTTCAAGCAAAGTCTTCAGGTGATCTGCCAAACGAGGGTCTCTGCTCTCTTTTACAGTCAAGTGGGCCACATCGATTGGTGGAGGCTAAGTCTATGTTAATGAACCAATCCTGATGTCCCTACTTCCAATCTCCTGTATTTGTGAGGTCATAACCAGAGTGCTTTTCAACATGAAAGGTAAGGGGGTGAAAACAGGGACAAGGTGTGCCCCACAACTAAAATGCCAGAAACCTTCTCTCAGCAGAAAGATCTCTGGTCACACTCTGTGTGGTCCCTGTTAAAGCCGCAGGCCCCCCTTGAAGCTGCAGCGAGACCTGGCTCTTTGGCTCCTGCAAACCACATTCATGTACCTTATGAATGCCTCCCTGCCCCCGGTAGCGGGGTGGTTTACTGTAAACAGCAGTCCCAGACATGACAGCTCGCTGTCATTGAAAATCAGGGCGGAAGCTTGCTTCAGGTTGACACAGTTACATTTGAAAGGTTGTTGGGTTTCCAATCTCCTTTGTTAACCTCTGCAGCAATTCCCAGAGTGGGACTGTTTGAAGTACCCTCTATTGGTATGTTAATCACTGCCAACAGCTGCAGGGCCTAACAAAATAGTAGGGTCGATCCATCAAGCCTTTGTTAGTGAATCAAGCTGGCCTAGGCAGAGGGAAGATTGGTTCTCCCCCTTCCTGGAGATGACACGGTGTTCTCCTGGCTGTCACATTCTAACTAAATATAACAGGACGGACTGTGCCTGTAGTCTGTGTCCACCCAGAGTACACAGGTCTATGCGTTCATCGCGGTGTGAGCATAAACAAATCTGTGTGGATTAGCCCACGCATTTTCATGAGGTTGGTCTACCACCATTCCATATAAATAATAATTTCAAAAAGCCCAGACGAGTGCACACCCACCATGCAGATGGTGGAATTCTTCACAGAATGAATGGAAAACATCCTTACCATAATCATTTCCGGGCGAAAACTTTGGTATAATACAATTAACAATTTCCTGGTCACATTGTACTTCTGTTTAGCTTAACGGTAAAGGCCCAGGCAATCCTTGCACTTCCTCTTTACTATAGCTATCTGAACAGTTATGGGTGATTGTTGAACTTCATCAATACCACATATCCAAGTTTGACATGCTACTGCACTTTCAGTTCACTGTCATTATTTACTTCTAGATGATGATTGCACTTTCTGAATACCACACTTACACTTTCCCGGTGACATTACACTTCCGGGTTCCCACAGTTATCCTTCACATTTAAAGAATCCCTAAAGTGTTCTGGTCTACTGTTCTATTGTGCCCACATCAGATAAGAGTTCTCGGCTACCTCCTTAAAAGGCATGGGGCCTCATTACGACCCTGGCGGAGTGGGTTTACGCCAGCGGTATTCGCGGCGGACCCTTCCCCCCTACTACGAGTTCCCGTAGCGCCATGGAGCCGTTTTCCGCCTGGTTTTTCCGGGCGGAGAAATCCATGGCGCTACGGGACCTTGTTGTTAATTACGCCACCGTATTTTACGGTGGCGTAATTAACGCCTTCCCCACTCCCATTATACCCTATGGGGCAAAAATGGGAATGGGGAAGGGTAAAATGGGGATTGGGGATTTACCGCCCCGCCAAGGTCGGAATGGGGCGGTAAATCCGCCAACCCCCATGGCGGTATTGGCAGCTTTCCGCCGTGCTCCATGGTGCATATTGCACCACAATCTCCGCCAGGGTCGTAATGAGGGCCATGGTGTCTTGGCCACGCGTATATGTATTATGCTGGAGTGCCGGCACTTTGCTTACTGAGTCCCCGGCATAGTTAGGCTTACAGACTTTTTGCTTTTTCCCCTTTTCCTTGCCACTTCAGCATTATATGCTTTGAATCAGCCATTTACCCTTTAGCATCAACGTACAAAGAAATAACCTCTGTAGCTTCTTAATAAGTTGGACTTAATTAAAGGTTTGGTGTTGTGGTGTGCATGGGTGTTGTGCTGTTCTCAGAAATACAGCGTACTGTGAGGGTCAATTACACCGGGGCTGTGGTAGGAGTGGCTCCAATAGTGAATGTGTCTCTCTTATCTCTCCCTCATGCTTCCCAGAACTAGCTGAAGCATAATCTAACGCTTCATGGGAGAATCCCAAGGAAGCTTCATTCTTTACTACCTGAAGTTGTGTCCTGAGAATCCTTGGACAATGGGCTACTGTTATTACAAATGTCTGATGCTGGAAGGGAAAGTATTGCCAGTAAATTAGCCCCTTCTGCTGATTGCTAGGCAAGGGTGAACTGCCTCATAAATGATGTTCATGTGTTCTCGAATCTCATTTAAGAGCCAAACATTTTCACGGAAGGCCGGGAGAAGTCCAGGAAGGTTTGGGTGCATGTGTGGCAAAAAACAAAAATACACAAAATAAATAAAAGGATCAGGAAGCGAGAAACATGGGTTTGGGTGAGGCTTTGAAGCAATGTTAGCAACAGCAAATGACATACATGATGCCATACGTGATGTCATTTGTTATGTCATCAATGATGTTATTTGTGATGTTATCAGTGCGTCTGTCTGCGGATGGGGTTGGACAGCATCAACATTACCCAAAGAGGCAGGCGATAGCTGAAAATGTACTATTGTCTTACAGAAAAAATGTGCAACATAGAAGAAGGACATAAAGATATTATAAGTAGTAATAAGTAAATATGGAAACCTGAAGTTAGGAAAAGAAAACCACACATTTAATAACCATGTAGAATAAAGTGGATGGTACCATAAAAAAGAAAGGATGCCTCCAGCGTAATCACTTCACAGAAACTCAGCAGCCTGGAACGACAGTGGACGGACGCAGTAGGAAGAAGGGACATTACAGTAAAAGAGTGAGTACAGGTCATGTTTTTATATGGGTGATTTTTTTTGTTGTGATATGTAGTGCACAAATAGTAATTTCTTTCTGTTGTTTTGATTCAGAAATGGCAAGTACTTTGGAGTGGATGGAGGAGCATTTCCCACATGACGAAATATCTGAAGACAGTAAAAATAATGGTACAGAGTGCTCTGCATATGCAAAATAGTGACCAGTATTTTAGAGGCATTCAACCTATGTATTGTTTTTTTAACAGACCAGGAAAGAAAAGAAGAAAGGGCAACAAACGAGACAGAAGAAGACAGGATAAAAAGGATAGAGAAGAAAATGGACAAATTGAACAACAATTTTCAAAGTTTACGGGAGTTTGTGGAGGACTGTGTGAGAGGAAAAGTTTGTTATCATTTCCCCGCCTGCACCTGCCCTGCTTCTCCATTCCCTAGTGAACCATCCCCAAACCTTGAACAGGAAAATAGACGTTTTGACGAAATATCCATCCCTTCTTCCCCTCACAAATCTTCTCCTCATAACCAGCCCGTGTTGAATCCTAATTCCCCCATATTTGTTTCCGTGTCAGCTTCCCCCACTATTTCTGTAGAGTGATGAGTGTGTGTTTGTGTTTGAAATGTTTTTTTGCAGTAGTTCTAGAGAAAGAGTGTGTGTGAAGATTTATTTTTAAAAAAGACGTCAAATGTTCGCGAACAGCACACCTGTTTGACCTATCCGCAAGCAATGGAATGTGGTTGCTGTCTAATGCGAAGTAAGACGGATGTGATGCGGGACTGCAACATCTTTTCAAAATGTGCGTACATAAACAGAATGGGGTGTCCAAAGGATATACTACGTCGGCGTACCGCTTGGAAACGAGATAATACATGGTCGTAGAACACACAAGATGTCCGGAATGGGTGTAACTGAGTAAAAAGGGAGTGTGTGAAGGACAGTATAGCGGTCCGTATTGGGCGCAGTCAAAATGGTGCCGTCCGTAGAACAGGCATGGTGGCCGGCAAGTTCGTAGGCAAACAAAATTGAGTTGTCCTAAGGACACTGGAACTGACCGTACAGTAAACATAGCATGCGTGCACATGCGCAGTACAAAAGTAAGGATTGCGAACATTGTGCCAGTTCCTAACTGTCCGTCTCACTTGTGTCGCACTTTGAAGTAGTTTCAGAACCCGAACACTGTCCGTAGGACACTTGTACGCATGCGCATGTTTGATTCTTTGCATTTGCTGTCCAGGGGACTTTCATTCCAGGGGTGGATGTATTGAGGAGGTCATCTTGTGAACGCACCTACGCTGAGCGTGGGGACTAGTTTCTGTGGTTTGTGTGCTTCCGCAACAATAAAAATGAACTTGTAGACACAAGGCAATGTATTGTGGAGTTTCACACATCCCAAACAATAGGCCACCTCAGGAGTTGCTGTGTAAAATGTATGTACCACTTTGTAGGGATGAAGATGGTCACGAGGCACCCCTGTACCCCTACAAAAGGCCACACCCCGAGCGCATCTTCATTGTCCTTCTAGCTATAGCAGATTGAGGTGCGTTGCCTTTACTACTGTAGTGACCAAAAGGAAATTAATCGGAATGGCTTCAATGGCTGCTGTTGAGTTATTAGCCTCTGCACCACCCCAAAACCTGCCACCATCACCACCTCACCAAGGGCCTGCAGAGATATATATGGGTGAGTATGTAGAGATTGAGGAAGAAGAGGAGGAAGAGAATGAAGTGGAGGAACTCCGCACTAGGAGCACTCGGTGGGAGTCATGGGTGTGACGGTTGTTTTCTGTTTGTGGGAACGTACCAAAAGCATGTGCGAACCTGCTGAAGTGTAACCAGTGCGATGTGGTGTTGAGTCGCGGGAGATTTGGAGCATACAGTTTTGGTACGACAACCATGAAGCGACACCTCACTTCGTTCCACACTGCGGACATTCGCAAGGTGGTGCCATGTGAAAAGCGTAGTTATTTGAGTTCCTCCACAGCATCCTCGAAATCCGATCCTCCCACCACAAGAGACACGCCTGTGGGGGAGTGCCTCCCTCCAGCTGCTTCACAAGCCATTCACAATGCTGTGGACCCTTACCTTTCAAAGGTGACAGTAGTGTGCATGTATTGTGACGCAGTACTCTGCAGGGGGGAGAGTTTTCAAAGTGCTATTGAGGCTGCAGTCACCGAGCACCAGAGGATTTGCTCCTTACCTAAATAAAGATCACCCTTAATATTTGTCTGTTTAGTTGCCCTTTCTTATCCCCGTGGCTGTTGTCCCTTCCTTACCCTCCTCTCGCCTCTTCTCCTAGTGTGTCGTGTGCTGTTAATCAATAAACGTAAAAACAACAAAAATGACAGAAAAGGCTCTTTTCAGAGCCGCCTTTCTCAGTGTAACAATAGAACTATGAAGTGATGGCCGTAGACCCCTGTGGAGTTTAGCAAATGTTTGCAGACAGTCGTAGAGGGGAAAAAGGGAGGTTGCAAGCGGAGCAAACGCAATAAAATGTACGTTGGGAGTAAGTGGCAGCTCTGAAAAGAGCCTTTTGTGGTGTGTTGTGTGGGTCAAAAACAGTGGATTGGGGAAAATGGATTGTCCGATAGGTTAGTGTGATTGCAAAAGAGGGTGCAATGCATTTTGTAAATTGTGAAGAAACATCTGATTGCCAACATATGTGAGGTGGACTCCATCTCTGCGGAAAATGAAACTGCTACGAAACGAAATGTTTTCATTGCGGAAAGAGGACATACCAACATCTCTTAACAAGGCACACACATTGCGTCTCGCTTTCACCATTTGTGGACCAAATGCAGAAGAACGCAACCATATTTGTCTTTGGGCAATACGGGAAAAAAGTATTTGACAATTTGGAAACATATCCATGAGCTTCGCGAGCCCTTCCTTCATGGCAAATTGTAAAGAAATTCCAGATACATGGCCTAAACTGTTTCCTCCACAATGAATGATGAGTATATCTGGAGGACGCTTTGTCTGTAAAGTAACACAAAGAGGTACCAAGTCCAGCGTTCTCATGTCACGCACTCCATGCCAGTGCAATTCCGCATGTGGAAATCCGAGATTTGTAGATAAACTGCATCTTTCTGGATGCACCTTCAACCAATGTATCCATGAGTCTCCCACAATCCAGATAATCTGTTTTTGAACATGCAAAGCCATTGCTGTGTGGTGTCCTGTGAGGGAGAAGACAGTCTTACTAAAGTACGTCGGTCAGAACACACCTACTGAACTTTATGGACCAATCCCTAGCTCTGCTCATTCTCATTTACATGAGGCTACACCCTTCAATCCCCGGTGGTGATATGTGCTGGCTGCTAACTACCGCCAGGTTCGCTGACATCTACAGGAACAGAGCGTGACGACGGTACATTAAAGTACTATTCCCCTTTTTCCCCTTTAAGGTAGGCTCTGAAAAGAGCCGTTTTTTTAAAAAAAATTGGGCCACATATCGTACAGCCATGTGGTATTTTATGTATTTTTTTGTATTTATTGTCCTTGCTTTACTCTTGCAAATATTACAGAACCTTCTCTAAAGAAGCCTTATGTTCCAAAAGAACATCGCATTTCCCAAAGAGGATAGCGCAACACCATCTCCTTCAAAGTAATGTGCATTTCTTGGAGCAATGTTATCGTGGCTACAAAAAAACAAACCAACTCGTAGCATGAATGCACGCATGCCGCGATTGATGATACACCTCCCAATGCTTTGATCTGGACAGAAAACAGAAGTGTTGTTCCATTGTAGTCTCGGGAGTAAAGCTGAAAAAATAACTTTTGATGTTGGGAAGAAGGTCATGAGTGCTTCAACCAACTGTGCCAAATCTGCCAACAAAGTATGTGAAGTCAGGTATCCCAAGTGACAAGCACCGTAGTGCAAAATTACCACGTGAGGAGTGGTCATTCTACGCATGTCTCTGCAAACTTGCAGAATTGCCGCAGCATTGGCATCAGTGTCAGCGCTCCACACCAACTCCACTCCTCGCACATTGAAATGGTGTGCCACATGCCTAGTCTCAGCATAGTGTTGTAAGTCTTGCACAAAAATGTCTCCAAGCAGAAAAACCCTGACCCTCTGCACCTCTGCCATTTTCAGTGTGCGCACCGTCTTTCGACACAAAAGAGTAATGTGAACATCTGATTGGCTGATGCCTACAGTCGTCTTTCCATGCAGGATTTGCTGTAGAAACCTGTATGTGACATGCCCTACCAGCGGACAAGCGTTGCCTATGTGCGGCATGTAACTCTTACCCAGTCCTTCCACCCTTTCTACAGCGGTACCAAAGCGAGTCCCTCATGGGACACAACTAAGCGGGTGCACAATCACTCACCAATCACATAGAACATCTCTAATTTTAACTCCATCATCAACATTGCGCACTTCAAAATTACTGTCGATGATTCTTAATGGAAATCGTATACCATTGAAAAGCACCTACTTCACAAGCTACTGTGCAAGGATTGCAAATTACTACGTACAGCTCCATGCATGTGCACATGCATCAGTATAGAGTACAGGTATGTACATTTTAATCAGAGTACATGTGGAAGTCTTATGATTTAAAATAGACAAAATAATGCTGGTAAATTTCCATAGGGAACACATAACAACGCTCCCCCTTTTAAAGTGCAAGATTGCCAATTTGTCATTAACAAATTGCATGACTGCTTACTGTCATCTGCATACCCTGTACATACGTTGCAAGCATTCCTATTAAGGCATAGCTCTCAACCATTTTTGTCTGAAAGGCGGGTGAAATCAGCCGATTTTGTTTTTGGCGGGTCAGATGCCCATTGGAATGAATGGCCGTGCAGGAGGCTTGGTGGATGAGTCTGCCCTTTACAAGGCTGGTGACACCCGCCAAAAGCATGTGAGTTGAAAAGTATAATTGAGGGCAGACCTCAATTTTGTATGTGAAAATGTCGGAGTTCTGTACTCTGTACTGCCAACAGTAATGCTACTTGCATTGTGATCATATGAGAATAGTAATCACTCCCGATTGTGGTGCTGACATGTCCTTCGGAGGGTCTCCCGATTTTTGGACATTGTGCTTTTCATTAAGAAGTACAAAATTTTGCCCATCTACTACTTTGCCCTATCGCTTACAAACCTCTCTCCTATGCATACTACACTTTGTAAAGAAGAAGGCATTTGCAAACCCTTAAAAAATGTTGTTATTTTGAAGGACTTTCAAGTATCATATTGAAAGTAGTATGCAAAGACTACACAGAGAGAAGTGAAATGTGCACGTGGACTGGGTTGAAATATGAAAGTCGAATCCTCTGACGAAAGAAGTACAAGTAAAGTCTGCAGTATCATGATGGCTGCAAACACACAAAGTAATTGATATTGTTTTTTTTTAATTCACAGTGAAGACTACTCTCCTGAGAATCAACAGCATCTACACTGCAGGCGACATATCCGAAGAAACCTGGTCATGTTGCACAAACATTCATATTGTAACTACTCCTTAAAGAGGCTACGTGGGATATTTGTTTATTTTAGGCACCAAAGGAAGCATTCATTTGTAAACCATTCTACCCACAAATATCCATTTATTGAACAAAGAATAACAGGTGGAAGGGCTGACAAATCCCTGTGTGATTGGTATTGAAATAACATAGGAAATCCTTAGAAGGTTAGATTGTGAAAATAAGTTGCAGTAGCAAGTTTTTGGCATTTCGGTTATTAATAATGGTTCTCGTCACAAGTAGGGCACTTTGTACTCTCATCTAAAGCACATTGTACTAGTATACAAACAGTAAAGTAGCCTTACCAAATGATAGAGGTCACTGTGCGTTGACACACCATGCCAAAGAGCTTCCCATCACACTTATGCACACATGCACACAGCACACATACATTGAACAACAGACCAAAGTATACTTTTTTTTCTCAACAGACACCAAAGAATGCCTACCAAAAAGCAGCTCCATAGAAAGGAACGCAGAATTAGAGCAAATACAAATAAAGGTGCCCAATGTAAGCATCCACCTGTTGTAGAGTTAGTGGAGAATCTTGGTACAAACCACCTAATGCAGTTGGGTAACATAATAAAAGAAGTCTCAACTACCGAAACTGTACCTCCTCCATCAAAAAGTGTCACAAAACACATAAATGATGTCAAAAAAACAGCTGCCAGTACAGCTAACAATGTTCCTAAAAATCCTCATAGTGTAAGAAGAACCCATAGTAAATAAAGTATTTTAGCAAAAATGTTTCGTCACAGAGTCCTTCAGAATCTACTAAGAAGAGGACCAAAATCATCCTCACCCCTTAAAACGTACCGTAGAAAGTTAATTCTACAAGCACTCGTGGACAGTGCAATCCTTCTCAAAAGGAAGTTGTTCATATTAGTGTTAAAAAGGATGAAAGCACTAACAAAACTGCGTACCAAACTACAAATGAAACTCAGCAATAAACGGAATGTGAACAAAAATATTATTTTGCATGTTTGTGGTGGTGAATGGAGTCACACAACAACCACAGAGCCATTTTTTAATGAAGAAGCATACAAACAAAATCAAACAAACACAATATCCATCCATAGCAGTGGACAAGGGTATGAGAAAATCAATTCTACCATCATGGAACAAGAAACACTGCTTGCAAAACTATCTTCTGAAAACTCAGAATTTTCTCTCGATTCAGCAGAACTACACCGTCCAGTATAAAAATGGCCGTGCACATCAATGTGTGCCATTCCAAAGAAAGCTTTCAAATCTTTACGTCTGTTCCTCAATCAATATGTAAAAGTTAAAGACAAAAGTAAAATGAAAGTGCTGCAAAATATGGATATTTGTGTAGTGTGGAAACACACAGGACTAAAAGGACATTCATTAGCCTGCATTTCTGGCCCTATTTGCAAAAGTACCTTCCATGATATCAAAAGAATATCAGTACATCATTCCAAAGTAAGAAATTTAGTGTATAAAATATACTGTGCAAAAAGTCCAGCTTCAGAATTAGGCAATTTAAATACCACTCTTATGCATGGTACACCCAAATACTTACAAGAAGAAATGGACCGTATTCAGAAAAAGTATTTTGGAAGTGAGAGCCACATAGAAAATGCAACAGTTTTAGAGCATAGTAGTGACAATTCTGCACATGGAAACCTTCTATTACACACATACAGAAAAGAAATACTAAAATTTAAAAGGTCATCGGCTGAAGTACCAAACACCATGTGTGTGTATGTTGCCGCAGAATGTTTTACAAAAGGAACACAAAAAACGTGGACATAGCATACAAAATAGAAAACAATGAAGACTCTAAATGGTTTGAATTAGCTTTCTACCTTTTAGCTGAAAGCAAATATGAAATAACTGAACGCCTAATATGTTGCAGTTACTGTACTGCAAAATTAGACAACCAGACTCCTTCACGTGCAATTACAAATAATTTGGAATTGTTTCCATTACCAAAAATCCTGCAACAGCTCCATGTGTATGAGAGCATAATAATTCAAACAGTTCACCCATTTCAAGCAATTATACGCCTTCATCCAAAAACAGCAAATGTACCTTCCTCTGAATTGGTGAAAGGCATTTGTGGCAAAGTAGTTTACTTGCCATTAGATCTAACGGTAGATGTGCACACTCTAGGAGTGGAACGTTCAATAGAGCATTCTTTGATAGTCTTGGTAAATGGAGTACCAACAAAGGACAAAACAATGTGACAACAATTAGTAGACTTACACAGAGTTACACAAGCATTGCAATATCTAAAAGACAACAATGAGTACTACAAGGAAATAAATATTGATGAAAGCTTAAGGCAAACAACTGAAATAATTCAAGAGCCATCACAAAGTGGACAATTAGAACTTCTGGATCCAGCTTCAGTATCCACTCTTTTGGACCATTACACAATTTATCCATTGCATTCCAATGAAAGTATAGATGATCCACTAGAAACTTACCAAATGCGACAAACCAAAGGATCACCAGGAGTATTTGGGAAAAAAGTATAGAAGCATGTGCTTTTCCACTGCTATTTCCTACTGGCAAAGGTGGGAGATATGATCATAGACCCACTCAGATTGGGGCATCAGAATATCGCTCATTACGAATGTATTCGCAAGATCCCAGATTTAGACAAAATGTGGAATACATATCCCACCTACTCTATGAAAGTGAATTAGCAACACTATGTTATGGAGTTGCACACATTCTTAAATCTGGAACGCACTTCCAAAATATGTCAGCTACGCAGTTAATACAAAAAGTACAAGAAAAAGATGAGGTTTTACAATCAAGTATAACAAATTTGTTTGCAAACATGCGTGGTACAAAGGAATACTGGTTTAGACGGCACAGAGACGTGCGTTGCATGATCAGAAACCTTGGACCACCAACTTGGTTTGTTACGCTAAGTTGTGCAGAATATGCATGGGAAGATTTACATGAGTTCCTAGGCATAGCAAACAGAAACAAAAATAACTGATATATTAACACCTGGAGGACTTTGCTCCCTAGATCCAGTTAATGTCTCAAGATATTTACATCATCGTTTCATTGCAATGCTACACTTTATTTGCAATAAAACTGTTCCTCCCCTTGGAGAAGTGCAACACTTCTTTTGGAGAAAAGAATATCAAGCGAGAGGAGCACCACATATTCACATGCTGTTATGGATCAAAGGTGCACCGAAATTTGGGCACGACAGTGATAGCACTGTTTTGCAGTTTATCCAAAAATATGTCACTTGTGAAATCCCTTCACAACAGACACATAGTGAGCTGCATGGGCAGATTTTACAATTTCAAAGACACAAATGTGGCAAATATTGTCGCCGTAAATACAAAAACAAAGATAAATACTACACCAAATGCCACTTTGGTTTCTCTAGACCAGTAAACAGGTGAAGTAAACAACTTCATGTCTTCGGTTCGACATAGTGTTAAAGGTAAATCACCTAAAAACACATATTACATAAAAAGAAGGGAAGAATCAAAATATATCAATGATTACAATGCAGTCATTGCCCTATTATGGAATGCAAACATTGATGTGCAGTACATTGCAGACAATTCAACTACTGTTGCACGATATGTTACAGCCTACTTCACAAAAGCAGAAAAACAGAGCTTCAAGACCTCTGGGATGAACTAGCATCAGACAAAACATTATCACAGAAATTGTACAGCCTAGGCATACAAATGCTCTCTCATAGAGAATGTGGGGCCTATGAAGCAGCAGATCGTTTAACCGGCACTGCTTTATATGGAAAATCAGACAACATAGTATGGCTCAGTCTTGGACCTGCAAAATCTAGAAAAAGAGTTCTAAAATCATATGAGGACATAGAAACAATTGCCAGAAATGATCCCAACAGCCAAGACATTCTAAAAAACAATTCACTGGACACATACTATCCAAACAGGTGTACCACTCTGGAAAGCATGTGCCTATACCACATAGCTCAAAACTTTGCATACAAAATAATGTAAAACCCGATGAAAGCAAACGTAGATATAGAGTGACCGATTGTGAAGGGAGCTTAGTGAAACTTAACAAATGAAACTTATGTAATCATGTGAAATTATCATTAAAACTCCTCAAGAGAAAGAACTATATTACATGTCTCTGTTACAACTTTTCAAACCATGGAGAAAAGAGGAAGACATACTATATAATTATGAGTGCTATGAAGATGCTTTCAAAGCAAATGAAAGCACTATCACCGATGTTAACTTTACGGAGTACAAAACAATGTTACACAATGAGCAGCAACAGTAAGAAGAAATTCAGGCCCAACTAGATAAAGACTCTTCCGACAGTAGTCAACCTTCTGTAACAGGAAGTCAAGAACCATTAGGACAACCACTAATAGCAAATGAGGCTGAAGTTGCTATGGCAGAAGTAGAAAACACCATGTATCAGTATCAAGAAGATACAGAGGACTTAACTATACAACAAGGAAAACTTAACAACGATCAGCACACCATTTTTGAAGAGGTAACAAAACAAATTGTGCATGGCGTACAACACAAAAATAAAGAATGTACCTTACAAAATTACAAACCTATACTGTTGTACGTCAGTGGTGAAGCTGGATCAGGGAAAACATTCTCAATCAAAATTATCAGCAAGTTCCTTCAACAATCGAGAAACAACAAACTGTCAGCTGTTGTAACAGCCCCCACAGGTTTAGCTGCCTACGACATAGGCGGTGTGACTTTACACCAATTACTACTGCTTCCAGTAGAGCATCTAAATAAATTAGACTACTACAAACTTTCTGCAGAAGCTGCAACGGAATTACATAGAGTATTGAAAGAAATGAAAATGCTACTAATAGATGAAGTGAGCATGGTCTCCAATCTAATGTTGGCTTTGATTCATCTCAGATTGCAAGAAGTACTTAAAAGTAATAAAGAAGAACGCTTTCAGGGAAACACATTATCGTTTTCGGAGATCTTCTACAATTGACAGCAGTAAAAGGTGAACCGATTTTTAAAACCTTAGGCCACAAACTCTGCTGGAAAACTGTTGGTAGCATAGGTAATGTTAACCTTTGGCAACATTTCCAATACAGAGAATTAATTAGAACATGCGGCAATCTGCAGATCTCACTTATGCCAACATCTTAAAAAGTATTAGAGTTGGTGTATTATCGCAAGAAGCACAGTCTGTATTGAAAAAGTGGCATATACATGCACTTTATGGTGATAATGCATGAGCAACTGATGTTATGGAACAAATAGTGCACAAAAATGTCAATTGTAAGGCCTTAATGCCAACTCTTGCAAGCTGTTTCAAATTCAATGAAACAATGTTAATGAAAGAAATGCAAGCAATAATAGAAATTAGCGCCACAGACAAACTAGACGTACATGGTTTGACAGTACCCATGTCTTTAACTCCCAATACGTAGTGCACCCTAAAAACACCAACAAGGATATACTTGGCTATGATTCTATGTGGTGGTTGCCCTATAGAACATGCTAACCATTTGAATGTGTTGTGTATAGAGGCCAACCCCAAAAGCATTCATTGCTAAACAACTGTATTGCATCTCTGTATGTATATGGCAATTTCAATGCTCCCTCACAAGTGATTTGAACCAACTTGTGATTTGTTTCTTTGCTCTTTCTGTTTTCTTTTCCTTGTTTTGTTTAAATGTGTCTGCTATATATTATGCAGGCTGTGTCAAAAAAACTATAAAACACTTTACGGAATCAAACCCGTTTATGACTGACTTTGGCTAAATAAATAAGCTAAACCTCACTTTATATGATTATTTCGCTCGACCTTCAATTGTTGCTAGAGAGCAAAATGATACAGCTCTTATGATACTAAGCATGCCAAATGTTGGAATCTTTGCAGAAAATGTGAATGTAAAGTATTTTAACTCGGTGTGGAAGGACGCCACCCTCCTGTTCCAATAACCTTTAGCTCATAAATCCTCCCACAATCCTTGAGCAGTCCCTCTTGTTACTCAGCACCCATGTGTGAGTAAGCCACAACAAGACAAAGAGGGTAATTCATAGAATTTCGCAGAAAAGTGTCGCAAGCGGCTGGCGCAGAGTGTCCGCGTGCGATTGTCTGCGCCAGGCACGTGCGCTAAAACCGATTTCCGCGCACAGCATATTCATGGATTTTAGGCTCCCAAACCAGCCGTGGCGCAGAGAATCGCAGCGACCCTGCAGCAGCGCCAGTAATGCCCCCAAGAACGCCCTTGCGCAAGGAAAAGCCATCAAAATCGCTAAATCATCGCAAAGGGCTGCGCTAACCCTGGACCAGTTCACCGGGCTGGCAAACAGCAAACGCCAAGCGGGGAACGTGTATTTCAGGGGTGCGCGGGAAGTTCCACACGCGATTGGCCCCGTGCAAGTAGGGTACGTGTATCTCAGGGGTGCGTGGGAAGTTCCACACGCGATTTCATCAGGGTACGTGTATTTCAGGGGTGCGCGGGAAGTTCCACACGCGATTGTCCCAGTGCGAGCAGGGTACGTGTATTTCAGGGGTGCGCAGGAAGTTCCACACGCGATTTGCCCCGTGCAAGCAGGGTACGTGTATTTCCGGGGTGCGCGGGAAGTTCCACACGCGATTGGCCCCGTGCAAGCAGGGTACGTGTATTTCAGGGGTGCGCGGGAAGTTCCACACGCGATTTCAGCAGGGTACGTGTATTCCAGGGGTGCGCGGGAAGTTCCACACGCGATTTCAGCAGGGTACGTGTATTCCAGGGGTGCGCGGGAAGTTCCACACGCGATTTCAGCAGGGTATGTGTATTTCAGGGGTTCTGGGGAGTACTACATGTGAATTGGCCGTGTGGGTCCTCCCAAGTGTACGCTCCACAACCTCCACAGCCCCTGCAGGCAGCCCACACCACGGGGGACTACCCTGCACCCCTGCTCATGTCCCGCAGGCAGCCCATCCACCATGGGCATGCCCCCCAGCCAACCCACATGTCACCTTGCACTACTGATCAACAATGCATGTCTCCCACCACCCCCACCCCCCAGCAGTGCAGGGGCACCCTCCACCAGGCCCCCACTCATGTCTCCCACCCACCCCCAGCCACCATGGGCACCCTCCACCAGGCCCCCACTCATGTCTCCCACCCACCCCCACCCCCCAGCCACCATGGGCACCCTCCACCAGGCCCCCACTCATGTCTCCCACCCACCCCCACCCCCCAGCCACCATGGGCAGCCCCCACCAGGCCCCCACTCATGTCTCCCACCACCCCCACCCCCCAGCCACCATGGGCATCCTCCACCAGGCCTCCACTCATGTCTCCCACCCACCCCCACCCCCCAGCCACCATGGGCTGCCCCCACCAGGCCCCCACTCATGTCTCCCACCACCCCCACCCCCCAGCCACCATGGGCAGCCTCCACCAGGCCCCCACCCATGTCTCCCACCCACCCCCACCCCCCAGCCACCATTGGCAGCCCCCACCAGGCCCCCACTCATGTCTCCCACCACCCCCACCCCCCAGCAGTGCAGGGGCACCCTCCACCAGGCCCCCACTCATGTCTCCCACCACCCCACCCCCCAGCAGTGCAGGGGCACCCTCCACCAGGCCCCCACCCATGTCTCCCACCCACCCCCACCCCCCAGCCACCATGGGCACCCTCCACCAGGCCCCCACTCATGTCTCCCACCACCCCCATCCCCCAGCCAGCAGGGGCGCCCTCCACCAGGCCCCCACTCATGTCTCCCACCCCCCCACCCCCCCGCAGTGCAGGGGCAGCACCACCAGGCCCCCACTCATGTCCCCCTGCACCACCAACCCCCAGCATCCAGGGGCAGCCTCCACCAGGCCCCCACTCATGTCTCCCACCCACCCCCACCCCCCAGCCACCATGGGCACCCTCCACCAGGCCCCCACCCATGTCTCCCACCACCCCCACCCCCCAGCCAGCAGGGGCAGCCTCCGACAGGCCACCACTCATGTCTCCCACCACCCACACCCCCCAGCCACCAGGGGCAGCCTCCACCAGGCCACCACCCATGTCCCCTATCACCACCACCCCCAGCAGTGCAGGGGCACCCTCCACCAGGCCCCCACTCATGTCTCCCACCACCCCCACCCCCCAGCCACCAGGGGCACCCACCACCAGGCCCCCACTCATGTCTCCCACCACCCCCACCCCCCAGCCAGCAGGGGCACCCTCCACCAGGCCCCCACTCATGTCTCCCACCACCCCCACCCCCCAGCCAGCAGGGGCAGCCTCCACCAGGCCCCCACTCATGTCTCCCACCCCCCCACCCCCTAGCATCCAGGGGCAGCCACCACCAGGCCCCCACGCATGTCTCCCACCCACCCCCACCCCCCAGCAGTGCAGGGGCAGCACCACCAGGCCCCCACTCATGTCTCCCACCCACCCCCACCCCCCAGCCACCATGGGCAGCCCCCACCAGTTCCTCACAATCCCCAATCATGTGCGTTATGGTCAGCCTCCACAGCTAAAAAGCCCTACCAAGTAACCCATTCACCCACATGGAAATGGAAATTACATGTTACACCCCAAATGTTCATAAAACTAATGAACCCATGTCCGTCACACACAATGGTTGCAATTGAATGGGAAAACACCCAACATGACATGCATGAAACCAATGAGATGATACCACACAGTGAAGTATGAAAACAAAATTGTATATTAAAAAAAAGAATGCAAAAGAAATGAAACAAACTACAATGGGAATGAAAAAAAGATAAGCTGCATGTCCGTTTAAAAAAATAAAACCACCAAATTCTAATCCAAAAAAATGTTGTCCAAAGTCAAATGAAAAATAAAATCAATCCAATGAACTATGTACAAAACATCCAAGGGTCCATGAGCCCAACTGAACAAAGCAAACCTACAAAAAACCCTAACTAAAATGCAACTATATACAAAAAGTGGAGCAGTGTCCGTCGACTCCAAATCATAAGAACAAACAAAGGAAACCTAAAACTAAAGAACTATATACAAAGGCGGCGGGCAAGTCCATTGGCTCACTCCGTGGTGTTCCGGGCCAGGGCATCATCGAACTCCTGTTCGATGTCCCGGAGGCGGTCCTGTTCCATGGCCCCGAGGGTCCGCAGGGACGACGCCGTGTCCTCCTCCAACCCCCTACGGATTGCCTCGAGGCACTCGGCCCGCCTCAGGGCCCTCCGCATGGAGTTCTCCGCCCTGACCATTGTGAGCCGCGCCTCTTCCGCCCGCCGCCGCTCCGCACCTATGGCGTGGCCCAACCGCTGCCACACGGAAGACACTCTCTGTCCTGGGTCCTCCTGCCCTCCGGCCGATGCCTTCCCCTCCGATGTCGAAGGCCCTGAGCCTTCATGGCTCCCACCATGTTGCTGCTGCTGCTCTGCCTCTGCCCGTGCACTGCCTCCTGCTGCCTGCACATCCTCCGCCGGCTGGGGTGCAGTCGTAGATGTGGCCACCCCTGCTGGACGTCCGACTCCCGACTGTGGCAGGGATGCCTCATCCACCAGCCTGGCCGCACCATCAGAGGCAGCACCACAGGGCACCCAGGTGACTGATGGGTGGGAAGATGGCACAGAGGACGACTGGCGCGTAGGGGGTCCAGTTGAGGAGGGGGTCGGAGCAAGCCCCATCAGACGGAGGAATCCGGCCTGGGTGACCTGTCCCAGCAGGCTGACGTGGTCAACGAGCCATTCGAGATGACGTGCAGTCTCTCCATGAAAAGACTGCAGGTCACCTCGCATGGCCCGTTGACGCAACGCCTCACCAGCCAGGACAGGCTCAACCCGGACCTGGATGGCCACGTCCGCAGGCAGAGGAAGGCCAGTTGACATCAGCTCATCCCCTGCCTGAAAACGGGTCTGGACGTAGGCATCCCTGCTGGTGCAAGATGATGCAGGGACAGGATCGGGGACAGGATTGCACACAGGCACCTCCGCGGCGGCCTGTGCTGCCTCCTGTCCCTGGTCCTGCACTGCACCACTAGCACCAGTGAGATCCCCACCTCCAGACCCAGTCTCTGGTGCTTGCACGGCCTCCTCCTCCACCAAACTCCCCACCAACCTGGATGACTCCGTGCCATCTTCCCCTGTTGGGCCCTGTGGGGTCCCAGCTGCCCCTTCTGCTGCCGAGGAGTCCAACTCCAACCTCCGCCTCTTGGACCTCCCCCCGGCAGCTGCGGCCTGGGATGCGGCACCGGACTCCTCACTCCCCGACGAGATAACAACACGGGAGGGGAGCCGGGCCTTGCGTCTCCGGCTGGCGGTGGGATCCCCGCCGCTGTGCTCCACAGCACCTTCTCCGCCCTCTTCATCAGTTGACGCTGCAGACAGGGAGAAACAAAACACAGGCATCAGGGCACTGTACAATGGACACATACACACATGACAGTTGCACATGAGTGGCATTGGCAAACCTCAGACATGTCATCACAATCCCCAACACACATGTCATTACAACTCGCACACATGAGCCATACCACAGCCATATCGCAACTGCCACCACCATCCCTACACATACAACTGCATGAGCAGCCAAAGGGGAGCCAGACATCACATGCAACACAGGAAGTGCACCACACATGTACACACACCACCACACTTGCATGCATGTGTACACCTCTGCCAAATGTCGCAGTATTCAGATGGGCATCCATGTCACATCTGCCAATCAGGCTTCCACATACCGCTGTCACATGCATCCATGTTGCATCACTGTTGCACCCTTGTCAAATACACACACATGCACATGTACACAGTGCTCATACATGCAGCCGAAAACAACATACATGCGTGACATCACGGACATGTCTACTTACATACACATTCATCCAAACATGTGTGCACACACAACTGCATTTGGCATGCAAGCCTACACACACAAGCACCATCCATGTCTCACACATTACAGCCCTCGCATGTGTCAGCCCCACAGCCCTGTACACCCCCACCCATACTCGACCCCTTACAAACAGATGTGCAACCTGCACACTACCGAATAATCAGCACACGCACTGCTCACAATCAGGATGCATGTACACTCACCGCTCGACTCCAGACGGGTCTGCTTCTCTAGGACCTGGACGTGGAGCGCTGGGGATATGCGTTCCAGGACCCTCATCTGTTCTTCCGACAAGTGGCCCCGGCGCCCCTTGGCATCCGCTGCCTTCAAGAGGCGCCAGGCCTTGTTCAGGGTCCTGGACCTGAAGTCCTCCCAGCGCTTCCTGGCATGTTGTAAGTCCCGCACTGCCACCTCCTCCGCATTGATGGCAGTCACGATGTCAGTCCAGATCCGAGTCCGTCCTTCCTTGTCGGCGCGGGAACTTCCAAAGAGGGCATCATACTGCCCCAGGACTTGCTCCACCAGGACACCAACTTCGGTGGCACTGAAGCTGGTGCCCCTCTGCCTCTCTGGCCGGGGGTTGTCAGTGGTCACAGATGGTGTTTGCCCCGACATGACAACCCCAGAGGCAGGAGTGGGTGGGCAACTGGGTCCTGGGGCTGGGCTGTGGAGCGATGGAATCCCAGTCGGGAGTCTTCAGTTCCAGCAGGGGTGGTCACAGCAACAGCACCCCTGGCTGATGTGCAGGCAGCAAATGGCAGTGCACGTGGGCAGCAGGCAGTCAGGCAGCAGCAGATGGCAGGTGGGAGCGTGCTCGTGGCTCTGGGGGGCAGTAGTTCGGCCTTCTGGGCAGGAGCGTGGTCTTCCGTGTGCTTACACGTGGCCAGCTTGATACGGAGTGATTTGGCACGTGAAAATCCTGCACGTCAGTGTGAAAATCGAGGAAAGGCCCTTAGCGCGTAAGCGCGTCAGCACGCATATGCGATTCTATTGGACCAAAGGCACTCAGCGCGTAAACGCGTCGGCAGCGTATGCGCGTCTATGAAGTCACGTGCACGTTGAATTGGGCACACGTTTGAAAATGTTGCGTGTCAAAAAAATGAAAGACACGTCCGAGTGTCAAAGTGTGTAATTGGTGGGAATGGGCCTAGCGCGTACACGCGGCAGTGACAAAGCGTGTAATTGGTGGAAATGGCCCTACACGCAGAAGTGACAAAGCGTGTAATTGGTGGAAATGGCCCTACACGCAGAAGTGACAAAGCGTGTAATTGGTTTAAATGGCCCTAGCGCGTACATGCCGCGTAAGTGACGCTGGACGTGTGGGCCTGTATAAAAGGTACGTGTAGAACACCATTTCCTTGTACGTGCTTTTCGTGGAGAGCGAGTGGGTGAATTCTGTACTTCTTGTCGTTTCACACGAGATTTACTTCACGGCGTTTCAAGTTCGTATTCCCTGTTACCTCTGACAGTTTTTTCTCTTTTTTCTCTTTTACTGGTTTACCTGGGCCTGTTCCCTCAAACAGTGTTCCCTTCTACTGTTGTCCTGTCTCCTCAGACAGCGTACAAATCTTCTTTTGGCGGGGGTGTTGCCAACCAAACGCACTCCTTTTTCACGCTCTTTTACCTGGCAGACGGTGAGTCACGCACATATCTAACATCTGTGCTTGCCCCGTGTGTAGCCTACCCCTTCAGAGGTCATTCTAGGCTGCGTGTGACACGCATACGTTCATTCTTGTGTTACTGGGTGCCACAGCGTAGTGCAGGTTTTTCTTTCTGCACACGTGGTCTAGGAGGGGTTGCGTGCACATCATCTCCCTTTTTTGGGGCTCCTGTGCGTAGCGTGACCCGTCATCTTTCCCCAGGGGTTACATTCAGCCTTGCTAGAGCACTAGGGTACAATTACCATCTGGTACCCAACCCCTTTGACCCCCAATTGCCCAGGACAATAGTTTACAGCCACTCCCATACGCACATTAACATCAGTGCCATGGCTGGGAGGCGAGGATTCCGTAAGGGTGGCAAAGGTGGAAGAGCCACAAGTGGTGGCCGTGGTGGATCCGGTAGGGGACGTGGTCGTTACTTGCAGGGTGAGCCTGTCCCCCCATGTGTGGAGGACCAGTCAAGGGCACCCATAATCCCCCCCCTCTCCCCGTTGAGGCTGATGAGGCTGATGTGGCTGACACCATCCATGCTCAGCCCTTGTTGGACCAGCCCATTGTGGCACCAGACCTGGCTGACTCCATGGCTGACTTCCAGGTCAGCAGGCCTATGACACGTGCGCTGGTGCACGTTGATGTCATCATGCCACGTGCATCTGGGGCAGCAAGGTCATCTGCTGCCCCAAGTAGGCAGGGCGGAGAGGCTGCAGGGGCAGCTGCGGCTCCATCCACCCCAGCTCTCACACACCCAGCCAGGACAGTGTCGGTCCTAGTCCATCCTGCTGACATTCCCCCTGACACCATTACACTTGAGCCAATGCCTGCACCAACTCCCATGCTGAGTGTGCAATCCCACACTCCTGATACAGAGTCCACCAGGGCTCCTGCCCCTAGTGTCCAGAGCGGCGCAGGACACTCAGGATCACCACCACCTTCCAAGCGGAAGAGGAAGAGTGCTCGTCCGGCACAGGCTGATGCCCCAGACACGGCTACACAGTCCGGCCCGTCCAGGAAGCCCAGCTTCACGGATGACGAACTGAATGCACTTGTCGAGTATGTGTCCGCACATGATAACGAGATGGTCATTGTTGCAGGATCCAAGACCACACCTGCACAACGCCAGGCACACTGGCAGACCGTTGCGGACATCGTAAGTGCCCTTGGAATCGTGAGGCGCACAACCAATGATTGCTATAAGAGCTGGAATGACCTAAAGCGCAGGGCAAAGAGTAAGCTGGCCTCAAGTCATGCCGCAACTCTAGTGACTGGAGGTGGGTCTCCAGTAGTAGACATGGAACTCACTCCACATGAGTCAGTCGCTGGGACCTACGTCACGGAGGAACAGATCCAAGGCGTGGGAGGTCTGCCTGATTATGAGGCATTGTCCGGTGAGTGCACATGCATGTGTGTGTCATCCATGTGCATGGTGTGTGTGTGAGGGCTTCTGTTTGTGTGCCAGGTGAGGGTGTGTGCGCCTGAGTCGTATGGGTCAGCCATGTGCTTCATGCAATACATCCTGCGCAGCTGCATTAGGCCATAGCAGTATCCCTTCTGCCAACAGTAGACATCTAGCCCAACTGCACGCCAGTTGCCCTTGAAGTGTCACCTTGCCACAACATTGTTGCTTATTTTTCACTGTTCATTCAGGCAGATTTTTTGCATTCCACCACTTTTACTAGGCATTTCGCAGTCCTCTAGTCACATGTCTGACATGGCTATGGTAAAGTGGAGTGACTTTGTTACCTGGATATCATTTGTTCACACATGTCCCTGTGCAATTGGACCATTTTGGACTGGCAGCTCCAGGTGAAAAATCTGACCTGTTTGAATTAGAAAAGCTATTACATGCGGGAACTGGACTGAATGAATAGGTGCTGCCCTCCTCTCCATCTTCACTCAATTGCAATGGTACATGCCATCTTTGTGATGGCATGTGTGTTTCACCAGGCAATCACAGGCCAATGTGTGACGCCACTGCCAGGCAGCATGCAGAAAATGTGTTCATCTTCCATCTTGGTGTCATCAGTGTGTGCCATTTGCCTGCCCTTCATATGCAGTGAGGGTGCATGCATGGGAGGGTTCTAGTCATGTGGGACATGTGTCAATCAAGTACTGGTTCTCTTGCTTCTCAGCCCTCATTGTGTGCCATGGTGCTAATGCCTGTTTCCATTTCTTTGTTTTTATGTCTTGGGGTTGTGGAGATGGTGCAGACCCAGGAGGGGTCCGAGGGCTGACCAACCACCAGTGAGGGATGTGGTGTGGTGGTGGGTGAGAACCCACAAGTGCTGCAGGTCGTGCTCTCAAGGGGTGTCTCTGGCTGCACCTCCCCCGAGCTGTACTCAGCTGTTGATTCGGATGATGAGACCTACGTGCCGTCGCAGGTGAGTGTTCCAGGGAGGGATTCTGTTCTGTCCCACCCACCAGCCAGAATTTTCGAAATATTCTGATTAGAAATGATGTGACAGAAATGCAGATACCACAAGTTAGGGAAACTAGACTGTGGGGTTTGCCTGAAGTAAAAGGACATTTTCCATGTGGGAATTGCAGCATGTGTGGACAAACAAAATAAACTAGGTTATTGCAAATTCTACCTGATGTTAAGTGGGTCTTCACTGAAATGACGAATTGTAACACAGCTAATGTTGTATATCTGATCACCTGTCCATGTGGCCTACATTATGTGGGAAAATCAAATAGGCAATGTAAAGTTCGAATGGTGGAACATCGCAGCTGTATCAAGAATCAAGTGATAACTGCCCCTCTTGTGAAACATTTTATTGAAAAGAAACATGGCTTCAATGACTTCACATGGCTGATTTTGAAAAAGGTGCATGGAAATACCAAAATAGAAACAGATCGAAAATTATTGAATATAGAGCAAAAAATATTTTTCAAATTACAAAGCAATGTGCTAGGGCTCAATGAAAGCATTGATTGGCATTTGGTTAGCCAAATATAATTTTGGACATTGTGTGATGCATATATCATGTGGGCACCCCATTTTTGGCGAACAATTTGGTTTTTAGTTCAATTGATGAAGTTAGTGCAATTTACATCTTTTTGATGCGCTGAGTGTCCACTAAACTCCTCCACACCAGTTGATCCTGGGTGTGTTCCAATATGGCCCCCTTGGTTGTTGTACTCCTGAGTAACTTCGAGAAGTAGAGTCCTTTCTTTGTGTTGCCACACAACCATAGACGCTTTAACAGAGTCCTTTCTTTGTGTTGCTGCGCAACCATAGACGCTTTGAGATTGTGCAGCAGCCATGACTCCTCTGAATCGAGTGCCGGCCGAGTATGTGTGAATGCTGCAAGTGGAGTGAATAAACCCCTCCGTGTGTATAGGTGAGCACGCTACCAGCATTTCGCCTTTGAATGTGACTCTGTGCATGATATTGTCTCGGTGTCGGGACACCTTTTGCATTTTTTGGTGGTTTGGGGACTTTATTTTACACTTATTTTACACATGTTGTGTGGCTATCCATTTTCCGCGTTTCTTTTACGTTGTGGAGGTTGGACAGCATGGACGCTGAGTAGTTATCTTTACACATTAGATAATGCATGGTTTCCTCACGTGTGTGAAATATAAGCACCCCCTTCTGTTTGCCCCCTAGTGCACGTTGACGGCATGTTGTTAGCTGAGGTTTTGGTAATGCCAGATAAATGGTGTTTACTGTTATGTTCCCATTGCTTTCCAGATTGACTCTGTACTTTATTGCTTGATGGTATGGATGTTTCCATTTCAACTTGTTCATTACTGAATCGTGAACTGCAGTCTTGATCCCTACATTTGTGGAGGTAATTCACTTTGTTATTTGGAGCCTTGATTTTATGTGCAGTGTTATTGAAGCCAGTGTGATTTCTGGATATAACAGAGCATGTGGTCTCTGTGTATTGGTTTTGTCTTACTTAGGTGTGGCGATACTCTAGCGGACTGTGACGCTTTGTTGAAGTATTGATTTCTCATTTGGAGGGAAACCAGCAAATTTGTCATCCTGTGACGTGCTTTGAAGTTTCACCATTTAAAGGTAAATCTGCGGGTGCCCTTTGGGACCCTTGTGAGTGTGGCATAATCCCTGTGCCATGCCTCCTTTTACATTTTGTAGTACTTCCTTCCCTCTTTGGAACTCATTAGGTTTCTCCTTTCCTTTATTTTTACAGGCTTGGAGGTTGTTTTCCTTTTACCCTCTTGGGTGCCTGAATCTACCCTTTCAACACGGTGTGGAAGAGATTAGTGGATGCTTTTAAATTTATCCCCTGAAGAATGTTCGCCTGAACTGGGCAGTTAAGAACAGAAACATGTTGGGATGCTTGTTGTTTTAGTGACACATTGAGATTTTTTTGTGTGTTATGTGATATCTTTTGTGTTGTATAAATAAGTTATCTGATGTTTTATATTTGTTTTATATTTGTTTTTTAATGTTTAGTACACTGTGTTAGGTGAGGGTAGTGTTTTTTGTTTAAATTCAGTTTGAATTATTTGAATAATAAACTTGTCATACATTTGTGTAAATTAGTTATAGCAGACGGTCCATTTTTTCAGGACTAGTGATGCTGGAAAACCTTATAGAGTTCCTGTGTGAGGGGGTTGGAGGCAAGTAAACAACACGTATCATCTTGCTCTTTATTGTATTACATACAACTGTCCCACCCACCTGCACCAGGGTCAGAACCCTCAATGGGGATGTCAGTGTTTGCAGCTACGCCTTTGGTGGTTACGGATGCAGGGTCACACTCCGCGACATCTGATCCTGTTCCTGGCCAGCAGATCAGAGGGGGAATGCAGTCCTGCAGCTTCAGGCAGTGCCGGCACAGCAAGGCGCACTTCTCCTTGCCCCAGACAGGTGTGGTGCCCGCCGACGTGGTGGCCGTACGCCACCTGGCAATACTGCATGGGAGCAATCCATTTACGGTATGGCAACCCAACAGGCAGCATCATCAGAGATGATGGCTCAGGCCATGGATAGGGTGGCCACTTCCATTGTCCCCCCTGAAAGGCTGATGGAGCGACTACAGCAGACAACCGACTCCATCTGCCAGTCACACAGGGAGGACATGTTGGCGTCCAACAGGGACAGGCGGGCGGCACTGGCGACTCTGCAGGAGGCCATCTCCATAGAGTCCCAGGGCCACAGGGAAGCCCTGAGGCAGGAGCTCCTTCACCTCAGGACGACTCTTGTTGAGCTTGAGGCTTCAACACACCAAAGGACAGAACAGCAGCTGGAGCGTCTCACCCGTACGCTCTCAGCTGAGATGCAGGCAATGAGGGCGGAGGTCCGGGCATCCCGTGAGTTGTTGTATGGGGACCTCCGCACACTCATCCTCCAGAACGAGACCTACCACACCCGCATGCTTGCAGCCATGGAGGAGCAGACTAGGGCCTTGCGTGGGCTGCCTCCCATAGTGCAACCACCTCCGGATGCAGCTGCACAGGGTGACAATAGCGACAGCAGTGATACTCCCACAATAGGGTAGCCGTGTGGGCCATGAGCCCATGGAGGTGTTTTTTTTCCCAGGATCCACACAGGTGGGTTTTGGTGTGCACCCTGTCCTCGGACCTCCTGGGTGGCCTCCCAAACCCCCCCGGGCCATCAATGGCCATTTTTGATTTTTATTTTTATTTTTATTTTTATTTTTAATTTATTTTTCCCAATTTTCTTGGGACAATTTGTTGCCTTCCATGGTTCCTGTGGGCATACGCTGCATTGTGGCTGGGCACATGCAGGCTTGTAATGTATTTGGTTCAGATGCTTGGGTTTGAGTCACACACACCCCTCCTGCTTCCCGTTTCCATGGGCTTGCAAAGGGTGTGCCCAAGTGACATTGACGTACATGGTGACATTGGACTCCCACTACATGTGTGGGTAGTCTAGTCAATACTGTGTATACATTCCTAGTGCATATTGCTGTTGTGTTGTACACTGCATGTTGCATTGATGTGTAACTCATCATCTGTGTCTACCTCCCAATTTGCAGGTCCCTTCCTCATGTCTACACAAGGCCCTCTAGTTTGGAGATGGGGTCCATGTTGGCAGCAGTGCACCTACTACTCTACATGGCGCCAACACTGCACAGTTGGTAGTGGTGGGAGTGCAGGCATTTCCAGGTGGTGAGACTACTCATTTATTACATTTGTGATGTCATGTTAATGGTAGTACCTGCTCAAGTTTGTTGTTGGTCCTGCATTACTGTGAGCATTTCAGGTGTTGCAAGTTTAAATTAGGGACACTGTACATTGTGACACTAGTGTCATGTTGTGGGGATTACTTTGTTTACCTGCAAATGGCATGACATGGCACGGTGTGTCGTGTGGCGGTGCTGGGGATGGGTTGGCTGACATGGCACTGTCCTCTTGTTGCATTTTTCTTCACAAAACTGCATTGGTGGTGTCTGTGTGGGTAGGGATGCACACATTTTAACACTTCCAGGTGAACAATCTCAGGCTGATATGGTTTTCACGGTTGATTCTCCAGACATTCAGGATCAGTGTCAGGTTGAGTCATCATTGATTGTCAGATGGAATGTGCCAGGGCAGTGTGCACTCCACAGGGGTGTGATTACTAAGTGAAGTAATTAGCCACTAGCTGTGTACGGGCTGCCTCCCCCCGTGCCCTTTCCCCTCCCATGCGCAGCGGCTGTGCATGTGGTTGGGGATGTGGGGCCACCACCATGTCCACGGCCAGGCCCCGGCGTGTTGCAACGTTGTGCAGGACACATGCTGCCACTATGATCCTGCACACTACTGGGGGAGCGTACAACAGCTGCCCGCCAGAATGGTCAAGGGAGCGAAAGCGTGACTTTAGCACTCCGAATGGGCGCTCCACTATGCCCCGGGTTGTAATGTGGGCTGTGTTATATCTTACCTGGGGTGGCGTGGTGGGGTTCCGAATTGGCGTCATCATGTGGGGGCTGAGAGGGTAGGCACTGTCCCCTGTGGAGGTGGTGATTGGTATCATTGGTGGGGTTGTGACCTTGCTCAGTATCTGACATGCATGCATGTGCAGTGGCATTCATACTCACCAAGCAGCCATGTATCGCCATGCCGCCAAGCTTCTAGGTCCCGGCTTAGGGTGGACATTCGGTAAATGAAGCTGTCGTGGGTGGAGCCGGGATAGTTGGCATATACTGAGGTGATGATTCCCTTGGCATTACATACTACCTGCACGTTGATGGAATGCCAGTGCTTGCGGTTCCTATAGATGTGCTCTGATGCCCTGGGGGGACGTAGAGCCACATGGGTGCAGTCGATGGCACCTAGCACTTTGGGGAATCGTGCCACACCGTAAAAATCCAGGGCGGCAGCATGCCTTTCTGCAGGTGTTCTGGGCGGGTATATGTGCCTGCGGACTGATGGGCGTGCAGTGATGATGTTCAAGACCTGGTGTAGGCAGCGTGACTGGGTGGCCTGTGATACCCCACCCACTATGGCACTTGTCCCATAGCTGAAATGATCCAGTGGCTAAGAAGTGCAGTACATTGACAGTACATTGAGGACCTTCTCCAGGGGGCTGAGTGCTTGGGAGCACAGGGTGGGTGATGTGAGGTCATCCTCCCACTCACTCACCAGGTCCAGTATTATGTGTGGTGGAAACCTGTACCTCCCATACACCTGGTCATCAGGCATCCCGAAAAGGCTGGTTCTGGGTGTGAATATTCTGGCCCTGACTATCCTCCTCCTCCTCCTTTGGTAGCCCACGCCCACTGCTGCTAGGAACGGTATGTTCATCCTGGGTCTGAGCTTGTTATTTTGTTAGCGCGCAAATTTATGCGTTGCGCGTGTTGTAGGCGAGCATGTGACCCGCGCACCCCTGAAATCCAGTGCCCAGTCCAATAGCGTGTGGAAATTCCCGCGCACCCCGGGATACAGGTGCGCTGACGTACTTGCGTGTGTAAGTGCCCGCGCACCCCTGATATACACGTACATAGGCCAATCGCGTATACGCGCACTTTTGTCCAATTACACGCGATGACACTCTGACGTGCTGTCCAATTACACGCGATGACACTCTGACGTGCTGTCCAATTACACGCGATGACACTCTGATGTCCTGTCCAATTACACGCGATGACACTCTGACGTGCAGTCTTTCCATGTGTGCTCTGTCATCACGTGCTGTGTGGGAAACACCCGTGCGGGTCACGTCACAGACGTGCTTACGCGCTGAGTGCCTTTGGTCCAATAGAATCGCGTATGCGTGCTGACGCGCTTACGCGCTAAGGGCCTTTCCTCGATTTTCACGCTGACGTGCAGGATTTTCACGTGCCAAATCACTCCGTATCAAGCTGGCCACGCGTAAGCACACGGAAGACCACACTCCTGCCCAGAAGGCTGAACTACTGCCCCCCAGAGCCCCGAGCACGCTCCCACCTGCCATCTGCTGCTGCCTGACTGCCTGCTGCCCACGTGCACTGCCATTTGCTGCCCGCACATCAGCCAGGGGTGCTGTTGCTGTGACCACCCCTGCTGGAACTGAAGACTCCCGACTGGGATTCCATCACTCCACAGCCCAGCCCCAGGACCCAGTTGCCCACCCACTCCTGCCTCTGGGGTTGTCATGTCGGGGCAAACACCAACTGTGACCACTGACAACCCCCGGCCAGAGAGGCAGAGGGGCACCAGCTTCAGTGCCACCGAAGTTGGTGTCCTGGTGGAGCAAGTCCTGGGGCAGTATGATGCCCTCTTTGGAAGTTCCCGCTCCGACAAGGAAGGACGAACTCGGATCTGGACTGACATCGTGACTGCCATCAATGCGGAGGGGGTGGCAGTCTGGGACTGGCAACATGTCAGGAAGCGCTGGGAGGACTTCAGGTCCAGGACCCTGAACAAGGCCCGGCGCCTCTTGAAGGCAGCGGATGCCAAGGGGCGCCTGGGCCACTTGTCGGAAGAACAGATGAGGGTCCTGGAACGCATATCCCCAGCGCTCCACGTCCAGGTCCTAGAGAAACAGACCCGTCTGGAGTCGAGCGGTGAGTGTACATGCATCCTGATTGTGAGCAGTGCATGTGCTGATTATTCGGTAGTGTGCAGGTTGCACATCTGTTTGTATGGGGTCGAGTATGGGTGGGGGTGTACAGGGCCGTGGGGCTGACACATGCGAGGGCTGTAATGTGTGAGAGATGGATGGTGCTTGTGTGCGTAGGCTTGCATGCCAAATGCAGTTGTGTGTGCACACATGTTTGGATGAATGTGTATATAAGTAGACATGTCCGTGATGTCACGCATGTATGTTGTTTTCGGCTGCATGTATGAGCACTGTGTACATGTGCATGTGTGTGTATTTGACAAGGGTGCAACAGTGATGCAACATGGATGCATGTGACAGCGGTATGTGGAAGCCTGATTGGCAGATGTGACATGGATGCCCGTCTGAACACTGCGACACTTGGCAGAGGTGTACACATGCATGCAAGTGTGGTGGTGTGTGTACATGTGTGGTGCACTTCCTGTGTTGCATGTGATGTCTGGCTCCCCTTTGGCTGCTCATGCAGTTGTATGTGTAGGGATGGTGGTGGCAGTTGCGATATGGCTGTGGTATGGCTCATGTGTGCGAGTTGTAATGACATGTGTGTTGGGGATTGTGATGACATGTCTGAGGTTTGCCAATGCCACTCATGTGCAACTGTCATGTGTGTATGTGTCCATTGTACAGTGCCCTGATGCCTGTGTTTTGTTTCTCCCTGTCTGCAGCGTCAACTGATGAAGAGGGCGGAGAAGGTGCTGTGGAGCACAGCGGCGGGGATCCCACCACCAGCCGGAGACGCAAGGCCCGGCTCCCCTCCCGTGTTGTCATCTCGTCGGGGAGTGAGGAGTCCGGTGCCGCGTCCCAGGCCGCAGCTGCCGGGGGGAGGTCCAAGAGGCGGAGGTTGGAGTTGGACTCCTCGGCAGCAGAAGGGGCAGCTGGGACCCCACAAGGCCCAACAGGGGAAGATGGCACGGAGTCATCCAGGTTGGTGGGGGGTTTGGTGGAGGAGGAGGCCGTGCAAGCACCAGAGACGGGGTCTGGTGCTAGAGGTGCAGTGCAGGACCAGGGACAGGAGGCAGCACAGGCCCCCGCGGAGGTGCCTGTGTGCAATCCTGTCCCCGATCCTGTCCCTGCATCATCTTGCACCAGCAGGGATGCCTACGTCCAGACCCGTTTTCAGGCAGGGGATGAGCTGACGTCAACTGGCCTTCCTCTGCCTGCGGACGTGGCCATCCAGGTCCAGGTTGAGCCTGTCCTGGCTGGTGTGGCGTTGCGTCAACGGGCCATGCGAGGTGACCTGCAGTCTTTTCATGGAGAGACTGCACGTCATCTCGAATAGCTCGTTGACCACGTCAGCCTGCTGGGACAGGTCACCCAGGCCGGATTCCTCCGTCTGATGGGGCTTGCTCCGACCCCCTCCTCAACTGGACCCCCTACGCGCCAGTCGTCCTCTGTGCCATCTTCCCACCCATCAGTCACCTGGGTGCCCTGTCGTGCTGCCTCTGACGGTGCGGCCAGGCTGGTGGAGGAGGCATCCCTGCCACAGTCGGGAGTCGGATGTCCAGCAGGGGTGGCCATATCTACGACTGCACCCCAGCCGGCGGAGGATGTGCAGGCAGCAGGAGGCAGTGCACGGGCAGAGGCAGAGCAGCAGCAGCAACATGGTGGGAGCCATGAAGGCTCGGGGCCTTCAACATCGGAGGGGCAGGCATCGGCCGGAGGGCAGGAGGACCCAGGACAGAGAGTGTCTTCCGTGTGGCAGCGGTTTCGCCACGCCATAGGTGCGGAGCGGCGGCAGGCGGAAGAGGCGTGGCTCACAATGGTCAGGGCGGAGAACTCCATGCGGAGGGGCCTGAGGCGGGCCGAGTGCCTCGAGGCAATCCGCAGGGGGTTGGAGGAGGACACAGCGTCGTCCCTGCGGACCCTCGGGGCCATGGAACAGGACCCCCTCCGGGACATCAAACAGGAGTTCGATGATGCCCTGGCCCGGAACACCACGGAGTGAGCCGCTGGACTTGCCCGCCGCCTTTGTATATAGTTCTTTAGTTTTAGGTTTCCTTTGTTTGTTCTTATGATTTGGAGTCGACGGACACTGCTCCACTTTTTGTATATAGTTGCATTTTAGTTAGGGTTTTTTGTAGGTTTCCTTTGTTCAGTTGGGCTCATGGACCCTTGGATGTTTTGTACATAGTTCATTGGATTGATTTTATTTTTCATTTGACTTTGGACAACATTTTTTTGGATTAGGATTTGGTGGTTTTATTTTTTTAAACAGACATGCAGCTTATCTTTTTTTCATTCCCATTGTAGTTTGTTTCATTTCTTTTGCATTCTTTTTTTTAATATACAATTTTGTTTTCATACTTCACTGTGTGGTATCATCTGTAAGGATATTTGGCGTGTTACAGTACAGAGTACAGCAATACTGCACAAGTAGCAACATTTTTTTTGCAGCACCACCACCACAAGGGTGCGGTGCATTGCTATATGGGTTAGCAGATTAACAAGGAAAGACAGACTATTCAGTCAAAAACGATTTTAACATATAAGATGAAAAATCTAAGCAAAGATAAGGGATTCTGGACATTGGGGCCACAAATAAAACAAGGGAATTATGCTCACCAAAATACCACCAACCACGTATACCAAATATGCAGGTCTGGGTGCTGAAATAATGCATGTCCATTGTATTATTGTTGCACATGGCCAAATCTGAATACAAAGAGTGATTATTGCTAAGTTATTTTTCGGCGGTAATAAAATACCGTCAGGCCCCAAATCTCCACAAAATACCCTACATATTTATGGTGCGTTGGCCGGGAAAGTGATCACAGAGTACCTACTGGGCGTGGCAAGCGTGTCTCACACTGCCATTTGCACATTAAAGGGAACCCATTTTATAATAGCAGTGTGCCACTAAAAACGAATTTCAGAATGTCACAAAGGGAAACCAATTCTCAGATCTAGTGCAATATTTAGAGGCAAAGTTATTTGCACATGGGAATTGGTCTTCGAATAGTACGTTAGAATGGAGTAACCGCATTCAGGGTGAGGTGCAGAAAGAAAAACTAGACAATATTTTTGCAGAAGGCAGCATAATTCAGGTCTGCCTTACAAGATTATTGAATGCAGCCGATAAAAATGCAGAGAAAGACTGTTTAATACGGCTATGCGGCAAAATATGGTTTATTTTAAACAAGTCCCTGCGAATGCAAGAGAATGATACTCAGCTAATTAACAGGTTAAAGACTGAATTAGATGGGGCAAGTAGAAATCAGGAAATGTTGAGAGCAGAATTGGATGTATGCCAAAAAGACATGCAATTAAAATGCAGAGACTTTGATACTCAGTTATCCAAAAGCAAGAAACAATTTGAAGATAGTGAGCAAGAATTGACACACTTAAAAGCCTTAGTGGATCACATTAGGCAGGATAAAGATGAGGTTGTTTCAGAAATACAGATTTTACAAAAAGAACATTGTGAAAAAGAAGGTGATCTCCAGAGTGCAGAACAAGAAATGATTAAAATGATTCAAGAAAGAGACAAAAGAAATAAAGAGTTCAATGAATGCCAAATGCAAATGTGTGACATGCAGGAGGCGATTAATAAAATGAGCGATGAAAATAATTATTTGCAGAATGAAGCAACCAGACTCCTTAAAAAGTGTAAGGACTTAGAACAGCAAATGTGCATTCCCAGGTCCCAAGAGAGGCGGCAGGGTACCACATTCAATGGAGTGGAGGTGAATTCTAGCTCTGCCCAAAGAGCTAGTGCCCCAGTGACAGGGCCGGTGACTGAACTCGGTTGCAGAGCCCTTGGGGGATTTGATACTCCCATTGGGGGCAGTCACCAATCTCATACACCTGAAAACAGGATTGACTCACAAAATAGTGCAATTCCATGTATTGCAACAAGTAGCCCCATAAAAATAATGAAATCCATTAAAGCCCTGATCAAACCATTTAAAAAGGGAGGTGAATGCTGCATTGAGGATCACCTAGAAGCGGTGCATGACATTTTTAAAGCACTCCAGATACCTAAGGACCAGTACAGACAATATTTTCATTTAACTTTAGATGCCCCGATGGCCAGCATCATAAGGGGATTAAATGAACAGCAGAATATGACATGGCTGAAGTTTGAAAAAGAAATTAGGCGTCATTTTTCTCCTTTTCAGTCATTGCAGGAGGCAAAGAAAGTCGCGTACACTATTACTGCTGGACCTAATACATCACCTCGCCAATTTTTACAAGACTTAAAAAGAGCATTCTCTCGCTTTGATGTATCTTTTGACTCAAATTCCAATGAGTTTAAAACCGCATACTTCTATGGGCTACAGAAAGACATCATATCCCAATTGGTCCGTGAATTTGACCGTGACAAGTCCCTTGAATGGATTGTACATCAAAGCACAAAGCTATATGAGGTACTCTATTGTCAGGGTAGAGAAAGTGATAAAATGAAAGATACTAGGCCTAAATCTAAAGAACCCTCAGCCACAGTAATGGAAATCAGGTCAGCCAAAATGTCCCTTGAGTCTGCTCAAAGCCAAGGTAAAAATAATGTGACACCTGAACAAAGGGGTAATCAACAAAGATCGCCATTTCCTGTACCAATGTTCCAATCACATGATCCTAGTAATAGAGAGAGCTACATCAGCCCTAGATATTTAGGAGATAGACCCCGGGTAAGATACCGGTCTGATATGGCAGGTATGAACAATAACCAGAGACAAAATCAAGATCAAAGAAACGATGGTCCCTACCAGTCATTGGGGACACAGAGTAGGTTTGATCCCAACACCATGATATATGGTAATCAGGATAGGCCCCGATATGTGGATCGATTTACTGATAATGGAAATCAACATAGGGGCCAGTACCCACAATCTGAGAGACAGGACATGAGGCAAAACGTGAACTACAGTCCACGCCAGTACAATGATTCCCCACCAGGGGACTATAATCAAAGGATGGGTGCAACCCGCTCCCCTCCACAAATAAATCAAGAGTTCAGAAACCATTCCAACCGGTATCAATCACCTGAGAGGTATCAGAATAGATCCAATCAGGGGGAAAACAACCAATATCGACCTAGGCCACAGAAAGAGGATCCTAGAGAGATGGAAAGGTTCCAGTGCCTTGAGGCCCAAGTGAAAATGTTAGCTGAGCAAATAGGAAAGCTCTATACAGCGCAAAAACAACCTTCCAAAGAGGGGGCTGATGGCCATAGCAATGACCGGGGGGCTTCCGAAAAGTGACTAAGTACTCATGATAATCGCAGTGCCAAAATGACAGATTGCTCTGATATAATTTTGCATGACAACTCTGAGGTGACTAATGGATTAAAAATGAAAGTACCAGTAAATGAAATTGTGATAGAAAGTGCAAATACTTCTAAAAAAGAGGTACGGTTTAACTTAGAGCTAAATAAAACAGTAAAGATTTGCACAAATGAAAAAGAAACATTAGGAATTCCAAAAGAACAAAGGGACAGATTTAAGAAAAATGACTCATGCATGGGGAATACCAGTGAACAGGGAGTAAGTGGGGATGCCATAGCTCCTTCCCTGGGCAAGCAAAACAATGACCAAACACAGACAGAAAAAGGAAATACTCACAAGGAGGGTACAAGTCAATCACCTGAAAAATTCTTTGAGCCACATAGGCTGAAAGGGCTGGTATTACACTAAATGATCACAAATGCACAGAATTAAAAAATGACAAATTGCTGAATGATGTTGTTACACATGTTCAGTTGGGAGGTTGTAATGTGGTCTCTGATGTTACCCAGATGGATGGGCGAACAGTGGCCACACTCAAAAAAACTTCTGATCATGGAGAAATGAATAAAATATCTCGCACAGAAATGGGTAAAAAGGAGGGAAAAATGTCTTTTCATTTACCAATGTGCTTAGCCAAAAGTGAAAAAGACCTGAGAAAGGTGAGCCCTGAAATCAGTAAGAATTCACATTTCTTATGTGTATTAGAGGAAGTTGAGGACAGATATTATGCACCCATCACTGTAGAAGAAAAATGCCACACCTTCGCTATGATTGACACGGGCGCACAGGCCACAATTATGTCCAAGGAGCTGGTAAAGAGTATCAATGAAGGGAGGCCTCCACAGAGTCAGATCACAGTGAAGGCAAATCAAGGCCCAGTGCATAACTTTAATGGGGAGGAGGTGCCCATCATAGGTGTAACTGAGGTTGACATAAAAATAGGAAAGCACAGAATGAAACAAGAGGTATTGATCACATCTATTTGTGAAATTCCATTTCTGATGGGGACAGATTGCCTGAAAAGATTGTCTCCTCTCATAGATGGGGTGAATGGAGTGCTGTGGTCCTTAACCAAAAAACCATTGAGGCCTAAGAAACTAAAATCACAAAACAGCAATATAAAAGAATGTCACACCGTTGCCAAAACAAATGATGCTGTGGAGGTATATCTCCAGAATAGCTGCATACCTAGTGTCACTGTTATATTAATGTGTCAAGACAAAGATCAGAGCGACAATGAAAAACTACCTGTACAAATATACTTGGACCCAAGGAAAGATTGGCAGACTGCTATAGATGAGCACACATTACGTTTTTACTTAAAAGAGAATACATGCAAACAGAATATTGTTCCTAAAACAGATTCAGAAAAACACATTACCACTCTGGCAGAAATACACATGGAAGATGAGCAACCATGGGTTCACGTTGGTATAAATGATTATCTTAAAACAATAAAAGCCACTTTAGCGCTTGAACATGAAAGGAGTTTCATTAATGAGAAATTGTTGCAAAAAATTATGGAGAGGGAAGAAATCCCGAAATTTAGAATTAAAAACCAATATGTTTCTGGGTTGGACAGTCCAGACTTTGAAAACCGAATTACAGGCAGATGCATGCTTAAAATTAGCATTGGGCAGAAAACAATTTACCATAATGTATGGATAGTGAATGGAGCACAAAATGAATTTTACATGGGCAATGACATCATGCACAGAATGTGTATGGTGTTAGATTTCCTTAATCAAAAAATATGGTCACGCCTAGGTGGGCCGGCACCTGAATTTGAAGACAAAAGAAGGGCTTATCATTGTGCACAACTGGTTCCTTATGCAGTCGAATTACAAATGAGGAAAGATACTATTATTCCTGCATTTACAAAACAGTTTGCAATAACACTGAAATGCAAAAATGGACAGCAGATGAAAGGCTCTGATGCATTTGTATGCCTGAATGAATCCATAAAACAGCAAGGCCTGGATTATGAATACATTCCATTGGTAGACATTGGTGAGGGATCTGTAAAAATCATGGTAAATAATAAAGGTTGTCAGGATATTCATTTAGAGGAAAACTCCCCATTAGGAATGGCCATACAAAAATCACATTATACGGCAGATTTAAATAACATGGTGATTGGGAATATTCCTGAAAAATATGTAGATGCCAAGGGCGAGTTGCCAGAACACCTGGACTCTCAGCCCAAAGGAATATTTAAAATTCATTCTGTGTATCCTTATGATTCAAATGAGACAGTGTGCTGCCATCAAGAGGATTGCATAATATTCAATTTAAATGAAAATGAAACAGGAAATCAGCCCATTGAAGTGGAAGCTGATATGCCAAAATATTTAAAAGTGGCAGCTCTACAAAAAGACACAGCCACACAGTTAGAGGAAAGCGCTGAGATTCCTTTACCAGAAGAGTTTCCAGAATTTTCCAGAATGGTAGAAGAGCAGATCTCCTTAGCGGATGCATGTGACAGCGATGGGGATCGAAACGACCTGAGGGAAATATTTATGGAGTTTAAGGATGTATTTGCAAAAGATGCTTATGATTGTGGTTTAACTGATTTACATGTGGCCACACTACCAGAAGGTTGTAGCAGAAATCCAGTGTTTGTACGCCAGTATAGACTACCGCTGGCGTGTTTAGAATCATTGGCAGAGATTATTAAAAATTTGGAATCACGGGGAATAATTAGGCCCATTCATAGCACATCCAATACGCCTATTTTAGGTGTGTTAAAGCCAAATGGTCAATGGCGGCTGTGTGCAGACTTAAGAGAGTTAAATAAAAGAGTACCAGTATCTAGATGGCCACTACCATTCATTGATCAGGGCCTAGCTCAGATACATGGTTCAAATGTATTTACCACATTAGATCTCACATCTGGATATTGGTGTGTGCCATTGGCAGAGGAGATACAACACCTATTTTCCTTTACATTTGACAGGACTCAATATGCCTGGCTTAGAGCTCCGTTCGGGTACATCAATAGTGGGAGTGAATTTGGCATATTTTTGAGAAAGGCCATGCCGGATGCAGCGGAAAGAGGAACAATAGTTTATGTGGATGATGTCCTGATAAAAAATGAAAGCCTTAAAAGCCATTTTGATGAAATAAGACATATACTTGGCCAATTGCAGAAAGCAGGCGCCAAAGTATCTTTGCAAAAAGCACAATGGTGCAAGAAAAAAGTGAACTTTCTAGGGCATGAAGTGACTGAACATGGGCTAAATCCACAAAGGAAGAAAATAGAGGCCATACAAAGATTAAAAGATCCTAAAAATGTGAAAGGAGTAAAAAGTTTATTAGGGATGACAGGCTATAACAGAAAGTTCATTGAGAATTATGCAGAAATCACTCAACCATTGACTAAACTGCTTAAACTAAATACTCCCTGGAGATGGGAAAGAGAGCAGTCTGATGCAGTGGCTAGATTGAAGGAATGTCTTGTAAAGGCACCATGTTTAGCATACCCCATAAAGGACAGGGATTTCTTTATAGAAATAGGCTTTTCTGAACATTGTATGTCAGCAGTGTTATCACAAAAACACGATTTGAATCACAAAACCATTGCCTATGCAAGTAAGGCATTTTCCCAAGTTGAAATGAAATTTAATGAATGTGAGAAGGCCCTATTAACCACTGTGTGGGCGCTACAACATTTTCGCCCCATTGTTCAGGGAGAAAAGGTGATTATTGAAACAAATCATCAACCTTTGCAATTTTTAGAGAGTAAAAGAATTAGATCAGGCAATCTAGCGCAATCCAGAATCACTTCATGGACGCTGGCATTACAAGGTTTTCCCGTAGAAGTGAGATATGGACAAAATAAAAAGAGCCCAATTGCTCAAGGGTTAGCTGACTTACATGACTGTGCAGCTGAACAAATAACAAATGAAATGGATGTGGAAGCTAGTTTACAGGAATTTGAACAATCACCACACAAAGCTTTTGATGAAAAAACATGCAAGGATTTGCCAACTGTATATGTGGACGGTTGTGCTTTTCACATTGAAAATGACAATAATAAACAATTAGTGGCAGGAATAGGAAATGTCTGGTTGAAATGTGAAGGCGTTCCTAGTATAGGGATGAGGATTGGAGATAGGAGCAGTCAGGTGGCGGAATTGGCAGCCATCTATAAAGCAATTGCTACTGCAGTTGATAAAAAGTTCAGTGAAATTGTCCTGGTGACTGATTCTGACTATGCACGGAATAGCTTTGTGGAGTATTTGCCTGGTTGGAAAGCAAGAGGCATGGTTACATACAACAAAAAGCCACTTAAACATGGAAAAATGATACAAGCCATAGACAAATTGGTGTCAGAAAATAATTTAACAATATACTGGAGAAAAATTCGTGGGCATTTAAAAACACCAGGAGAGGATAAGGAGGGAAATGATAAGGCAGACCATCTGGCTAAGATTGGGGCTGTGATGGGAGAATTGCTACCTATTGATTATTTAATGGGTGAAATACAAATTGATGCAGTCACACGTTCTAAAGCACCAAAGGAGGTAGATCAACCGGTGGTGCAGTGGAGTCATGACACGCCAGACCAAGACTTGATTGAGGCACAAAAGGATGATCAAATTTTGGGAATCTATTATAATCATTTGATAGATCCTGAACAAAATCCTGTAACAGAAAAAGATTGTATGGGAAAAGAAGAGTTGAGGGTGTTATTAAAGAACAAAACACGAATTAGATTACAGGATGGACTCATGATTAGAGAGTCCATAACAGGGCAAATACAGTGGGTAGTACCCCTTTCATTCAGAGGACTAATGCTACACCATGCACATGATGCCATAACTGCAGGCCATAGAGGTTCACAAAAAACATTAGAAATACTAAAAGATTATGCTTACTGGCCTCATATGTCCCAAGATGTGGAATTATATACTAGAGGATGTCTAGTATGCGCCCAATTTAAACCTGCTTCACCAATGCACAGAGCACCATTGATGAAAAGAGGCCTGACTCTCCCATGGTCAGACTTGCAAATAGACTATGTAGGTCCTTTAAAAAGGTCGAGCAGGGGACACCGTTATATTTTGAGTGTGGAATGTTTGATGTCAAAGTGGATTGAATGCATTCCTGCACCAGATTGTAGTGCGCAAACAGCAGCCACATTGCTGGTGAACCATGTGTTCTCAAGGTTTGGGTTGCCACAAAGAATTGAGTCAGACAGAGGAAGTCATTTCACAAGTGCTCTAATGAGTAAGGTATGGCAAATACTAGGTGTGAAAAGGAAACTACATATCGCATATCGGGCGGCGTCTTCAGGTACAGTTGAAAGAAGCAATAGGTCTGTTGTGGATATTTTAAAGAAATTTGTGGCAGAAGCAGGTTCCAGCTGGGATTTGCGTTTACCATTGGTTCTGATGGCAATCAGGTCGACTCCTGCCAAAGCAACAGGTGTTAGCCCCCATGAGGTCTTAACAGGTAGGAAAATGGTGTTACCACAACACCTACTATACAGAACACATGAGCAAACTCTAGTGAGTGCATCCACGGTTCATGAATATATTGATGAACTGAGGAGGCATTTGCAACATGCATTTGCTTTTGTGCAGAGAAATCTGGAAAGAGCTGCTGACAGTGCAAAGTCATATTATGATAAAAAGACATCAGTAAAGGAATACAGTGTAGGGGATCAGGTGTACAAGTTTCATTTTGGAAAAAATAAACAGAAAAATTCTAAATTTCTAGCAGCCTGGCAGGGGCCATTTCGAATTATAGATAAAGTCTCTCCTGTAGTGTATAAAATTTTGAAAAATGAAGGTGAAACAGCAATAGAGCAGTTTGTCCATGTAAATCAAATCAAACCATGCCATCCCAGACATGAGATCAGGCAGCTTGAGCATGTAGAAACAGATAGAGTCCCTTGAGAAAATAAATGAGTACAATCAGGAGGCAGTGACAAAGAAGTTAAAAAGTTGAGTGTTATGATGGCACATAAACACTGTAGTATATGTAAAATATATAATATAAAATAAATAAATAAATAAATAAATAAATAAATAAATGCACATATAATGGAAGCTCATGGTTGGTGTGCAGAGAGAAAGTGTATTAAATATTGAATGCTGTTTTATATGTGTTTGTTTTCTTTTAACTTGTGTTTAATTTCAGAAAAAAAAAAAAGAAAAGAAATATTTTTACCAAGCATGTTTTATTTTTGGCAAAAGGATGAAGTTAGTATTGTGCTATGTACTTAATCTGTTTATTTTCTATTTTGATTTAGACAATTAACATTATTTGGTCGGAGGTTCCGGGATCAGAGGCCACGGGAGACGATGGAGTCCTGGAGTCCCCTGGATGAAGACCAAAAGATGCCTGCCTCCAGGTGGAGGTGAAGACAAAATAACCGGAATGCCAAAAGAGATGACTACTGTGGATTCAAGATTGCCAAGATGAAAGAGTACTCGAATGAACCGAATAACATCGCTGCTCGGGACATACCAAAAGAGACAAAACAAAAGTTCCGGCATATGAAGTTCCACGTATGCCACTTCCACTGAGAAGGCAAATGTGGAACATTTTATGAACTGATGGACTCAGATGAAATGTTGATTGCAAATTTTCATTGATGCACATGAATATTCATTTTGTTGGATTGCTATATTGTAAAAAAAAAAAATAGAACAAGTTGTTTTTAGGAATTGGCTTGGATTATAGCCAAGTTCTAAAAACAAAAGGAGGGTATATGTAAGGATATTTGGCGTGTTACAGTACAGAGTACAGCAATACTGCACAAGTAGCAAAATTTTTTTTGCAGCACCACCACCACAAGGGTGCGGTGCATTGCTATATGGGTTAGCAGATTAACAAGGAAAGACAGACTATTCAGTCAAAAACGATTTTAACATATAAGATGCAAATCTATTTTTACAGTTAAAAGCACACGTGTTCATTTAAAAATGCACACTATTTTTCACCTGAAATGCCTATATTGCTAGAGACACATTTGAAAATTAACAGCTAACCTATTAACCATTAACCTGACTAATAAAACCTTATTTTAATATAACTCACTAATAAAATGTGTTCTCCACTGCAGAATTAGGCATACTCTGAAAACCATTTAAATGTGTGTGCAGATTTTTCTCTTCTCTTCTCTGCCTGATTCTCCGTGTTTTTGTGCACAGTAACTGCAGGAAGGAGGAAGTCAGATTTGCAACAATTGCAAATGTATAAGCGAAGCTATTGTTGAAGAGTAGGAGGATGAGAGATGATGGATTTCATTGGGACACGTCATACAGAGGGCTGAGAGGAAAGTTTTAGTGGGCAGTATCAGGGAAAAAGACAGGCAGACATCTTTCTGCACTACTGGGGAGAGGACCTGGCTGTGGGGTCCTGACTGAATGCAGATTCCGGTGTCCTGCTGCAGTCGAGGCTGGGGAGAGCTGAAAGAAAAACCTTTCAACTGGCTGAGGCATTCCTATCTGAAAAAGCTGAGAATTCCAGGCAATGACCCCGGCTTGAGAAGGCAAGCGTTCCTTTTTGCTGGAGTTAATCCAAGAGAGCCACATTCACAAAGAGAACAACTGAAGAACACTCAGATAAGGTAATTACCTAAGCGTGGGAGCCGGGTGTGTGCACGAAAATATGCAGTCAGTGTAGGATTCCTGTGCGTGTCTTAATCAAATACCAATGTTGCAATTTGAGTTCTGTTCTCCGCCACGCTCTTTGCAGTGTGACATAGAAAATGCTTTTACTGTACCATTTTATTTATTTCTGTAAAGAATGAGATCATGTCTAAATGCAACTTTTATAATACAGAAAATATTTGAAAACAGACGGGTGGTTTATTTTCTATTTACCATTACAATGCCAATGATGTGGGGAGATTTTTAAACAGTGCAATGGTCATTTTAAGACAGATGTGTGCATGTCAGAATCAGTATGAATAATTGTGAGTAACTGTAGCATAACTTGTTGGAGGTACATGAGCCAACGGGAAGAGAGACTCTCTGAACATAGCTCCCTACCGTATATAAGGTAGTGGAAATTACCACAAGACTACCACATATAGCTCTCTGTCGTAAATAAGTCAGTGAGTTCGCCCATGGTGGCACACCAACACTATCACTGCAAATGTGGTATTCCTAGAATGCAGGTCTGAGGTCTCTCTAGTGATCACACGAAAAATCTAAGCAAAGATAAGGGATTCTGGACATTGGGGCCACAAATAAAACAAGGGAATTATGCTCACCAAAATACCACCAACCACGTATACCAAATATGCAGGTCTGGGTGCTGAAATAATGCATGTCCATTGTATTATTGTTGCACATGGCCAAATCTGAATACAAAGAGTGATTATTGCTAAGTTATTTTTCGGCGGTAATAAAATACCGTCAGGCCCCAAATCTCCACAAAATACCCTACACATCTCATTGGTTTCATGCATGTCATGTTGGGTGTTTTCCCATTCAATTGCAACCATTGTGTGTGACGGACATGGGTTCATTAGCTTTATGAACATTGGGGGTGTAACATGTAATTTCCATTTCCATGTGGGTGAATGGGTTACTTGGTAGGGCTTTTTGGCTGTGGAGGCTGACCATAACGCACATGATTGGGGATTGTGAGGACCTGGTGGGGGCTGCCCATGGTTGCTGGGGGGTGGGGGTGGGTGGGAGACATGAGTGCGGGCCTGGTGGTGCTGCCCCTGCACTGCTGGGGGGTGGGGGTGGGTGGGAGACATGAGTGGGGGCCTGGTGGAGGCTGCCCCTGGATGCTGGGGGGTGGGTGGGTGGAAGACATGAGTGGGGGCCTGGTGGTGCTGCCCCTGGATGCTGGGGGGTGGGGGGGTGGGAGACATGAGTGGGGGCCTGGTGGAGGGTGCCCATGGTGGCTGGGGGGTGGGGGTGGGTGGGAGACATGAGTGGGGGCCTGGTGGAGGGTGCCCCTGCACTGCTGGGGGGTGGGGGTGGTGGGAGACATGAGTGGGGGCCTGGTGGAGGCTGCCCCTGGATGCTGGGAGGTGGGGGGTGGGAGACATGAGTGGGGGCCTGGTGGGGGCTGCCCATGGTGGCTGGGGGGTGGGGGTGGGTGGGAGACATGAGTGGAGGCCTGGTGGAGGGTGCCCATGGTGGCTGGGGGATGGGGGTGGGTGGGAGACATGAGTGGGGGTCTGGTGGAGGCTGCCTCTGGATGCTGGGGGGTGGGGGTGTAGGGGGAGATGAGTGGGGGCCTGGTGGTGCTGACCCTGCACTGCTGGGGGTGGGGGGGTGGGAGACATACGTGGGGGCCTGGTGGAGGCTGCCCCTGGATGCTGGGGGGTGGGGGGGAGACATGAGTGGGGGCCTGGTGGAGGGTGCCCATGGTGGCTGGGGGGTGGGGGTGGGTGGGAGACATGGGTGGGGGCCTGGTGGAGGGTGCCCCTGCACTGCTGGGGGGTGGGGGTGGTGGGAGACATGAGTGGGGGCCTGGTGGAGGGTGCCCCTGCACTGCTGGGGGGTGGGGGTGGTGGGAGACATGAGTGGGGGCCTGGTGGGGGCTGCCCATGGTGGCTGGGGGGTGGGGGTGGGTGGGAGACATGGGTGGGGGCCTGGTGGAGGGTGCCAATGGTGGCTGGGGGGTGGGGGTGGGTGGGAGACATGAGTGGGGGCCTGGTGGAAGCTGCCCCTGGATGCTGGGGGGTGGTGGTGCAGGGGGACATGAGTGGGGGCCTGGTGGTGCTGCCCCTGCACTGCAGGGGTTGGGGGGGGTGGGAGACATGAGTGGGGGCCTGGTGGAGGGTGCCCCTGCTGGCTGGGGGGTGGGGGTGGTGGGAGACATGAGTAGGGGCCTAGTGGAGGGTGCCCCTGCACTGCTGGGGGGTGGGGGTGGTGGGAGACATGAGTGGGGGCCTGGTGGGGGCTGCCCATGGTGGCTGGGGGGTGGGGGTGGGTGGGAGACATGGTTGGGGGCCTGGTGGAGGGTGCCCCTGCACTGCTGGGGGGTGGGGGTGGTGGGAGACATGAGTGGGGGCCTGGTGGAGGGTGCCCCTGCACTGCTGGGGGGTGGGGGTGGTGGGAGACATGAGTGGGGGCCTGGTGGGGGCTGCCCATGGTGGCTGGGGGGTGGGGGTGGGTGGGAGACATGGGTGGGGGCCTGGTGGAGGCTGCCCATGGTGGCTGGGGGGTGGGGGTGGTGGGAGACATGAGTGGGGGACTGGTGGGGGCTGCCCATGGTGGCTGGGGGGTGGGGGTGGGTGGGAGACATGAGTGGAGGCCTGGTGGAGGCTGCCCATGGTGGCTGGGGGGTGGGGGTGGTGGGAGACATGAGTGGGGGCCTGGTGGGGGCTGCCCATGGTGGCTGGGGGTGGGATGGGTGGGAGACATGAGTGGGGGCCTGGTGGAGGGTGCCCATGGTGGCTTGGGGGTGGGGGTGGGTGGGAGACATGTGTGGAGGCCTGGTGGAGGCTGCCCATGGTGGCTGGGGGTGGGTGGGAGACATGAGTGGGGGCCTGGTGGGGGCTGCCCATGGTGGCTGGGGGGTGGGGGTGGGTGGGAGACATGGGTGGGGGCCTGGTGGAGGGTGCCCCTGCACTGCTGGGGGGTGGGGGGGTGGGAGACATGAGTGGGGGCCTGGTGGAGGGTGCCCATGGTGGCTGGGGGGTGGGGGTGGGTGGGAGACATGGGTGGGGGCCTGGTGGAGGGTGCCCCTGCACTGCTGGGGGTGGGGGTGGTGGGAGACATGAGTGGGGGCCTGGTGGAGGGTGCCCCTGCACTGCTGGGGGGTGGGGGTGGTGGGAGACATGAGTGGGGGCCTGGTGGGGGCTGCCCATGGTGGCTGGGGGGTGGGGGTGGGTGGGAGACATGGGTGGGGGCCTGGTGGAGGGTGCCCATGGTGGCTGGGGGTGGGGGTGGGTGGGAGACACGAGTGGGGGCCTGGTGGAGGCTGCCCCTGGATGCTGGGGGGTGGGGCTGCAGGGGGACATGAGTGGGGGCCTGGTGGTGCTGCCCCTGCACTGCAGGGGGGTAGGGGGGGTGGGAGACATGAGTGGGGGCCTGGTGGAGGGTGCCCCTGCTGGCTGGGGGGTGGGGGTGGTGGGAGACATGAGTGGGGGCCTGGTGGAGGGTGCCCCTGCTGGCTGGGGGGTGGGGGTGGTGGGAGACATGAGTGGGGGCCTGGTGGAGGGTGCCCATGGTGGCTGGGGGGTGGGAGTGGGTGGGAGACATGGATGGGGGCCTGGTGGAGGGTGCCCCTGCACTGCTGGGGGGTGGGGGTGGTGGGAGACATGAGTGGGGGCCTGGTGGAGGGTGCCCATGGTGGCTGGGGGGTGGGGGTGGGTGTGAGACATGAGTGGAGGCCTGGTGGAGGCTGCCCATGGTGGCTGGGGGTGGGTGGGAGACATGAGTGGGGGCCTGGTGGGGGCTGCCCATGGTGGCTGGGGGGTGGGGGTGGGTGGGAGACATGGGTGGGGGCCTGGTGGAGGGTGCCCCTGCACTGCTGGGGGGTGGGGGTGGGTGTGAGACATGAGTGGAGGCCTGGCGGAGGCTGCCCATGGTGGCTGGGGGTAGGTGGGAGACATGAGTGGGGGCCTGGTGGGGGCTGCCCATGGTGGCTGGGGGGTGGGGGTGGGTGGGAGACATGGGTGGGGGCCTGGTGGAGGGTGCCCCTGCACGTCTGGGGGGTGGGGGTGGTGGGAGACACGAGTGGGGGACTGGTGGAGGGTGCCCCTGCACTGCTGGGGGGTGGGGGGTGGGAGAAATGAGTGGGGGCCTGGTGGAGGGTGCCCATGGTGACTGGGGGGTGGGGGTGGGTGGGAGACATGGGTGGGGGCCTGGTGGAGGGTGCCCCTGCACTGCTGGGGGGTGGGGGTGGTGGGAGACACGAGTGGGGGCCTGGTGGAGGGTGCCCCTGCACTGCTGGGGGGTGGGGGTGGTGGGAGACATGAGTGAGGGCCTGGTGGGGGCAGCCCATGGTGGCTGGGGGGTGGGGGTGGGTGGGAGACATGGGTGGGGGCCTGGTGGAGGGTGCCCATGGTGGCTGGGGGGTGGGGGTGGGTGGGAGACATGAGTGGGGGCCTGGTTGAGGCTGCCCCTGGATGCTGGGGGGTGGGGGTGCAGGGGGACATGAGTGGGGGCCTGGTGGTGCTGCCCCTGCACTGCGGGGGGGTTGGGGTGGTGGGAGGCATGAGTGGGGGCCTGGTGGAGGGTGCCCCTGCTGGCTGGGGAGTGGGGGTGGTGGGAGACATGAGTGGGGGCCTGGTGGAGGGTGCCCCTGCTGGCTGGGGGGTGGGGGTGGTGGGAGACATGAGTGGGGGCCTGGTGGAGGGTGCCCATGGTGGCTGGGGGTGGGGGTGGGTGGGAGACATGGGTGGGGGCCTGGTGGAGGGTGCCCCTGCACTGCTGGGGGGTGGGGGTGGTGGGAGACATGAGTGGGGGCCTGGTGGAGGGTGCCCATGGTGGCTTGGGGGTGGGGGTGGGTGTGAGACATGAGTGGAGGCCTGGTGGAGGCTGCCCATGGTGGCTGGGGGTGGGTGGGAGACATGAGTGGGGGCCTGGTGGGGGCTGCCCATTGTGGCTGGGGGGTGGGGGTGGGTGGGAGACATGGGTGGGGGCCTGGTGGAGGGTGCCCCTGCACTGCTGGGGGGTGGGGGGGTGGGAGACATGAGTGGGGGCCTGGTGGAGGGTGCCCATGGTGGCTGGGGGGTGGGGGTGGTGGGAGACATGAGTGGGGGCCTGGTGGAGGGTGCCCCTGCGCTGCTGGGGGGTGGGGGGTGGGAGACATGAGTGGGGGCCTGGTGGAGGGTGCCCCTGCTGGCTGGGGGCTGGGGGTGGTGGGAGACATGAGTGGGGGCCTGGTGGAGGGTGCCCATGGTGGCTGGGGGGTGGGGGTGGGTGGGAGACATGGGTGGGGGCCTGGTGGAGGGTGCCCCTGCACTGCTGGGGGGTGGGGGTGGTGGGAGACATGGGTGGGGGCCTGGTGGAGGGTGCCCCTGCACTGCTGGGGGGTGGGGGTGGTGGGAGACATGAGTGGGGGCCTGGTGGGGGCTGCCCATGGTGGCTGGGGGGTGGGGGTGGGTGGGAGACATGGTTGGGGGCCTGGTGGAGGCTGCCCATGGTGGCTGGGGGGTGGGGGTGGTGGGAGACATGAGTGGGGGCCTGGTGGGGGCTGCCCATGGTGGCTGGGGGGTGGGGGTGGGTGGGAGACATGAGTGGGGGCCTGGTGGAGGCTGCCCCTGGTGGCTGGGGGGTGGGGGTGGTGGGAGACATGAGTGGGGGCCTGGTGGAGGGTGCCCCTGCACTGCTGGGGGGTGGTGGTGATAGGGGACATGGGTGGTGGCCTGGTGGAGGCTGCCCCTGGTGGCTGGGGGGTGGGGGTGGTGGGAGACATGAGTGGTGGCCTGGTGGAGGCTGCCCCTGCTGGCTGGGGGGTGGGGGTGGTAGGAGACATGAGTGGGGGCCTGGTGGAGGCTGCCCCTGCAGGCTGGGGGGTGGGGGTGGTGGGAGACATGAGTGGGGGCCTGGTGGAGGGTGCCTCTGCTGACTGGGGGGTGGGGGTGGTGGGAGACATGGGTGGGGGCCTGGTGGTGGGTGCCTCGGTGGCTGGGGGGTGGGGGTGGTGGGAGACATGAGTGGGGGCCTGGTGGAGGGTGCCCCTGCACTGCTGGGGGGTGGTGGTGATAGGGAACATGGGTGGTGGCCTGGTGGAGGCTGCCCCTGGTGGCTGGGGGGTGGGGGTGGTGGGAGACATGAGTGGTGGCCTGGTGGAGGCTGCCCCTGCTGGCTGGGGGGTGGGGGTGGTGGGAGACATGAGTGGGGGCCTGGTGGAGGCTGCCCCTGCTGGCTGGGGGGTGGGGGTGGTGGGAGACATGAGTGGGGGCCTGGTGGAGGGTGCCCCTGCTGGCTGGGGGGTGGGGGTGGTGGGAGACATGGGTGGGGGCCTGGTGGTGGGTGCCCCTGGTGGCTGGGGGGTGGGGGTGGTGGGAGACATGAGTGGGGGCCTGGTGGAGGGTGCCCCTGCACTGCTGGGGGGTGGTGGTGATAGGGGACATGGGTGGTGGCCTGGTGGAGGCTGCCCCTGGTGGCTGGGGGGTGGGGTTGGTGGGAGACATGAGTGGTGGCCTGGTGGAGGCTGCCCCTGCTGGCTGGTGGGTGGGGGTGGTGGGAGACATGAGTGGGGGCCTGGTGGAGGCTGCCCCTGCTGGCTGGGGGGTGGGGGTGGTGGGAGACATGAGTGGGGACCTGGTGGAGGGTGCCCCTGCTGGCTGGGGGGTGGGGGTGGTGGGAGACATGAGTGGGGGCCTGGTGGAGGCTGCCCCTGGTGGCTGGGGGGGTGGGGGTGGTGGGAGACATGAGTGGGGGCCTGGTGGAGGGTGCCCCTGCACTGCTGTGGGGTGGTTGTGATAGGGGACATGGGTGGGGGCCTGGTGGAGGCTGCCCCTGCACTGCTGGGGGGGTGGTGATAGGGGACATGGGTGGGGGCCTGGTGGAGGCTGCCCATGGTGGCTGGCGGGAGGGGGTGGGTGGAAGACATGAGTGGGGGCCTGGTGGAGGGTGCCCCTGCACTGCTGGGGGTGGGGGTGGGTGGGAGACATGAGTGGGGGCCTGGTGGAGGCTGCCCCTGGATGCTGGGGGGTGGGGGTGCAGGGGGACATGAGTGGGGGCCTGGTGGTGCTGCCCCTGCACTGCTGGGGGGTGGAGGGGGTGGGAGACATGAGTGGGGGCCTGGTGGAGGGTGCCCCTGCTGGCTGGGGGATGGGGGTGGTGGGAGACATGGGTGGGGGCCTGGTGGTGGGTGCCCCTGGTGGCTGGGGGGTGGGGGTGGTGGGAGTCATGAGTGGAGGCCTGGTGGAGGGTGCCCCTGCACTGCTGGGGGGGTGGTGATAGGGGACATGGGTGGTGGCCTGGTGGAGGCTGCCCCTGGTGGCTGGGGGGTGGGGGTGGTGGGCGACATGAGTGGTGGCCTGGTGGAGGCTGCCCCTGCTGGCTGGGGGGTGGGGGTGGTGGGAGACATGAGTGGGGGCCTGGTGGAGGGTGCCCCTGCTGGCTGGGGGGTGGGGGTGGTGGGAGACATGAGTGGGGGCCTGGTGGAGGCTGCCCCTGGTGGCTGGGGGCTGGGAGTGGTGGGAGACATGAGTGGGGGCCTGGTGGAGGGTGCCCCTACACTGCTGGGCGGTGGGGGTGGGTGGGAGACATGAGTGGGGGCCTGGTGGAGGCTGCCCCTGGTGGCTGGGGGGGTGGGGGTGGTGGGAGACATGAGTGGGGGCCTGGTGGAGGGTGCCCCTGCACTGCTGTGGGGTGGTTGTGATAGGGGACATGGGTGGGGGCCTGGTGGAGGCTGCCCCTGCACTGCTGGGGGGGGTGGTGATAGGGGACATGGGTGGGGGCCTGGTGGAGGCTGCCCATGGTGGCTGGGGGGAGGGGGTGGGTGGAAGACATGTGTGGGGGCCTGGTGGAGGGTGCCCCTGCACTGCGGGGGGGTGGGGGTGGGTGGGAGACATGAGTGGGGGCCTGGTGGAGGCTGCCCCTGGATGCTGGGGGGTGGGGGTGCAGGGGGACATGAGTGGGGGCCTGGTGGTGCTGCCCCTGCACTGCTGGGGGGTGGAGGGGGTGGGAGACATGAGTGGGGGCCTGGTGGAGGCTGCCCCTGCTGGCTGGGGGGTGGGGGTGGTGGGAGACATGGGTGGGGGCCTGGTGGTGGGTGCCCCTGGTGGCTGGGGGGTGGGGGTGGTGGGAGTCATGAGTGGAGGCCTGGTGGAGGGTGCCCCTGCACTACTGGGGGGGTGGTGATAGGGGACATGGGTGGTGGCCTGGTGGAGGCTGCCCCTGCTGGCTGGGGGGTGGGGGTGGTGGGAGACATGAGTGGGGGCCTGGTGGAGGGTGCCCCTGCTGGCTGGGGGGTTGGGGTGGTGGGAGACATGAGTGGGGGCCTGGTGGAGGCTGCCCCTGGTGGCTGGGGGCTGGGAGTGGTGGGAGACATGAGTGGGGGCCTGGTGGAGGGTGCCCCTACACTGCTGGGCGGTGGGAGTGGGTGGGAGACATGAGTGGGGGCCTGGTGGAGGCTGCCCCTGGATGCTGGGGGGTGGGGGTGCAGGGGGACATGAGTGGGGGCCTGGTGGTGCTGCCCCTGCACTGCTGGGGGGTGGGCGTGGGAGACATGAGTGGGGGCCTGGTGGAGGGTGCCCCTGCACTGCTGGGGGGTGGTGGTGATAGGTGACATGGGTGGTGGCCTGGTGGAGGCTGCCCCTGGTGGCTGGGGGGTGGGGGTGGTGGGAGACATGAGTGGTGGCCTGGTGGAGGCTGCCCCTGCTGGCTGGGGGGTAGGGGTGGTGGGAGACATGAGTGGGGGCCTGGTGGAGGCTGCCCCTGCACTGCTGGGGGGTGGGGGTGGTGGGAGACATGGGTGGGGGCCTGGTGGAGGGTGCCCCTGCACTGCTGGGGGGTGGGGGGTGGGAGACATGGGTGGGGGCCTGGTGGTGGGTGCCCCTGGTGGCTGGGGGTGGGGGTGGTGGTGGAGACATGAGTGGGGGCCTGGTGGAGGGTGCCCCTGATCTGCTGGGGGGTGGTGGTGATAGGGGACATGGATGGTGGCCTGGTGGAGGCTGCCCCTGGTGGCTGGGGGGTGGGGGTCGTGGGAGACATGAGTGGTGGCCTGGTGGAGGCTGCCCCTGCTGGCTCGGTGGTGGGGGTGGTGGGAGACATGAGTGGGGGCCTGGTGGAGGCTGCCCCTGCTGGCTGGGGTGTGGGGGTGCTGGGTGACATGAGCAGGTGTGCAGGGTAGTCCCCTGTGGTGTGTGCTGCCTGCAGGGGCCCTGGAGGGTGTACAGGGAATACCTGGGAGCACACAGCCAAATCGCGTGTAGATTTTCCCGCGTACCCCTGTCATACACGTGCCCAGCCAAACCGCGTGTGGAACTTCCCGCGCACCCCTGAAATCCACGTACCCGGCCAAATCGCCTGTGGAACTTCCCGCGCACCCCTGTAATCCACGTACACAGCCAAATCGCGTGTGGAACTTCCCGCGCACCCCTGAAATCCACGTACCCGGCCAATTCGCGTGTGGAACTTCCCACGCACCCCTGAAATCCGCGTACCCTGACAAATCGCGTGTGGAACTTCCCGCGCACCCCTGTAATCCACGTACACGGCCAAATCGCGTGTGGAACTTCCCGCGCACCCCTGTACTACACGTACACGGCCAAATCGCGTGTGGAACTTCCCGCGCACCCCTGTAATCCGCGTACCCTGACAAATCGCCTGTGGAACTTCCCGCAAACCCCTGGAATTCACGTACCCTGACAAATCGCGTGTGGAACTTCCCACGCACCCCTGAAATCCACGTACCCGGCCAAATCGCGTGTGGAACTTCCCGCGCACCCCGAGTGTTACGCCCCGTGTTCCGCCTACTTTTGTTGCGTGCGCCGCGCTATGTGCGATTTTCGCTGTTGCCTGTGCGATTTCCGCTGTGACCTGGCACACGCAGTTAGATGGCCTGTGCGCCAACGTGCGCCGCACACTTTTTTATCGCACATCCGAAGGTTTTCTCGCGCACGGCCTTCCATGAATCGATGTGCGCTGCTTTTCGTGCGATTTTCGCACTTGCACTGCGATTTTCGCTATTCCACTGCGATTCGCACGTTTTTGGCCACTTGCGCCGCGCTAATTATTCCATGAATCGGCCTGTAACTAGTTTAGAAAATTCAATCTCCAACAAAGCTGGGTTGGAAAAAGTATTGAAATTATCATTAAATTGTAGAGTAATGCTTAAACGTAACCTTGACGTAGAGCAAGGGCTAGTTAATGGAGCACTGGGCACAGTTGTTGGCTTTCAATCATACCCACGTGATAGCAGCATTCAGTTTGTAAATCTTCGCTTTGATAAAGTTTCAGGAGTGAAAAGGATAGGGCGCACAATGGTTCGATTTCTTCTCTTTAAAGACATGTATGTATGTAGAGAGCAATTTTCTCTAAGCTTGCATATGCAGTTACTATTCATAAATCCCAAGGTCTTACCCTAGAGAATGCATTGATGGATATAGGAAAGACAGTGTTTAAGGAAGGCATGAGCTACGTAGCATTATCACGCTTACGTACACTTGATGGTCTATTGCTAATAAACTTTGATTCAAGTAAAGTCAAAGCTGATATTCCTTGCATTCTAGAATACAATAGATTGCGTAGACTGTACACCCCTCATCTGAAACAATACCCTGTTCCAGATGAAGAGAAACGTGGTAAAATAAAAGTAAATGAAACAGAAATGCAAGAGAATGCAACAGAAAATACTGCAAAGAATAGAAAAGAAGGTAAAGTTTCATCAGTTGCCGCAAACATAGAAGAACCTATTAGGGAATGTAAACCAGGCACGTCAGCAAAGAAGCAACAGAAAAACAAAAAAACGCACTCAGATACAGAACTTGCTGGCCCATTCAAATTTACAAATGAAAGTGGGGTAAGTTGCTATGTAAATGTTGCAATGAATATTCTATTTCAATTGCCAAACCATGTTAACAATATTTACCTGCACAGCACAGACCAATTGTGTTTGCAAATGTTAGTGCTGCATAGAAATGCAACAAGCAATCCTGACAACACATACAGTGTTCATGGAGTAAGGCAACAATTGAACGACTATGCTGGAATGGTGAGATTCACTATGAACTCACAAGAAGATCCACAAGAATTTCTAATGTGCATAGTATTAGTATTGGAAAACAAAAGCATACCTGTAAATGAAATCTTCCAAATTTCGTACATACATGCACTCTCTGTAACAAAGTGGTACAGGAAGAAATCCCAAATGAGCGATTTGTGTATATTTCCATACCAAATTGTGAGAGCATTCAATTTCAGCAACTTGTACAAAATGGAAACCATGGCAGATTATGTAGTATTTGCAACTCAGACAATCGCTCTACCTTACCGATACAATCACATAGTGCCTACATAATACTTATGCTTCTACGTTATAATGCAGAAGGCACCAAAAACTACTGCAAACTAACTCGATTTACACACGGTCAAGTGTCACTTGGAAAGAAAACCTTTACAACAGTAGGAATGATCTACCATGCAGGAGCTACAACCAATGCAGGCCACTGCACTGCATACATTAAAAAGAATTCTGGATGGTTTACATGTAATGATAGCACCATTACTCTAAAGCAGAGGTTGCCAGCTAACCTAACAAATGCGTATTTAATGTTCTTGAAGCCAAAATTTACGAAATAATGTGTACTTCAAAATTGTCAACAAAGTAAGTGAAAGACTACAAACGGTTAGAATACGCCCACAGGTAACTAACTACCCAACAGGATGGAAGAATGACACAAATACATGATGATCACAGATTGTTGGAAACAAATGCACAGGTAGAATATGCCCATAGATATCTAACTGTTGTTAAAAATCGTCGGGAAGGCAACAAAGAAAACATTAATGGGAAAGATACAGGAAACAGGATATGTCAACGACACAAATTAATGAGTATCAAAAATCAGTAGGAACAAATGCACAGTTAGTATACGCCTACAGCTATCAAACTACCCAACAGGATGGAGGAATTAGACAAATAAATGATTATCACAGATCGTTGGAAACAAATGCACAGGTAGAATATGCATATAGGTATTAAAGTGTTGTTAAAAATCAGCAGGAAGGCAACAAAGAAAACATTAATGAGAAAGATGAAGGAAACAGGATGTAACAACGACACAAATGAATGAGTATACAAAATCTGTAGGAACAAATGCAGAGTTAGAATATGCCTACAGGTATACTGTTGTTAAAAATGGGCAGGAAGGCAACAAACATAACATTGATCAGAAAAATGAAGAAAATACTGAAAGGAAAAAATAAAGTACTTAGTTGCATAAGAAATGAAGGTTTAATCCAACAAGGATTTTTTTCCCCAGACCCAAGGATTAGAAAAGCAAACACAGAAACTGAGCGCAATGGTTTGTAAACTAAATATGAGGGTCTACAAAAAAAGTTAACTGTCTATTATGCAATGGGGTAAATGTGGAAAAACTGCAGACATTAACACACCTTTTTCTTTCATCACAGAAATGGAAAAAGTGATACTTCTGCCAAGTATGAAAACCAATTTTGAAAAAGTTTATGGATTCTGAACAGAGTAAGGTGTAAGTATATTGACAGGTGTTTTCTACACATGGGAATCTACTCGTCTAATCTATGGTAGTAATATGCTGCAGTGCCTGTATGCTGGCCTTTCCTCTGCGGTGAGTAACCTACCACCTACACCTTACAACCAAGTTTCAAGGAGTACAGTTCCTATCCACGACCATCGCTGCCTATGTAAAACATGGTCCTTGTAAAATAGCTGCTTATAAATTTACTTTTCTGACCATCGTCTGCAGCCATGAATTGAAGAAACTAGGGCATCAAAACAACGACCTTAATCCACCACACCCATATTAACTTGTAACTCCACTGCTTATGACTTCAGTCTTGCATGCACAGGCTTTAGCCATGCACCCAAGACTGCAGGGTCTCCCCACAACCACCTCAGTGATATGTGGTAGTGGGGGTTATTCTACAGGTGTGTTATCCTTCAGTACCTCTGCCCAGAGGCTTCCCTCCTAGGTGTATGTCTGTAGATCTTACATGGGATGGGTGTGCAGTGAATTTCAAGTCTAGGATTTACCACTTTGTTCTTGGTTGCATGGCCTTCGGCCGACGGCCATGCATCCAGGACTCTAGGCCCTGGCCACAACCATCGTAGCATGTGTCAACCATTGCAGCGTACTAATGAATATAATAATAGGCATTGGAAACAGTAATGTATTCACAGCATGTAGGCAATGTCAATGTTCCCTAACACCACACGTATCCTTACAAATGTAACAACTCCCCCATGCAGTGCACGGCCTCAAATACTGGCGTTATTGGACCCCTCCTTTTCTGTGCATACAAGGAGGCCATAGAACATATGCCATTAAGTAGTTATAAGTGTACTGTGCATACAAGATGTCCATACACATTACATCATGACGACCGACCCCCAGAACAAGTGCAATAATCACCCATATGTTAAGACTGTAGCCCCTGTCCACTACCACCGTAGCATGTGCCACCCATGGCAGCGTACTTATAAATATAATAATAGCCATTGGGAAAAATAATGCGTTCACGCATGTTGTCAGTTTCAATGTTGCCTACCTATACCCGTGTGATTTCAAGAGTTACAAATTTCCTGTCCACTATATGGACTGAAGTGCTATCGTTATTACCCCCCACATTTACTGTACGTACAAGGTGTCCATAGAAATTACATCATGACGGCCGAAGAACAAATGCATAGATCACCCATTTCTTACTGTGTGAACCTTTCCCAATGCTCTGTGACACAGCAAAATAGGGTAATGAAAAGAACATGTGTACGTTGGTTGTTGCTCCGCTTTCCGCGGATCCAAGATGTCGGGCGCATCCAAACCATTTGACGCAGAACACGTCTCGCAGCAGCCAATGGGCAGAGACGTTGCATGTACGCAGTCATGACAGCATCCCCTTAGCCAATCTGTTTCTTGGTCGTCGACCGAAAAGGGAAGTGTGACCGCGGAGCGAACATAGATATCAGTAATTATTTCAGACCTACTTTTTCATAATTATAAATAAACGTGCTGCATGTATGGTGACAAAATTTACAAAAGCACGCTTTCTGGACCAAGCCCCTGTACCTGCCGCAGATTTTGTCAAAATTTGTCCAGCGGTTTCACCTGTAGCTGTGCGCAAAGTTTTCCCCCATTCAGTCTATGGAAAAAAAAAGACGTTTTGGGACCCCCCCTATAACTCCGCTTCCCCTGGACGATTTCTCACCAAACTTTACAAAAAAATTCAGAGTGGCCCATATACTTGCAAAGTTTGGTGAGGATTCGTCCAGGGGGAGCAGAGTTATAAGCCGCCCAAAAAGTGCTCTTCCTATGGAAACAGCAATTTAACCATAACTACATGGCCACTACTGTGGTAATGTGGTAAGTAATACGCAGCAGCGTCCATGTAGTTATGCTTAAGTTGGTGTTTCCATAGGAAAGCATTTTTTGGGTGGCTTATAACTTCGCTCCCTCTGGACGAATCCTCACCAAACTTTGCAAAAAAAGTATATGGCCCACTCTGAATGTTTTTGAAAAGTTTGGAGAGGTTTGGTCCAGGGGGGGCAAAGTTATAGGGGGGTCCCAAAACGTTTGTTTTTTCCCATAGACATAATGGGAAAAAACTTTGCGCACGCCTACAGCCCAAACCGCTGGACGGATTTACACCAAATTTGCAGCAGGAGCAGGGGCTTGGTCCCGAAAGCGTGCTTTGGTGTAAATCGGTCCAGTAGTTCTTTTTAAAAATGACCAAAATGTAAGGCAAAAAAATTAGTCATATCTCCGTTCGATTCGCGTACGGACTTCCCGGTTTCGCTCCGCGGACAGTGCCCTGATTGGCCGAGCGGCTTGCGCGATATCTGCGGACATCCGACATTTTCGCTGATTGGACGGCGTGGGGCGTGGAGCGCGTCAGTTTTTTGGTGGCACCCGACATCTTGCATTCGCAGACGACCGCGGACAGAGCAGTGAAACTTGGTTTAAAAATTGTATTTAGTGGAGTGTGTTGGTGTGTAAGAGTGTTTGGGGAGGGTGGGGGAGTATGAGATAGGTGCAATGTTGTATTTTTTTAATGTGCTAGATGCTTTTGTTGTGTTCGATTTGTCTGCGGACAACACGGCTGTTCTGAAATGTTCGTAAATAAACAGAATGGATTCGGTGTCAAGTTGAAAGTGTTCTAAGAAGACTCGTGGGGTCCTGGAATGTTCACAGGGGGTGTCCTGAAGACGTTGTCTGTATTGTTTGTTGTCAAGCTGAAAGTGTTCTAAGAACACTCGCGGTGTCCTGAAATGTTCATAATAAAGAAAATGGGGTTGTCCTGAGGACGCTGTCCGTATCGTCCTCTGGCAAGTTGAATGTGTTCTAGGAACTTCCTTGTGTCCGCGGACATTAAAATGGTTGCAATGCTTGAATCTATCGGTGTGATATGCTGCGGTGGTTGTGGCCAGGGTATAGAATGTTGGGTGCATGGCCATTTGGCCATGCACCCAAGACTCTATGCCCTGGCCACAACCACCGCAGCATATCACACTCATATGCCATGCACCCAAGAGTCTATGCCCTGGCCACAAGCACCGCAGCATATCACACTCATTGTGGCTTATAACTTTGGGTCAAAAACAAATTTATAAGGAACAATGTTATAAGCGAGTATGGGTGTGATATGCTGCGACGGTTGTATTTATCATGTTATACTTACTATTTGGTTTAGTAACGGGAGTCCATGTTTTTCTTGTTCATTTCTGTGATAAAAGAAAATAGCATGTTAGTATTAGTATTTTATAAAGACTTATTACATTGTACAATCAACATTTTCTTCTTTTTTTTGACCCTCATATTTAGTAGATGACAAACCAGAGTACTGTGCAATTTGCTCAGTTTCTGTGTTTGTTGCTAAAATCATTGTGTCTGTGGGAGAAAAAAAATCCATGTTGGATTAAAAAAAATGCTTTTTCTGTTATGCTACAGTTTATTTGTTTGTTTGTTTTCAGTGTTTACTTGTTGTTTCTGGCTACTGCTTTATACATTGGATTGTTCCAGTTTTTGGGAGAAGTAAGATATTAGGTATTTGTTTGGATATTGTAAAATTTTGGAGCAGTTAGATACCAGTAGGCATATTCTAACTTCTTATTATTTTATATAATTTCATGGTAGTGATTTATCTGTTTGGATATTTCTAAATTTTGGGACAGTTAGATACCAATTGGCGTATTCTAACTGTCTGTTTTGTTCTCTATTTGAGTGGTATTAATTTATCTGATTAGTTGTTGTAGCATCTTTGGGCAGTTAGATAGCTTTTGGAATATTGTGACAGTTTATATTTGTTTACTACAAGCGTACTTAAGGTTTAAGTACAGTTTAGTTATCAAATTTTGGTTTTAAGAACATTAAATAAGTGTTTGTAAGATTTGCTGGTAATCTCTGCTTTAGAGTAATGGTACTATCATTACATTCAAACCATCCACATTTCTTTTTTATATATGCAGTGTAGTGCCCTGAATTGGTTGTGGCTCCTGCGTGGTAGATTATACCTATTGTTGTGAAGGTTTTCCTACCAAGTGATATTTGACCATGTGTGAATCCAGTCAGCTTACAATTGTTTTTGGTACCATTTGCATTGTAACGTAGAAGCATTAGTATTACGTATTTACTATGTGTTTGTATTACTAACGTGGACCGATTATCTGAATTGCAGGTGGAACATAATCTACCATGGTTTGCATTTTGTACAAGTTGCTGAAATGGAAGGGATTCACAATCAGGTATTGATATATACACAAAGCGCTCATTGGGGATTTGTTCTTGTGTCACATTGTTGCAGAGAGTGCATGTATGTTTCCACATGTATGAAATCTGGAATGTTTTTGTTTTCCAGTACTAATAGTAAGTACATTAGAAATTCTTGTGGATCTTCCTGTGAGTTTATAGTGAATTTCACCATTCCAGCACAGTAGTCCAATTGTTGTCTTATTCCATGAACACTATACGGGTTGTCAGGATTGTTAGTTGCGTTTCTGTGAAGTACTAACATTTGCAAACACAATGGGTCTGTACTGTGTAAGTAAATGTTGTCAACAATTGGTGGTAATTGAAATAGAATATTAATTGCTACATTTGCGTAGCAATTTACACCAACTATATTTGAGAGTTTAAATGGACCAGGTAGTTCTGTATATGACTGCTTTTTTGGAGTTTGTCTTCCTTCTTTCAAGAAGTACCTGGTTTACTTTCCCTAATTGATTATTTTTTGCTTGTGGTACTTGATGAAGTATTACTTTATTTTACTCTCTTTGGAGGATTTGCAGTGACATCCTGTTGCATTTCTGTTTGATTTAGTTTTCTTTTAGAACGTTTTACTTTTTGTGGAACAGAATATGGGCCTCATTACGACCCAGGCGGTAAGTTACCGCCTGGGCCGTGACTTTACCACCATGGCATAAACTACGTTTACGCCATGGTGGTTGGCGGACTTACCGCCCCATTCCGAGTTCGGCGGGCGGTAAGTCCCCAATCCCCATTTACCCTTCCCCATTCCCATTTTTGCCCCATAGGGCATAATGGGAGTGGGGAAGGCGTTAATTACGCCACCGTAAATTACGGTGGCGTAATTAACTCCATGGTCCCTTAGCGCCATGGATTTTAACACCTGCTAAAAGCAGGTGTTAAATCCGCCATGGCGCTAAGGGACCTCGTACTCAGGCGGTAAGGGTCGGCGCTGTTTACGGCGCCGTAAACCCCTTACCGCCTGAGTTGTAATGAGGCCCAATATGTGTTTAGATGGGGGGTGTATAGTGAGCGAAGTCTATTGTAGTTTAAAATGCAAGGAATATCAGCTTTTATTGTACTTGCATCAAAGTTGATTAGAAATAGACCGTCAAGTGTACGTAAGCGTGATAGTGCTACGTAGCTCATGCCTTCTTTATAGACTGTGTTACCAATGTCTATCATTTCTTTGTCTAGGGTATGATCTTGTGATTTATGAATGGTGACTGCGTATGCAAGAGTTAGAGAAAATTGTTCTCTGCGTACATACATGTCTTTGAAGAGAAGAGCTGTTGAGCGTCCTATTCTTTTTACTTCTGAAAGTTTGTCAAAGAGAATATTGACAAACTGAATTTTGTTGTCACGTGGGTATGTTTGAAAGCCTACAACTGTACCCAGTGCTCCTTTAACTAGTCCTTGGTCCAGGTCAAGGTTACGTTTTAGCATTACTCTGCAATTTAAGGATAATTTTAGTATCTTTTCCAAGCCTGCTGTGTTTGAGATTGATTTTTCTAAACTATTTAGTCTTGTTGTGGCTTGGTCACACATGGGTAGTGTCATTCCATGTACATCTAGTTTGTCTGTGGCGCTAATTTCCATTATTGGTTGCATTTCTTTACTTAACATTATTTAATTGAATTTGAAACAGCTTGCAAGAGTTGGCATTGAGGCCATACAATTGACATTTTGTGGGCTAATTGTTCCATAACATCTGTAGCACATGCATTATCACCATAAAGTGCATGAATGTGCCGGGTTTTCAATATTGCTTCTGCTTCTTTAGAAAGTATACCAACTCTGATACTTTTTAAGATGTTGGCATATGTGAGATCTGCAGATTGGCGCATGTTTTCTGTTAATTCTCTGTATTGGAAATGTTGCCAAAGGTTGACATTTCCAATGCTGCCAACAGTTTTACGGCAGAGTTTGTGTCCTAATGTTTTAAAAATAGGCTCACCTTTTACTGGTGTCAATTGAAGAAGATCTCCGAAAACAATAATGTGTTTTCCTGCAAAGAGCTCTTCATAGTTTGTTTTGAGTACTTCTTGTAATCTGAGGTGAATCAAAGCCAACATTAGGTTGGACACCATGCTCACTTCATCTATTAGTAGCATTTTCATTTGTTTCAATACTTTGCATAGTTCCATTGCAGCTTCTGCAGAACGTTTGTAATAATCTAATTTGTTTGGTGTTCTACTGGCAAGAGTAGTAATCGTTGTAAAGTGACACCACCTATGTTGTAGGGAGCTAAACCTGTGGGGGCAGTGACAACAGCTGCCAGTTTGTTGTGTGTCAATTGTTGAAGGAATTTACTGATGATTTTGATTAGGAATATTTTGCCAGAACCAGCTTCACCACTGACATACAATAGTATAGGTTTGTAATTTTGACAGGTGCATTCTTTGTTTTCATGTTGTACACCATGTGCAATTTCTTTTGTTACTTCTTGAAAAATGCTACGTTGCTCATTGTTTAGCTTTTATTGTAGTATAGTTAAGTCTTCTTTATCTTCATACTGACACATGGTGTTTTCTACTTCTATCAAAGCTAATTCTGCCTTATTTGTTATTAGTGGGTCTCCCAGTGGTTCTTGGCTTCCTGTGACAGAAGGTTGACTACTGTCAGGAGTATCCTTATATAGTTGGGTCTGGAGTTCTTCTTTGTGTTGCTGTTCATTGTGCAACATTGTTTTGTACTGTGCAAAGTTTACATCAGTTACACTGCTTTCATTTGCTTTGAAAGCGTCTTCATAGAAAATATCTTGGAACATTAACAGGATCCTGAGAACAAAGTTCTCCAGGTGTTAGTATATCTGTGTTTGTTTTGTTTTTGTTTGATATGCATAGGAAAGCATGCAAATCTTCCCATGCATATTCTGCACAACTTAATGTAACAAACCAAGTGGGTGGGCCAAGGTTTCTGATAATACAACGTACATCTCCATGACGTTGAAACCAGTACTCTTTAGTACCATGCATATTTGCTAATATATTTGTAAGATTTGCTTGTAAAACATCATTTTTTTGTTGAACTTTTTGTAATAATTGTGTAGCTGTCATATTTTGAAAGTGTGATCCTGATTTTAATGTGTGTGCAACTCCGTACCATAAAGTTGCTAGTTCACTTTCAAAGAATAGGTGGAATATGTATTCCACATTTTGTCCAAATCTGGAATCTTCAGAATACATTCGTAATGAGCGATATTCTGATGCTGATATTTGAATAGGTCTACCATCGTATCGTCCTCCTTTGCCAGTCGGAAAGAGTAGAGGAAAAGCATGTGCTTCTATACTTTATTCCCATATGCTGATTGGTGATCCAATTTGTTTGACACATTTGGTACGTTTCCAGTGCATCTTCTATGGTGTCATTAGAGTGCAATGGGTGAATTGTATAATGGTCTAAAGTGTTTGATATTGTAGCAGGATCTAGGAGCTCAAATTGACCAACTTCTTGTGTCTCTTGAATTATTTCAGTTGTATCTTTCAAGTTTTCTTCAATATTAATTTCTTTGTAATATTCATTATTCTCTTTAAGATATTGCAGGGCTTCTCTAACTTTATATAAATCTACCAGTTGTTGCCAAATTTTGTTGTCTTTTGTAGGTACTCCATTTACCAAGATAATTTAAGATTGTTGAATTGGACGTTGCACTCCTAGAGTGTGCACATTTTCTTTTAGAACTAATGGTAAAAATACACTACTTTTCCACGAATACCTTTCACTAATTCAGAGGGAGGTAATTTTGCAGTTTTTGGTTGAAGGCGTATTATTGCTTGAAATGGGTGCACTGTTTGAATTATGATGCTCTCATATAAATTAAGTTGTTGAAGGGGTTTTGGTAGTGGATATAATTCCAAGTTATTTGTGATAGCACGTGAAGGAGTTTGGTTGTTGTCAAGTTTTGTAGTGCAGTAACTGCAAAGTATTATGGGGTCAGTTATTTCGTATTTGTTTTCTGCCATAAGGTAGAGAGCTAATTCAAACCATTTAGAATCTTAATTGTCTTCTATTTTGTATGACAGGTCTACAGTTTTTGTGTTACTTTTATAAAAAGTTCTGCTGCAACATACACACACGTGGTTTGGTACTTCAGCTGAAGTACTTTCAAATTTTAGTATTTCTTTTTTGTATGTGTGTAGTGAAAGGTTGCCATGTGCAGTATTGTTACGAAGTTGGTTTACAGCTAATTCATCTTGTAAGTGGGTTTCACTTCCAAAATATTTTGTCTGGATATAGTCGATTTCTTTTAGTAGGTCTTTTGCTGTACCATGTAGAAGAATGTTATTTAAATTGGCTAGTGCTAAAGCAGGACCTATAGCATAGTACAGTTTATAAACTATATTTCTTATACTTGCATGATGTGTTGATATCCTTTTGATATCATGGAAGGTTGTTTTGCAAGTAGGTCATGTAATGCAGGCCAATGAATGTCCTTGTAGTCCTGTGTACTTGCGTACTGGACAAGCATCCATATTTTGCAGTAGTTTAATTTTGATTTTGTCTTTGCTTTTCATATATTGATTGAGGAATTGGCGTAAAGACTTGAACATTTTTTTGGGAATGTTACACATTGACATGCATGGCCATTTGTACACTAGATGTTCTGATTCAGTTGAATGGAGGGGTAAATCTAGGTTTTCAGGGCATATTTTTGTAAGGAGTACTTCTTGTTCCATTATGGTATTATTAACTTTTTCATAACCTCGACCACTGCTATGTATGGCAATTGTATTTGTTTGCTTTTGTTTGTACGCTTCTTCATTAAAGTATGGTTCTGTGCTTGTAGTGTAACTCCATTCACCTCCACAGATATTTAAAAAGTTATTTCTGTTGACATTTTGTTTATTGAGAAGTCTTTTTTGTAATTTAGTTATTGGTTTTGTTAGTGGTTTCATTCTGTTTAACACTAAAATAAATAACTTTCTTTTGAGAAGAATTGCACTGGCTATCGACGCTTCTAAGATTACTGTTCTACGATAGGTTTGAAGTGTTGAACCTGGTTTCTCTCCTGTTTTCATAAGATTTTGAAGGACTTTGTGATGGAACATTTTGGCTAAAATACTTTTCTTGGTATGCTTACTTTGTACTACATCAAGATTTATAGAAGAAGTTTTATTTGTAGTGATAGTTGATTTTCTGTTAATTGTTTTATGGTTTGTTTTATTTTTTGATAGAGGAGGCAAAGTTTTTATACTAGAAACTTCTTCTGTTTCACTGCATGACTGTATTAGCTGTTGTGTTTCAACTTTTTTTTTACAAATTCTGCTATAGATGGATGTTTATGTTGGAGAGTTTTCTTTTCATTTGCTCTACTTCTGCGTTCCTTTCTACGGAGTTGCTTTTTGGTAGGCATTCTTTAGGGTCTGTTGAAAAAAATACAGAAGGTATGGGTTGCGGTGTTCTGCAATGCATGTGTGTTGTGTGCATGAGTGTTTGAGTAAGATGATAAAGATGTATGTAATGGTGTGTGATTGTGCATTGAGAAGTACAACTACTAGGGATGGGTATTCTTGAATTAATGTGTTACTAAACTGGGGTTCAGATGACAGAAAAAAGTAAGCCAGTGGTTTGGAGAAGTATAAATAGTATATCTAAAGCTATACAATTAAAACAGTTGTTTGTTCTACAACATCTAAATTCAAGTGGCTGAGTTGGGTAATTTGTGTGTTGAAAAATAGGAAGTTGTGGGCCATTCTGCCAGTAAATCACTGTTTAAAACGGGGGGATTTTTGGTCAGAATGATGCAGAATCTCTATTTTTAGGCACAGAAATAGCATGAATTAACCTTACAGTATGTGTGAGTAATAATTCAAATATCATGGTAACATTCTACTTACTTTTTTTCTAAAATGAGCAGTTTGCTTCTTAGTTGTTCTTTGTACTTCAAATTCGGCTGCTTCTTATCTGGAGAATGTTCTTCACTGCAATTGTAAAAGAAAGAAATTAGTAATTTGGTTTGTATATAGCACTGTTTTTAATTTATACATAGATTTTTTAAATTGAAATGCTCAGCGCCTTTCTCAAAACCATTAAAACTATCTTATGACTAACTGTAGGAAAGAAAATATCTTTACTGTGGCTTGTGAAATTCATAATGTACCACTGTATACCACTATTCCTGTAACTAAGCTTTTCCACGTTATAGTGAGTCAATGTCATAGCCTGCTTTTCCACGTAATAGTGAGTCAATGTCATAGCCTGCTTGTCCTATATAAATTTAAGTAATTATATAAATTGAAAAAATTAAAACCAATTATGTGTTTGTACAAATATTATTGTTTGAGATTTGTTCATAGAGTGTGCATGTAATTTTGGTTGATTATATGTAGTCTATATATTTTATTTAAAAAATGTTAGTTTAACATTATTTGTGTGTGTGTGTGTATGAAGAAATTAAACGGTATAAAGGTTTGTAAGTCACAGTTCATTTTAGGACAATGAAAAAATGATCATAGATTCATTTTACAGATTATACAAGGAAAAAGTTGGTTAGAAAATGTGTTCATGTACTGTATAGAAAATATGCATACCTGTAGTTTGTGTTCATGCATATGGATATGGACGAAGCTGCAAGTAGAAATCTTGGAGACTTTTATAGTATTTCTCGTAGATCGTGCTTGCCAATGGTATGAGACTTGTACTCCGAGAGATTCACCGTACATTTGCAGTGCTGATCTATGATGATGCAATTACATGTAGAGGTCTTGGATTTGATTGGTGGATGGTCATGTGATTTCTGAGCTACATCCAATGAGGGATTGGCACAGAGAGTGAAGTGGAAATGGTAGAAGGGCTGTCCATGTTACGAAATGTTCGCGGACATGGCGGTAGTTCTAGGACACCACGTATTACATCCGGGGAATTTGGGGTGGGGAGGCATGCAAATGAGATTGAATGTAGCAAGGGATTGGTCAGTAAAGTTTAGTGAGTGTGTTGTGCTAAGAGAGGTTTTCTCAGATATTCTTTTTGCTGAGAGAAGAACAGATAGCTATGGCTGAGTGTTTCAGAAAACAGATTGTGTGGATTTTGGGAGACTCGTGGATACATTGGTTGAAGGTGCATGCAGAAAGCTGTGGAGTATCTATAGGTCTTGGATTCCCACATGTGGAAGTGCACTGGCATGGAGTGTGTGGAATTAAGTGGTTGGACTTGCTACCTCTCTGTGCAACTTTGAAGATAGGGGAACATCCAGACATAATTGTAATTCATTGTGGAGGGAACAGTTTAGGACATGTGTCTGGAATTTCTTTGCAATTTGCAATGAAAGAAGGACTTTAGAAGATCATGGACATGTTTCCAAACTCCAAAGTAATTTTTTCACGGATTGCGCAGAGACAAATGTGGCTTCGTTCTTTCTCATGTGGTCCACAAATGGAGAAGGCAAGGCGTAATGTCAATAAGGCTGTTTGTGCCTTCCTAAGAGATTTTGGCATGTCCTTTTTTCACAATGAAAATATTATGTTTCGTAGTACATACATTTTTCGCAGAGAAGGAGTCCATCTTGCTTATGCTGGCAATCAGATTTTTCTGAGAAATTTACAAAACGCATTGCGACCTTTTTTAGAAATACAGCATCCATTTTGAAGTAGGTGTTAAGTATTTATAATTTTTGACATACAAACACCTCCCAAAGGCTCTTTTCAGAGCCACCACTTGCTTCCAGAGAAAAATGCAATGGTTACAATAGGGTAGAACCCCAATTTTTTTTATGTTCGCGAACTGTCCGTAGACTTTTAAGATATACAAAGGGCGCTGCTTTATTTATCTTCACTTCTGTTTTTTAACTGTGAAAGGCGGCTCTGAAAAGAGCCTTATTTTTTTGGGGATTTCTGTTATTTTGTATTTTTTTGGTTTTTTATACACAACACACTAGGAGAGGAGGGGAAAGGAGGGTAAAGTGGGGGACACCAACCACAGGGATAAGAAAGGGTGAGCTGAGAGAAGAAGATGTAGCGTGGGTTTTATTTGTGTAGTGAGCAGGTCTTCTCGTGCTCTGAGACGATAGTCTCAAAAGCACTCCGAAGTAGCTCCCCCTTGCAGAGTACTGTGTCACAGTACATACATACAACTGTGACCCTCGAAAGGTAAGGGTCATCAGAATTCTGTATGGCCTGTGAGGCAGCTTGAGGAAGACGCTGTCCCACAGAGGTGTCAGGATCAGAAACGGAGGATGAAGTAGAGGTAATCAACCAACTATGCTCTTCGCAAGGTACAACCTGGCGAATGGCCCCAATGTGGAATGAGTTCAGGTATCGCTTCATGGTCGTGGTCCCAAAGCTATACGCACCATGCCTCCCGCGACTGAGTACCATTTTACACTCATTGCAGGTGACACGGTTCGCACGAGCCTTAGGACCATACCCTTGAACGGTAAACAACCGCCACACCCAAGAATCACGCCGAGGGCGGGTAGTAGGGATTTCCTCTACCTCATTCTCGTCATCCTCTTCTTCCTCCTCTGTAACCTCACTCCTGTTCCCCTCTTCAGGCCCTTGGGGAGATGGTGGTGGTGGAGGGGGTGGGAGTGGTGCTGAGGCAGATGTAGCACCAGGTGGCAATAGTGGAGCCATGGATGTCAACTGCTTGGAGATGGAAATCTCAAAATCTGCAAAGTATGTAGCAAAATGCAGTGTGCTCTGTGGAATAGCCAGAAACACAATGAGAATGAGCTCTAGGGTGTGGTCTTTAATAGGGGTGCTTGTACGCGGTTCGCGGACATGCGTGCCGTCTGCAAGACAGATCGAACACCAAAAAAGGTTCAAAAAGTCACAAAAATGATGTGGAAATTTAGGATTAGTATTTGGGATTTGTGGTATGGTGGGTTTTTAATGAGAAATATTGTGGATTACTTGGAAATGTACTTTTAAACTGTTCGGGGACACGAACAGTGTCCGCATTCAGAACACGCGATCAGCGTGGGCGCGGTCACATGATTGCTTCGTGAGCATGCTCGCTAGGAAGCGGCGTCCTCAATGACACCCAATGTACGGACATTGTTTTGTGCATGCCTGTTGATGTTCTACGGACAGTGTTCGGGTCCTGAACTAATTAAAAGTGTGTCACACGTAAAACAGTTACGGACAGCTGTTTTTTCTTAGCACAGTTTAACTTACTTGCGAACAATACGGACAGACATAGCGTCCCCAGCACACCTCCATTTTCGTTTTTTTACAAACAATTCAGGACACCACGAGTGTTCTTAGAACAGTTTCAACTTGCTAGCGAACACTACGAACAGGCATAGGGCCTCATTACGACCCAGGCGCTAATGGGTTAACGGCGCCGTAAAAGGCTGCTGCGCCGTTAACCTATTAGTGTCTAATTACGAGGTCCCTTTGTGGGACCCGACCTTAACAGCTGGTGTAGACCAGCCGTTAAAGTAGGGACCGGCAAAGGGACCTTGGTGCTAATTACGGTGCCGCAATTTTTGGCACCGTACTTAGCGCCTTGCCCATTCCCATTGGGCCCTATGGGGCAAAAATGGGAATGGGGAATTGCAATGGAGGAAGGGGGAATTACCGCCCCACCAACCTTGTAATGGGGTGGTAATTCCCCCTTTCTCCATGGCGGAGTCGGTAACTTACCGGCATGGGTCGTAATGAGGCCCATAGTGTTCTTACGGACAACTCCATTTTCGTTTATTTATGAACATTTCAGGACACTACGAGTGTTCTTAGAACAGTTTCAACTTGCATGAGAACATTACGGACAGATATAGTGTCCTCAGGACACTTACATTTTCATTTATTTATGAACATTTCCGAACAACCGCGCTGTCCGTGGACACCTAAATTGGTTTTAACACAAAGAACTGAAAGTAATTACAACACAATATAAAAAAGTAACTTTATTTGACATGTATAAATAATTTATTTCTGAGAAGGTGGGGCAGAAACAGAAACAAAAACAGGAGAATTAGGGATTTCAACATAATTGGGATCAGGTGAAGAATGGATGGAAATGTCATCAAAACGTTTTGGTCCATGGAGAGGGTTTGGGGTTAAATGAGTGGGATATGGTGAGGGGGGACAAGTACAGGTGGGACAATGGTATGTTGTTGGTAGTTTTAGGTGATCTTCCACAAAGTTCTTTAAATCGTTAAAATTTGCCATAAATTGGTCCATTTTTTGGTTAATGTGTTCCAGAGTGTTATCCACCGCTTCTTTTTCTGTGGTAGGGGCAATTTTTGTATGGTCTGTAAAAAAAATTGTGATGTCATCTTTGATGTCCTGGGTGTTAGTCTTAGCAGTGCACAGTGGTGGTGCGAGTTATGGTTGCTTAGCTTACCATAACTGCCGAATTTCAGGGGTTTTTCGGTTTTACTTTGAACCATAACGTCCCTTTAACAAAGTTTTTTTACTGAATTTGATAGGTTTTTAGTAGCACAACTTAACCATAACGTCCCTTTTAACAACGTTTTTTCATTGAATTTCATAGGTTTTTATTAGTGCAACTTAACCATAACGTCCCTATAACAAAGTTTTTTTACTGAATATATATATTAACAACGTTCTTTTACTGAATATATATATATATACATATACATATATATATATACATATATATATATATATATATATATATATATATATATATATATATATATATATGTACTGCAGAAATCCTTACATTTGCTCATTGTTTTGTAGACAAATTCAGGTACACACAGTAAACACTTTAATGGCCTCATTACGGGTTTGGCGGTGTGGTTAAAAACAGTGTTAATGCAGAGGTAACAGAATTACCACTGCCTTACCGCTGTATTACCACATCACCGAGCAAGAGCTTTAGAGGTAAGGCAGAGGAAACACCTCAGTAAGATAGCTGGGGTAATTCCTCTGCCTTACCACCCAAATACAGCCAAATCGGTGGCATGGACAGCCATTGGTAATACTGCCAACATCTTCACAATCATCAATGTCAAATATGTTAAATATTGTTATTCCATTGTATTTAAATGACATAAATAATGAGAAGAATACATTATTTGTTTTGTAAGAAAAAACCAAAGAGGTTTTAATTTGTAGTCAAAATAAGTTCACACTTAGATTTTGACCGAAAAAAGCAAGGATAGCTGTCAGCAAAATGATAAGCAATGGTAGTCCATGTATACAATTGAGTGGTGGCTGACGCGTTTCGGGATGAATATCCCTTCTTCTTGCGCCAAGCAGGTTTAAACTGGAAAACATAAATAAATGGAAACTATTTCAGTCCTATCAACTTCAATCCTGTCGAATTCACATACATATAATTGCTCTTTCCAAGTTTGTTAAGTTCTTACATAGCATCAACAAATAGATAAACATAAGTCAATCTTACATTCTAGTGCGAAGTTCCAAAGGCTATAAAGGATGCTAACCCAGTGTCCCCTGATTATGGGAGCCTATACCGCGACATCACAACTCATATCTTGATTCCCAATTTATCCCATTCTGATATGACTCTTTTCCAAATATAAAAGGCAGCGTCTATATATGCCAAAGGGTCTGCCATAAAAATACAAGACAAAAATTGATCTGATTCAATCATTCCAAAGTCACAGACTAGATCTCTGTATCCCTGTTTATACCAAATGTATTTATTTGTGGCAAGAGGTAAGTAATTGTCTACAAGTGTCGCCGCTAACTCACAAAATCTACATATCCTTCTTTCTATAGGTATCTTGTGCCATTTACCAACATACTCTAAACATGCTACTACCGCTGGTGGTAATACTGCCAGACCAAGGGGTGGTAATGGAAATACTGTTTGGTGGTATCTCATGGCATTTCCGCTGAGATACCACCAAACTCATAATGAGGTTGTTTGTCTACCAAATGTGCTCACACGCCACCCAAGTTATAGGTTTAAAGGGTTCCTTAATGCAGGCAGCGGCACTGTTACCAACAATCTTGGCCTGCCACCGTGGATTATATCCACACTAACACCTGTGTAGTTTCCTATGCAGTTGCTAAGGTTCTTTCATTAAAAAACAAAAAAACAAAAAACACATACCTTGCATGCACTTCTGCACCACTCCCTAGTTTCCCAAATCAATTTTCTTCCTTGATGACCCTGACATCATCAACAGAGAAGTGGACTTCAGAAAGTACTGCACAGCACCACACCACAGGTGCTATGGGTATTTAATTAAAAAGAACACATTTACCTCACGGAGCACCTCAGTGCCACTCTGTAGTTCCTGAAATCCATTTTCTCTGTAGATGACCGTAACATCAACAGGGAAACACATTTCTAAAAGTATGGCACGGCACAGTTCCACGCCACAAGATCATTTTTTGTTTTTAATTAAACATCCTTAGCACCCGTATAGGAAACTTCATGGCAACTAAGACTGGAGGGAGTAGGGGATTGGGAAGGCTGCACAGGGAAAGGGAGTAATGGCCAACAACACTCAGGCTGCTCATGCTAATGGTGTTTAATTTAAACACAAATGTATATGCTCTTCTGGTGTGTAACTGTGCCGTGACATACCTTTAGAAGTTTTAGAACTTTTAAAAAGGCCTGACTTCTTCGAGAACAGCGATGAAAAGAACATTGAATCGAGGATGTGGCCTTCAGATCACATGAAAACCTCATCCAGTCAAAACACAACACAATGTAACTATGGCTCGGCCATGAACGCGTCTCAGTGACACAGTTTATATTTACAAAACAGACTTAAATAAAATAGTTATTGATCTCAATACACAAACGTGGGACATTAAATCACCTTAATTAAACCCCATACACATTTTAAGTTAATGTAGAAATTATTTTTAATACACATTTTCCGCCCTAAAAAATCCTACATTAAATATAAATATTCATCTTCCACTAACTAGTCACGCCAGTGATTACCACGTCCCAATGTATCATAGTTTTCAAGAATTTACTCTTTTTTTTGCCATTTGTGCCGCCTTTCGATCTCGTCAAAACACTTGAAAAAACAAACAAAACAATACCATCCTCAAGTCCGAAAACGTCACCAATCATCCTTGCACACCCTGCCCACATGAACTAGACCCTCATATAAAGAATAACTTTTTTAACAAACCTATAATACCGAAAACACCAAATTCGTTGTTAAAATATCTATGGGTGGTGGGTAAGGGATTAAAATGGGTGGGGATGGGATTGGGATTATAAACCTAGGGAAATGGGGGCTTCTGAGGGGGGGCGTATTTTAGGTTTGTCAAAAATGTTGTCATTATTTCAATTTTTGTTAAAATAACATGGAACCGCTTCTGGCTTATATTATGCTGGGGGGGTGGGGGTGGGTGGGAGACATGAGTGGGGGCCTGGTGGAAGCTGCCCCTGGATGCTGGGGGGTGGTGGTGATAGGGGACATGGGTGGTGGCCTGGTGGAGGCTGCCCCTGGTGGCTGGGGGGTGGGGGTGGTGGGAGACATGAGTGGGGGCCTGGTGGTGCTGGCCCTGCACTGCTGGGGGGTGGGGAGGGTGGGAGACATGAGTGGGGGCCTGGTGGAGGGTGCCCCTGCTGGCTGGGGGGTGGGGGTGGTGGGAGACATGGGTGGGGGCCTGGTGGAGGGTGCCCCTGCACTGCTGGGGGGTGGGGGTGGGTGGGAGACATGAGTGGGGGCCTGGTGGAGGGTGCCCCTGCACTGCTGGGGGGGGTGGTGATAGGGGACATGGGTGGTGGCCTGGTGGAGGCTGCCCCTGATGGCTGGGGGGTGGGGGTGGTGGGAGACATGAGTGGTGGCCTGGTGGAGGCTGCCCCTGCTGGCTGGGGGGTGGGGGTGGTGGGAGACATGAGTGGTGGCCTGGTGGAGGCTGCCCCTGCTGGCTGGGGGGTGGGGGTGGTGGGAGACATGAGTGGTGGCCTGGTGGAGGCTGCCCCTGCTGGCTGGGGGGTGGGGGTGGTGGGAGACATGAGTGGGGGCCTGGTGGAGGCTGCCCCTGCTGGCTGGGGGGTGGGGGTGCTGGGTGACATGAGCAGGTGTGCAGGGTAGTCCCCTGTGGTGTGTGCTGCCTGCAGGGGCCGTGGAGGGTGTACAGGGAATACCTGGAAGCACACAGCCAAATCGCGTGTAGATTTTCCCGCGTACCCCTGTCATACACGTGCCCAGCCAAATCGCGTGTGGAACTTCCCGCGCACCCCTGAAATCCACGTACCCGGCCAAATCGCGTGTGGAACTTCCCGCGCACCCCTGTAATCCACGTACACGGCCAAATCGCGTGTGGAACTTCCCGCGCACCCCTGAAATCCACGTACCTGGCCAATTCGCGTGTGGAACTTCCCGCGCACCCCTGAAATCCGCGTACCCTGACAAATCGCGTGTGGAACTTCCCGTGCACCCCTGTACTACACGTACACGGCCAAATCGCGTGTGGAACTTCCCGCGCACCCCTGTACTACACGTACACGGCCAAATCGCGTGTGGAACTTCCCGCGCACCCCTGTAATCCGCGTACCCTGACAAATCGCATGTGGAACTTCCCGCAAACTCCTGGAATTCACGTACCCTGACAAATCGCGTGTGGAACTTCCCGCGCACCCCTGAAATCCACGTACCCGGCCAAATCGCGTGTGGAAATTCCCGCGCACCCCTGAAATCCACGTACCCGGCCAAATCTCGTGTGGAACTTCCCGCGCACCCCTGAAATCCACGTACCCGGCCAAATCGAGTGTGGAACTTCCCGCGCACCCCTGAAATCCACGTACCCGGCCAAATCGCGTGTGGAAATTCCCGCGCACCCCTGAAATCCACGTACACGGCAAAATCGCGTGTGAGACTTCCTGCGCACCCCGGTGTACACGCACACGTATTTTTTGTCAGCGGGTGTCCGTGTTTGTGGGTACCCCTTTGCACGTCATTTGTCCTGGAGGGCCACAGTATAGGACATTCATCATGGCAGTATATAGGTGCTATTTGTTGGCGCACCTTTTGGCGCACATTTCTTACAGGCGCAGAGAGATACCGCCTGCTTTCTTGTGGCCGTCGTGTTTGTGCCTGTGCGCTGGTTTGAGCGTGCGCTTTTTTGCCCTATTCTATTCCATGAATACGTGTTGTAGGCGAGCGTGTGGGCGTTCCGCGCACTTGTGCCCTGTACTTCCACCGTGACGCCCACATTTTGGCAAGTTGTTCCCCATTCCGAGTGTTACGCCCCGTGTTCCGCCTACTTTTGTTGCGTGCGCCGCGCTATGTACGATTTTCGCTGTGGCCTGTGCGATTTTCGCTGTGACCTGGCGCACGCAGTTAGATGGCCTGTGCGCCAACGTGCGCCGCGCACTTTTTTATCGCACATCCGAAGGTTTCTCGCGCACGGCCTTCCATGAATCGATGTGCGCTGCTTTTCGTGCGATTTTCGCACTTGCACTGCGATTTTCGCTATTCCACTGCGATTCGCACGTTTTTGGCCACTTGCGCCGCGCTAATTATTCCATGAATCGGCCTGTAAATAGTTTAGAAAATTCAATCTCCAACACAGCTGGGTTGGAAAAAGTATTGAAATTATCATTAAATTGTACAGTAATGCTTAAATGTAACCTTGACGTAGAGCAAGGGCTAGTTAATGGAGCACTGGGCACAGTTGTTGGCTTTCAATCATACCCACGTGATAGCAGCATTCAGTTTGTAAATCTTCGCTTTGATAAAGTTTCAGGAGTGAAAAGGATAGGGCGCACAATGGTTCGATTTCTTCTCTTTAAAGACATGTATGTATGTAGAGAGCAATTTTCTCTAACTCTTGCATATGCAGTTACTATTCATTAATCCCAAGGTCTTACCCTAGAGAATGCATCGATGGATATAGGAAAGACAGTGTTTAAGGAAGGCATGAGCTACGTAGCATTATCACGCTTACGTACACTTGATGGTCTATTGCTAATAAACTTTGATTCAAGTAAAGTCAAAACTGATATTCCTTGCATTCTAGAATACAATAGATTGCGTAGACTGTACACCCCTCATCTGAAACAATACCCTGTTCCAGATGAAGAGAAACGTGGTAAAATAAAAGTAAATGAAACAGAAATGCAAGAGAATGCAACAGAAAATACCGCAAAGAATAGAAAAGAAGGTAAAGTTTCATCAGTTGCCGCAAACATAGAAGAACCTATTAGGGAATGTAAACCAGGCACGTCAGCAAAGAAGCAACAGAAAAACAAAAAAACGCACTCAGATACAGAACTTGCTAGCCCATTCAAATTTACAAATGAAAGTGGGGTAAGTTGCTATGTAAATGTAGCAATGAATATTCTATTTCAATTGCCAAAACATGTTAACAATATTTACCTGCACAGCACAGACCAATTGTGTTTGCAAATGTTAGTGCTGCATAGAAATGCAACAAGCAATCCTGACAACACATACAGTGTTCATGGAGTAAGGCAACAATTGAACGACTATGCTGGAATGGTGAGATTCACTATGAACTCACAAGAAGATCCACAAGAATGTCTAATGTGCATACTATTAGTATTGGAAAACAAAAGCATACCTGTAAATGAAATCTTCCAAATTTCGTACATACATGCACTCTCTGTAACAAAGTGGTAAAGGAAGAAATCCCAAATGAGCGATTTGTGTATATTTCCATACCAAATTGTGAGAGCATTCCATTTCAGCAACTTGTACAAAATGGAAACCATGGCAGATTATGTAGTATTTGCAACTCAGACAATCGCTCTACCTTACCGATACAATCACATAGTGCCTACATAATACTTATGCTTCTACGTTATAATGCAGAAGGCACCAAAAACTACTGCAAACTAACTCGATTTACACACGGTCAAGTGTCACTTGGAAAGAAAACCTTTACAACAGTCAGAATGATCTACCATGCAGGAGCTACAACCAATGCAGGCCACTGCACTGCATACATTAAAAAGAATTCTGGATGGTTTACATGTAATGATAGCACCATTACTCTAAAGCAGAGGTTGCCAGCTAACCTAACAAATGCGTATTTAATGTTCTTGAAGCCAAAATTTACGAAATAATGCGTACTTCAAAATTGTCAACAAAGTAAGTGAAAGACTACAAACAGTTAGAATACGCCCACAGGTAACTAACTACCCAACAGTATGGAAGAATGACACAAATACATGATGATCACAGATCGTTGGAAAAAAATGCAAAGGTAGAATATGCCTATACATATCTAACTGTTCTTAAAAATCGTCGGGAAGGCAACAAAGAAAACATTAATGGGAAAGATACAGGAAACAGGATATGTCAACGACACAAATTAATGAGTATCAAAAATCAGTAGGAAGAAATGCACAGTTAGTATACGCCTACAGCTATCAAACTACCCAACAGGATGGAGGAATGAGACAAATAAATGATTATCACAGATCGTTGGAAACAAATGCACAGGTAGAATATGCCTATAGGTATTTAAGTGTTGTTAAAAATCAGCAGGAAGGCAACAAAGAAAACATTAATGAGAAAGATGAAGGAAACAGGATGTAACAACGACACAAATGAATGAGTATACAAAATCTGTAGGAACAAATGCAGAGTTAGAATATGCCTACAGGTATACTGTTGTTAAAAATGGGCAGGCAGGCAACAAACATAACATTGATCAGAAAAATGAAGAAAATACTGAAAGGAAAAAATAAAGTACTTAGTTGCATAAGAAATGAAGGTTTTTTTTAATCCAGCAAGGATTTTTTTCCCCAGACCCAAGGATTAGAAAAGCAAACACAGAAACTGAGCGCAATGGTTTGTAAACTAAATATGAGGGTCTACAAAAAAAGTTAACTGTCTATTATGCAATGGGGTAAATGTGGAAAAACTGCAGACATTAACACACCTTTTTCTTTCATCACAGAAATGGAAAAAGTGATACTTCTGCCAAGTATGAAAACCAATTTTGAAAAAGTTTATGGATTCTGAACAAAGTAAGGTGTAAGTATATTGGCAGGTGTTTTCTAAACATGGGAATCTACTCGTCTAATCTATGGTAGTAATATGCTGCAGTGCCTGTATGCTGGCCTTTCCTCTGCGGTGAGTAACCTACCACCTACACCTTACAACCAAGTTTCAAGGAGTACAGTTCCTATCCACGACCATCGCTGCCTATGTAAAACATGGTCCTTGTAAAATAGCTGCTTATAAATTTACTTTTCTGACCATCGTCTGCAGCCATGAATTGAAGAAATTAGGGCATCAAAACAACGACCACAATCCACCACACCCATATTAACTTATAACTCCACTGCTTATGACTTCAGTCTTGCATGCACGGGCTTTAGCCATGCACCCAAGACTGCAGGGTCTCCCCACAACCACCTCAGTGATATGTGGTAGTGGGGGTTATTCTATAGGTGTGTTATCCTTCAGTACCTCTGCCCAGAGGCTTCCCTCCTAGGTGTATGTCTGCAGATCTTACATGGGATGGGTGTGCAGTGAATTCCAAGTCTAGTACTTACCACTTTGTTCTTGGTTGCATGGCCTTCGGCCGACGGCCATGCATCCAGGACTCTAGGCCCTGGCCACAACCATCGTAGCATGTGTCAACCATTGCAGCGTACTAATGAATATAATAATAGGCATTGGAAACAGTAATGTATTCACAGCATGTAGGCAATTTCAATGTTCCCTAAAACCACACGTATCCTTACAAATGTAACAACTCCCCCATGCAGTGCACGGCCTCAAATACTGGCGTTATTGGACCCCTCCTTTTCTGTGCATACAAGGAGGCCATAGAACATATGCCATTAAGTAGTTATAAGTGTACTGTGCATACAAGATGTCCATACACATTACATCATGACGACCGACCCCCAGAACAAGTGCAATAATCACCCATATGTTAAGACTGTAGCCCCTGTCCACTACCACCGTAGCATGTGCCACCCATGGCAGCGTACTTATAAATATGATAATAGCCATTGGGAAAAATAATGCGTTCACGCATGTTGTCAGTTTCAATGTTGCCTACCTATACCCGTGTGATTTCAAGAGTTACAAATTTCCTGTCCAATATATGGACTGAAGTGCTATCGTTATTACCCCCCACATTTACTGTACGTACAAGGTGTCCATAGAAATTACATCATGACGGCCGAAGAACAAATGCATAGATCACCCATTTCTTACTGTGTGAACCTTTCCCAATGCTCTGTGACACAGCGAAATAGGGTAATGAAAAGAACATGTGTACGTTGGTTGTTGCTCCGCTTTCCGCGGATCCAAGATGTCGGGCGCATCCAAACCATCTGACGCAGAACACGTCTCGCAGCAGCCAATGGGCAGAGACGTTGCATATACGCAGTCATGACAGCAGCCCCTTAGCCAATCTGTTTCTTGGTCGTCGACCGAACAGGGAAGTGTGACCGCGGAGCGAACATAGATATCAGTAATTATTTCAGACCTACTTTTTCATAATTATGAATTAAACGTGCTGCATGTATGGTGACAACATTTACAAAAGCACGCTTTCTGGACCAAGCCCCTGTACCTGCCGCAGATTTTGTCAAAATCTGTCCAGCGGTTTTACCTGTAGCTGTGCGCAAAGTTTTCCCCCATTCAGTCTATGGAAAAAAAAAGACGTTTTGGAACCCCCCCTATAACTCCGCTTCCCCTGGACGATTTCTCACCAAACTTTACAAAAAAATTCAGAGTGGCCCATATACTTGCAAAGTTTGGTGAGGATTCCTCCAGGGGGAGCAGAGTTATAAGCCGCCCAAAAAGTGCTCTTCCTATGGAAACAGCAATTTAACCATAACTACATGGCCACTACTGTGGTAATGTGGTAAGTAATACGCAGCAGCGTCCATGTAGTTATGCTTAAATTGGTGTTTCCATAGGAAAGCATTTTTTGGGTGGCTTATAACTTCGCTCCCTCTGGACGAATCCTCACCAAACTTTGCAAAAAAAGTATATGGCCCACTCTGAATTTTTTTGAAAAGTTTGGAGAGGTTTGGTCCAGGGGGGGCAAAGTTATAGGGGGGTCCCAAAACGTTTGTTTTTTCCCATAGACATAATGGGAAAAAACTTTGCGCACGCCTACAGCCCAAACCGCTGGACGGATTTACACCAAATTTGCAGCAGGAGCAGGGGCTTGGTCCCGAAAGCGTGCTTTGGTGTAAATCGGTCCAGTAGTTCTTTTTAAAAATGACCAAAATGTAAGGCAAAAAAATTAGTGATATCTCCGTTCGCTTCGCGTACGGACTTCCCGGGTTCGCTCCGCGGACAGTGCCCTGATTGGCCGAGCGGCTTGCGCGATATCTGCGGACATCCGACATTTTCGCTGATTGGACGGCGTGGGGCGTGGAGCGCGTCAGTTTTTTGGTGGCACCCGACATCTTGCATTCGCAGACGACCGCGGACAGAGCGGTGAAACTTGGTTTAAAAATTGTATTTAGTGGAGTGTGTTGGTGTGTAAGAGTGTTTGGGGAGGGTGGGGGTGTATGAGATAGGTGCAATGTTGTATTTTTTTAATGTGCTAGATGCTTTTGTTGTGTTCGATTTGTCTGCGGACAACACGGCTGTTCTGAAATGTTCGTAAATAAACAGAATGGATTCGGTGTCAAGATGAAAGTGTTCTAAGAAGACTCGTGGGGTCCTGGAATGTTCGCAGGGGGTGTCCTGAAGACGTTGTCTGTATTGTTTGTTGTCAAGCTGAAAGTTTTCTAAGAACACTCGCGGTGTCCTGAAATGTTCATAATAAAGAAAATGGGGTTGTCCTGAGGACGCTGTCCGTATCGTCCTCTGGCAAGTTGAATGTGTTCTAGGAACTTCCTTGTGTCCGCGGACATTAAAATGGTTGCAATGCTTGAATCTATCGGTGTGATATGCTGCGGTGGTTGTGGCCAGGGTATAGAATGTTGGGTGCATGGCCATTTGGCCACGCACCCAAGACTCTATGCCCTGGCCACAACCACCACAGCATATCACACTCATATGCCATGCACCCAAGAGTCTATGCCCTGGCCACAAGCACCGCAGCATATCACACTCATTGTGGCTTATAACTTTGGGTCAAAAACAAATTTATAAGGAACATTGTTATAAGCGAGTATGGGTGTGATATGCTGCGACGGTTGTATTTATCATGTTATACTTACTATTTGGTTTAGTAACGGGAGTCCATGTTTTTCTTGTTCATTTCTGTGATAAAAGAAAATAGCATGTTAGTATTAGTATTTTATAAAGACTTATTACATTGTACAATCAACATTTTCTTCTTTTTTTTACCCTCATATTTAGTAGATGACAAACCAGAGTACTGTGCAATTTGCTCAGTTTCTGTGTTTGTTGCTAAAATCATTGTGTCTGTGGGAGAAAAAAAATCCATGTTGGATTAAAAAAAAATGCTTTTTCTGTTATGCTACAGTTTATTTGTTTGTTTGTTTTCAGTGTTTACTTGTTGTTTCTGGCTACTGCTTTATACATTGGATTGTTCCAGTTTTTGGGAGCAGTAAAATATAAGGTATTTGTTTGGATATTGTAAAATTTTGGAGCAGTTAGATACCAGTAGGCATATTCTAACTGTTTATTTTTCTTTATATAATTTCATGGTATTGATTTATCTGTTTGGATATTTCTAAATTTTGGGACAGTTAGATACCAATTGGTGTATTCTAACTGTCTGTTTTTTTCTCTATTTGAGTGGTATTAATTTATCTGATTAGTTGTTGTAGCATCTTTGGGCAGTTAGATAGCTTTTGGAATATTGTGACAGTTTATATTTGTTTACTACAAGCGTACTTAAGGTTTAAGTACAGTTTAGTTATCAAATTTTGGTTTTAAGAACATTAAATAAGTGTTTGTAAGATTTGCTGGTAATCTCTGCTTTAGAGTAATGGTACTATCATTACATTCAAACCATCCACATTTATTTTTTATATATGCAGTGTAGTGCCCTGAATTGGTTGTGGCTCCTGCGTGGTAGATTATACCTATTGTTGTGAAGGTTTTCCTACCAAGTGATATTTGACCATCTGTGAATCCAGTCAGTTTACAGTTGTTTTTGGTACCATTTGCATTGTAACGTAGAAGCATTAGTATTACGTATTTACTATGTGTTTGTATTACTAACGTGGACCGATTATCTGAATTGCAGGTCGAACATAATCTACCATGGTTTGCATTTTGTACAAATTGCTGAAATGGAAGGGATTCACAATCAGGTATTGATATATACACAAAGCGCTCATTGGGGATTTGTTCTTGTGTCACATTGTTGCAGAGAGTGCATGTATGTTTCCACATGTATGAAATCTTGAATGTTTTTTTTTTCCAGTACTAATAGTAAGTACATTAGAAATTCTTGTGGATCTTCCTGTGAGTTTATAGTGAATTTCACCATTCCAGCACAGTAGTCCAATTGTTGTCTTATTCCATGAACACTATACGGGTTGTCAGGATTCTTAGTTGCGTTTCTGTGAAGTACTAACATTTGCAAACACAATGGGTCTGTACTGTGTAAGTAAATGTTGTCAACAATTGGTGGTAATTGAAATAGAATATTAATTGCTACATTTGCGTAGCAATTTACACCAACTATATTTGAGAGTTTAAATGGACCAGGTAGTTCTGTATCTGACTGCTTTTTTTGGAGTTTGTCTTCCTTCTTTCAAGAAGTACCTGGTTTACTTTCCCTAATTGATTATTTTTTGCTCATGGTACTTGATGAAGTATTACTTTATTTTACTCTCTTTGGAGGATTTGCAGTGACATCCTGTTGCATTTCTGTTTGATTTATTTTTCTTTTATAACGTTTTACTTTTTGTGGAACAGAATATGTGTTTAGATGGGGGGTGTATAGTGAGCGAAGTCTATTGTAGTTTAAAATGCAAGGAATATCAGCGTTTATTGTACTTGCATCAAAGTTGATTAGAAATAGACCGTCAAGTGTACGTAAGCGTGATAGTGCTACGTAGCTCATGCCTTCTTTAAAGACTGTGTTACCAATGTCTATCATTTCTTTGTCTAGGGTATGACCTTGTGATTTATGAATGGTGACTGCGTATGCAAGAGTTAGAGAAAATTGTTCTCTGCGTACATACATGTCTTTGAAGAGAAGAGCTGTTGAGCGTCCTATTCTTTTTACTTCTGTAAGTTTGTCAAAGAGAATATTGACAAACTGAATTTTGTTGTCACGTGGGTATGTTTGAAAGCCTACAACTGTACCCAGTGCTCCATTAACTAGTCCTTGGTCCAGGTCAAGGTTACGTTTTAGCATTACTCTGCAATTTAAGGATAATTTTAGTATCTTTTCCAAGCCTGCTGTGTTTGAGATTGATTTTTCTAAACTATTTAGTCTTGTTGTGGCTTGGTCACACATGGGTAGTGTCATTCCATGTACATCTAGTTTGTCTGTGGCGCTAATTTCCATTATTGGTTGCATTTCTTTACTTAACATTATTTAATTGAATTTGAAACAGCTTGCAAGAGTTGGCATTGAGGCCATACAAATTGTTCCATAACATCTGTAGCACATGCATTATCACCATAAAGTGCATGAATGTGCCGGGTTTTCAATATTGCTTCTGCTTCTTTAGAAAGTATACCAACTCTGATACTTTTTAAGATGTTGGCATATGTGAGATCTGCAGATTGGCGCATGTTTTCTGTTAATTCTCTGTATTGGAAATGTTGCCAAAGGTTGACATTTCCAATGCTGCCAACAGTTTTACAGCAGAGTTTGTGTCCTAATGTTTTAAAAATAGGCTCACCTTTTACTGGTGTCAATTGAAGAAGATCTCCGAAAACAATAATGTGTTTTCCTGCAAAGAGCTCTTCATAGTTTGTTTTGAGTACTTCTTGTAATCTGAGGTGAATCAAAGCCAACATTAGGTTGGACACCATGCTCACTTCATCTATTAGTAGCATTTTCATTTGTTTCACTACTTTGCATAGTTCCATTGCAGCTTCTGCAGAACGTTTGTAATAATCTAATTTGTTTGGTGTTCTACTGGCAAGAGTAGTAATCGTTGTAAAGTGACACCACCTATGTTGTAGGGAGCTAAACCTGTGGGGGCAGTGACAACAGCTGCCAGTTTGTTGTGTGTCAATTGTTGAAGGAATTTACTGATGATTTTGATTAGGAATGTTTTGCCAGAACCAGCTTCACCACTGACATACAATAGTATAGGTTTGTAATTTTGACAGGTGCATTCTTTGTTTTCATGTTGTACACCATGTGCAATTTCTTTTGTTACTTCTTGAAAAATGCTACGTTGCTCATTGTTAAGCTTTGATTGTAGTATAGTTAAGTCTTCTTTATCTTCATACTGACACATGGTGTTTTCTACTTCTATAATAGCTAATTCTGCCTTATTTGTTATTAGTGGGTCTCCCAGTGGTTCTTGGCTTCCTGTGACAGAAGGTTGACTACTGTCAGGAGTATCCTTATCTAGTTGGGTCTGGAGTTCTTCTTTGTGTTGCTGTTCATTGTGCAACATTGTTTTGTACTGTGCAAAGTTTACATCAGTTATACTGCTTTCATTTGCTTTGAAAGCGTCTTCATAGAAAATATCTTGAAACATTAATAGGATCCTGAGAACAAAGTTCTCCAGGTGTTAGTATATCTATGTTTGTTTTGTTTTCGTTTGATATGCATAGGAAAGCATGTAAATCTTCCCATGCATATTCTGCACAACTTAATGTAACAAACCAAGTGTGTGGGCCAAGGTTTCTGATCATACAACGTACATCTCCATGACGTTGAAACCAGTACTCTTTAGTACCATGCATATTTGCTAATATATTTGTAAGATTTGCTTGTAAAACATCATTTTTTTGTTGAACTTTTTGTAATAATTGTGTAGCTGTCATATTTTGAAAGTGTGATCCTGATTTTAATGTGTGTGCAACTCCGTACCATAAAGTTGCTAGTTCACTTTCAAAGAGTACGTGGAATATGTATTCCACATTTTGTCGAAATCTGGGATCTTCAGAATACATTTGTAATGAGCGATATTCTGATGCTGATATTTGAATAGGTCTATCATCGTATCGTCCTCCTTTGCCAGTCGGAAAGAGTAGAGGAAAAGCATGTGCTTCTATACTTTATTCCCATATGCTGATTGGTGATCCAATTTGTTTGACACATTTGGTACGTTTCCAGTGCATCTTCTATGGTGTCATTAGAGTGCAATGGGTGAATTGTATAATGGTCTAAAGTGTTTGATATTGTAGCAGGATCTAGGAGCTCAAATTGACCAACTTCTTGTGTCTCTTGAATTATTTCAGTTGTATCTTTCAAGTTTTCTTCAATATTAATTTCTTTGTAATATTCATTATTCTCTTTAAGATATTGCAGGGCTTCTCTAACTTTATATAAATCTACCAGTTGTTGCCAAATTTTGTTGTCTTTTGTAGGTACTCTATTTACCAAGATAATTTAAGATTGTTGTATTGGACGTTGCACTCCTAAAGTGTGCACATTTTCTTTTAGAACTAATGGTAAATACACTACTTTTCCACGAATACCTTTCACTAATTCAGAGGGAGGTAATTTTGCAGTTTTTGGTTGAAGGCGTATTATTGCTTGAAATGGGTGCACTGTTTGAATTATGATGCTCTCATATAAATTAAGTTGTTGAAGGGGTTTTGGTAGTGGATATAATTCCAAGTTATTTGTGATAGCACGTGAAGGAGTTTGGTTGTTGCCAAGTTTTGTAGTGCAGTAACTGCAAAGTATTATGGGGTCAGTTATTTCGTATTTGTTTTCTGCCATAAGGTAGAGAGCTAATTCAAACCATTTAGAATCTTAATTGTCTTCTATTTTGTATGACAGGTCTACAGTTTTTGTGTTACTTTTATAAAAAGTTCTGCTGCAACATACACACACGTGGTTTGGTACTTCAGCTGAAGTACTTTCAAATTTTAGTATTTCTTTTTTGTATGTGTGTAGTGAAAGGTTGCCATGTGCAGTATAGTTACGAAGTTGGTTTACAGCTAATTCATCTTGTAAGTGGGTTTCACTTCCAAAATATTTTGTCTGGATATAGTCGATTTCTTTTAGTAGGTCTTTTGCTGTACCATGTAGAAGAATGTTATTTAAATTGGCTAGTGCTAAAGCAGGACTTTTAGCATAGTACAGTTTATAAACGAGATTTCTTATACTTGCATGATGTGTTGATATCCTTTTGATATCATGGAAGGTTGTTTTGCAAGTAGGTCATGTAATGCGGGCCAATGAATGTCCTTGTAGTCCTGTGTACTTGCGTACTGGACAAGCATCCATATTTTGCAGTAGTTTAATTTTGATTTTGTCTTTGCTTTTCATATATTGATTGAGGAATTGGCGTAAAGACTTGAACATTTTTTTGGGAATGTTACACATTGACATGCATGGCCATTTGTACACTAGATGTTCTGATTCAGTTGAATGGAGGGGTAAATCTATGTTTTCAGGGCATATTTTTGTAAGGAGTACTTCTTGTTCCATTATGGTATTATTTACTTTTTCATAACCTCGACCACTGCTATGTATGGCAATTGTATTTGTTTGCTTTTGTTTGTACGCTTCTTCATTAAAGTATGGTTCTGTGCTTGTAGTGTGACTCCATTCGCCTCCACAGATATTTAAGAAGTTATTTCTGTTGACATTTTGTTTATTGAGAAGTCTTTTTTGTAATTTAGTTATTAGTTTTGTTAGTGGTTTCATTCTGTTTAACACTAAAATAAATAACTTTCTTTTGAGAAGAATTGCACTGTCTATCGACGCTTCTAAGATTACTGTTCTACGATAGGTTTGAAGTGTTGAACCTGGTTTCTCTCCTGTTTTCATAAGATTTTGAAGGACTTTGTGATGGAACATTTTGGCTAAAATACTTTTCTTGGTATGCTTACTTTGTACTACATCAAGATTTATAGAAGAAGTTTTATTTGTAGTGATAGTTGATTTTCTGTTAATTGTTTTTTGGTTTGTTTTATTTTTTGATAGAGGAGGCAAAGTTTTTATACTAGAAACTTCTTCTGTTTCACTGCATGACTGTATTAGCTGTTGTGTTTCAACTTTTTTTACAAATTCTGCTATAGATGGATGTTTATGTTGGAGAGTTTTCTTTTCATTTGCTCTACTTCTGCGTTCCTTTCTACAGAGTTGCTTTTTGGTAGGCATTCTTTAGGGTCTGTTGAAAAAAATACAGAAGGTATGGGTTGCGGTGTTCTGCAATGCATGTGTGTTGTGTGCATGAGTGTTTGAGTAAGATGATAAAGATGTATGTAATGGTGTGTGATTGTGCATTGAGAAGTACAACTACTATGGATGGGTATTCTTGAATTAATGTGTTACTAAACTGGGGTTCAGATGACAGAAAAAAGTAAGCCAGTGGTTTGGAGAAGTATAAATAGTATATCTAAAGCTATACAATTAAAACAGTTGTTTTTTCTACAACATCTAAATTCAAGTGGCTGAGTCGGGTAATTTGTGTGTTGAAAAATAGGAAGTTGTGGGCCATTCTGCCAGTAAATCACTGTTTAAAACTGGGGGATTTTTGGTCAGAATGATGCAGAATCTCTATTTTTAGGCACAGAAATAGCATGAATTAACCTTACAGTATGTTTGAGTAATAATTCAAATATCATGGTAACATTCTACTTACTTTTTTTCTAAAATGAGCAGTTTGCTTCTTAGTTGTTCTTTGTACTTCAAATTCGGCTGCTTCTTTTCTGGAGAATGTTCTTCACTGCAATTGTAAAAGAACGAAATTAGTAATTTGGTTTGTATATAGCACTGTTTTTAATTTATACATAGATTTTTTAAATTGAAATGCTCAGCGCCTTTCTCAAAACCATTAAAACTATCTTATGACTAACTGTAGGAAAGAAAATATCTTTACTGTGGCTTGTGAAATTCATAATGTACCACTGTATACCACTATTCCTGTAACGAAGCTTTTCCACGTAATAGTGAGTCAATGTCATAGCCTGCTTTTCCACGTAATAGTGAGTCAATGTCATAGCCTGCTTATCCTATATAAATTTAAGTAATTATATAAATTGAAAAAATTAAAACCAATTATGTGTTTGTACAAATATTATTGTTTGAGATTTGATCATAGAGTGTGCATGTAATGTTGGTTGATTATATGTAGTCTATATATTTTATTTAAAAAATGTTAGTTTAACATGATTTGTGTGTGTGTGTGTGTATGAAGAAATTAAACGGTATAAAGGTTTGTAAGTCACAGTTCATTTTAGGACAATGAAAAAATGATCATAGATTCATTTTACAGATTATACAAGGTAAAAGTCGGTTAGAAAATGTGTTCATGTACTGTATAGAAAATATGCATACCTGTAGTTTGTGTTCATGCATATGGATATGGACGAAGCTGCAAGTAGAAATCTTGGAGACTTGTATAGTATTTCTCGTAGATCGTGCTTGCCAATGGTATGAGACTTGTACTCCGAGAGATTCACCGTACATTTGCAGTGCTGATCTATGATGATGCAATTACATGTAGAGGTCTTGGATTTGATTGGTGGATGGTCATGTGATTTCTTAGCTACATCCAATGAGGGATTGGCACAGAGAGTGAAGTGGAAATGGTAGAAGGGCTGTCCATGTTACGATATGTTCGCGGACATGGCGGTAGTTCTAGGACACCACGTATTACATCCGGGGAATTTGGGGTGGGGAGGCATGCAAATGAGATTGAATCTAGCAAGGGATTGGTCAGTATAGTTTAGTGAGTGTGTTGTGCTAAGAGAGGTTTTCTCAGATATTCTTTTTGCTGAGAGAAGAACAGATAGCTATGGCTGAGTGTTTCAGAAAACAGATTGTGTGGATTTTGGGAGACTCGTGGATACATTGGTTGAAGGTGCATGCAGAAAGCTGTGGAGTATCTATAGATCTTGGATTCCCACATGTGGAAGTGCACTGGCATGGAGTGCGTGGAATTAAGTGGTTGGACTTGCTACCTCTCTGTGCAACTTTGAAGATAGGGGAACATCCAGACATAATTGTAATTCATTGTGGAGGGAACAGTTTAGGACATGTGTCTGGAATTTCTTTGCAATTTGCAATGAAAGAAGGACTTTAGAAGATCATGGACATGTTTCCAAACTCCAAAGTAATTTTTTCACGGATTGCGCAGAGACAAATGTGGCTTTGTTCTTTCTCATGTGGTCCACAAATGGAGAAGGCAAGGCGTAATGTCAATAAGGCTGTTTGTGCCTTCCTAAGAGATTTTGGCATGTCCTCTTTTCACAATTAAAATATTATGTTTTGTAGTACATACATTATTCGCACAGATGGAGTCCATCTTGCTTATGCTGGCAATCAGATTTTTCTGAGAAATTTACAAAACGCATTGCGACCTTTTTTAGAAATACAGCATCCATTTTGAAGTAGGTGTTAAGTATTTATAATTTTTGACATACAAACACCTCCCAAAGGCTCTTTTCAGAGCCACCACTTGCTTCCAGAGAAAAATGCAATGGTTACAATAGGGTAGAACCCCAATTTTTTTTATGTTCGCGAACTGTCCGTAGACTTTTAAGATATACAAAGGGCGCTGCTTTATTTATCTTCACTTCTGTTTTTTAACTGTGAAAGGCGGCTCTGAAAAGAGCCTTATTTTTTTGGGGATTTTTGTTATTTTGTATTTTTTTGGTTTTTTATACACGACACACTAGGTGAGGAGGGGAAAGGAGGGTAAAGTGGGGGACACCAACTACAGGGATAAGAAAGGGTGAGCTGAGAGAAGAAGATGTAGAGTGGGTTTTATTTGTGTAGTGAGCAGGTCTTCTCGTGCTCTGAGACGATATTTTTGTGAAAGCACACTTCAAATTGGAATTTTCCACTCTTGGGGCATGTAATGAGCACAACGATGCACACTGGCCGCGGCATAGGCTCCCATAATCAGGGGACACTGGGTTAGCATCCTTTATAGTCTTTGGAACTTCACACTAGAATGTAAGATTGACTTATGTTTATCTATTTGTTGATGCTATGTAAGAACTTAACAGACTTGGAAAGAGCAATTATATGTATGTGAATTCGACAGGATTGAAGTTGATAGGACTGAAATAGTTTCCATTTATTTATGTTTTATTTGACATTGATGAATCAGTTGAAGGATTTTGAAGAGAGTGCAGGGGACGAGAGGGCTCCTACCTTTGGATCCGCGTTTCTTTCTCTATATATACGTTATAGTGATTCTGTGCCAGGATCACTTTTCCTCCCCCACACCTAAAAAGAATATCTAAATTACCATACATAAAGAAAGTTGATTTTACAATTGAAATACTTGGTAGTGCACCTACTTATCCCTTTTTGTTGCAATATTGCCAACATACCCATGGAATTATATGGATTCCAATTAATGGGGAGTAACATCGCCTACCACGACGTGTAATGCGGTGCTAATACCTTTTTTTAAATATTATTTATAGTGTATTTTTGGTTAATAAAAACCTTAAACACTTTAGAGAAACACATCAAAATATTACATTTTACAATCAAATTTAAACCAATATTCATAAAATATTCATTATAATTATAAATTAAAATATATGTCCTATATATTACTTATACATCATAACCTGACCCGAAATATAAAATACAAAAATGTGTATAGGAAACCCAACATGTTAAAAAAGGTATTAGAAAAACATTCAAGTGATGTACACCTTCATGGGTCACTAGAAAGTCTCATTATAGAGAGAAAAAGATGGAAACAGCACATAACACATCACAACTCATATCTTGATTCCCAATTTATCCCATTCTGATATGACTCTTTTCCAAATATAAAAGGCAGCGTCTATATATGCCAAAGGGTCTGCCATAAAAATACAAGACGAAAATTGATCTGATTCAATCATTCCAAAGTCACAGACTAGATCTCTGTATCCCTGTTTATACCAATTTTATTTATTTGTGGCAAGAGGTAAGTAATTGTCTAAAAGTGTCGCCGCTAACTCACAAAATCTACATATCCTTCTTTCTATAGGTATCTTGTGCCATTTACCAACATACTCTAAACATGCTACTACCGCTGGTGGTAATACTGCCAGACCAAGGGGTGGTAATGGAAATACTGTTTGGTGGTATCTCATGGTATTTCTGCTGAGATACCACCAAACTCATAATGAGGTTGTTTGTCTACCAAATGTGCTCACACGCCACCCAAGTTATAGGTTTAAAGGGTTCCTTAATGCAGGCAGCGGCACTGTTACCAACAATCTTGGCCTGCCACCGCGGATTATATCCACACTAACACCTGTGTAGTTTCCTATGCAGTTGCTAAGGTTCTTTCATTAAAAAACAAAAAAACAAAAAACACATACCTTGCATGCACTTCTGCACCACTCCCTAGTTTCCCAAATCAATTTTCTTCCTTGATGACCCTGACATCATCAACAGAGAAGTGGACTTTAGAAAGTACTGCACAGCACCACACCACAGGTGCTATGGGTATTTAATTAAAAAGAACACATTTACCTCACGGAGCACCTCAGTGCCACTCTGTAGTTCCTGAAATCCATTTTCTCTGTAGATGACCGTAACATCAACAGGGAAACACATTTCTAAAAGTATGGCACGGCACAGTTCCACGCCACAAGATCATTTTTTGTTTTTAATTAAACATCCTTAGCACCCGTATAGGAAACTTCATGGCAACTAAGACTGGAGGGAATAGGGGATTGGGAAGGCTGCACAGGGAAAGGGAGTAATGGCCAACAACACTCAGGCTGCTCATGCTAATGGTGTTTAATTTAAACACAAATGTATATGCTCTTCTGGTGTGTAACTGTGCCGTGACATACCTTTAGAAGTTTTAGAACTTTTAAAAAGGCCTGACTTCTTCGAGAACAGCGATGAAAAGAACATTGAATCGAGGATGTGGCCTTCAGATCACATGAAAACCTCATCCAGTCAAAACACAACACAATGTAACTATGGCTCGGCCATGAACGCGTCTCAGTGACACAGTTTATATTTACAAAACAGACTTAAATAAAATAGTTATTGATCTCAATACACAAACGTGGGACGTTAAATCACCTTAATTAAACCCCATACACATTTTAAGTTAATGTAGAAATTATTTTTAATACACATTTTCCGCCCTAAAAAATCCTACATTAAATATAAATATTCATCTTCCACTAACTAGTCACGCCAGTGATTACCACGTCCCAATGTATCATAGTTTTCAAGAATGTACTCTTTTTTTTGCCATTTGTGCCGCCTTTCGATCTCGTCAAAACGCTTGAAAAAACAAACAAAACAATACCATCCTCAAGTCCGAAAACGTCACCAATCATCCATGCACACCCTGCCCACATGAACTAGACCCTCATATAAAGAATAACTTTTTTAACAAACCTTTAATACCGAAAACACCAAATTCGTTGTTAAAATATGTATGGGTGGTGGGTAAAGGATTAAAATGGGTGGGGATGGGATTGGGATTATAAACCTAGGGAAATGGGGGCTTCTGAGGGGGGGCGTATTTTAGGTTTGTCAAAAATGTTGTCATTATTTCAATTTTTGTTAAAATAACATGGAACCGCGTCTGGCTTATATTATGTTATTACACGTGTATGCTCTGCTCATCATCACTGTAGAGGACTTGATTCTGCTCAGTGGGCCTTCGCAGATGGCAAGTAATGACTGGATATCTGACATATCACAGCATCACTGTAAAATATATAATTGATAACTAAAATCACCTTTTGTTTGCTTAAGTAACTTTTTGTCATTCTATCAATATCACCCACATTGTAGTTTTTGTTTACATGAGCAATAACACTTCCTGTGTTAGTAACAGGAGCGAAAACCTTGTGATGTCACATTCTGCGACACCCGTCTTGGTCAACAGGATACATGATGCCACCTCCTTGAACGTTACTAGGGGTCTGATGTTTCCTCCAACACCCTTGGCCTTTTGGTAATTTCCATCCCTGCTCGCCCACTCCCGCCTAAGCGAGACCAACCTCAGTAAAGGTGGTCTCCCCTCTTGTGTACCTCCCTGCGGGATTTTCTTTCAGATCCCATGTGTGACACACACAGTCGCACGTTCATCCCCCAGAACCTCTGAACCCAGAAAACACATTGCTTCAGAACCACAGATTGATGTCTTCCAAACACTAAACTTGATCTCTTCCTCCCTCACAAAACATTTACCAGAGTAATTGTCTCCTTTCAGCTTCAAGCTTGTCAGGAGACAAAGGTGTGTGTTTTTTGTCATGTGGTACACACGCTGCCAGTGGCGTTTTAATGCGATCGCTCGCCTCATCTGAAACCTGAGGGTGGCATTGCACCCCTTTCAGGGAATTACATTCTAATTAGGGACTGATAGTGCCCCGAGGCCAATAAGCACAAAGGCAGCTAGCCTCTGTTCAACTCGCATTATTTACTCTTCCTTTGTGTTCTCTGTGAGGAAGACGTCTATTCAAGAAGGCTAGTTTACAGACGGGCCTGTCTGGTACAAAACCATGTTTTTTTTTCTTTTCTTTTTTTTTACTGAAAGATAGTCGATTAGTCATCCTCTGCTCCAGCCAAAACAAAAGTGTCCTGATTCCCAAAAATTGACGCGTTTAAAACCCTGCAGCACAATGCATTTGTTTTGGTGGGGCGTGTTTCCCTTTCTCGGATCATCGCTTGCGTTGCAGGCATGTTCCAGGGTATTTATTCACTGTTGTTCGCACATGGAGGTTTTCTCAATGTCTCATATGGTAATGACGACATATACGTGGACGGTTCATGCATTTACACTGACCTGCTGTATGGAATGTACTAGGGCTGTGTTTTTATTTTTTTTATTTTTTAGGTTAAGTTTTATCATATAGCCATCAACCCCATAGGAACTGCAGCAAACCATCAATGGACTATTTAATGTTTAGTTACATGACTGTGACTTTTTGTGAACCACCTGCGATGCTTAATGATGTTGGCATAGCCACGAGCAGAGCTCTCGGCATAATGTTTACTTGTAAGCTATGATAGGGGACCCTCACCACATCAGCCACGAAGGTGGTAGCAGATCTTGATACAGTGACTTTTACAGGGCACTAATTATGCCATGGCCTGCTTAGTAAAAGTGGGGTTATAACATGGGGGTTCTGTAACCTGTTAAATTGTTGCCCTGCGTGAATGCATGTTTTTGTAAGAAGCAAAGTCTAACATATGTATGTGTGTGTATGTCTGTATGTGTGTGTATCTTTTATATCAATCTATCTAACTTTCCATATATGCATATGCATGTGATTTACGAAGCGCAACTAAGAAAGGGAGAGGATTGTACTTTGGCGATGCACTCAGTGGGCTACAGGCAGAGTGCAAGAGAAGTGGACATGAATGGAGCTATCAGCGCTTGCCAAGATGTTCTTTGTAGAGTGGGTTCTTCATGTCCCTCCTAAAGTGTAGGTCAGATGATGACAGTCTGATCTGCAATGGTAACTTGTCCAAGGGAGCATGTGCTTAGCAGGAGAAGACCTGCCTCCTAGCGCTTCTCCCTTGCAGTTCTTTGTTTCCAGTCTGGCAATGGTGACACCTGTGGTGGTGTTTTGGCTTCCGGAGATGGTGAATTTCTCAGACAGGTAGAGTGGTGCTTTGGTTGTAGCTGCTTTATTGGTAATGCAAGTGATGCACGTATTGATCCTGATGTGTGCTTGAAGGGGACGTCAGGGCTTCTCCTTGAAGAGGAGATTGATGTGGGCAAATGCTAAGAGAAGATATAGCAGAATGTTTAAGGCTTAAAGAGATGCATAGGTGCTAGGACCCAACAGCAGAACATTGCTGATCAAGGAAGAAGAAGAAGAAGAAGAAGAAGAAGAAGAAGAAGAAGAAGAAGAAGAAGAAGAAGAAAAAGAAAAAGAAGAAGAAGAAGAAGAAGAAGAAGAAGAAGAAGAAGAAGAAGAAGAAGAAGAAGAAGAAGAAGAAGAAGAAGAAGAAGAAGAAGAAGAAGAAGAAGAAGAAGAAGAAATTGCTCTATCAGCAAATAAGCAGCAGGGTTTGTTAATAGGGTAAAGCGGCAACATGCAAATCATGTAAGGGTGCTGATGTGCACAAGTCATAAGTATCTGATTCCTGTGGGCTAGTTTGCTTCTATGGGTTTGGCAGAGTCATTTAGGAATATGTTATCTTGAAGAGAGAGCCCGAGGAGTGAAAGTGGAACATCTGCTTAGGTTAGTGTTACCTTATAAAGTGCGGTAGTGTAATAGGCCTGAAGAGAGAAGCACTAGTAATAAATGGGTACTGCTCCTGTCGTATCGGTTAGGCCTGTGGCGGCTGCCAGTGGAATTGTTTGAGTGTGGTGTAAGGTAGATGAAAGAAGTTTAGACTTGGTTGGTTAGACATGGGTAATAGACATATGGTGTAGGGTAGTAAGTGTATGGGTAAGGGCACTCTGAGGCTGAGGTAGCATGTACCTACTGGTGAATAACGTGGCTTGTTGGATGGTTTCAGTGTTTTCGTTATCTTGTAACAATCCGCCAATTGAGATCTATCTAGAGAATATCAGGATATCAGGATATCAGAATATCACAATATCGGAATATCTACAGCATATCAGTGGGTGATGGTTTATCCAGTCGAAGTCAACTCATACACTGAGATAATATGGTAAGCGAGGCTTTAGAAGGCAGACCAGATGTTGAATAATACTGTTGTAATACACCCCGTTCTACAAATGCAGTGAGGGAATACCGGATCACATGGAAAGATTAAAGTGCCAAAATTGATATGACAACTTTTAAACAGGACTCATATTTATTTATTTATTTATTTATTTATTTATTTATTTATGTATTTATTTTCCATGTATAAAGTGCACTAAACCTGGGGTCATCGAGGTTTTCTTCTTAACCATAATTATTTCACCTTGAGGAAAAGGCCATCTCTGATTGGAGAATGTGGATAAATAAAGTATGCCCCCCTTTGCTCCCAAATCCTGCATTTATTTGTGTGATTTGAATCAGGTTAGCCATTAAATTTGAATCTTGAGATACTGACATTACAGGACTTGACATGTGTTCCACTGCTGATTGACCTATCGGGCTGACCCACAAAATTGACTGGGTGGAGTTTCAGGGAAGTGCTCAAAGGAAGACTGCATGTCCTTTATTCAACGACTGCAGTGGGTGACTTCACTCTCTGTCCCTTAAGTGGAATGCTTCCTGATGGCTATGCTAGTTATCTGAGCACAAGCTTTGACCATTGCTAGTACACTTGTGTTCTGCCCCGATAGGAAAGGTGTAGTGTTCAGAGAAGGACACTTTTGATAGCCTGAGTCGAGAGACCTGAAGAGGCTCATGTACGTGCCGACACACAAACACAAACACACACACACACACACACACATGATTATGGGTTAAGTTCTAAATTGAAAGAATAAGCAGTCCTGGAAAAAATTCTTTCAACGTCTTCAAAACCATTTAGCAGTGAAAATCATCATCAACAGACTACTGAGTGGCGCAATCCCCTACCAGGAGAAGAATGTACATATGCTCCAACAGGAGCAGTGTACAGACATTTGTGACGTTCACTTGATATCCAAAGTGAGTATTCAGACTATCTCAGAATGAAGTATACCTCAGCATTCAGCATAGACGCCCACACCGTCAGCTAACATGCATGACATGCCAAATAAGTGAATAAATAAATCAGGAATTGTCTCAAGACAGTTCAGGAAATAAGGATGGGACAACCGCTGGGGAGTAGACCAGATACGATTTGACTTTATTCCACAAGTGCATGTGTTTCTGTTTATTTTTTAACATTTCAGCAGCCTAACCTTTATTATTATACCATTATTAATGTATCTACCATGAAAAAATAAAATGTAAAAAGATACATTCATTATAAAACATATTTTCACACAAATCAGAACTTAATGTGAACTATTTTTATTTATAATTATGTTTCCATAAATCTTCGCAATCTTAAAGGGACATGAATCTACCCCTTCTTCCTTCCAATTTCCTCTTGTAGTGCACATTCTGTAAAACACAACGTTGTGATCGTTCTGAATTTCTGCTCTAGCTTTTCGTACCACATGTTTGTACTGACTTCAATTTTAAAGTGGTCAATATGGTTATGACCTTTTGTACCACAAAATGTGACCCATTTTATTAATGGTATTGTGGTAAGTCAGAAAAAGGAGTCGGACAAATGGGTGGCAAAATAAACAACGCTTTAATTGAAATAATAAGAAAAAGCTCTATCTTTCCTGATACAACAAGTGTTTTCTCTACCTTATGGAACTCTAACTAGGGTGCTCATCGTCAGGGTGATTTGTCCATAGCAAAAAGTCTGCCCATTTTCGAAAAAACTTTTGTGCTCTGGCCCTACCACAAATTTTGAAAAAATGATTCAGAAAGCAAAACAAGGGGCTCAGTAGAATGTCTCCCTTCTCCTGGCCCAGCTGGCTCAGCCTCAGTGATTGATCTTCTTACTGTCTCTTGTAATAGTTCTGTTCAATTCCCACAGGGGGCTTCTTGGGTCTTTCTCATGTGTCCAATGATTACTGTCCCTTGATGTCCAGAAAGGTTCTTTCCTTAACTGTTGTTCATATATTCTCTCTCTCTTCTAGTTTCTTGATTCTGGTTCAGCAAACAGTTCTTCCTGCTATTATGACAAGAGTGGCTATTTCTGTAGTGCTCTTGGATTTTTGTAGGATTTCGCCACTCAGTGTAATGAGGGAGCTCACTCCTGTAGCTCTCTGGGTTTGTTGTATGGCTTTCACAGTTACTGCAACAAGGGAGATTACTCCCGTAGTACTCTTGACTATTCTTACCGGTTTCACAATCTCTATGATGAGGGAGATTATTCCTGTTGCACTCTTGATTTTTTTTAGGATTTACACACACGCAGTGATGAGGGGATTACTCACATATCACTCTTGGCTTTTCATATGGTCTTCACTATTCCCTGGACTTCTCCCGGGTCTCCCGCCACTCATCACCAGTTCTTCCTGGGGTTGCGGGCTGGCTTCTCTCTTGTAGATGCCTACAGCATTTTTCTTCCCAGGTTCTCATCTCGTTTAACAGCTCTGAAAAGTCCTTGGTTTGGCGGTTCCAGTGCTGTTTGCAGACCACACAGTCCACCTCCTTGAGGTCACGTCACTGTCGGGATGATCTCAAACTTCAAGTGGGTCGGCCCTTCGTCGGCTCCTGTATTGCTTCTCTGTAAATTTTATGTCATCCCCTGGACTGAGGGCCAGGTTTCTTCTGTGGACTTCCACAGGTTTGAGTTTCCCGGGCTCTGCTGGCTTGATGCATGCTTCTCTCTCCTTCAGCCAGTCCGTCCACCATTTTTATCCCATGTAGCTGGGTCCTCACTAGCGCAGGTTCAGAGTCCTTTCTTTGTTTCCAATAGATATTATTTATGCCTCCTTGGGGTCAACTCTTCCCAGTACTGGCTATCTTCACTGAAGAAGTGGTTGTTATTACTCCTTCACTCTTCGTCTTCCCACTACTATTGGCATCCAACCTATTGCCATCCTTCATGCTCTTTTACTCGTTCTCTCCTCAGTGGTTTCAGATCTTGGTGGAGCAAAAGAAGAGATCTTACAATAGCAAACAGTAGTTTCTTCAGGTTGGATTTCTTGTAACATGTACAGCCTCAGGGTCTCATAAGAAAGAGGATTAGGGAGTTCCCTCATGGAATGGGAGTCCATATTCCCAAGAACGGAGTCACTCAATTGAGGCCCCACTTACCGCCACCCCTAGGAGGAAGGTTGTGTAGCAGGCTCACCTCCTTAGTCTCACAAGAAAAGGCTCCCCTCAGGGGAGATAGGACGAGATCGTGTGAATCGTCACAGTATGCATATGTGTATGTGTGGGTGGGGAATCAAGGGAGTGGGGGCTAGGAGGAGAGTTAGGGGATGCGGGAGTGAGGGGAAGAACCCCCATAGGAACAAAAAAGGTCAAATTAAGGTCAAGCAAAAATGCACAACCAAATGACCCCTTTAAAAAAGAATTTGGTAAAAATACGTTGAACCCTAGCTTTTTACAGAGAATAGTGATGGTAAGCATGATTAATATTCTGGTTGTGTGCTATGAGCATGTTATCTGTCTTTACTTTTTTTACTGTGTTTCTTCCTCTCAACGTGGTCCATTCTAGTTGTTGGTCATACGGTAGGGACCATACTTTGTCTTTTTTATCAATGAGAGTATACTTTCACCGTGTTGCCTCTTCTTTTATTCCTTCTTGTTGGTTCATTTAGAGAGACATACATAATTAAAATAGCAAGACCATAGTTGCATTTTAGAGGCATTTACACGGAACCTTTTTCCATATTTAGAACAGTTTTAACTTGCACTTTATTGAGCTATGTTCTCAAAAACTATGTTAATGCTTCTCTTAAAAGTTATTTGAGCTACGTTCAGATTTTATCAGACAAATGAACATGGATCGCCCTGAAGATCATGTTAATTTTTGATATTTTTTAATTAAGCTTGTTGATGTTTATTATCTAAAGGCTAAGTGGTCTAACTCCATGCAAATGCCAAGTTAATTTATGCCACTCTGCTTTTGTACTGTGCCAAATCACCATCATAGTAGTTGGTCTTAATGGAATCAAATACTTAGGTATACATATGTCATTTCATCAATTAATGATACTATTCAACAAAATGCTTTATAATTATTTACTAGGCTTGGTACTTGTGTTAGTTCATCATAATGTATCACATGGTTGATTTGATTAGAAGTAATTAAAATCATACTATCCCCATCATACTATATTTATTGTGCATGTGCTGTGCATGCGCTGTCTCAACTTTACAGTTCAAAAAGGTGATTCTTTTATAACTAAGTTGCCTTGGGGGAAACAAAATATTGTAAAACACTTAGGGCCTCATTATGAGTTTTGTATCTCAGCAGCTGAGATACCACCAAATGGATTTACTGTTAATCCACTTGGTCCGGTTGAATTACCGCCGGATTACAAGTGGCGGTATAGCAGTTTTAGTGCCCATTTATGTAGTCCATAGGATTCCATGTGGATTTCAAGAGAATTACTACTGGCGGTAATTCCGCCAAAATGACAATTTTTGGGCAGTAAGGTGGCAGAATTGCCTACATTATGTTGCTGAAGGTTTTTCCTCCACCTTGCTTCCAAAACCATAGTTCGGCGGTGCAGTAATGTGGTGCTAATGCAGCTGGACTCCATTACCACTGCATTGTTACTACTTTTGACACACCGCCAAACTCATCATGAGGCCCTAAAGTTAAAGCTTATTTAAGCTTAAGGGGGTGTTACATTTTTAAACTTCAAATCAAATAATTCTGCTTTTATTCTCAAACAAGCTCAAATGTGGTTCCTTTCTGATGATGTTTTAATCCCACTGTGTGGTTAATTTTAGATAAACTAATACTTTCATAAATACCACTTATGGATGTTTTATTTATAATTGTTAAGAGTTTGTTTTTCTGGTTGCATCAAATTTATTGCATTATGCCAAAGCGAATTGTTATACCTACACATTGGAAAACCTTCATAAATTGATTCCAAGTACTTATGGCTTGATACACTATTTAAAGGAATTGATAGGTCCATTCTTTGGGAATCTCTAGTGGATAAATGTATTATGTATGTTAGCCAGCTTTTTAGTAAAGAGATACATTTAACCATGGAAGAATGTAAGATCAAATATGCTCTCCCTGTGTCTTCAGCATCTCATATGGTACTGTATTGGATGCTCTGATTCATGGTTTTGATTCCCTCTAAAAGCATGAGGAAGTCCATGATTCTGATAGATTGAAAAATATAAATATAATGACAGATAATGTTAAAGCTTGAAAGCTTTATTTAATTCTTAATTCTGGGAGATCCCAGGAAAATAAATGGCCCCTCTGAAATTCATCGGGAAGTTGAAGTGAAATAGTTTGGGATGAAAATACATGGTCCCTTAGAAGGTATAGTGCTTTCTCTACATCAGCAAGTTTAACTATTTCTTTCCTCTTTTTACCTAGAGCCTTCCAAACCCCAAAAGTTAATTTTAAATTAATTATTGATAATAAGTGTGTCCTGTCAAGATATAGAAGTTAACTTTAAATGTATGGTTTTTTTTGTTGTAAACTAGCAAAAAGTACCTGTTCTTCGAACGGGTTCTGTGAACAGACATAACAACACTCATTAATTGATGAGAATCAATGATCCTGTAGGTCGCTGTTCTGATTCGCTTATCGCTTGATATGCATTGCACTCTGAAGTAAACTGCACTGACAATGGGCATGTGTGACAGGCTTTCATACACCAGAGCAGACGTTGGGGGGAGGCGACAGTTGGTGTGCTGCTGCATACCAGGATCTACTGTGCTCACTCCCCACATGCACCACAATGTTTCTCGTGCGACAGCACAAATCGGGTATGAATCGAACAAAAAGGTGCAAAATGTTTCTCATGCGGCTGTGCAAACCTAGCATGAATCCAAAGTACAGCATGACATTTCTCATGCTGTTGCACGAACCTACAACAAAACGAGCAAAAATCTATTTGTGCCACTTCATGAACCTAGCAGGGTTTGAAAAAAAACATGCAATGTTTCGTACCACAACGTGAAACAAGCACAGATCTAAAATAAACCTGCGCAAAGTTTCTCATGCCACTGTGCGAAACTAGCATGAATCAACTAGTACGATTGAAAAAAGACCTGCAAGAAAAACCTCTAAGTACAGAAATGGCAATGCGGCATATAGGGAAAGTTAAACAATATTTAAAGGAGTAATTCTGCAACCATTGTAATTGTCAACATGCATGTTTCAAATACTTTCACAAGTATAGCTGTGAGGGTCTTCCTCAGAGCACTACTCATTCAGTACTCCCCTCATATTAATCCAAATTATATATGTTTAATATATGTGACAGTAGCCCACAAAACATTAAAAAACAGTGTTATTACTCATAGCTCATATTTCGTGTTATTGTCCAAAATACAACTTCTGAATACTATCAAGCACTTTTCTATTATTTTTGCTTTCTTTAAGACTGTCCTGTGAGTTTTAGGACATTAGTTATCTCTGATAGTAGTTGGTTGTCTCAATTTGCATACCCTTTATCCCATTTATGGCAGGACTCTGTATAACAACCCAAAGAAAAAAGAAAAACCTTGTAACTACGCAAGTTCAAAAATGTTAAACCTCATTAACTATATAGAAAACCCCCACTTAGATCTGTCCTTGGGGGTGTATGTATTTACTTCTTCTGCACTCACTTCATCATGCAATCAGTTTGTCACATTTACCTTTTTATACCTTTACTTCTTCTGTCTTTCCCTTTTTCGCACATTCACTTTGCATTACCAGGGGGGACCGCCTGTAAGTACCGCCGATCTTTTCTTACCCATATTCCTTCCACTAACCCTCCTTGACCCCAACCCTAACCTTACAGCTAACCTTACCATATCCATTGCCGCCTTGAAAAAGTGAAGATGAAGAAGAAGTAAATGCATGAAGATGTAAATGTCTGATGAAGTGAATGTAGAAGAAGTGTTTCTGGCAAAGTAAAGTGGGGATACCCTCCTTGGTCTATGCAGGCTTTAATGATCAAAAACATTATTTACATATACTTATCGTTTTCTTCTATATATTTGCTCTACAACAAAAGCAGTCAAAGGTGTGTGTTAGTAAAATGTCTAACTGACGCAATGATATTAAACAGATCACATGTTTCCCCATACATCATGATCTGGTGTAGCTTTACTTACACGGACAGGTATAGACTTTGTATTTATAAATCTGGCAAAATACTTCAAAATCTGGCATTTGTACATTTAAAAACAGCATTGGACTGGATGCGGTGCCTTCTACACGGAAGTACCTTTTTAATAATAGAGATGCCATCCCCCCTCTTTCTGCGATTAGGAACTTTTACACAGATCATTTTGCGGTAGTTAAATGGAGATAGGAGGTGAACTAACCATTGAGTTTCCAGTCCAAGGAGGGGTTCACCTGGGCCACCTTCTGTCTCCCCTTGGGTAAATGCTATAGTGACTGAAATGTCGACCCTTGAGGCATCTGCACCAAGAATACATATGGAAAATATCGGTGTACTGCTTTTTGTTGATGATGCAGTGCTAATTTTGAAGACAACTTCTTAAATGAAATGAAATCCGAAAGGTCAAAACTCAACCTTGAATTGCACGGAGTCAGCATTACCATTGTGAATCGGGAGACATTTTGTTAAAAATAGCTCTGGCTAGCCCTTAAAAGTGAACTGGCTCTGAAAAGGCATGGTGGGGCCACATTAAACATTGCAAAGTTATTTGGTGGAACTGTTATCTTAGATTGTATTTAAGCAGTAAACCCCATAGGCGGGGGCATTACCGGGCCAGGTAACACCACAGAACAGTTAGAAGCCCGAGCAAAGCGAGGGCTTTATCTTTAGCTTGGGGCATTACCAGTCCCGGTAATGACCCTGTCCGGAGGGGTTTCATGCTGTTAGTTATTAGTATCTCAGCACGTTGTACCGGCATACTAATACTGTTTTTTTTTTTTTTTTTAAGCTGAGAAGCGGCAAACACGCCATTTCTCAACATAACAAAACAACTACAAAACACGATGGCCACCCAGGATCAGGCAGGAGGGAACTACACATAGTCCTTTCCCCCTTTCCATAGCCACAATTGCTGTGTCGGGGATGCGTCGGGAACATTAGTTTTTCCAGTGCCAGCATGAGACAAGGGAGCTCCAGGTAGGTGGGGTGTGGATGGAGGGGGCTAAACATGTGGAGAAGAGGGGTGAGGGGTGAGAGGAGGAAGGAGATATGGGGGCGCAGGGGAGCATTTACCTTGGACCCGGGGGGTGGGGGCAAAATGGCGGCCTCCAGCTCCGAGGGGGATCGGAGCAGGGTTTTTACTATGTGGTAAACCCCGGTTCTGAGCCTACTGTTTGGCTGGGAGGCCACCACTCCCCCCCACCCCCCGTTGCATACTAATCAAACGTATAAGACTCAGGCTCAACATTCTGATGTATGTGGACCAGGATTGTGGGGGTATACAAAGGTTACCAGCTTCTCAGTGGGGGTGAACAAATTTGTAAGCAACTTCTAGCATTACTTGCGGGTGCCTGAAACATCTCCTTAGGGATAGATGTAGGACTTGTAAGGGTTGAAAAGGATTTTAGCGTAAAACGTTTTGGTATACTGAATACGACTCTGGAGCTAATTATGCAGCTACATGGGAGGCCTAATATATGTAACACAATCCCCGGGTGTGTCTGCATGGCCCTGGATCAAACTTCTCAGTCAGGGTTTGAAGAATCTACATCTGCAGCATTTCGAGAGGCATGTATGTGCTCATATCGTGAAGCAAACAAATAATATAGAGAAAGTGGTCCACAATGAAATGCCCACTTATAATCACATTAGTAAACTCCAAGACTCTACTTGTATGAGAGTGCATCTTATAAACAAGGCCTATTTTTTTACCAGGAAACTATCTGGACGTAATAGAGCTATTCCAAAAACGCACATATACCTTATATTCAGGCTAAAATCAGGGTTACCCAATCCCTGTAAAATACACCAGAATAAAGTGCATTGCATTTACATTTGTTCATGAAATAAAGACTTTTAACACAAATTGAATGTGTCTGTTTCATTATTTTACATTAAAATGCAGCCCAAATCGTGGAATAATAAAACAATTGTTATTAGGCAAGACAATCGTGACTTAGTGACCCCTAGGTGTGTACATGGTAACGCAATATTCATGTGATATTTGAGCAGTATATGGTTGTTTCTCCTGCAGATCTATGTAGTGATCTTTACATGTATTTTACATTTTCAAAACACTACCTTTCAATGATTCTTTTTTCATTCTAGTTGTTGTTGCAAATATTGAAATAGCAACGCTGAAACGATGAAAAATTAAATAAAAATCGACTTTAATGGTGTTACTATTAATAAAGGCAGTATTTGTTTGCAAATAAGAGCACATGCATTCAAAGTAGATTGAAGACAAAAACATCTTAACAACCAGAGCAGCAATAAAGCAGAATAACCTACTTGTGATATGATATGATATTGTATTTGTATCGCGCTCGTACACAAGTGTTTCAGAGCGTGACAAGGCAAGGGAGGGGAACAGGGGAGAACAAACAATGATCTGGGCCCAGTGACATTGAGACGTGCAAGGGAAAGGGGAAAAATGCATGGGGGGTGGACAGTGTGCAGTAAATATAAATACTAATAAATAGATAAGAGGCAATAAAACATTGGTAGTGCAAATATTGGTGAGGCATTTGGAAAACTCGGCACAATATGATATGATACGTCATTTATAACAAGCCTGTACACAAGTCATGATGACCCAAGCTACCAGTAGGAAAATGGTGAAGATAACGACAACAAGCTCCTAGTACTTTAGATTTGCAGTGGTTACTGACCACAGCACGAGGTTTTGAAAAATGATCGGTGAGTCCTAGAACACTGTGCCTCGATTGTTCCCGTCTCCTGAAAGGGAAGTGTTGGGCATGAAAATCCACGGGGTCCAATGTATAAGTATGGCAATGGTGCCTCTATACAAAAGCAAGGGAGCACAATGATCTATGGGACCCCGCATATATAGATCTAGTGATGGTTTGTCGCCATAGCAGGGGTTTGGACACTATAATCAATGAGCTCAGGTGGAACTAAAAGAGAAGAGAGATGGTTAGGTTATTGGAGAGAAAGGGAAAATAAAGGCTAGCTTTTCTGTTGTGTTGATGCATACAGACCAGAAATACCCCCAGCTCTGCATGTGGGTCTGCTTCTAAGTATGATGTGATGAAAATACGGGTATTTGTGCTCATAAGGCAACCCTGTGTGTCCATGATACTAAGATGCATTGAATGGGACTGTTATGAGTAAGTTAACTTAAGAGGTGTAACATTCTATTGTTTGAGGTCTGTTGTGAGGGTTATCCGGGATCCTCGAAGCAACTGTGATTCATGGTGGCATAGGAGGTCCGTCCAAAATGAAAGACAGCACATCGATCCCAACTCATTCTAACCGAACCAAGCTAGCCCAGTGAAGACACTGAGCAAACGGCCGAGGGAGTGCTACCGGTCTGGCTTTAACTGTCAAAGGGAAAAGTGGTTTCCCTTAGACAGATTACAGTACCGCAGCACTCATGCCCAATGGGTCATGGAAGGCTGGGGGTCATTTTGCATCCCCAGCCATGCATATTCCATTAGTGATGAAGTATGGACTAATTAGAGATTTAATGTGTACAGGGGTATGCAGCAGTGGATGTACAGCGGGTGAACGGTTGGTAGCAGCGCTCCTCTACTTTAAACATGTTTTTTACTGTTCCTATACTTTTATTTGAAACGGAAACTGTTCGGGAATGGTTCCATTTAATAATAGAATTGTAGGAAGAAGCTGAATCTTCCACTTCAGAGCACTGCACTGAACACTCCCTTAAACAGCAGATGTGCTTTGGGATTTGGAATGTGCATGGGGGGGGTGTGGCGATGGGACTTGTGGGAATTGGGGTCAGGCCAGCTAGGAACATAATGATGTGTTTATTTATATAGCACCTTAATCCAAAGCTCTTTACAGAGCACATATTTACATGCAATATCACCCAACCGAAATTGGTACTCATTTATCGACCTAGGAAGGATGAAAGACTGAGTTGGCCTGGCCGGTATTTGAATCTGTGACCTGCAGATCACGCTCAGATCGCAGCTGTGAGCATTCAACCCGCTGAGCTGTTTTACCAGTTCCACTACTTCTTTATGTACATTTTGACCACTGATATGTAGGTGTGTATGTGTGCATGCAATGGTGTTGTCTTTAACTGTGCACATGCATGCAATATTGTATGTTGTTTTGGAGTGCGTTAGAAAGCAAGAGTGTATTTATTTTGCATGCACTTGTCAATGAGAGAGTGTATAAATGCTTTATGGGTGTGAATCCAGAGTCTGTTTGCTTACTGTGGAATTACATTTATTTCTAGAAGCAGAGGTACAGCTAACAAGTGAAGTGTTATTATGTGGTTAGACTCCCCAACATTGGCGCAATCATAATTGATATGTTTTCTTACTGTGGCATGGCGTTGCTTTTTACTGGGAATCAAAGATAAACCAAACATATATGTTATTTGCAAAGCTGGACTGTACTGTCCTGCTTTCGTGCAACTAGTCTGGATATATCCCTTTAACTCTGGCATGAAATTGTGTATTAAGCATCAATGGTTAAAGCAAAATGATAAGCGGTACTACATAGCTACAGTAGCCTAGATTGGGGCAGCCATTTGGAAAAAATGGTCATAGTGTGGCATGTCACTATTTACTAGCATCAAGGTTAAAGCCAACCTGATGGCTGTTCTTACATGTCTATGCTATGTTGGTGAAGCCAGTCTGGATATGTTTTCTTTCTGTTACATGGCATTTTTACTGGCATCAAGTGTAAAGTCAACATGCTGAGTGTTCCTACATGGCCGTACTGGCCAACATTGGTGCAGCCAATCTGGGCATGTTTTTTTTTTACTGTGGCAGGTAGATAGTGTATGTTCAAGGATGTTTCCACCTTGCACATGACACAATATTGTAAAATATATTGCAAGACAAATTGAACCTGTTGGAAATTTAAAATGGCCAGCATGCCCATCGTATATGATTGACTTTGTACAAGCAACATAGAGGTAATTGAAGCAGCACCCTGTGTTGGAATCAGCTTGTTTCACACGGCCTGAGTTTTTATTTATTGGTTGTTTTTTAATTGTTTTTGCAGCATTGTTGCTTGTTTCCAGTCCTGACGAAGATTTACTATCAGTGAGATTGTTTCTCATATAGTTGAACAAGCGTGTTAGACAGTTGTTTGCAAAAGAACATGTTGCACTCTCTGGAATTAATTAACAACCTCAGCTAGTAGACCATAAACAGCTGACATTCGAATTTCACATATAGTTATGTTCTTTTAATGATCTGTTTTTAGTTTATTCTATGTGATTCAAATGAGTATTTCTCACTGGCAACCTTTCATGTATTTTGCACAGTTTGTATTACTTTTTGTATTTTGCACAATATGGATTAACAATCCTTTGCCATGGGTGTGAAAATGGATGTATGAAAGTGTGAAGAGACAGATTGAGTGTGTACATTTATGAACATTTTAATAGAACAATTCTTTCTGTTTTTTCGTTGTTTGTATTATTGACATGATGGGTGTTGTTGATTATTAATACAATCATGCATATGTATTTACCAGTCTAGTGCTCAGGGGGTTTGTCCACAGGGTGATGTTTTTTGGCAAAGTATTTAAAATGTTATTTTTTTATTTGAATCTTAATTATGATTCATCTCATGTGACACCACTATGCTTTATGTTCCATTTAAGTAGCCCAAGGTGTCAATAAGTTAACAGGTGAATCTGTCTATTCCAAACAAACATGATGAGTGTTCTCACAAGGGCATACTGGCTTAGATTGGTGCAGCCATTCAGGACATTTTTTCTTACTGTGACTTGGCATTATTTACTAAGCAATCATGATGAGTGTTTTTATGTGACAATATTGGGTTACATTGGTGCAGCCTGCATGAACCTGTAAGAGCATAAACAACATGACAATTTTTTTTTAAACTGGAACATTTTGTGGCCAAAGGCATCAAAAATCTGTTGGAAAATGCTTCTATGCACTCTAGGTGGCTTGAATCTACTGCCTTTTTTCTTGTGTTAGTCTGCAAAACCGATTGCAAACAGTGTGGTTTTTCACAGAAAGTGTACTGTAAAATGCATCAGTTTAACCAATTAATTTTAGAATGCTCTCAGGGGGCAGAACCTTCTAAAACTCCCCTTATTTCTTGTGGGCTCCCTAACTATGCTCAGTCAAAAGTACCCATTTTCTCAACTGCAAAACCTCAAATCTGCTCACGGTACACATCTATCAAACAGTAAACGTTAAACAAACACAACCACGTTGTTGCGCAGCAATCCACATCTATTTCATTACGCCGCAAAAAAAGAACAAACTACACTGCAGATTTATGAACCGCACCCATGCTCGGCGAACAATGCTTACCGAACTGAAGCTGCCAAAAGCACATCACCATCTTTTTCTTGCTCTACCTTTGTCCCGCTGCACTCTACTAACACACCCACCCTCCAACATTTCAGAGCTGCAAGAGCTCCAGGGGACCACTCTGGTGGTGATAGTACGCAATATAAATATCCTTTAGCATTAACATTAACATTGACTCACATACATTTGTGGGAAACATGCACATCCCTCCAATTACCACAACCTCAGGTGCCAGGATATAAATCTACTATAAACACATACACATTGTTTAATTTTCACATGTGAGTGGCTTAGTTGGTATGTGTCCAATGGGTTTGAGCATGGAGTTTGAGAATGATAGTGCTGGAAGGTTATTGTAGGGTCCGGTGGGCAACTTGAAGCATCGATCCGATATGGAGGTGACAATGTCTTGGTAGGGTTGTCCCTTGAGTGACGTTTCGGTAGTGGTGCCCTCCAGGTAAGGTACTAGTGAGGGTATGTGCGGTAGCAGTGACTCCTGGAGAGGAGGTTGAGCATACTCCTCCATGGGGTTTAATATAGATATGGGATTTCATGCATAAGAGAACGTTGGACACGTAAATATAATATATATTTATGGTTTTAATCCACAGATACTGTGTAAGAGGTGATGACCTTAGGGCTCCTAGAATGTTGATATAGTGATGATCTTTGGGCGACAGTGGGGTTTGAGTGTGATTTATTGAGTCTTAGTAAATATAGTGATTGTTCTAGACTGCAGCAGGGGTTGGGTCTGTGGTGTCCTAGTATGCTTAGATGGAGCTAGTTTTTGGCCTGGAATAGAGGGATGCATAGAGTCTAAGTTCATTCATGTAGTGTTGTTTTTTGTGCCCTACCATAGGATTGGGCATGATGACTCATTGGGTCACAGCACGCTCATATAGCGATGCTTCTTGTGATGCACCATGAGACTGGCCAGGATGGTTTTTTAGAGTGCTAGCACATTGATATGGTGATGGAGCAATGGTTCCTGGCCACAAGCAGTAAGCTAGAAATAATGAGCCGTCTTCTTACGCACATCATTTCCCATCTTCAGAAAGAACATCGCTTCACATTAAGGGCCTAATCTACAGAGTGTTTTCCTATGGGATTGTGCAATTATAAAACGCTTCGTTGTGCAATTATAAAACGCTTCGATGAATCAGGCCCTACGTCTGCATCTTTATATCTGAAGGCATTTTGAGTGTAAAGATAAAAAACATGTAATCCTGTCATGATTTGCCATCGGCTGAAGACTCGCTTGCCAATTCGTCTCTGCTTTACAAATAAAATAACAAAATCAAAATCTTTGCTAAGAAATGTACCAAAAATGAGACATCAACAAATGCGGATGTAAATAAAATGATGTCTCTTATGTCAACGCTTTTTGAAAGGCCTTTTAAATATATATATATATATATGCATGTGGTACTATTTTACTGGACTGTGCTATGGCATTGAAAATCGAACTGGAAGTCTAACCCATTGGCAAAGTGCTTTGAAGCCCCGATACTTCGCAAAAAAGGGAAACATACACAAATCAACCACACGGAAGTGCAAGAGAAGCACCGCCGCTCACAGTCGACTTGCATTTCACTTAAACAAGACATTGAAACATGTATTAGGATACACTTTGTAAGAAAATAATATTGTGTGAGGCATTTAATAATAATTCATGTAAACGGGATTATGTGTTGGTGCTTCATAATAGTTGTGCCTATTGCAGAAAGCATTGTATTCATAGCATGGACATCACATAACCTGTAGATGCGTACAGGTGTCTACACCCACTAAGCTACCTTGCCAACTACGCTAAATGCCCATTCTGGCGGCACGTTTATGAGTAGGACAGCATTTTGTGCTTGTTGTCTTCATGAGTGATCATGAAGACCTGGACTATTGGCGGATCGACCGCTTTTGAATGTTCACGTGTTCACTTGACCCTTAACCCCTTGCCCCTTCCCCCTTGCCTTAAATGCCTCTGGAGACTCACAGTTTAACAAAGAACCGCGCGAACACAAGAACACATTTGAAGGTAACGCTGAAATACCGAGTTGTTTTTCAACTTCTAGATTTATCTGTTTACAAGTATCGTTTACATGATGGCTGGTTTTCCCCACGTGTGGGAACTCCAGTGATATTCCCACAGTGCGTGCATCAACGGACATGTCTTCGTATGTTTGATACGGTTTACTATTTAGCATAACGTTTTGGGATTCTATCAACGCTTCACGATTCTAAGATGTTTACTTTTGATTGTATTTATTTTTCAAGAAAACTCTATTGCTATTGGTGCTGCTCTCGCAGACCTTTTTTGGGCGAGATAACACGAAACGACAGACGTTGTTTAAGTAGAAAACGGTTACATTTATGGGACTTATCAAAGTTCATTCCCCCACCACAGAGACGTCGTTAGGGGGTATCTGAGGGGGCTATTACCCCTAGTCTTTTGATTGTAGCCCTGGATAGCAGCTCAGGAGCTACAACCAAAAGGCTAGCTAGCCCTGATTCTCGATCATACACCCCTTGTATGCCTGCTCTTTGCAACTGCTCCCTTATCTCACTGTAACCCACCCGGAACGAACCGTCTCTTCCTAATGTACCATAGGTGTCCACCTAGATTCAACTCTAACAATGACCAAACATGTTAACGCCCTTTCATCGGCCACTTCGTACACTTCCAAATTGATTGCACTAAGTCAACAATACCTTACGTCACAAAACTGTACTACGCTCGCCCGTGCCCTCATCCTGTCGAAGTTAGACTATTGTAATGTCCTTTTGCTAGGCTCTTCGAATGTGAACCTGGCTAAACTCCAACTACTGCAAAATAAAGCTTTGCGGGCAGCCCTTGGCTTTAAAAAATCTGATCATATCTCTACTATTAGGAGAGGACTTCACTGGTTACCTGTCAAAGCTAGAATTATTTATAAAACACTTCGCATCTCCCATAAATGTCTCGCCAAGAAGGCTCTGACATACATTAACAATGTTGTCAAACTAAATAAGACTACGAGAGCTCTGAGATCAAACAATAACACTCAACTCTACGTCCTGCGCTTTAAAGGTTCGAGGGCAGGGGGAAGCAGTTTTCCAGTCATGGCACTGAAACTCAGGAATGCCCTCCCTCTGCATATGAAAAATGAGCCATTCATTTCCACCTATGTTTTAAGAAAACACAAACAGGGTAATTCATAGAATTTCGCAGAAAAGTGTCGCAAGCGGCTGGCGCAGAGTGTCAGCGTGCGATTGTCTGCGCCAGGCGCGTGCGCCAAAACTGATTTCCGCGCAGAGCGTATTCATGGATTTCAGGCTCCCAAACCAGCCGTGGCGCAGATTATCGCAGCGACCCTGCAGCAGCGCCAGTAACGCACCCAAGAACGCCCTCGCGCAAGGAAAAGCCATCAAAATCGCTAAATCATCGCAAAGGGCTGCGCCAACCCTGGACCAGTTTACAGGGCTGCCAAACAAGGAACGCAAAGCGGGTAACGTTCATATCAGGGGTACGCGGGAAGTATTACATGCGATTAGCCAGGGTACGTGTATGACAGGGGTACGCGTGAAGTTTTACACGCGATTAGCCAGGGTACGTGTATTACAGGGGTACGCGGGAATTATCACACGCGATTTGGCTGGGTACGTGCATGACAGGGGTACGCGTGAAGTTTTACATGCGATTAGCCAGGGTACGTGTATTACAGGGGTACGCGGGAATTGTCACACGCGATTTGGCTGGGTACGTGTATTACAGGGGTGCACGGGAATAATCACACGCGATTTGGCTGGGTACGTGTATTACAGGGGTGCGCGGGAATTATCACACGTGATTTGGCTGGGTACGTGTATTACAGGGGTGCGTGGGAAGTTACACACGCGGTTAGGCTGGGTGGGTCCTCACAGGTGTTTCCTGTACACCCTCCACGGCCCCTGCAGGCAGCCCACAAAACAGGGGACTACCCTGCACACCTGCTCATGTCTCCCACCCCCCACCCCCCCAGCAGTGTGGGGCACCCTCCACCAGGCCCCCACTCATGTCCCCTATCACCCCACCCCCCAGCCACCATGGGCAGCCCCAACCAGGCTCCCACCCATGTCTACCACCACCCCCACCCCCCACCCACCATGGGCAGCCTCCGCCAGGCCCCCACTCATGTCTCCCACCCACCCCCACCCCCCAGCAGTGCAGGGGCACCCTCCACCAGGCTCCCACCCGTGTCGACCACCCCCCCATCCCCCAGCCACCATGGGCAGCCCCCGCCAGGCCCCCACTCATGTCTCCCACCACCCCCACCCCTCCAGCAGTGCAGGGGCACCCTCCACCAGGCCCCCACCAATGTCTCCCACCACCCCCACCCCCCACCCACCATGGGCAGCCTCCGCCAGGCCCCCACTCATGTCTCCCACCACCCCCACCCCCCCAGCAGTGTGGGGCACCCTCCACCAGGCCCCCACCCATGTCTCCCACCACCCCCACCCCCCACCCACCATGGGCAGCCTCCGCCAGGCCCCCACTCATGTCTCCCACCACCCCCACCCCCCCAGCAGTGTGGGGCACCCTCCACCAGGCCCCCACTCATGTCTCCCACCTACCCCCACCCCCAGCAGTGCAGGGGCACCCTCCACCAGGCTCCCACCCGTGTCTACCACCCCCCCACCCCCCAGCCACCATGGGCAGCCCCCACCAGGCCCCCACTCATGTCTCCCACCACCCCCACCCCCCCAGCAGTGCAGGGGCACCCTCCACCAGGCCCCCACCCATGTCTCCCACCACCCCCACCCCCCCAGCAGTGCAGGGGCACCCTCCACCAGGCTCCCACCCGTGTCTACCCCCCCACCACCCCCCAGCCACCATGCGCAGCCCCCGCCAGGCCCCCACTCATGTCTCCCACCACCCCCACCCCCCAGCATCCAGGGGCGCCCTCCACCAGGCTCCCACCCGTGTCTCCCACCACCCCCACCCCCCACCCACCATGGGCAGCCTCCGCCAGGCCCCCACTCATGTCCCCCTGCCCACAGGCCCTGACAATCCTCAAGCATGTGCCTCATGGCCAGCCACCACAGCCCAAAGACACAACCAAGTATTACATGTGCCCATGATACTACTCCAATGGAAACAATGTAAATCAACACATGTGTCTCACACACACACAATGGTTGCAAGTGAACCTGAAAACCCATATCATGACATGCATGAAAACAATGAGATGAAACCACACATTGAAGAATGAAAAAATCCAAATAATGTATTAAAAACAACAGCAATGGCAATCAAAATTAACCAAAATACACAAGTAAAAAAATAACAAAATTAAGCTGGCTGTCCCTTTTCAAATTAAAATCAATAAATGATAATCCAAAAAAATATCTTCCAAAGTTCAAGTCCATGAAAAGGAAATGAAGGGAAAAAAGAAATAGAAAACCATTGCTCCATGGGAAAAAATATGCATAGTAAAAAAAATATCCAAATCCAAAGTCCAACTATGTACAAAGTATTCAGGGTCCATCATCCCAAGAGAAGAAATGAAACCTACCAAAAAACCTATCTAAAATGGAACTATATACAAAAGGTGGAGCAGTGTCCGTCTACTCCAAATAAAAATAAACTACAAAGGAAACCTATCACTTAATAACTATATACAATAGCGACGGGTCAGTCCAGCGGCTCACTTAGTGGTGTTCCGGGCCAGAGCATCATCGAACTCCTCGTCTATGTCCCGGAGGCGGTCCTGTTCCATGGCCCCGAGGGTCCGCAGGGACACCGACATGTTCACCTCCAACTCCCTGCGGATTGCCTCGAGGCACTCGGCCCGCCTCAGGGCCCTTCGCATGGAGTTCTCCGCCCTGACCATCGTGAGCCGCGCCTCTTCCGCCCGCCGCCGCTCCGCATCTATGGCGTGGCCCAACCACTGCCACACGGAAGACACTTCCCGTCCAGGGTCCTCCTGCCCTCCGGCCGATGCCTGCCCCTCCGATGTTGAAGGCCCCGAGCTATCGTGGCTCCCACCTACAGCCTCCTGCTGCTGCAGCTGCTGCTGTCCATGTGCCCTGTCCGATGGTGCCTGCACATCCTCCTCCAGCTGGGGTGCAGTCGTTGATGTGGCCACCCCTGCTGGACGTCCGACTCCCGACTGTGGCAGGGTTCTGTTGTCCACCAGCCTGGCCGCACGGTCGGAGGCAGCTCCACAGGGCACCCAGGTGACACATGGGTGGGAAGATGGCATGGAGGACGACTGGGGCATAGGAGGTTCTGTGGAGAAGGGCGTCGGAACAAGGTCCAGGAAACGGAGGAATCCAGCCCTGGTGAGCTGTCCCAGTGGGTCAACGCGGTCAACGAGCCATGCGAGAAGACGTGCAGACACATCATGAAAAGACTGCAGGTCAGCTCGCATGGCCCGTTGACGCAATGCCACCCCACCCTGGACAGGCTCAACCTGGTGCAGGATAGCCACATCCGCAGGGAGAGGAAGGCCAGGTGTTGTAAGCCAATCCTCTCCCTGAGAACGGGTCTGGAGGTAGGCATCCCCGCTGGTGAAAGATGATGCAGTGACAGGAGCAGGGACAGGATTGCACACAAGCACCTCCGCGGCGGCCTGTGCTGCCTCCTGTCCCTGATCCTGCACTGCACCACTAGCACCAGTGGAATTCCCTACCTCCAGACCCCGCCACTGTCGCTTGCACGGCCTCCTCCTCCACCAAACCCCCCACCAACCTGGATGACTCCGTGCCATCTTCCTCCGTTGGGCCCTGTGGGGTCCCAGCTGCCCCTTCTGCTGCCGAGGAGTCCAACTCCAACCTCCGCCTCTTGGACCTCCCCTCGGCAGCTGCGGCCGGGGACGCGGCACCGGACTCCTCACTCCCCGACGAGATCACAACCTGGGAGGGGATCTGAGCCTTGCGTCTCCAGCTGGTGGTGCGACCCCTGCCGCTGTGCTCCACAGCACCTTCTCCGCCCTCTTCATCAGTTGACGCTGCAGACAGGGAGAAAGAAAACACAGGCATCAGGGCACTGTAAAATGGACTCATACACACATGACAGTTATACATGAGTGGCATTGGTAAACCTCAGGCATGGCATCACAATCCCCAACACACATGTCATTTCAACTTGCACACATGAGCCATACTACAGCCATATTGCAACAGCCAGCACCATCCATTCACATACAACAGCATGAGCAGCCAAAGGTCATCCACACATCACATGCAACATAGGGAGTACACTACACATGCACACACAACACCAAACTTGCATGCATGTGTACACCTCCGCCAACTGTCGCAGTGTTTTGATCGACATCCATGTCACACCTGACAATCATTCCTCCATATCCTGTGCCATGCAAGCCTACACACACAAGCACCATCCATGTGTCACACATGAGACCCCTCGCATGTGTCACCCTCACGGCCATGTACACCCCCCCTACTTGGCCACATAAAAATACATGTCCAACCTGCACACTCCTGGCACACCACCACACGCACAGCTTACAATCAGTATGCATGTACACTTACCGCTCGACTCCAGACGGGTCTGCTTCTCAAGGACCTGGATGTGGAGCGCTGGGGATATGCGTTCCAGGACCCTCATCTGATCTTCCGACAAGTGGCCCCGGCGCCCCTTAGCATCCGCTGCCTTCAGGAGGCGCCGGGCCTTGTTGAGGGTCCTGGACCTGAAGTCCTCCCAGCACTTCCTGACACGTTCGTAGTCGCGGACGGCCACCTCCTCCGCGTTGATGGCAGTCACGATGTCCATCCAGATCCGAGTCCGTCCTTCCTTGTTGGTGCGCAACCTTCCGAAGAGGGCATCATACTGCCCCAGGACATGCTCCACCAGGACACCAACTTCGGTGGCAGTGAAGCTGGTGCCCCTCTGCCTCCTTGGCCGGGGGTTGCCACTGGTGCCAGATGTTGCAGTGCCTGACATGGCAACCCCAGAGGCAGGAGTGGGTGGGCAACTGGGTCCTGGGGCTGGGCTGTGGGGCGATGGAAAAGCAGTCAGGAGTCTTCGGTTCCAGCAGGGGTGGTCACAGCAACAGCACCCCTGGCTGATGTGCAGCCAGCAAATGGCAGGGCACGTGGGCAGCAGGCAGTCAGGCAGCAGCAGATGGCAGGTGGGAGCGTGCTCAGGGCTCTGGGGGGCAGTAATTAGGCCTTCTGGGCAGGAGCGTGGTCTTCCGTGTGTGAACGCGTGGCCAGCTTGATACGGAGTGATTTTGCATGTGAAAATTCAACACGTCTGCGTGCAATTTGAGGAAAGGCCCTTAGCGCGTAAACGCGTCAGCACACTGTACATTCATTGGCCCAAAGGCCACCAGCGTATGCGCGTCTATGAAGTCACGTGCACGTTGAATAGGGCACACATTGGAAATGTTGTGTGTTAAAAAAATTAAAGACACGTCCGAGTGTCAAAGCGTGTAATTGGTGGAAATGGCCTTAGCGCGTACACGCGGAAGTGACAAAGCGTGTAATTGGTGGAAATGGCCCTACACGCAGAAGTGACAAAGCGTGTAATTGGTGGAAATGGCCTTAGTGCGTACACGCGGAAGTGACAAAGCGTGTAATTTGTGGAAATGGCCCTACAAGCAGAAGTGACAAAGCGTGTAATTGGTAGAAATGGCCTTAGCGCGTACACGCGGAAGTGACAAAGCGTGTAATTGGTGGAAATGGCCCTACACGCAGAAGTGACAAAGCGTGTAATTGGTGGAAATGGCCCTAGCGCGTACACGCCGCGTAAGTGACGCTGGACGTGTGGGCCTGCATAAAAGGTACGTGTAGAACACCATTTCCTTGTACGTGCTTTTCGTGGAGAGCGAGTGGGTGAATTCTGTACTTCTTGTCATTTCACACGCGATTTACTTCACAGTGTTTCAAGTTCGTACTCCCTGTTACCTCTGACAGCTTTTTCTCTTTTTTCTCTTTTTCTGGTTTTCCTGGGCCTGTTCCCTCAAACAGTGTTCCCTTCTACTGTTGTCCTGTTTCCTCAGACAGCGTACAAATCTTCTTTTGGCGGGGGTGTTGCCAACCAAACACGCTTCTTTTTCACGCTCTTTTTCCTGGCAGACGGTGAGTCACGCACGTAAATAACATCTGTGCTTGCCCCGTGTGTAGCCTACCCCTTCAGAGGTTATTCTAGGCTGCGTGTGACACGCATACGTTCATTCTTGTGTTACTGGGTGCCAGAGCGTAGTGCAGGTTTTTTTTTCCGCACACGTGGTCTAGGAGGGGTTGCGTGCACGTCATCTCCCTTTTTTGGGCTTCCTGTGCGTTGCATGACCCGTCATCTTTCCCCAGGGGTCACATTCAGCCTTGCTAGAGCACTAGGGTACAATTACCATCTGGTACCCAACCCCTTTGACCCCCAATTGCCCAGGACAATAGTTTACAGCCACTCCCATACGCACATTAACATCAGTGCCATGGTTGGGAGGCGAGGATTCCGTAAGGGTGGCAAAGGTGGACGAGCCACAAGTGGTGGCCGTGGTGGATCCGGTAGGGGACGTGGTCGTTACTTGCAGTTTGACCCTGTCCCCCCATGTGTGGAGGACCAGTCAAGGGCACCCTTAATCCCCCCTCCCGCCCCCTCCTGGTTGAGGCTGATGTGGCTGACACCATCCATGCTCAGCCCTTGTTGGACCAGCCCATTGTGGCACCAGACCTGGCTGACTCCATGGCTGACTTCCAGGTCAGCAGGCCTATGACACGTGGGCTGGTGCACGTTGATGTCATCAGGCCACGTGGATCAGGGGCAGCAAGGTCATCTGCTGCCCCAAGTAGGCAGGTTGGAGAGGCTGCAGGCTCCATCCACCGCAGCTCTTACACACCCAGCCAGGACAGTGTCGGTTCTAGTCCATCCTGCTGACATTCCCCCTGACACCATTACACTTGAGCCAATGCCTGCATCAACTCCAATGCTGAGTGTGCAATCCCACACTCCTGATACAGAGTCCACCAGGGCTCCTGCCCCTAGTGTCCAGAGCGGCGCAGGACACTCAGGATCACCACCACCTTCCAAGCGGAAGAGGAAGAGTACTCGTCCGGCACAGGCTGATGCCCCAGACACGGCTACACAGTCCGGCCCGTCGAGGAAGCCCAGCTTCACGGATGCCAAACTGAATGCACTTGTCGAGTATGTGTCCGCACATGATAACAAGATGGTCATTGTTGCAGGATCCAAGACCACACCTGCACAACGCCAGGTACACTGGCAGACCGTTGCGGACATCGTAAGTGCCCTTGGAATCGTGAGGCGCACAGCCAATGATTGCTATAAGCGCTGGAATGACCTAAAGCGCAGGGCAAAGAATAAGCTGGCCTCAAGTCATGCCGCAACTCTAGTGACTGGAGGTGGGTCTCCAGTAGAAGACATGGAACTCACTCCACATGAGTCAGTCGCTGGGACCTACGTCACGGAGGAACAGATCCAAGGCGTGGGAGATCTGCCTGATTATGAGGCATTGTCCGGTGAGTGCACATGCATGTGTGTGTCATCCATGTGCATGGTGTGTGTGTGAGGGCTTCTGTTTGTGTGCCAGGTGAGGGTGTGTGCGCCTGAGTCGTTTGGGTCACCCATGTGCTTCATGCAATACATTCTGCGCAGCAGCATTTGGCCATAGCAGTATCCCTTCTGCCAACAGTAGACATCTAGGCCAACAGCACGCCAGTTGCCCTTGAAGTGTCACCTTGCCACAACATTGTTGCTTATTTTTCTCTGTTCATTCAGGCAGATTGTTTGCATTCCACCACTTTTACTAGGCATTTCTCAGTCCTGTAGCCACATGTCTGACATGGCTATGGTAAAGTGGAGTGACTTTGTTACCTGGATATCATTTGTTCACACATGTCCCTGTGCAATCGGACCATTTTGGACTGGCAGCTCCAGGTGAAAAATCAGACCTGTTTGAATTAGAAAAGCTATTACATGCGGTAACTGGACTGAATGAATAAGTGCTGCCCTCCTCTCCATCTTCACTCAATAGCAATGGTACATGCCATCTGTGTGATGGCATGTGTATTTCACCTGGCAATCACAGGCCAATGTGTGATGCCACTGCCAGGCAGCATGCAGAAAATGTGTTCATCTTCCATCTTGGTGTCATCAGTGTGTGCCATTTGCCTGCCCTTCATACGCAGTGAGGGTGCATACATGGGAGGGTTTTAGTCATGTGGGTCATGTGTCAATCAAGTACTGGTTCTCTTGCTTCTCAGCCCTCATTGTGTGCCATGGTTCTAATGCCTGTTTCCATTTGTTTTCTTTTATGTCTTTGCAGGGGAAGACGCACCTGATACTGCTGGGGTTGTGGAGATGGTGCAGACCCACGAGGGGTCCGAGGGCCGACCAACCACCAGTGAGGGACGTGGTGTGGTGGTGGGTGAGAACCCACAACTGCTGCAGGTCGTGCTCTCAAGGGGTGTCTCTGGCTGCACCTCCCCCGAGCTGTACTCAGGTGTTGATTCGGATGATGAGACCTACGTGCCGTCACAGGTGAGTGTTCCTGGGAGGGATTCTGTTCTGTCCCACCCACCTGCACCAGGGTCAGAACCCTCAATGGGGATGTCAGTGTTGGCAGCTACGCCTTTGGTGGTTACGGATGCAGGGTCACACTCCGCGACATCTGATCCTGTTCCTGGGCCAGCAGATCAGAGGGGGAATGCAGTCCTGCAGCCTCAGGCAGTGCCGGCACAGCAAGGCGCAGTTCGCCTTGCCCCAGACAGGTGTGGTGCCCGCCGACGTGGTGGCCGTACGCCACCTGGCAATACCGCATGGGAGCAATCCATTTACGGTATGGCAACCCAACAGGCAGCATCAACAGAGATGATGGCTCATGCCATGGATAGGGTGGCCACTTCCATTGTCCCCCCCGAAAGGCTGATGGAGCGACTACAGCAGGCAACCGACTCCATCTGCCATTCACTCAGGGAGGACATGTTGGCGTCCAACAGGGACAGGCGGGCGGCACTGGCGACTCTGCAGGAAGCCATCTCCATAGAGTCCCAGGGCCACAGGGAAGCCCTGAGGCTGGAGCTCCTTCACCTCAGGACGACTCTTGTTGAGCTTGAGGCTTCAACATACTGAAGGACAGAACAGCAGCTGGAGCGTCTCACCCGTACGCTCTCAGCTGAGATGCAGGCAACTAGGGCGGAGGTCCGGGCATCCCGTGAGTTGTTGCATGGGGACCTCCGCACACTCATCCTCCAGAACGAGACCTACCACACCCGCATGCTTGCAGCCATGGAGGAACAGACTAGGGCCTTGCGTGTGCTGCCTCCAATAGTGCAACCACCTCTGGATGCAGCTGCACAGGGTGATAATAGCGACAGCAGTGATACTCCCACACTAGGGTAGCCGTGTGGGCCATGAGCCCATGGAGGTGTTTTTTTTTCCCACAGGTGGGTTTTGGTGTGCACCCTGTCTTCGAACCTCCTGGGTGGCCTCCCCAACCCCCCCGGGCCCATTAATGGCCATTTTTGATTATTTTTTTTTTCTTTCTTTATTTTTTTTTTGGGACAATGTGTTGCCTTCCGTGGCTCCTGTCGGCATACGCTGCATTGTGGCTGGGCACATGCAGGCTTGTCATGTATTTGCTTCAGATGCTTGGGTTTTTGTCACACACACCTCTCCTGCTTCCTGTTTCCATGGGCTTGCAAAGGGTGTGCCCAAGTGACATTGACGTACATGGTGACATTGGACTCCCACTACATGTGTGGGTAGACTAGTCAATACTGTGTATACATTCCTAGTGCATATTGCTGTTGTGTTGTACACTGCATGTTGCATTGATGTGTAACTCATCATCCGTGTCTACCTCCTAATTTGCAGGTCCTTTCCTCATGTCTACACAAGGCCCTCTACTTTGGAGATGGGGTCCATGTTGGCAGCAGTGCACCTACAACTCTACATGGTGGCAACACTGTACAGTTGGAAGTGGTGGGAGTGCAGGCATTTCCAGGTGGTGAGACTACTAATTCCTTACATTCGTAATGTCATGTTAATGGTAGTTTTGAGGGTCAGTGGCTGATAAGTGTTATTGCTAAATACCTGCTCAAGTGTGTTGTTGGTTCTGCATTACTGTGAGCATTTCAGGTGTCGCGAGTTTCAATTAGGGACACTGTACATTGTGACACTTGTGTCATGTTGTGGGGATTACTTTGTTCACCTGCACATAGCATGACATGGCACGGTGTGTCGTGTGGCGGTGCTGGGTATGGGTTGGGTGACATGGCACTGTCCTCATGTTGCATTTTGCAAGTGGGTATTCATTTTAGCTGCTTGAATGTGTTTTTTCACAAAACTGCATTGGTGGTGTCTGTGTAGGTAGGGATGCACACATTGTAACACTTCCAGGTGAACAATCTCAGGCTGATATGGTTTTGACGGTTGATTCTCCAGACATTCAGGATCAGTGTCAGGTTGAGTCATCATTGATTGTCAGATGGTATGTGCCAGGGCAGTGTGCACTCCACAGGGGTGTGATTTCTAGGTGAAGTAATTAGCCACTAGCTGTGTACGGGCTGCCCCCCCGTGCCCTTTCCCCTCCCATGCGCAGCGGCCGTGCTTGTGGTTGGGGATGTGGGGCCACCACCATGTCCACACCCAGGCCCCGACGTGTTGCAACATTGTGCAGGATACATGCTGCCACTATGATCCTGCACACTACTGGGGGAGCGTATAACAGCTGCCCGCCAGAACGGTCAAGGGGGCGAAAGCGTGACTTAAGCACTCCGAATGTGCGCTCCACTATGCCCCGGGTTGCAATGTGGGCTGTGTTATATCTTACCTCAGGTGGCGTGGTGGGGTTCCGAATTGGCGTCATCATGTGGGGGCTGAGAGGGTAGGCACTGTCCCCTGTGGAGGTGGTGATTGGTATCATTGGTGGGGTTGTGACCTTGCTCAGTATCTGACATGCATGCATGTTCAGTGGCATTCATACTCACCAATCAGCCATGTATCGCCATGCCGCCCAGCTTCTAGGTCCCGGCTTAGGGTGGACATTCGGTAAATGAAGCTGTCGTGGGTGGACCCGGGATAGTTGGCATATACTGAGGTGATGATTCCCTTGGCATTACATACTACCTGCACGTTTATGGAATGCCAGTGCTTGCGGTTCCTATAGATGTGCTCAGATGCCCTGGGGGGACGTAGAGCCACATGGGTGCAGTCGATGGCACCTTGCACTTTGGGGAATCATGCCACACCGTAAAAATCCAGGGCGGCAGCATGCCTTTCTGCAGGTGTTCTGGGCAGGTATATGTGCCTGCGGACTGATGGGCGTGCAGTGATGATGTTCAAGACCTGGTGTAGGCAGCGTGACTGCGTGGCCTGTGACACCCCACCCACTATGGCACTTGTCCGCTGAAATTATCCAGTGGCAAAGAAGTGCAGTACATTGAGGACCTTCTCCAGGGGGCTGAGTGCTTGGGAGCACAGGGTGGGTGATGTGAGGTCATCCTCCCACTCACTCACCAGCTCCAGTATTATGTGTGGTGGAAACCTGTACCTCCCATACACCTGGTCATCAGGCATCCCGAAAAGGCTGGTTCAGGGTGTGAATATTCTGGCCCTGACTATCCTCCTCCTCCTCCTCCTTTTGTAGCCCACGGTCACTGCTGCTAGGAACGGTATATTCATCCTGGCGTCTGAGCTTGTTATTTTGTTTGCGCGCAAATTTATGCGTCACGGGTCGACGTATGCCTGCTTCCTACTGGCGTACGTGTTTCTTTGCACGTGTTGTAGGTGCGTGTAAACTTCCCGCGCACCCCTGAAATCCAGTACCCAGGCCAATACCATGTGGAAATTCCCGCGCACCCCGGTATACACGTGCGCTGATGTACTTGTGTGTGTAAGTGCCCGTGCACCCCTGAAATACACGTACATAGGCCAATCGCGTGTACGCGCACCTTTGTCCAATTACACGCGATGACACTCTGACGTGCAGTCTTTCCACGTGTGCTCCGTCATCACGTGCTATGAGGGAAACACCCGTGCGGGTCACGTCACAGACGCGCTTACGCGCTGAGGGCCTTTGGTCCAATAGAATCGCGTATGCGTGCTGATGCGCTTACGCGCTAAGGGCCTTTCCTCAAATTTCACGCTGACGTGTAGGATTTTCACGTGCCAAATCACTCCGTATCAAGCTGGCCATGCGAAAACACATGGAAGACCACGCTCCTGCCCAGAAGGCTGAATTACTGCCCCCCAGTGCCCCGAGCAGCCTCCCACGTGCCATCTGCTGCTGCTGCCTGCCTGCCTGCCTGCCTGCTGCCACCGTGCCCTGCCATTTGGTGCCTGCACATCAGCCATCTGCAGGGGTCCAGTTGCTGTGTCCACCCCTGCTGGAACTGAAGACTCCCGACTGGGATAACATTGCTCCACATCCCAGCCCCAGGACCCAGTTGCCCACCCACTCCTGCCTCTGGGGTTGCCATGTCGGGCACTTCCACATCTGGCACCAGTGGCAACCCCAGGCCAGAGGGGCAGAGAGGCACCAGCTTCACTGCCACTGAAGTTGGTGTCCTGGTGGAGCATGTCCTGGGGCAGTATGATGCCCTCTTTGGATCGTCCCGCGCCAGCAAGGAAGGACGGGAGAGGATCTGGGCCGACTGTGTGGTTGCCATCAACGCGGAGGGGGTGGCAACCCGCGACGTCCAGAAGATCAAGAAGCGCTGGGAGGACTTGAGGTCCAGGACCCTCGTGAAGGCCCGGCGCCTCATGGAGGGGGGCCGGGGCCGCATGAGTTCCATCCAGATGAGGGTCCTGGAACGTGTACGCCCAGCGCTCCACGCCCAGATCCTTGAGAGGGAGACCCGTCTGGAGTTGAGCGGTAAGTGTCCAAGCATTGCTGTGTGAGACAGGGCATGTTGCGGTGTGCTGGTTGTCTGATACTTGCCTGTATGTGTGACATAGGCTATGTATGCATGTATGTGTGCAGGGACATCATGGTAATGCATGTGCGACCAGTGATGTGTGAACCACATGGTTGTTGCATGTGTTTAAATGCCACATGGGGAGCCCTATGCAGATTTTACACATGAGAGCATGCCAGTCTCTGTTCCTGGACATGGGTGGGGGTGAGGGATGGGTGCTGATGCCAGGTACATATATGGTAGCCATGTCTGTGTGCCTGACCTGCGTGTCTGTGACTTGTGAATGCCATGGATGCATGACACATGTGTGTGACAATGCACAGATTCACTGATGCAGCCTAGTTACCCTTGTATCCGCTGTGTTTGGGGTGTATGAGGCCAGATGGATGTGACTGAGGTAAAGTGTGTGCATGTGATAGGCATGACCCATGATGGATGTGAGTTCCATATCATTGTATGTTTCAAGAGTCCATTGGACATGTATGGAAATGTCCATGGCATGCACCATGACTGTTACTTTGTGTGTTTTGCCTGGACTGACCCATGTGTTGTGGAGGGACATGATGGAAGTGTACTTTGACAGTGGTACTCATCTGCTATTTCTTCCTGTCTAGGGGACCATTGAACAGTACCCTGATGCTTGTGTTCTATGTCTCCCTCTACGCAGCGGCTAGTGAAGAAGAGGGTGGAGATGGCGCTGTGGAGCAAGGCGGCGGGGATGCCCCCACGGCTGCAGCGGAAGGGGTGGGTGAGCCCCCACAGGGGCCTGCTACGGCGGAAGACGGTGAGGAGCCATCCAGGTTGGTGGTTTCCACAGAGGAGGAGGAGGCAGCCACTGAGGCACACATGGGGCCTGGTGGGGGCATCCCTACTGGTGCAAGTGGTGCAGTCCAGGGGCAGGAGGCAGCACAGGTCACAGTGGAGGGGCCTGTGCATGTCGCTGTCCCTGACCGTGTGAGTGCACGACCATGCACCAGCAGGGATGCCCCGTCCCAAGCCCGTCCACAGGTAGAGGGGATGTCCATGTCACCTGACTCCCCTCCACCTGCGGACGAGGGGACCCGTGTCGGTATGGAGAAGGTCCTGATTGAGGTTGCGATGCGCGCGGGTGCAATTCGTGATGACGTGCGTGCTTCCCGGGAGGAGCACACACATCATCACGAAGAGCACCGTGCTGACGTGACCCAATTGGGATCTTCCATGTTCGGGGGTTTCCTGCATGTGTCGGCCAATCTGGCGGCCCTCTCCTCCTCTGTGGAGGCTACACGCCGGTCGTTCTCCTTGCCGTCTTCCGGCCCAGATGCCAACAGGGCCCCCTGTGGACCTGCCCTGACCAATGTAGACAGCTCGGTGGGGATCCCATCCCTGCCACAGTCGGGAGTCGGAGGTCCAGCAGGGGTGGACACCACAGCAACTGTACCCCAGCAGATGGAGGATGTGCCGGCATCATCAGGCAGGGCACGTGCACGACGGCGTCGGTGGATTCCATCAGCCTGGATGCCGTTGTGCTGGCAGAGGCAGTTGCGTCGGAGGCAGCAGCAGAGTCAACGTGGGAGGCATCATGGCTCGGGGCCATCAACATCGGAGGGGCAGGCATCGGCCGGAGGGCAGGAGGACCCAGGACAGGAAGTGTCTTCCGTGTGGCTGCGGTTGGGCCAGCAGATAGGTGCGGAGCGGCGGCGGGCGGAAGAGGCGCGGCTCGCGATGGTCAGGGCGGAGAACTCCATGCGGAGGGCCCTGAGGCGGGCCGAGTGCCTCGAGGCAATCCGCAGGGGGTTGGAGGAGCAGATGGCGTCGTCCCTGCGGACCCTCTGGGCCATGGACCAGGACCGCCTCCTGGACATAGACGAGGAGTTTGATGATGCCCTGGCCCGGAACTCCACGGAGTGAGCCGCTTTACTTGCCCGCCGCCTTTGTATATAGTTCTTTAGTTTTAGGTTTCATTTGTTTCTTCTTATGATTTGGAGTCGACGGACACTGCTCCACTTTTTGTATATAGTTGCATTTTAGTTAGGGTTTTTTGTAGGTTTCCTTTGTTCAGTTGGGCTCATGGACCCTTGGATGTTTTGTACATAGTTCTTCATTGGATTGTTTTATTTTTTTATTTTTGATTTATGCAATGGTCTTTGCATTTATTTTTATCTCTCGGATTGATTTTATTTTTAATGTGACTTTGAACATTTTTTTGGATTTGGATTTGTAGTTTGTTTCATTTCATTTGCATTCAATTGTTTTTAATACAATTTTGTTTTCATACTTCACTGTGTGGTATCATCTCATTGGTTTCATGAATGTCATGTTGGGTGTTTTCCCATTCATTTGCAACCATTGTGTGTGATGGACATGGGTTCATTTGCTTTATGAACATTGGGGGTGTAACATGTAATTTCCATTTCCATGTGGGTGAATGGGTTACTTGGTATGGCCTTTTGGCTGTGGAGGCTGACCATAACGCACATGATTGGGGATTGTGAGGACCTGGGTGCAGGGGGACATTAGTGGGGGCCTGGTGGAGGGTGCCCCTGGATGCTGGGGGGTGGGGGTGGTGGGAGACATGAGTGGGGGACTGGTGGAGGGTGCCCCTGGATGCTGGGGGGTGGGGGTGCAGGGGGACATGAGTGGGTGCCTGGTGGAGGGTGCCCCTGCACTGCTGGGGGTGGGGGTGGTGGGAGACATGAGTGGGGGCCTGGTGGAGGCTGCCCCTGCACTGCTGGGGGTGGGGGTGGTGGGAGACATGAGTGGGGGCCTGGTGGAGGCTGCCCCTGGTGGCTGGGGGGTGGGGGTGGTGGGAGACATGAGTGGGGGCCTGGTGGGGGCTGCTCATGGTGGCTGGGGGGTGGGGGTGGTGGTAGACATGAGTGGGGGCCTGGTGGAGGGTGCGCCTGCACTACTGGGGGGTGGGGGTGCAGGGGGACATGAGTGGGGGCCTGGTGGAGGGTGCCCCTGGATGCTGGGGGGTGGGGGTGATGGGAGACATGAGTGGGGGCCTGGTGGAGGGTGCCCCTGGATGCTGGGGGGTGGGGGTGGTGGGAGACATGAGTGGGGGCCTAGTGGAGGGTGCCCCTGGATGCTGGGGGGTGGGGGTGGTGGGAGACATGAGTGGGGGCCTGGTGGAGGCTGCCCCTGCACTGCTGGGGGTGGGGGTGGCGGGAGACATGAGTGGGGGCCTGGTGGAGGCTGCCCCTGGTGGCTTGGGGGTGTGGGTGGTGGGAGACATGAGTTGGGGCCTGATGGAGGGTCCCCCTGCACTGCTGGGGGTTGGGGGTACAGGAGGACATGAGTGGGGGCCTGGTGGAGGGTGCCCCATGACTGCTGGGGGGTGGGGGTGCAAGGGGACATGAGTGGGGGCCTGGTGGAGGCTGCCCCTGGTGGCTGGGGGGTGGGGGTGGTGGGAGACATGAGTGGGGGCCTGGTGGAGGGTGCCCCTGCACTGCTGGGGGTTGGGGGTGCAGGGGGACATGAGTGGGGGCCTGGTGGAGGGTGCCCCTGCACTGCTGGGGGGTGGGGGTGCAAGGGGACATGAGTGGGGGCCTGGTGGAGGGTGCCCTGGATGCTGGGGGGTGGGGGTGGTGGGAGACATGAGTGGGGGCCTGGTGGAGGCTGCCCCTGCACTGCTGGGGGGTGGGGGTGGTGGGAGACATGAGTGGGGGCCTGGTGGAGGCTGCCCCTGGTGGCTGGGGGGGTGGTGTGAGACATGAGTGGGGGCCTGGTGGAGGGTGCCCCTGCACTGCTGGGGGGTGGGGGTGCAGGGGGACATGAGTGGGTGCCTGGTGGAGGGTGCCCCACACTGCTGGGGGGGTGGGGGTGGGTGGGAGACATGAGTGGGGGCCTGGTAGAGGCTGCCCCTGCACTGCTGGGGGGTGGGGGTGGTTGGAGACATGAGTGGGGGCCTGGTGGAGGCTGCCCCTGGTGGCTGGGGGATGGGGGTGGTGGGAGACATGAGTGGGGGCCTGGTGGAGGGTGCCCCTGCACTGCTGGGGGGTGGGGGTGCAGGGGGACATGAGTGGGTGCCTGGTGGAGGGTGCCCCTGCACTGCTGGGGGGTGGGGGTGGTGGGAGACATGAGTGGGGGCCTGCCAAATCGCGTGTGTAAATTCCTGCGCACGTACCCGGCCAAATCGCGTGTGGAACTTCCCGCGCACCCCTGAAATCCATGTACCCTGCCAAATCGCGTGTGGGACTTCCCGCGCACCCCTGAGATCCATGTATCCAGCCAAGTCGCATGTGTAAATTCCTGCGCACGTACCCGGCCAAATCGCGTGTGGGACTTCCCGCGCACCCCTGAGATCCACGTACCCAACCAAATTGCATGTGAAAGTTCCCGCGCACCCCGGAATACACGCACATGTTATTTTTCAGTCAGCGGGTGTCCATGTTTGTGGGTACCCCTTTGCACGTCATTTGTCCTGGAGGGCCACAGTATAGGACATTCATCATGGCTGTATATAGGTGCTATATGTTGGCGCACCTTGTGGCGCACATTTATTACAGGCGCTGAGACGCTACCGCCTGCTTTCTTGTGACGTTCGTGTTTGTGCCTGTGCGCTGGTTTGACCGTGCGCTTTTTTGCCCTATTCGATTCCATGAATACGTGTTGTAGGCGAGCGTGTGGGCGTTCCGCGCACTTGCACCTTGTACTTCCCCCGTGACGCCCACATTTTGGCAAGTTGTTCCCCATTCCGAGTGTTACGCCCGTGTTCCGCCTACTTTTGTTGTGTGCGCCGCGCTATGTACGATTTTCGCTGTGGCCTGTGCGATTTTCACTGTGACCTGGCGCACGCCGTTAGATGGCCTGTGCGCCAAAGTGCGCCGCGCACTTTTTTAGCGCACATCCGATGGTTTTCCCGCGCACGGCCTTCCATGAATCGATGTGCGCTGCTTTTCGTGCGATTTTCGCACTTGCACTGCGATTTCCGCTATTCCACTGCGAATCGCACGTTTTTGGCCACTTGCGCCGCGTTAATTATTCCATGAATCGGCCTGAAAATATTTGGCTCATTAACAAATTCTAACCTAACAGCTCGCACCCATCGCACCCTTCACTCCTGGAGTTGTTACCCACTTTCCCACTTGTCCCTCCCCACTGCCACTGACCCCGCTGTGACACATGTATTGTAAACATATTCTATGTATCTTTATTTGCAATTATTATCTGCCACACGTACTAGTTTTGTTATCAAAATATAAGTTTAAAAAATTGCTATCTAATATGTTTGAAAAGCAATATCTTTCTTTACACTGTAATGATATAACAACGTTGTCTGTTACCTATGCCGTGATACCTCAGGGTTTGAGCGTATAACAAATGCAATAAATAAAAAAATAATAAATAACTTCTCCAAAACTGCACGAACCCCCTCTAATATTGAACAACTCAATTCAACTTGAAACTCTTGCACTTAGAAAAAAGACCTTAACAGAGTGTTCTACCCCACCTCAAAATTGGGGGCCATCCTCATCTAATTTTTTATTTTGTACTTTTCCTGATTCTTATTGTCAGCATATGCCCACCACGACTTACCCTTCTGACCACTTCTTTACCATATCCAGCATTTTCCCCAGCCCTGCCGGATAGATCTGATTCCCCATATACGATGCATACACTCCATCCTGTCTGAACAAAACAAATTAATCTTCATGGACCAAAACATCAAATTGACAATTCTCACCAAAAGTTACCATTTCTTAATTTCTCATCATCATTGCCCTAGTTCTGGCCTTCCTGGTCCATTCCCTGCTGGTAGGAATGCTGTGTACACCACTTTTTGGATATCCTTCCTGTGTCGACATTAAGTACCCTTCCTTTACTTTTAACACAGTCATGCTGGCATAGCTCACCAGGGTGTTCTTCCCAAAATGTAAAACCAGAATCTGGGACACACTGAATTTTGCATCTATCACTCTAGGGTTGCCCGAATTTCCAAAGGTCAAGCTTTTCCTGACAGGTGAGACCTACCCCATGGGTTTCCCATGGGCATGAGTGTACAGAGAACCAAAAGAGATCCTAGAAATAATTTTCAAAGTAACCCCATATTACAATTTTGAGCAAGTTCAATCCTTTACCTATCAAGAAATAAAAAAGGTTGCCACTCAAAAGAGGCCCAACGTGAAGAGGCCTACTGGGAAATCCCCAGAATTTCCTATAGGCCAGTACATCTCGCCCATGGGTATCTGCCTCCAGCAGCCTGGTGGGGTTTGAGGTCCACCGTCCACCTGGAAGGCCTGAAACTTGGGATAGGAGTTTGACTAGAAAACCAGAGGTCTTGAGCCTTCCTAAAACAAGGTGGGTGGGCCTTTGTAAGGCCCCCTTTGTTTCCTGTTTCCTTTGTGAATTTTGTGTATCGAGTTGGAAGAGGAAAGGAGATGCTCCCAAAATGATGTCTCTGGGGGAGCATTGCCATGCTTTTTGTGTGTTTCGGACTGTTTGGGAGAGTTTTGGAGGGGTTTGTTAGTTGTATTTTTATAGTGTTCTTGATCCCTATGTAATTCCCGTTTGCAAGTTTTTTTGTATTCCTCACTCTTTGTAAAAAAAAATAAAACCTAAAAACACTCAATAAACTCTTGGAGAATAAATAAATAAGGCAGGCAGCCCCCTCTTATTGATCGAGCCAAATAAATGGATGCAGATCCTCCAGATTGAAAGCACGGTGCTATAACGAAGAGAGACCCATTACTGATTTGCTCTCAAAAACACTCCTTCATGTGGAAAGATTAATTCCACTGAGCTTGTAGTGTAGTTTTCAGTAGTTTGTAAGGCAAATGTTTGAGCAACAACAGCTTTCCTAAGATGGTGGAAGAATGTAAAGTGGGTACATAGCTTCTTAGGAAATGGATGAAAAGATCAAATCTAAAATGTCAAATGCACGTTTAGTGTGCATTCAGCATAGTAGATTAGATCGAAGCCCATACAACCTGACGGGGGAGCAGGGATTGCAAGGGTGTCCAGTTTGGTATTATGGGCTGCAAGGATTGTGGGGGTGTCAACCGCATACATTGAAGGCAGTGTGGGGGACACACAAGCAAAATCCCAAAAGATTGAATTACAAAATGCGGGCAAGTGGGTTCCTCAATTTTATAATCTGAGTTTTTAGGATATGTTCTATTAACGTGCGTCATCTTCTTAGCCACACTTAGCGCAACACAGAGTGACAGACGCTGGATTATGAAGAATATCATCACAAGAAGGAGATCACGGGCAAAGCAGGGCATGTGCATGGTTGCGCCTGTCTTCTGGGCCGACTACAACATTAGACCCATGTCTTCTGCCGCAAGGTCAACTTCCAAACCATGGGGAGCGAGCTAATGTGCACCCTCCTGCATTTTCTCCCAGAGATGAACTCCCCTGTGGGATTTGCTGACAGTCCCATCCATATAGAAGGGGTCCTGCTGCAAATGGCATTTGGCAGCTGCTGTACTGGGATTGCTGGACAAGAGATATGGGTGAACTTGACCTAGTGTCTGTGATGGCCATGAAATCCATGCTTTGAGAAAATGTCAACATGGCCATTTCTGGGTGGACTTTTCTTTTCTTAAAGTTGTAATTCCCCTTCCCAGTTCTTCCATCTGGAGGTTGTACACACATGATACTGAATTTCCTGACAGGGATTAATAAGGGAGAGGAGCTTTCGGAATCCTGTTTTTCTACAAAGAAGTAGGTCAGTAAACCCTCCACCAACATCACAGCACATGATTGTCACTTTATAGATATACCTTTTTGGTACCTTTTTTAATTATATTTTGCAGCAGGCTGAAAAGCCTCAGTAAAGGAGAGATGGTACATTGAGGGACAATACCTTGTATATGTGCCATGGGATCTGCAGACAAAGATGGTACTCAGAAAGGGCTCGTGAAAATCTGTCAATCAGCAAGAATCTCTGGTGTAATGGTGCTGGATCATGGGGCAAAAGTGCCCTGCCCTTTCACTTTTCTATTTTGCTTAGCATATGGGTCAGGCCATCTCGTGCATTCCCACATGGAAGAGGGTGACAACAATAGTGCACAGCCTCCCTTCATGAGCAGATGCTTTTTGCATATATAGCTGGTGGCAAGATCTGATTTTTTGGCCCGTCTGCAACATGACATAACATCAAGTCCTGCTTTGGGTCTGCTCTGTGTACTTTGCAATAGATCCTGTGAGGGGGCTGTTGTCTGAGGAGCCAGTGCTAGTAATTTGCCTAATGGCAAAGTTTCACAAGTGCTAGCACGTATTTCAGAATCTTTTTGGAAAATATTACACAGAGAGTGTTTGGAGGTTGCATCTTGTGAATTGTGCTTGAAATTAACAATTACATGGGTTTAGCAAAGACTATAACCTCTTCTGCCTCTTTGTCGCCCTTATTATCAGTGGGTTCATTAAAGTCAGTGAATTTGCTAAAGTGGAGGTTTCAGAACCTCATGCTTAACTCAGAGGATGAAGCATAATCATTCTCTTGTTCTTAATTTGTGTCTGTTTCCAGGGAAATCTGAGGTAGGGAATATATGTGTGAAACCCCTTCCCAGTAACCTGGAACATATTCTTAACAAATGAGTGCAAATTGGTCCAGATGAAATAACTTGAAAACGTTTAAGTTTGCAAGTAGGAGCTGTGTGGCTTCATTCAGCATAGCAGCAGTTTGTAGCAGAAGCTGCAAATATGTAATTGTGCTTCTAAAAAGAACAACATTGTTGTGTGCACAGGAAGAAGATTATGTTACATTTGTAGTTAGTAGGATTGGCATTCTAAAAGGGAAAAATACTGAGCAGGACGGAGAAAGTGACATGATCTGGGCGAGGGGAAACTTTCCTTTTGACTGAGAGGTGTAGGTCATAAAAGGAACTGTTTGAGGGAGTGGTGGTCAGACATCCACCGGCATCCAGGGAGTGACAGTCTAGAGGGATCCTTGAGTGCTGGGCTGAGACAGGCAGTCTGAGATGGTTTGCTGAGGCAGTGCTGGCAGGTTTACTGGGGTCCTGATAATGTTATGTTATGTTATGTTATGTTACTTGGCATTTATATAGCGCCTTATGTATCATTGATATGATCTCAAAGCGCTGGTAGGTTGAACGCCCTTGGGAACCGTAGTTCAAGTCAGGAGAGAGAGAGAGAGAAGAGAGAGAGAGAGAGAGAGAGAGAGAGAGAGAGAGAGAGAGAGAGAGAGAGAGAGAGAGAGAGAGAGAGAGAGAGAGAGAGAGAGAGAGAGAGAGAGAGAGAGAGAGAGAGAGAGAGAGAGAGAGAGAGAGAGAGAGAGAGAGAGAGAGAGAGAGAGAGAGAGAGAGAGAGAGAGAGAGAGAGAGAGAGAGAGAGAGAGAGAGAGAGAGAGAGAGAGAGAGAGAGAGAGAGAGAGAGAGAGAGAGAGAGAGATAAGGTGTGTGGGTGCACCGGATATGTGTGCAGCTTTTGTGGCAGTTGTATGATAGCTGCTTCTTAGCGTTAGGTGTGGTGGTTGGGAGGTCAGGTATATGTGTTCATTCTGGTGGGATGAAACCCAGACTGATTTGTGGCTGCGTTGGGCTTGAGGAGACGCTTAAGCTAGTGGTATGTGCTCAGCCAGCTGTGTTTAATTTGGATGATGAGGAGTATGTGGCGGATGTTAATATGGGAACAGCTATACCGAATGTGTCATAGTATTGCTTTGTTCTAGTTGAGTGTTGGTATACAGGAGAGATTAAGCGTGGTAGTGTGATATGGTGGTTATCAGTAAGGTGCTTGAGATCCAGCATTCCATCTGTACCGTCTGTTCTGTCCATTTTATTTACTCTGTCCCTTCATTCCACTTTGTCGGTTCATCCATTTTGTCTGTTCATCCATTTCATCTGTTTCATCCATTTAATCTATTAGATCATCCATCATTCCATCCATTTAACCCATCGTCCACATAGTCTACTCCATCCATTCTGTAGACCCATTTCATCCTTCCCATCCGTTTAGTGTGTTCTATCCATTTCATCCTTCCTATTCATTCGATCAGCTCAGTGTGTTTCACCTATTCCATCAGTTCGATCTACTCCATCCGTTCCGTCCACTCCATCCGTTCCGCACACTCCATCCATGTCGAATCGATACATTTCATCTACTCCATCCATTCTGCCCACTCCATCTGTTCCGTCCACTCCATCTGTTCCATTCACACCATCTCTTCCATCCACTCCATCTGTTCCATTCACTCCATCTGTTGCATCTGTTCCATCCATGCCATCTGTTCCATCCACTCTACCTGTTCCATCCACTCTACCTGTTTCATCCACTCTACCTGTCCGATTCATACCATCTGTTCCATCCATTCCATCTGTTCCATCTACTCCATTTGTTTCATCCACTCCATCAGTTCGGTCTACTGTGTCCGTTTCATCCACTGCGTCCATTCCATCCACTCGATTCATTCCATCGTTTCCATTCGTTAAAACTTCTCATCCTTTTCATCCGTTTAATCTGCTCGTTCGTCACACCCGTTCAGTCCACTCATCCGTTCTATTCGTTCCCTCCATACATCTACTCTCTCTGTTCTTTTCACTCTGTTCCATCCACTCCTTCCGTTCCCATCCACTCCTCCGTTCCATCAACTCTTTCCGTCCCATTAGCTCCATCCGTTCCATTTGCTCCATCCGTTCCATCCATTCCATCCGTTCCATCACTCCAACAGTTCTAACTGTTCCAAACACTCCATCCGCTCCATCTGTTCCATCCGTTCCGTCCACTCCTATGTTTCAACCATTCCATCCATTTTTCTTTATTGAATCCGTTCTGTAGTTGTAGCACAGGATATTGTTGCGAGTGGATTATTTGTGGGAGGTTGGACATACAGAGGGTGAACAGGAGGGCTGATAGGCACGCTCCTTGTGGAACTCCGGTGTTGACTGGTCGGGCGGTGGAGACAAAGGGGGAGAGGAGGGTTATTTGTTTCCTATTGTTAAGGAAGGATGCTATCCACTTGAGAGCATTTCCATGGATTCCTAGGGAGTGGAGGCAGTCGAGGAGGATTGAGTGGTTGATTGTGTCGAAGGCAGCGGATAGGTCAAGAAGGATTAGTGCAGCACATCCCGTAGAATCTGCAGTGTTTTTAAGGTCATCCCAGATTGAGATCAGGGTAGTTTCGGTACCGTGTCAGGGTCTGAAACCTGATTGAGCGGGGTCTAGGAGATTGTTGGCTTCGGCAAAGGCATTTAGTTGGGAGTAAGCGGTTTGATCAATGAGTTTAGCAAGGAACCTGGTGTTTGAGATGGGGCGGTAGTTTTTTGGGTCGAGAGGGCCGAGGCTTGTTTTTTTAGGAGGGGCTTGAAATGAGCAGTTTTGAATGCGTCGGGAAAGATTCCCGAGGAGAGGGACGCGTTTATGATGGTTCTCGCGTATTCTCCTGCGCTGGTAGATGCAAATATTTCTTTGAGGGTTGAGGCTAGGCAGGGGTCTAACGGGGAGCCGGATGGTTTCGGGCAGAGAGAAGTTTGGTGAATTGGTCAGTCGATATTGGTGTGAACAAGTCAAAAGTCAGGTGGGTTGCAGTTGCAGGCAGTGTGTTGGCAGATAAGGTGGGTGGATTGTGTGGTGGGTGCAAGAGGGCTATTTTTTTTTATCAGGGAGTTTGTTCTTTTGAGAGCAGTGGTGTAGAAGTGGAGAGAGAGTGAGTCACAGAGTGATTGAGAAGGGGTTGATTGGGTGGTGGTACATGATGGTTTGGTGAATTCAGAGATGATTTTGTGGAGTTCTTTGCTGGGGTTTTCACAGTTGAGGATTCAAGAGTTCTAATGGGCTTTTTTTGCTTTCCGGATTTCGGCTTTGTAGTGCCGATGGTGCTGGGCTAGGGTGGATCTGCTCAGGGTGGTTTTATCTTTCCGCCATTTGCATTTGAGGGATTTGTATAGTTGTTTTGCAGTCTTCAGTTCTGGTGTAAACCATCTTGGAAAAGGGCCATGGCGAGCAGGTGATTGGCAAGTGGGCATGAGCCGAATTAGCAAGGTATTGAGCCATGTGTCAAAGGCGTCGGGTGTTAAGTGTACATTGCGTGTGGAGGTAGAGGGAGGAGACTGAAAGAGCGCATCGGCTAGGTCGGGAAGGATTTTTAGTTACTTCCAGCATTTGCGTAGATTTGGAGGTCCTGGTTTGGGTACGGGGAGGGAGGGGTGAGTGAATGTTGAAGGGGACAATGAAGTGATCGGACCAGATGATAGGGGTGGAGGTGTTTAGGTGTATCTGGTCATGGGTGCTGAAGATGGCATCAAGGGTGTGTCCTTTCCAGTGAGTTGGCCCGTTTAAGTGGGTACAGAGGTTAATCGCGTCTAGGGAGTCGATCATACAGTGGGTCATGGGGTTGGGGGGGATGTTGAGCCAGATATTGAAGTCTCCTAGAAGAGTGAGGGTGGGATGATTTAATTGGATGGTGGCCATCAAATCGCAGAGGTTACTTGAGAATTTTCTGTCATAGCCAGGAGGTCTGTAGATGATTAAGAAGCTGTGGGAGAACGTTGGGGGGAGGGATAGTTTGACAAGAAGCAATTCGCAGGAAGGGATGGTTGGTTGGCTGTCGATGATTGAGGCTGAGAAGTGTGAATTCAAGGCGATTGCTACTCCTCCTCCTCTAGAGGGTCGGTTAAGTGGGATGAGGGAGTAGTCAGGGGGGAAGGCTTCATTGGCGATAGGGGCAAAGCCGTCAGAGAACCAGGTTTCTGTGAAAAAGACTAGGTCTAGTTTGTCTGAGGTGAGGTCAAAGGGTTCCATGTCATTTCATCGCCTGCTTGTTCATCCCCAGGCTTTTTAAAACATGCACATTCAATCAAAAATGCTCATCTTTTTTTTTGGGGGGGTACCTCCCCAACCCCCCTCCCACACTTATTTTTTGCTATTGCCCGCCCACTCAAGCCCTTATCTGCCCTTTCTCAGCCACCCAAAAAAATTCAATGAGCACATTCGATGGAATGTGCACGTTAAAAAGCCTGGGAATGAACAGGCAGGCGATGAAAGGACGTCATACCGGTCAAAGATGCTGTGTCTGTTTCTTTCTACTGATCGGGCATTAAAAGGATGCATTTTACTTCGGTGCAGGAGGATGATGTGGAGGTTGCAGGGGTGGAGGTTGGGAGGGGGGGCGAGTGGCTCGGAGGGATGATGGAGAGGGGGGTGGAGGGGGGAGGGGAGAGAGTGGAAACTAGGGAGTGAGAGAGGGGGGATGGTCGATGATCAATGGCAAGAGTAGGCGGGCGGTCCAGGTGGTGATTGTGGGGGGTGGTGTTGCACGGGTGTGTGAGGTTGGTCGTATTTGAGTCAAGGAATTTGAGAGTGGGGAGTAGCGGTTTAGGAGTTCTGATTGTGTTTGGTGAGAATTCAAGGGAGAGGGGTTTAAGGCAGGGTGAGGAATTGGGGAGGGTGGTGGTGATCGAGATTGGGAGATTGAAGTGATGGGTCAAGACAGGAGTGGCGAGGAGTAATGAGAGATTTGGGACACCAGGTATGTTTTCTTTTCAAGGTTTTTGCTGCAGTTGGAGTGTGAGAGAGGGTAGGGGGGTCTGAGGGTGAAAGGGATGTGGCTACTGTTCTTGCCAGGGGGAGACGTGCAGTTTATAGAGAGGGGAAGGAGTGGGGTCCAGGGTGGATGTTTAGGGGAGTTGATGTGAGGAGGAGGGAGGGGTAGGTGGCGGGCTGGGTGTGCATTGGAGGCTGGGTGGGCTGTTAGTTGGTGCGGGAAGGATGCTAGTTAGTGGATGGGAGGAGCAGGGGTCTTAGGATGGTCAGCTCACCATCAGGCTCCTCTAGCTTGGCATTTGGATAGGGGTTGGGTAGAGGGCATGGTGGACAGATAGTGGGCTGAGAATGTGGTGGCAGGATTGGTTCTTCTGTCTTGGGAGTTGGATAAGGAGTGGGCTGAGGATGTGGAGGAGGGCGGGAAGGTGTGGGTAGGGGATGGGAAGTAAGGCATGGAGGAAGGGAGGCAGGTGCGAATGGGTCTCATAACGCGGACCATGTTGGTCCTGGTGGACTCATGGTGTGGCTAAGTTTGAACTATGCTATATTTGGCATAGGATGCCTTGTTCACACTTTCCAAGTTCAACTATACCAGAGGATGATATTTTTCACACCTTCTAAGTTCAACTATACCACAGATTGGTATTATTCACACTTTCTAAGTACAACTATATCACAGGATGATAATATTAACACTTTCTAAGGTCAACTATACCACAGGATGATATCTTTCACACCTTCTAAGTTCAACTATACCGCAGGTTGGTATTATCCACACTTTCTAAATACAACTATACCACAGGATGATAATATTCACACCTTCTAAGTTCAACGATACCACAGGATGATATTGTTCACACCTTCTAAGTTCAAGTATACCACTAGGTGAGATTATTCACACTTTCTAAGTTTAGTTATACCACACTTATGGACACATTCTAAGTTCAACTATACCACAGGGTGAGATTATTCACACTTACTAAGTTTAGTTATACCACAGTTATGGACACATTCTAAGTTCAACTATACCACTGACTGAGATTATTCACACTTTCTAAGTTCAGCTATACCACAGGATGATATTATTCACACCTTCCAAGTTCAAGTGTACCACTAGGTGATGTTAATTTACACTTTCTTAATTCAACTATATCACAGGATGATAATAATCACACCTTCTAAGTTCAATTATACTGCAGGATGATATTATTCACACCTTCTAAGTTCAATTATACCACTGGGTGAAATTATTCACACTTTCTAGGTTCAATTATACCACAGGATGATATTTTTCACACTTTCTAAGTACAACTATACCATGCGGGATGTTCTGCCCACTAGGGTCTGCCCTGCAACGTCACTGTGTGCTGCTTTCATCAGAAACAACAGAATGGCTGCCAAAAAAGCCTGGTGCGTGCTAAAAATCTTGGAGAAGTGCACAGGGAAACCGGAAAAATAGGCCGCCAAACTACCTTGCCTGTGTCAGTGGTAGAACAGGAGACCACAATGCTAAAACTTGTCATTGGGCTGCCCACAGAGTGAAATGGAACTACCTGAAAAGGAAGTGCTGCACTGCCAGGAAAACACAGAAGTGCTTTAAAATCCATTTTTCCTTTGCTGCTGAAATTGCAAAATAATGGTTCCCCAAACATCAGAAAAGATCCAACATCCTTGTTGGGTGTTCACCATCACCTTATTTAAGGAATTCCCATAAGCACAATATCAGGAGAAGCACAACTCATCACAAAAATATCCACATTCAAAAAGGCTTGCCTGGAAAAATATGTCAGAATATGGGTGCAGTACTGCCGCTCGCCTGTGTCAAAGCTGTCATTTACTTACCCTGTTAGTTTAAAACTTGTGTCTTAAAATCAAATTGTGGAAAAGAAGAGACTTGCCATCAAAAGCAATATAGGTTGCTACTATTCAATCTCTATGTGTTAAAACGACTGGAAAAAGAGATCTGTGTGTATATTTGTTGAAAAGTAAAGTTTATTTAGACAAGACAAATTTAAACAAAGTGTTTTAAAGTGAACTGATGTCAGCCACAGTACTTCAAAGGCAAATTCCCCAGTTTGCCCCAAACAAAGGTGCCTTCCCTTTTGCTCTCTGGCCAGGAATTCTCAGTTAGATGCTAAATGAAAGGAGGAAGGGATTTTACTCTGCTTCTCTGGGAGAGACAATAGGCTTCCTGGACTTAAAGGCGATGCACATTTGGGTGTCAACAGAAACTAACTGCTAGCAGGAAGAGGCCAATTCCAAAGCTGTACCCTTTTCAGCTGGCCTTTAAAATCTTGAAACCTGATTTACCCCAGACTTGTGCTGTTTCTGCTTCTTGCCAAGAACTCTTGCTAGAACTCAGAGATCCAAACCAGTAGAGCAGAGCTGTAACCTGATAGCTGCAACCCAGAACCAACCCGTCAGATCCAGTCCAGGGGCCGTGCAGTGTCCAGAGTGCTGTGCTGAGTGTAGAATCCGGGTGCCCTGAATCTTGTCCGGTGGGCTAACAGAATTCCAGTCCAGAATCATTTGACCACATATTTGACGGGCCTATTCCAAACCATAGTTGTGAGTATCTATAGCATAGAATTGTCCATAGCCAGTATCTTATCCTTAGGTAATCCTATCCATCCCATTCTATCATATCCAGAACTGCATTGCAGAAAATCTCTTGTTTTCCTGAATCTTTCCCTCAACCATATAGTCCTTTGTTAATAGTTGTGATAATACCATCTTTGCGCTAATAGATTTGCTGCAGAAAGACAAGTGTCTCGGCGAGCAAAAGTCAGACCAGAGGTGCCGCTGATCTGGTGGCTGTACCGTTGGCTATCTTGTATCTTCATAGCCTCCCTACTGTAAAGAAAATCCTTGTTTGTAATATTCAAAAGCGCATCTTTCATTTGAAAATCTTGACTCTTCCTGAGAAAAAACGACCTCTACTAAAACTTTCATAACTTCCATACCGTACATGCTAAAAACGGAATTTAAGTGACACATTGAAGCTAACATCCTAAGCTTTCAAATGAACCCAAAGGTCCTTCTAGCTTTCCCTCAATCGCGTATCTCACGCGTGGAAAAGTTTGCCGTGAATCATTCGTTTGGCTCAATTTCATCACGTAAAAAATAGCTATTTTTGGCATCCGACCTTAGAATTCAGTTTTCAATCTGCTAGTTATTCAATCATCATTACTAGTGTTTACCTGAAACTATACAAAGCGGCTCTCTCTAGTTTTGAATCCAATTTAGAGAATTAAATCAATTTTTCAGTGTTTTTCCCATTTATTCCAAGCCACATTCAAAAGCATTTGACTTGTTTTGAAATCATTCCTGTTTCTCTCTATGCTTGCTGGGGGGAATTGGCATTGAAACTGTACTTGTTGAGCGTTTATTCCTGAAACCTATGTTCTCTTCTTCCATCTCCTTATTCTGCATATTGGGGAGGAATCGAGTAGTGTGAAGGGGGAAAAAGTGACATTGCATTTGATTGAACCCATATCAAGTATTATTCTCTACTGCATTATTTTTCTTATCCATACTTATTAAAGAGATTGATTGTTGTGACATCACCCCAATGGTGATCATTGTATAAATATTAATGGGGTGATATATATGTATTGTTCAAATCATAAAATAAATCTTTTAACTTTGCAAAACAGCCTGCTTCCTGGTTCAGTGAGACCAGGGGGATTTAAAGAGAGGGGCGTGATATAAGGGTACATCATTCAGAAATAAAAGAACTTATAGACAAAAATATATAATTAAGGGTTCCAACTGTGCATCATACGCTATGCGTTGACTTAGGTGGAGTGCCGGGTTGAAATCACTTACAAGATAGGGGGCTCGTCACAGGATTTCTGAATTAGATATACCACTTGTGACAGTCTAATACAGTGTGCTAACTAGTGGGGTACATACTCCCTGCTGGGCTACCACGCTGTGTTACACTGTGAAAAGCGCCCCTCAAAAGGAACGCTCTAAGGAATTTGTCTGTTTTGCAAAAGTAAAATGAACTTCTGTAAATCAGGAAGGAAATTAGTATTTCCAGAATGGCGACTGTGGTATAGATGAATATGGCTAAAGAACACCTATTGCATACATTATTTGCAAGAGGTGAATAGACAGAGCAGGATCAGAATGTCTGGTAGAAGGCAATCAGAGAACAGATCACTGCAACTGGGTTAGACACATGGCAAGACCAGGATCCATTATATATGGCCCTGAGTGAACTATAGATGGCCCCTAAGGCAAAGGAAGAGCAAAGCAAGATTACAAAAATAGCGGCATATCTATACCTATATATTGGAGCAATACAGGACAAATATGCCGAGGGCCAAGATCTGGCAAACAAGCAACTGCAGGCATTAGGAAAGGCCCAAACTGATCTGGACTCTGCTGAACAGAAGCTACAGAGGAGCCAGGAGTTAGAAAATTAAAGTAGGCAGTACCTACTCAAAATAAAAGAGTCCATTGGTATCCTGCAGCAGGAAAAGGCAGAAAAGGATACCAGAATGCAGGCCCTACAAAAGGAGTACCAAGAAAGTTTGGACTCTCTACTGCAGAGCTAGTAAATGTCACAAGCTTCTTTCTTTCTCACCTTTTTATCCTTGCTTGTGTTCTTCTGGGATGAGGTTTCTTTCTTTTTCACCGACCGTGACTTGTACAGGCTGGAACGCGATTCCTCGGGTTCCAGCATGGAAGCCGGCAGCCAAGCCGGTAGTGTTCGATTTCCAGGAACAATGTCAATAAGTCCAGGAAGGAAGATATCGGAAGGTAAGTATTGGAGGGAGGGGGTTCCAGGAACAAAAAAGGAAAATAGAAATCACGATAGCGCATAGAGCGAACTCGAACAACGTCTAGTAACTCGTAGGGGTAGAGTTGAGACGCGCAGAGCGGCGGGTGTGTGCTGGTTTTCTAGGAAGATGGCAACTGCACGCAAAGGCTAGACAGCAACGGTTCTGACTCGTCGGCCATCTTGGATGAGTTGCAGAGTTTATGCCGCGGTGCATCATGGACCACGAAGTCCAGAAGGGTCGAATCCGGCTATTCATGACAGTAAAAGCTGGAGCAACAAATAAATTTAAACAGGGCATGCACAGAGCAGGTAGTCTCCCTGCAAAGCCACCTAGACAGAGAGAGAAGGAAGAGACTAATAAATTAATCCTGAAAGACCTGGATACCCAGGCAGAATTTGATGAAGAGCGCCCGAAAGCTGGCACGCTCCAAAGACAGAGGGACGACCTGGCTGCACAGAGGCAGGCTCTTGCTCAGGAAAGGGACACCTTAAGCCAGGAAGTCTGTCATTTAAAAGAGAAAATACATGAAAATCACCTGGCCACTCAGGGACTGGGTGACCTCCAAAAAGAGCGGGAAAGATTGTTAGAGCACACCAGGAGGGTGGAGGACGCTCTAGCAAGTAAGGACCAGGCCAGTATGGACAGGACTCAGGAGGTAACCCACCTGCAGCAAAGACTGGCCCAATACTCTAAAACAACACAGGAACCACAGAGAGAAAATGAGGCTCTCTGTGAGAACAATGACAAGCTCTACAGACAGGTAGCCATGCAAGAGAGACTGATAGAAACGAGCAAGTCCTTGATAGAGGAACAGAAAGATCAGATTCTTGTATGGCAACAGGGAGCAGGGGCTGACAGAGATGAGGTTCGCTGGGAAAGGGAAACACCTGAGCATAACCTCAGGAACCCTAGTACCAGGGGCCTTCATCTCTTCCAATCCCTGGATTCTACCACCCCCATGCCCACTAGCGCATATGAGCCAAGGACCACAGGGATGGCAGATTTCCATCCAATCAGAAATATTGGGCTCATAGACCAGCACCTCCCAGGAATGGATGGGCGGGCATCTGGGTATGGGTTCCCAAGTACTGTGAAATTTAGTGGGGAGCTCCATGAGAATAGGCCCACTAAGGGCATCCTGAAAACCTCTGCCCAGCTAGGACAGTGTGGGGGTACCCATCAAATCCTGGGAGCAAGGAGGAATCAGAAGACTCCTCTGAGTGCCCCAGGACACAAGAGACTAGGTCCCCACATTCTGCCAGCCATTCCCAGGCTCGCAGAATCCGGGAGAGACTAGAAGACCAGCGGGGCACCTCTGGGAGCAGTGCCTCTGAGTCAGAGGAGGAGTGGACGAGGTTTACCCGAACCAAGAAGGCCAATAAGGCAAAAAGGGCCTTGCTCAAAGACCCCTAAAGCAAAGCAAGCAAATCAAAGCGATAAGGAGCGTCATTACGCCCTATCATAAGAACGCTAAATATTCTGTTTGGGAGCACTTAGAGCTCTTTGAGCAGATGATGGAAACTTTACATTTGAAGGACAGCCAAAGCTGTATTCAATATGTGAAATGGACCTTCTCTCCAGAATACTCCAGCTTCTTTGCGGGGCTGGAGGACCAAAATCATTCTAGATGATCCACATATAGGGCGGTCATGTTTTTTTTCTGTGCATAGAAATCCTCAGGAGGCTCGCAAGACAGCCTACAACTTGCAATGTGGGGAGGATCGGTCCCCATAAGAATTTGTGCAGGAATTAAAGCGTGCCTTTGTGCAGGCCACCAGAAGGGTGCGCAGGGACAGCAAAGAATTTGTGAATACTTTTTTCCATGCTCTCCCCAAATACAACATGACCCAGCTAGTGAGAGATTTTCATGAGAAAAGATCACTAGACTGGGTCATTGAACAGGCCACCCAAATTTATGAGGTGCAAAAGCCCATAGAAAACAAAAATAATGCAAAAAGCCCCAAACCAACCAACACCCCTGCTGCTGCAAAGTTGGCAGAGGTGAAGGTTGCCCCCATTTTAGATTTGGAGATGGGGGGGGTCTAAAAACCTGCCTGCACAAAATCAGAATAATCCCAAGCCCAGAAGGCCCTCGGGCCAGTCACAAACAGGGTGCCAGCGAGGTAGTCCAACATGGGATCCCTCACTCCCCCGACTACATTAGTCCCTGCTACAAGGGGAACAGACCCATCCTGGGTTATGTGTGGACTCCTCCAGCCCAAGGGGGCGGGGGGCAACCAAACAGCAGCTAACCCGGGAAACTTCCCTCCTCACTTCCCCCAGGAGGGCAGAAATTCCCCAAATCCTGGACAGAACTTCTTCCCCAGGTACCAGCAAAACTTTCAACCCCAAAATCATCCATCCTTCTTTCCACAATTTCCTGAGCCCAGACAACCCAATCCGGGAGAGGGGAGGCCAAGGCTGGAGGTGTACCCACATTTTACAAACCCGGGATCAGCCCAGGGGAGACAACAGAGCCCCGCATCAGCTTGAGCGGGTGTCACAGCTAGAGAGCCAGGTCCAAAACATGGCACAGGATCTGGGTCGCATGCTGAGGGATCAACAGAACCCTCAGATGAGCATGCCGGCACAGAATGCCTCCAACTCCGGACCTAGTGCTCCAGAGCAATGACGGGGGAAGAACCCCAACAATACACCGGTTCCCAAGGAGGAGGCACAAAGGGAAGGGGGGTGTAAAGCTTCCTTCCCCACTAGTAAAAAGTCCCTGGAAACCCAGGAACCAGAACCAAACTCTCTTGCCCCTGAAAGTCTGCCACCCAAGGAGCAGAGGAGGGGTAGGAGAAACAAGGAACCCAAACAGACCCATTTTGAGGAGGAGGTACAAGTCTTCCAATTTGAAGGAGAGGTGTCCTCAGAGGATCATGGGGAAAGGATCATCTCCTTCAGAGATGGGGGAACTCCTCCCAAAGAAAAATGGGTCCCAAAGGATCCAAATCCAGACTGGGTAGATGTGGGGACTGAGCTAGTGCCGCCCATCATCCAACCCCAGAACCAACAGCGTGAAAATCCCCTGGTTCAATCCCATCCTGGTGACTGCCTCCAAAAAGGGGGGTGGGGGGCAGCCCAGAACCGGAACCAGGGGAACCCAAACCTTCTCCCATATCTAGTTGTCAACTTTTCTTTTCAGATTCCCAAGACTCTTCACAGAATTCTGCCCAAATCTCTTCTCTATCTGTGTCCAAAACTAGAAAACTAACCCACCAGTTGTCCAAAAATGTGCAAGGCAGAAAAAGCAGCTGCCCTGATGATCAACCACATCTTCTCGCGTTTTGTACTACCCCAAAGGATTGAGTCAGACCGAGGTAGCCACTTTACTAGCGAAGTAATGACAAAGATGTGGGAGATACTTGGGGTCAAAAGGAAATTACACATTGCCTACTGGTTAGCCTCTAGTGGTGCAGTGTAGAGATACAACAAAACAATTGTGAGCATATTAAAAAAGTTTGTGGCAGATTCTGGGCCAAGTTGGGATATTCGATTACCTCTTGTCCTAATGGCCATCAGATCTTCCCCTTCATCTGAAACTAAAATGTCACTGTTTGAGCTGATGACTGGATACACGATGGTGCTTCCCCAGCATCTGCTCTACAGAACCCAAGAGCAGACATTGATCAATGCCTCCACAACTCATGAGTATGTTGAAAATCTAAGAAAACACCTTCAACATGCTTTTGCCTATGCTCAGCGAAATCTAGAGAGATCTGCAGACAGCATGAAGATCCACTATGACTTAAAGATTACTAGAAAAGAATACCATTTAGGAGACCGGATCTACTTATAAAATTTCCAAAGGAACCAGGCCAAACAGCGCACATTTTTTCCGAGCTGGAGGGGAACTTTTGAAATTGTGGACAAAATCTCACCAGTCATCTACAAAATCTGCATCCCCAAATGCAGTTTGGCAGAGGGGGAAGATAAGTGGGTCCATATCAACCAACTAAAGTGTTGCCATCCTAGGCACACTCTGCAGCAACTGGGAGAGTCTTCTGGAACCCAAGAGGCGGTCACTCCAGCTCCCTAGAATTCCCACCATAAAATATTCCATCTATATAGTCAATAAATTGCCAATAGAAAAATGTGTCCTGATATGTCAAATGTATGTGTCCGCCCCACTACATCAATAGTGGTGGGGAAATGTCTAAAAATATGTTTTTGCTTTGTCATCCTAGAGTTGGAATCCATGGAGACTAAAACCAAGGAGGACCACCCAGGGACCGGAAGAAAAGATCCAAGGGGCCTGGGATATCGCTCCATACTCACATCAGGACTTGGCGAGGAGAACCGGTCGATCCACCCCTGATGGGAGAAGCTGAAGAAGTTTGCCCGGTGAACCAAAAGAAAAGATGATGCAAATTTGCCATTTGAACCAAGAGAAAAGAAACTGATCATCCCAGTCTTGCGACTTCCCATTGTTGGATGATCAACGTCAAATCATGTGGGCGAGCTTGTGGGATGTTCTGAAACATTAGGCTCTGCCCTGCCACATCACTGTGTGCTGCTTTCATCAGAAAGAACAGAATAGCCGCCAAAAAACCCGGTGTGTGCTAAAAATCTCTGAGAAGTGCGCAGGGAAATCAGAAAAATAGGCCGCCAATCTACCTTGCCTGTGTCAGTGGTAGAACAGGAGACCACAGTGCCAAAACCTGTTATTGGGCTGCCCACAGAGTGAAATAGAACTACTTGAAAAGACAGTGCTGCATTGCCAGGAAAACACAGAAGTGCTGTAAAATACGTTTTTCCTTGGCTGTTGAAATTGCAAAATAATGGTTCCCCAAACATCAGAAAAGATCCAACATCCTTGTTGGGTGTTCACCATCACCTTATTTAAGGAATTCCCATAAGCACAATGTCAGGAGAAGCACAATTCATCACAAAAATATCCACATTCAAAAAGGCTTGCCTGGACAAATATGTTTGAATATGGGCGCAGTACCGCAGCTCGCCTGTGTCAAAGCTGTCATTTACTTACCCTGTTAGTTTAAAACTTGTGTCTAAAAAACCAAATTGTGGAAAAGAAGGGACTTGCCATCAAAAGCAATATAGGTTGCCACTATTCAATCTCTATGTGTTAAAAAGACTGGAAAAAGAGATCTGTGTGTATATTTGTTGAAAATGTAAAGTGTATTTAGAAAAGACAATTTTAAACAAAGTTTTTTGATGTGAACTGATGACAGCCACAGTACTTCAAAGGCACATTCCACAGTTTGCCCCAAACAAAGATGCCTTCCCTTTTTCTCTCTGCCCAGGAATTCTCAGTTAGATGCTAAATGAAAGGAGGAGGGGATTTTGCTCTGCTTCTCTGGGAGAGACAATAGGCTTCCTGGACTGAAAGGGAATGCAAATTCGGGTGTCAACAGAAACCAACTGCCAGCAGGAAGAGGCCAGGAGTGCTCTGGACCCAGCCAAACCATGAAGGCGGGACCAGACAGATTTGTGTATTTTAAACCACAAGGAAATATCTTTTTGAAAAAGACTCATAGAGAACTGTGCAAAGTTTGTAAAAATCTGTAAATTATAGGTTGTTAACATGAAAATTTTGCTCACAGTTTGAAACTACTCTGAACTCTGTGCGATGTTCAGAGACAGGACTACAGATATTTGGATGTTGTAGCAATTATGATAATGCTAGAAATATGAAACTTCACAGGATTATGCCCAGATGTCATGCGCATATATGTAGAAACATGTGTACAGATCTGACATTGGGTACCCAACCAAAAGCATTAAAAACTGTCAAATATGAACCAAAGCTCTCACTAAGATGGAACTCGGACGGATACGTGCTCTACTAAATTTGTGATGTAAATATGTATTGATGACAAGTTGGTTGTATTGTAAATATGATTTCTGTGAAAAATAGATTTACTGTACAGAAACAAAGGGGAGGTAATCCCTGGATTGTAAAATACTGCATCATCATGAAACCATGTGTTCCTTTTCAAATCAGGAGAGAGGACAGACCTTAACCGATAGGATTCCTAGATGGTGTGCTTAGTATAATTTAGCCTACCCACTCCTCAGGGAAATACATAAATAGGGACAGTTTAGGAGCTAGAGGACACACAGATTCATCCATCAACTGATTTACTGGTGAAGCACTCTGCAGGAGAAACTCAGATCCAAGACTCCAGAACACTGAAAGCAGAAGGCCCAATTCCATAGCTGAACCCTTTTCAGCTGGCCTTTAAAATCTTGAAACCTATTTTACCCCAGACTTCCAAGGGGCACAACAAAAATTGAACAGCCTGGCTGTGCTGTTTCTGCTTCTTGCCAAGAACTCTTGCTAGAACCCAGAGATCCAAACCAGTAGAGCAGAGCAGTAACCTGATTGCTGCAACCCAGAACCAACCCATCAGATCCAGTCAAGGGGCCGTGCAGTGTCCAGAGTGCCATGCTGAGTGCAGATTCCGGGTGCCCTGAATCCTGTCCGGTGTGCTAGCAGAATTCCAGTCAAGAATCCTTTGACCAGATCTTTGACGGGCCCTATTCCAAACCATAGTTGTGCGTATCTATAGGATATATTCTCCATAGTCAGTATCTTATCCTTAAGTAATCCTATCCAACCCATTCTATCATATCCAGAACTGCATTGTAGAAAATCTCTTGTTTTCCTGAATCTTTCCCTCATCCATATACTCCTTTTATAATAGTAGTGATAATATCATCTTTGCGCTAATATATTTGCTGCAAAAAGACAAGTGTTTCGGCGGCCAAAAGTCAGAACAGAGGCGCTGCTGATCTGGTGGCTGCACCGTTGGGTATCTTGTAACTTCATAGCCTCCCTATTGTAAAGAAAATCCTTATTTGTAGTATTTAAAAGTGCATCTTTCATTTGAAAATCTTGACTCTTTCTGAGAAAAATCGACCTCCTTCTAGTTTTCCTGCAATCGCGTTTCTCGCGCGCAGAAAAGTTTGCCGTGAATCATTTGTTTGGCTCAATTTCATCACGTGTAAAATAGCTATTCTTGGCATGCGACCACAGAATTCAGATTTCAATCTGCTAGTTATTCAATCATCATTGCTAGTGTTTACCTGAAACTATACAAAGCGGCTCTCACTAGTTTTGAATCCAATTTAGAGAAATAAATCAATTTTTCAGTTTATTTCCATTTATTCCAAGCCACATTCAAAAGCATTTGACCTCTTTTGAAATCATTCCTGTTTCTCTCTATGCTTTCTGGGGGGAATTGGGATTGAAACTGTACTTGTTGAGCGTTTATTCCTGAAACCTGTTTTCTCTCCTTCCATCTCTTTATACTGCATATTAGGGGGGAATTGAGTAGTGTGCAGTGGGAAAAAGTGACATTGCATTTGATTGAACCCATATCAAGCATTATTCTCTGCTTCATTATTTTTCTTATCCATACTCCTCCTGATTAGAGAGATTGATTGCTGTGACATCACCCCAATGGTGATCATTGTATAAATATTAATGGGGTGATATATATATTGTTCAAATTCATAAAATACATCTTTTAACTTTGCAAAACAGCCTGCTTCCTCCTGGTTAAGTGAGACTGGGGGATTCAAAGAGAGGGGCATGATATAAGGGTACATCATTCAGAAATAAAATAACTTATAGACAAAAATATATAATTAAGGGTTCCAACTGTGCATCACACGCTAGGCGTTGACTTAGGTGGAGTGCCGGGTTGAAATCACTTACAACCACAGGATGATATTATTCGCACCTTCTGAGTGCAACTATACCACAAGGTGATATTATTCACAGATTCCAAGTTCAACTATACCACAGGATGATATTATTCATGCCTTCCAAGTTCGACTATATCATAGTATGATATTATTTACACTTTCTAAGCACAAATATACAACAGGATGATAATATTCACACCTTCTAAGTTCAACTATACCACATGATGATATTATTCACACCTTCTAAATTCAGCTATACCACAGGTTGGTATTATCCACACTTTCCAAGTTCAACTATACCACAGGATGATATTGTTCACACCTTATAAGTTCAATTATACCACTGGGTGAGATTATTCATACTTTCTAAGTTTAGTTATACCACAGTTATGGACATATTCTAAGTTCAACTATACCACTGGGTGAGATTATTCACACTTTATAAGTGTAGTTATACCACAGTTATGGACACATTCTAAGTTCAACTATACCAGTGGGTGAGATTATTCACACTTTCTAAATTCAACTATTCCACAGGATGATATTATTCACACCTTCTAAGTTGAATTATACCACTGGGTGAGATTATTCACACTTTCTAGGTTCAACTATACCACAGGATGATATTATTCGCACCTTCTAAGTGCAACTTTACCACAAGGTGATATTACTCACAGATTCCAAGTTCAACTATACCACAGGATGATATTATTCACGCCTTCCAAGTTCAACTATACCATAGTATGATATTATTTGCAATTTTTAAGTGCAACTATACCACAGGATGATTATATGAACACCTTCTAAGTTCAACTATACCACATGATGATATTATTCACACCTTCTAAGTTCAGCTACCACAGATTGGTATTATCTACACTTTCCAAGTTCAGCTATGCCACAGGATGATATTATTCATACCTTCTAAGTTCAACTATACCAATAGGGTGGGATTATTCACACTTTCCAAGTTCAGTTATACCACAGATAACCACACATTCTAATTTGGTTGTAGAACAGGATGATAATATCCACACTTTCCAAGTTCGACTATACCACGGGATGATATTATTTACACTTTCTAAGTTCAGTTGTATCACATGAAGAGATTATTCACAGATCCTAAGTTTAGTTATACCACAGTTATGCTATTATGCGCACTTTCTAAAATCAACTTGGGCACAGTGAGGTTATTAGGTACACTTTGAATTTGTGAGATCTAGCTCAGTTGAACAAATCATGTGTGCTAAATGTATTTGGGGTACAGTCTAGGTGCAAGAATTAACAGCGGTGGGTCTTGAAGGTTTGGGTGGTAGGGTTGCTGGGCGAGAGGTACTTGATTCACTCCCCACCCTTGCCACCCTTACTACTTGGTGGGTGCTGGCTTCCTGCTTCTCCTGCAGATACCTGCAGATATGGTCAGGAGCCATCTTTGTAGGAGCTGTCCTTTGCCTCAGGGTCCTTAGCCGAGAGGGGCTGCCGGGCAGAGAGCTGCCCTGGGAGGGCCAGTTAGGACCAGTCAGGATAGCCAATGGGAGGGGGTGGGTGTGTCGAGGGGGCAGGAAGCACGGGGAAGCAGGAAGAGGGAGCGGGTGGGTGTACGGAGACAGGTGGTCAATTGGGGGGCTCGGGGCCAACACAAAGGGCAGAAAACTTTTTTAAAAAGCTCTTAGCAATTCTCACCGGCTTCCAGGTGGGAAACGGAGCCAGTGGGGCACAACGAGTCATTAGACTCCAACCAAAACACACTCTGACCAATGGGAGGAGGGTGGTCGGGTCGAGGGGTTGGGAAGCACAGGGAAAGCAGGAAGAGGGAGCGGGTGGGTGTACAGAGGCAAGTGGTCAAGAGGGGGGCTCGGGGCCAACACAAAGGGCAGAAACCTTTTTTAAAAAAGCTCTTAGCAATACCCACCTTATCGTGTGCGAACCAAGGGAGAGGGAATCCCACATTCAGCGGTGCAAGGAATGTCGACAATTTCTAGGTAAATATTGGTCGAAGTGAGGGTGTGATGGATTTGCCTGTCTGATAGTCAGTCAGGAATGGCTCATTTCCTGTCTAATGTTTTAATATTATATTTGCATGCAGTTCCAAATTTATAAGATTGCTTTACAATTTGAGTTCATAAAGCTTAATTCGTGCCAAGTTCTGCACCTCAAAGGTCGTTTTGCTAGGGCTGGTTACAGCTCATTCTGTTTTTTTAAATGTGGCTTTTGCATTTTTTTAAACATTTGCACTAGCAAATCTGTTCTATGCATAGTTGTCAAGTGTAATTGCTAAGTTTATCTGTCACGATAAAGACACATCATAAACATGACTTTGTGTTCCGATGCATTGTGTTGCAGTTGGTCATTTTATTTGATCTGCACACACAGACAAGTGACCGATAATACATTTTTCCATGTGAATAATCTGATGTGAACTCTGTAGTTAGAAAGTGAACAAGTGTGTGCTATTTAATTTTGCCTGTTTACAGCTTTGCAGGGTCTAATGTTAGCAGGGCATACATCAGCATCGTAGATAAAATGCTGAAGGGTAGACGTGCTGCCACACATTACAAGTAATAAATCCAGTATCTGGTATTTGTGAGAGACCAGGGAATAAAATGGACACGTGTTAGACCATATTCTGAGGAGAGTTTTAGCACTATAAAGGAGATCCACCAATGCATCACTACAATAATAATATTCCACAATAAGATACCACCATTTACCACAATAATAAAACACCCCATGATTCACTTTAGACGGGTGCCTCTGATCTTGAAAGAGGAAGATATCTACTGCTGTTGATTGAGCAGCATGCCCAGCGCAGACTCACACCTATTCTATTGGCTTTTCCAATGCATACAGATGCTACTCTACATATACAAGAATCTCTAAGGATGTCTCTACATTGAGGGCAGGGAATGCTCAGAGTCCTATATGCAGAGAATTCCTCAACCTGAGACCCAGTGTCCCCTTCTCTTCCAACATTTAGAAGATGCCTTGTTTTGAGGGTAGTAAACATTGCCAGAAAAGAGGAGGATGGACTTCAGACCTCAATGGAGTGACAAATATTGCAGTGGTTTTATCCTCCCCTACACTTTCTGAGGCTGTGTCAATGTTACTATATGGATCATGGGAACAACCACTTTAATGGTAGTGTCATTGTTGTGAAAAATTACATTTGCACCAAGCCTAATGTGCATCATGCACTTAGTGATTCAAGTATACCGCCATTTTATCACAAACATACTTGGAACATATGAACATATGAAGACATGTGGCTGTTTGAATGTTCCCAAACTGCTCTTTGGGTTTTGAAAAGCAACCAGGAATACTCTTGGTGCTAAGTGCTCCCTATTACTTTCTCAAACAGTATTTTGAAAGAATACACTCTGCTGTTGGTCTTTGCAAGTAAAAACTACTAAGCAGGTGAATGGTGGAAAAACAAGTAATAATAAAGCATCAAAGACATTTGAAAGGATGCAAGGTCAAGCCTCACTGTTAAGCTGAAACTGTGGCAAGATACCAATGAAGCAAAATACAAGTAAGGTGTGTTGGTTGCGTGACCTGTTACAAGTGGTTTTAGGCATAGGAGGGCAAGGAGCAAAGTTAACTTCTTCACCCTGCTTCCCTCCTCCACGTTATGTGAACACTTTGTTTTTTACCTGCATGAGATTTGTATGCAGGTGTAAAAGGAATGGATTCCTATGGAATCTGCCTCCATTTTGCAACTTCTAAAGAACAGGCAGATTCCACAGGAATCCTTTCACAAATACTACCTGCACAGCATCATTTGCAGACATTATTTATTTATTGACAAAACTGAGACAAAAAGTGAGGCATTTGCACTCAGCTTTGTGAATGTTTTTAATTGCATGAAGAGGATGCAACAGCACGTGAGTGCAAACATTGGTGGTACCCTGCATCCAATATAGACTTGTTACCAAACAACGTCCTATTTGATCAACAAATATATATTAAAAAAAACTGGAATGTGAGTGAGGTGGTGACATTCTCTTTCTGTTACAGGGGTCTCTGTTTGCATTAGTTGTGTCTAACACATCTCTGTGGAAGAAATGTTTCTGAATGTGACATGATCCAAAACGCTCTTGTTGTTTGATTTACTCGCACTAGGAAAGAGAATGTGGAGCCTCCAAGTTGGTTATGCTTGAAATCTGGCATTGTTATCAGTGCATTGTTGCTAGATCTTAGTGTTCCTGAGGCTATGTAGCGTGGGAATTTCCTTCTGGTGGTTTCTGAACGTTTGCACAAAGTGCTGGCGACATATGTATGGGTGTTTTCAGTAGTAGTTTTGGAGATTGTTAAGTAGTCCAATAGTCGAAGGTGGATGATATTGGTGTAATCAAGTCTTGATAGTAGTAATGCAATGACCAACATGGTCTAGAGTTTGAAGGTCAGGAAGGGCAATATGCACCCTAAGGTGTGGAGTTAGATGAAGCAGCCCCTTCCGATGGTTCTGATCTATGGTTCTAGCATGAGGCAGCTTTCTATTGTGACTACTATATGTCTCACAATAAGTGAAACAGGTGGGCAAGATCCCATTACATCTGGCCAGAGAGTGATGCAATGTTCAAAAGTGTAGCGACACTGATCATAAGTTTTGATTTGGATGCTTTAAGCTTAATTCTGTTCATGGTCATCCAGGAGTCCACTCATGTGAGATGGGCATTCAGGTATGTTGAGAACATTGTTGTATATTTTGTGAGCTTTTAGACAATTTTGCTATGCATAGTTGAGCCAAGTGACAGCTGTGTTGCTGATGGGCTTCAAGAGGGGGATCATGCATATGTTTAACATAAGGGGCGAGAGGGCTTCAAGAGGGGGATCATGCATATGTTTAACATAAGGGGCGAGAGGCTGGAACTTTGGGATACGTTGCATGTCATGTTCCGACAAGAAGATGCAAATGGGCCATGAGCGTAATTTCTGTTCCCAAATCATGAAGAGTGTGATCCAGTGTAGGGCGATTCCCTGTAATACAATGTCCTTTAATCTCTTCAGAAGGAGCTCATGAATCATGGTGGCAAATGCTACTGACATGTCATGTTGTATGAACGCACTGCTTTTGTTGTTGTCTGTGTAGTTATTTGGCATGTCCCAGATGAAGAAGAATGTTGAGGCTGTTCCTTTCATTCATCTAAATCCACCTAGGAATCATTAAGGAGGATGTTGATCTCAAAGTATTCACTAAGCTGTGGACAGAGGCGTTTTCAAGGACTTTGCCAACGGAATGGGTGTTGGAACTAGGGTAGTAGTTGGCTGTGTCACTTGTATATGCCATGGATTTTAGAGGCAGAGCTGTACAATTGCATATTTGAAAGCAAAAGGGACGGTCCCTTGCTTGATGGAAGCAACGAGAAGGCACAAGAAAGTGGGGTAAAATCTTGGTTTTAGGTTAGAGTTTTGTAGATGATGGAGGGGCATGTTTTTTTTGGATGGCATACTGGCTTGCTGGAGGTGGTAGAAACACATTTTTTAGAAACTACCTGCTCCTTCATGAGAATGCAAAGTGGCTTTCCTGTCCGAGCAAGGACCACGCCTTCAATTAATTAATGAGGGCTGTACATAAAACACTTCATACACTTCTACCCCCATTCTTGTGATGTTGTCCACACCAGCCTCCTGGCTCAAAAGCCTCATTTCCCTTCAATGAATTGGATGAAGCATGGGTTTCCCATGTTCCACCTTCTTGAACTAATTATATGTCCTGAGCCCCAAAGGCATAGAGCCACCAGGCTACACAATTTTGAACTTCAAAAACAGTAGTCCCCAAATGGCTGAGGCAAGGGGTACAGGGGAAGTGAAGCACATCAGACATAGGGATTGGCCCGCCTAGCAAAGGCAGAGGCGAGAAGATACAGTGGGGCCCTCACTTCAAGGCTTACCCGAGTCAGCAATGGGCGCAAACCTTGGAGAAAAATAACAGAGTTGATCAATGATACAATGGTGAAAAATCTTAGGAGCAAAATCACTGAGATGGGAAGAAATACAATGGAGCACAATCTTAGGAACAAAATCAACAAGGGGTGCAGCCTAGAGCACAATGTCGTGGTAGTTAAAACAAACAGTGAAGCAAAATGTAATCAATTAAAAGTGAAATTGGGAAAGAGTAAAGCTCCTGAGGAAAACATGTGCAATTATATGTGAAAGTATGAGAGGGGTTGCCTGTTCCAGCATAGAGAGACCAGTAAGTAAAACGCTGTGTACCCCAACCAATAGCTACCAGTAAGAATGCTGTGTGTCCAACTCTGCAATGCTAGCAAGTACATCTTTGTGTTTCCATGCTAGTGTGAATGGCTGTGTGGCCCAACTCTGGATAATTAATGATACCATTAAGGGTAGTGTGTCCCCACAAAGGACAGTGGTCTGCTATCACCAGCTCGGGAATAACATGCTCTGACTAATCTGTCCTGGCAAGGAACGCTGGCATACCATGATTTACTGTTTATTTTCTTACAACAGGAAGGTGAGGTGACGAACAACTTTCTAAGACTATCGATCAAACTTAAAGGAGTGAAGAGTAGTTCCCAACCACAAACAAGGGAGCCCTCCACAACCCTAGATGGGATTGCAACGCAAAGAGAATGTTTCTTAGTGTTTTTATATCAGTCCGTATGCAATGTCAGCAGCAACTAAAGGCATGACCCTCCTTCAAGACTGTGCCAGTCTTGGAGAGGACTCTCCTCTGGGTCTATTCCATGGCCATGAGTGCATAACCTCAGAAGTCAAGATCACCTTTTGTGCCAACAGCTGCGGCATAGGGCTTAATACTGACATCAATGCACTCAAGGCACCAGTCTGCAAAGACAAAAGACGTGTGTCACAAATGGTAGCATTTTTGATATTTCCTAGTCTCACATAATAAATCAACTTGCCTACCCTTATTAACAAGCAATGCGCCCAGACTGCTGGAAGCCTCTGTATATTGCCGCTCATGATGGACTAGAACCTGCCCTCGCTTACTTCCTCTTCACATGATTGGCTTCCACAGACACAGCATATTCAGTCTCTCCTCCTCAATTTGTCATCTCACTTTAGTGACTTCCATCATCACCCCAACCTCAAAGGAGTTTGTTATGAATTCTTCTAATTCCAATCCTAGAATCACTAGCCTCTTCTGCACCACCACTAGAACCTGCCCACCTATGTCACGTCTTCATGAATAACTATCTGCTACACCATACTCATAATGGTGTTCTCCGTGCAACTACTTTATTTATTTAGTTTATTGTTTTTTTATAACGATCCTAATACCATACCTGAGTGCGGTTTCTAAGCACGGATGCTCTGCGTGGTCTTGTTCCCAAGACCAGCAAGTTGCCCCTGACCTATCCCATCCTCTCTCACGGGCCACATTCTGCTAACATTAGACCCTGTAAACAAAATCATCCATGCAGCTCACATCTTCTTCCCAAGATTCCATAGGATCCCTGAAAGTGGCTTGATGGTTCAGCTAGCAGAGTAAGCAGGCAAGTGATGTCAACATGTAAGCACATTTCTAGACACATTAAATAAAGCTTTGTTTTTTTTTTCAACTCTGCTGTCTGTGTCTTCATTTATTAGCTACTTTCCCTCCGGGAGTGCACAACATATCCCACCTAGCAGGGCCCTAATTGGGCCAGGGATTACAAAAGTATAACATGTAATTATACCAATATATAGGTTGGGTTTGAGAACTACCTTCACCCAACTTTCCCTCATAGAGAATGTACTCTTGGTTTCCAAATGTTAGGCCTGCTGGTGTGCTTTAAATGGAATTCTCTGCTCCTTCAGAGGCAGAAGCTGAAGGCAGATGTGTATTTCTGGCTGCGGAATAGTGAAAAAAGGGTCCAGCACTAGTAGCTTTCATGATATTACAGAGGTGAATAATCCCAAAATGCAGGCATGAAAAAGGAAGAGCGGAAACAACCAACACCTGGGATGATGATGCAAGGTTGTTGGATCTGTGGATGATAAATAGGCAGTATTCTGTAGCTGCAGTGTCAATACAGGATATTAATGCAGTGTAGCCACGTGCAATAGTTGATTTTCAAACATTCCCTCACAAGTCCAACAATGCATTTTAATGACAGCACCTGGCAGGAAGTAAAGCCCAGAAAGGGTGAATGTTGATTCCAAAAAAATGTTATTTGTCCTCTGAATAAATATTGTCAGACACTCCCAAGGCTTCCCAGAAGGGTAACCAAGACTGGGTCTGTAGTAGAATTGCATACAGCCGTTGGGGAACAGCTCCCTTTTTGTACCCCTATTCCCAAGAGACTGAACTAACAGTATCTGTCAGTTGCACTTCTTTAGCCCACAGGTTTCCTCTCAAGGTGATGAGACTTCCCCCCAAAATATCAGGCTTAATGTATCTAGCAGATAGCTAAATGAAAATATGTGTAGGAAAGGAACCATCTGGCTGGTTCTCATCTGGTTTGATGCCTCCTGGACGGTAGCCTTCCTCCTACGGGGGAGAATGAGGTCACAGGATACTCACATTGGAGACAGAAGATCAGTTTCCTCTCCATCCCTCTGGTGCTGGACTCCGTTCAGCCTCTTCATGTTTTCTTGTGAAGTGAAAAGATATCCAGCGTCTTCCCCTCTCAAGGTCTCCTCAGCTCTCTAACTTGAAACGTCATTTGTTGTATAGGTGCATTGCAAATATCCAAAAAAAGAAAGAATAACCATAAAATGTTTCCTCATCGATTGTCCTCCTCTCTCCTCCCTTCCACAGTGCATTCAGCCAAACTGAGGAATTGGAGTTAAAATGCAACTAATGTAACAGAGATGGCCGAAATGAACTTCCCTCTGCCTTGGCTGACAGCCAGCACAGTGTCAGGGGTCACCTGACATGCTGACAAACGGAAGTAATGCCTGTCCATCTTCTATTTCTAAAGATTCTCCAATCCCAGGTCTATCCTCGCTTTCTCAACATGAACTAACTGGGCTAGGACTGCATTATACAGATATCCACAACATAGGTGCCCACCATGTCAAGGAGTCATCAAAGGAACCCTTTGCTGGAGTTATATATAAAAGGTCTTCACTGTGCCCTGAGCAGGAGAAGCATAACACACTAAAGGGACACACACATATTCTCTAGGGCATCCCTGCAATATTGTCTCTACCTAATTAATGCAGGAGGTGAATATTGGTGCACCCTGGGGAACATGGGCTGAGGGAGCTCCTTGTTGGTGGGCCAAACAGAGTTGGGGCTTGGCCCTGCAAAAAGGGTGTCTCCACTCTCTCCGCTGGCCTCCACAGGAACAGGGATGGTTTACAAAAATATATCGCTATCCGCTCATTGGGCCTCATTACGAGTTGGGCGCAAAGGGATACCGGGCACCGTTAAGGACACCGGTGCCGGTAATCCCTTTACGCCCTATTCTGAGTTCCCTTAGCGGGTCCCTTCCTTAATGCCTGGTTTTACCAGGCGTTAAGTACAGGACCCGTTAAGGGAATTCAGAGCCAATAGCGGTACCACAATTTGTGGTACCGTTATTAGCGCCTTCCCCCTTCCCATTGAGCCCTATGGGGGCTCAAATGGGAATGGGGAATGGCTTTTTCAATGGGGACTTACCGGTCCCGCAAAGATCGGAATAGACCGGTAAGTCCCCATTGAACCAGGGCGGACTCGGTACCAGTATTGGAGTTAGTCATGGCGCAAATAGCGCCATGATTACCTCCATACTCGGAATGAGGCCTATTGTCAAGGTTTGAAAAGGTAAACGTTGTGAATAAAATCTAAACGGCCTGCAACCAAAAGATGTGCCTTCTAATGCCGTCTGCTTGCTGGCAGCTACATGAGGCCAGCGCAGGACACGCGTGTTGGCCACTGGTAACTGCAGCCCAGGGCCCTGCATTCAATTACATGCAGCTCCGAGCTGTGTTCCTCAATGTCGACAGCAGGTGGAAAAATCACAGGCCTGAGGGCCTGCAATCATGAAGAGGGGCCTGGCCTGCAGCATTGTGCCGGTATGGCACATGGAAGCCCCTTAAAGAGGTGACAAGTTGCACAGTCAGTGGTAGACTTACATTTACTCCTCTGTCATTACAGAGCTTTTCCATGTTGTTTTGTCAGGCATAGATGTTTTTTCGACTGGTCATTCCACCTCCATTCTCCATGACTTGGTCTTGCACCATTGGGAGGAGTCATGGTGCATAGGGCCTGAGAAGTGTCTTTTCCTAAGGCATCCCTTGTCAACAGTTAATGGAAGATGAGTTGTTAATGCACCTATAAAGTCTTTATGATGGGTGTTGGTTGGGTTTCTCTGCCAACATTGTTTCCCTGTTACTGTCTTGTAGTTTGGTGGGGGCAACAGCTCATTGGTCACACCGACAAAGGGTGGCATTGATGTTAAAATTCAATGCGATCATTATTGCAAGGCTGTGTGCAGGGTTGTACTGGGAACCAAAAGAGGCCCTGACAATAATGTTCAAAGAGGGTCCATATTCAGCAAGCCCAAGCTTTTTCCTATGAGAACATTTGGAAATAAAATAGGTAACCACACAAAAGAGGCCCCGAGTGCAGAGGCCTACTGGGAATTCTCCAGAGGGTGGCCATGGCTGTGTCTAGCTTCATTAATAGGCTTCTGAACAAACTGAGTAAATCCAAGCAATCCATGTCTTAGATAATGCATTTTTCCATTTGTTTATGATTGGTCCACTCTGATATTGATATCTGCTAGCAGGCATATGCATCAGGAAACAGATTCAGTGGAGGAGAGGGCGGGGCGTTGATTTCTGTTGGCAAGGCAGCAACCCGCGGTCAGTGGGGAGTAAACATGAAATGCTGCATGGAACGATGATTAGGGACTGCTAGGACATTTTACAATGATGACCTTACAAGAATCACGGGATAGACAATGAATTGCCACGCAGTTGTCAGGTCAGAGTCTAACAGAGTGATTACCCCGTGGAAATGTTTACAGATGATCTTGAAGCTAGGCGTCAGAAAGGGCACAGACACTATCAAATTGTACTGACTTTAATGGGACACATGCTATAAAAAAGTATAGGCAGAAGGAGCATGCACTCTTTAATAAAGCTCAGGTGAGGGATTGTTGGCCTCTGATCGCTGTTTTCAATGGAATTCTAAGTGCTAGATTGAGTGAGGAAATACTGCAGTCGATGCCAATTTGTATTTGCCGAATAAAGTCTCTCTTCAGCTTCTGTTGTCTGATATAGTCTCTCTTTTTTTTTCATTAATTCACAATCGATTCTCTTTTAAATGCTATTTGAGATAGCGACCTCTACTCTTCTTAGTAGCAGATGGAGTCCAAAACACTGCTTCCGGAACATTCTGTACCCACCGGGGATCCAACCCCAGTATTTCAGGTTTTGTTTTTTCTGATCGTGCATGGGATTGACCCATGTATCCAACCTGCCGGTTTAAAAGTATACCCATTTGCTCAGAACGTGCTGTTACCACGGCTTTGTGTTGCTAATAATACCATCGCCAATGAGGCCATCCATCTTATCGTGTTTAACTGTACTGCCCAATGGGTTGCACCACATGGAACTTTGTGCATTTTGTCTCACAACAACATCATGCTTTGCCTTGAAAAGGACCCGTTGTTCAGGGTCGAAACACGTGTGTGCATTTCTGTTCTTCGTTTCCTTATAAACTTCTACATCAAGCATTTGCATCTTTGACTTTATTGCTAAGCACAATTTGGTCAATTGCTCTCTCAAGATGACATTGATCTAGCATATCTGTGTACCTATGAATTCACGTTAGGGCTGCGCAACGTAATTGGGGTGACATTCTTTTGTTTGTTCTTGTCTAAACTTAGTAGTTCTGAGGTAACTACTAGTCCTTCCATTGTGCAGCAGCCCCCTTCTCTCCTAAACTTCTGCATTGATACAGTATAAATTGCAGTTCCTGCATTACCACCTCTGTAGTCCCAGCGCCTCCTACGCACGGCATACCTCAACCTAGTTTCACAGGAGTCCAAAATAAGGTGCAACCAACAAAGTGAGGCGGTGTAGCTATGTTAATGTTGCGCAACTATGAATCTAAGATAGTACATAGTTGTGTTGTATTACATGCAAGGCCACCCTACGTAAGGCATTGTTCAGTCCATTAAATGTATTTATTTATTTATAATTTATATAGCACAAATCCACTGACCCTAAGGCTTAAGGGCGCTAACAACATACAAAGGGACAGAAGATCACGGGAAATAAAGTAAAGTAGTACCAGAGGGAAGATCTCAGACCAAGGGAAGATGTTAATTAAACATATAGGTTTTAAATCCTTTCCTGAACACTCTGTTAGAACTTTAGGTTCTAAGTTTCAACGGAAGGTTGTTCCAGGCAATGGGAGCCGCAGAGTAAAAGGCTCCAACCTTTGTCTGAGAAAGTCTGCAGTTTGGAACAATTAGCTGAAGGAGACCATTGGATCTAAGGCTATATTTGCTGGTCTTAAGCCTAAGTTCGTCATTAAGGTAGGTAGAGCCAGAGTTTTTCAAACGGTTAAAGGAGATGGAGAAGAGGCGAAAGAGAATACGTTCCTTAATAGAGAGCCAATGAAGTTCCCTTCTAGGCAGAGAGATATGGTCTGATCTCTTTTTGTCCATGACAACCCTGACAGCGTTATTCTGCACTACCTGTAGTCTATTCACTTCACATTTAGGAAGACCGATCAGAAGACTGCTACAGTAGTTTATCCTAGAGCTAATCAGTGCCCGGTCCAATGTCTCTCTACTCCTTTGAGAGAGAAAGGGGCGTGCATGAGAAAGTAATTTGATATAATAAGAGTATGAAGACACCAGATTACTGACCTGCGCCTTCATGCTCAAATTACAATCCAAATAAATCCCCAGTGTCTTAACTTTTTTCTTAATCTTTATGACACAGTTATCAATCACAAGCTGAGAGTATAAGACTTCAAGTTTGTGAATTTTGGGATCAGTGCCGACAAGCATGAGTTCTGTCTTGTTGGTATTAAGGGCCAGTCCGTTAGTACACATCCAACTTTGGATGAGCGAATATATCCAGTTGATTTTAGTTTCATCAACCGAGAAAATACCCTTAATGGGAATGATACACTATCGTCAGCGTAATTGGTGAACTCTATGTCATTACTGTCCAAAAAGTCAAGGAAGGGAACCGTAAAGATGTATAGAAGATTGGTGAAAGACAGGCTCCGTGCGGGACTCCCTGTGTCAAATCCATGGGGTTAGCTTCTGTGATGTTACTGCTCACTCGCCATTGGCGATCCTTGAGAAAAGAGGTGACCCATGCGGCCGCCGGGTCTGAAAAACCCGCCACTTCCTTCAACCTGGAGACCAGAACTGAGTGGTCTACCAGGTCGAAGGCGGCAGAAAGGTCCAGCAGAATCAGCATGCAGGGGCTACCTTGATCCATATGGCGAAGGAGCCTAGATTTTAAATCCAGCAATGCGGTCTCAGTGCCGTGTTTTTCCCGAAAACCAGATTGTCTCTTATTTGAGATGTCAGTAGATCTTAGATAGGTTAGTAATTGAGTATACGCAACTCTATCGAGAATTTTAAACAAAAATGGAGAGTTGGAAATAGGACGATAATTCAATGGATCGTCAGGGGAGAGATCTGTTTTTTTTAGTAAATGAGTTACCCAGGAATGTTTTATGCAGGTAGGAACAACACTGTCCCTGAAGGATGCATTGACAAACTTGCAGAGAATAGGAATCAGAGAGGAAGCGCAGGCTTTTATTGTAAGTGCCGGGCATACGCCACTCTTACAGTTCGATGGTTTAAGGTTCTGAATTATCACTGTAAGTTCAGCCTCTGAGATGGGGTTAAATGAGAACAGTTCATCATTATTCCAACATTTTACGGGGGTGGCCGGGACTTTGAGGCCCCTAAGTGATAGAGTGGCTCTGGCTTCGGCAATACCTCCATTAATTCTGGTAAGTTTAGCATCAATTGAGAGGTGTGCCTTGGCATTCAATTGAGAGGTGAATCCAGTCCCGGTCATTCACAGATGGAAAACAGGACTTATGTGTTCCCATGGGGAGAACAGGGATTGCAGAGGATATTTGCTGGAAGTGCAGATGTGCTCGAGGAGAGACAGACAGGTTGCAACAGAAGTTTGGTTGCGGGAATGAATCCAGGTAGTCTGTGGCAAGATGGCCTCCACCTGGAGAGGGCACTTCACAGAATGCTGCTGCTTGCTCTTCCATTTGTTTTGACAGATGTTGCACAGAACATGGTGTGCTCCTCTTTCTGAGGTAAAGCTAGTGTTTCTTTAAAGCTGGGTTTAGCACACATCAATACCTCTCCTTCACTATACCTTTACTGGTCTGTATTATATAATCTGTTCTCGGAGGAGCTCATCTATTTCCCCACCAGTCTCCACTTTATATGGCAATACTCACTGCCTTAAATATGAGACAGAATTGTCCAATGATTCACCTCTCTTTTGCTTGATGTTGCAAAAGGTATGCTTGTTGATCTTCAGAAAATAACACTTAGATTTCTGCTTCAATGTGTGATCCGTTTCATTCATCCCAACATCACTCCATCGTCACTCTGGCTCAGGGAATGTAGAAATATGGACTATTGTTCTTTGTTTTAAAGTCTTTATTTTCAAGTTCGTTGAGGTATTTGGTCCTGTGCTCCTTCCCAGCTAACCAAAGCATGTTAAGTTCGCCAAAACATTGTTGTAGGTGAACGCTACAATTCAGCATTATGCTATAATTAAAAGGTATACCGGTGGTTCATTGGGAGTATGTGGATGAAATTGATGGAATCGACAGGCACAATCAGCTGTACAGGTATAATTTTAATTATCTCAGGAGTATTTATAACAAAATAGGCATTTAATTATAAGATACTATGCTTCAATCAAGGAGAAAGAAATAGATCAGACATCGTCCATAAGGTATACCAGACTCGATGATTGACTTTCTGAGATTGTACTTGGATCGAGACCATAGGGCAGGTTGAGTGAAGGCAAATAATCTTTAGGATGTGTACGCAAGCGATGTGCACTGGCCCAAGACTGATTACATCTTTGGTAGGTGGAGGCCAATGGGGAAGGGCAGTTTGGGTGCACAATACCTCAGAACATCAGGGGTTAAGAGCCCGTGCATAAAAGGTTGATCATGGCAGACGAGTGTCTTCTTGTAGGTGACTGTGGTGTGATCACAAGCATGGCCTTAGGCGTATGGGTTCAACAAGATAGCTCTTAATGGTTCAAGATTTGTTGGTGTCGTTCTTTCGGAGAAGATGCACTAACTTTTGCACTCCACTTCCTGAAACCTTGCAGTCAGGCGTTGTTACGTTTAGGGGTTAAGATAACCAATTCATCCATTTTTATCGGGTCAAATTGTGGGGCTAAGGCGGAGGGAAAGTATTGGTATGTGTAGCAGTAATTCCATTCTCTGCTTATTAGCACAACCCCATTTTGGGTTAATGTACTGCAGGTTTCGATACAGAGATCGTTAGCCAGTTAGACCTACCCTACAGTGCTACAGTGGTTGTGCAGTACCGTCAGTATTTCTCCATGGTGTTGTCGACAATTCTGCGCTTGGAAAGGAGGTGATTTCTGCATGATCTCTACGAGGGGATTGCTACATTAATTTGGGTGACTCTGTCATAGTGGCATGGTGTGGAACTGTCTAGCACAGGTCTGCTCCATGATCTCCAGGCTTTAAGGGACCATGCAGCTCTTAGCAGAGAGTGTGGCTGCACAGCAGGCACTTTTTCTGGAATACAGAAACGCTTCTTGTCCTGTTTCCTGCTGCCCAACTTCAAAAGGGTAACCTGTGTATTTCTTAGGGGCTGCGTGGCAGCGATTTTGTACACATTAGAGATGGAAACAGGTCCCGACAATAATGTATTACAAGCTCCCACCACCCACTTGGGGGCTGGGAGTGTATTTGTATTTGTATTTTATTGAATTTATATAACCCTTTAAACCAAAGTGCTTTACATGAGAACAAGCAAAAATACAACAAGCATAAAATGACAAATGAATCACAACGCGAAAACAGTATAAGGAACAATTTACAATATTGCTGAGGTGATGAGGGAGTAGGGAGAGGCATAGGTGTGCGAGGGAATGGTAGGTATTAGTGGAGGTAAGAGCGGAAGTAAGAGAGAAGGCAAGAAGGTGTGAGGAAGAGGAAAGAGTAATGCTAGATGAGAGCAGGGGGTGGGGAAGAAGAAGGTAGAGAGGATGGAGAGGGGAAGGGAGAGCAGGAGTAAGAGGTGAGGAATGAGGGGGTGGGAGAAGAAGGAGAGGAAGCGAAGGGTGTTAGGGAGGGGAGTGAAAAAGATAAGATTTTAGAGAAGAGCGAAAGGAAGGGTAGGAGGGGGAAGAGCAGATGTGGAGGGGGAGGCGGTTCCAGTGGAAGGGAGCGAGGAGTTGGAAAGAGTGGAAGTGGGAGGGGGTGCCGGGTGGTGGAAGGGGAGAGAGTAGGAACATATTAGTGACAGGTTCTTAAGCCATTGTCAAATGTTAACAAAAAAATATAAGCATTGTTATCCCTATCCGGTGGAGAGAAATGCAAGTGCAACAGCGGTGGTTCAAACCTCTGGAAAATTCATGACCAGGTCAAAAATGATCTAGTGATGCTTTGCACATTGGACACAGGGGAATGTGTCTCATTCTTAGGCCTTTCAAGGCAATCCAGTTTGAATTTGTGATGCGCATTGATTTGCCCAAATATGTACAGTGGGTTGCAAAGAGCATTTCAATGTGTGCATCTGTGATTTAGACACTCAGATGCCCTTTGGGAATATGTTGTCGGTCATTATGGGTGCAAGAAATGAGTGGCAAAGTGCATCCTATGACTTGCACAAAAAAGGTTTTGACAATTTGGCCAATATCTATGTCAAGTAGGAGATATGTGGCAGCCTGCATGCTCGTTGCTGTATTAAAATCAACCTTTGTTGTATTGAAATCAACAAAGATTAAAAGCTTTTGCTTGCAAAGATAAACCATCCCTATCTTGCCTTATCATTCCTAAAATGTACAAGTGTGCCCGACATCAAATATATCCACTTGAATAAACAATTGTTCTTCAGGTTGTATTTTGATGCAACTTGAATGCTAACTTGTCCAGTAACGGAGTACCCTCTTCTATGCTGTGAGAGCTGCATCCATGCCTTGGTGCCTGGAAACCACACCACTTCTGATTTCTCACTCCTGAAGCCTGTCACACTTCCATGAAGTAGTAACCAGCAGAACTTCTTGCCACGAGCTCTTCCATGATGATATCATTGGGATTCTACCAAAACCATATCTAGGAGCAACTTGAAGACACATTTCTCCACAAAGAAGCCGACTGTCTTGTTGGGTGGCACCATCAAGGATGCTCTGTATGTCTACGCGTTTTCAATGACAAGACTCCACCACATTCCAACACTACAGTGTGGGAGGTCGTACATCCGCAAGACAAACAACAATCTGCGCAGCTCTGCTGCCTGCATGGCCAACTACAGAACCACTGGTCCGACCTGGTGAGGTGTGTTTGCAGTAAACTAAGATGTCTAAAGAATGGCAAGAGCTGGAGCATGCGCACCGCCCTTCCTGGAGCAGAAGCAGTGGGAGGTGAACTTCCATCATGAAAGACTTGTGGGAGCTTGGGTTAAGTTCAAGGCCTGGACACAGTGTGAGAAGATGAGCAGTGATGTACAGATGGACAATGCATCCATGGCAGCCAATGACTTTGGACTGAATGTCCTCACGTAGGATGAGCACGAGAAGTCACACTGACCTCCTCTTTCCTCTCCCAGGAGACACACATGAGTCAGCGGCCTAGAGTGAAATATACAGGTAAACAGGGGATTGGGCACTAGAGTCTGAATCCACTCGCGCAGCACTAGCTGGTTAGATATGTGGTGTATATTATATCAAGGTTTGGGTAAGGTGGTTCTGCAGCAAGGTCACCGGAGGGGGGGGGGGGGGCATTACCCACAACTCATCTATTAACTAGTAAGGATTGTAGCCCGGGTATATTGCACTCATAGGTGCAATCAAGTCATCGTGATTTCCAAAATGTATCACAAAAGGAATTAATTCAATTAAGTTGGTCAGCCTGACCAATTAAATTGTTAATTAAATCCTTTTGTGATACATTTTGAAAATCACGATTACTCAATTGTACTTATCGGCGCAAGAAATACAGGGTACAATCCTTACTAGTGTGAAATATACAACGGACGTGAAAGGGGGCACAGCCTGACCCTTTGGCAGAACCTTCAACAGCAGGCAAACTGGCATCGCAATGCCCAGGCTGCAGCCTATGCGACCTACAATTCACCCGCCTCTGAGCTGTGCTCCACCATCCTGACATGGGGTGCACTGGCTTGTAGAGCACTCTGGAGATTTTGCGGTAGGCCTCTACACCATGGGCATCTTTTGTGTGGTAACTTTTTTTATTTCCACATTTTCTCATAGGAAAAGGGTTGAGTTTGCTGAAAATGTGTAATATTCGGCCACTTTGAACATGATTTCCAGGGCCTCTTTTGGTTTCCAGTGCACCCCTGATCCTGACAGTAAACCATCAATTGCAGCAGAGGCTTAAGATGGGAGGTTTTCTCTGGGTTTGTTACACCAAGGATGAAGACACATACAACCAGGAGGGCAGCCGCAAGGGCCAGTTTAGCCATGGGTACCCACAGACGAGCTGGAAACACATGGGCGTGACAGACTACCACCCCTTCTGTCCAGACCACATGTTGGCCAATAAGTCCAAATTAGCAAAGTTTTGAGTCATGCAAGAGGGTCAAAAACTACATGTGACACACAGTGTAAGAAGACAAGTGTGTACCATACAGCTGGCCAAGAGAGATGGAAGACACCTAATGCAGTGATCATTTGTAGATGGAGGCACATGGTGCACGCTAGAGGCGAATGAGCCAAGGCAGGAGGCTCAGATGACAGGAAAGACTTACAGGAGCTGTAGGTTCTCGTGGGGGTGCTACAGCTCTTAGGGAGGTCTGGAAGGATACTCACGTGGCACATAAACAGGCTTCCCTCCAGAATATGGGCTTTTTTTCTCAGCCAATCGTTTATTGTCCTAGCACCTAACCTCTCCCTGTACATGCAAACGATCCAGGCAAATGCAGGCAAATCCCAGGCTCGCTGGAACATTCCCCCATTTCACCACCTCCTCTTAGGTGGGTTGTTAAGCCTGCTGTGTGTATCCTTGGAACCCTGAAATAGATGTGTGCAGTACATCATTTCTGACAAATATGTGCAATGCACATAGATTTTACTTGTGCATGCAATTTCACGTGTGATCGGCCTGAAATCCATTCTCGTAGTTAATTGCATGTGGCTGGTTCAGGGGACGCTAGGTAAAGTGACATGATGATCATTCAACTTTTTTTAATGCTGCATTGTAAACATTTCTTGTGTACATTGGTTTATAGCAGACAGATGCTTTGATGCACCTTCAAGTTATGAAAGAATACAGGGAATACAGTGCTTACATGTAATGCCAAGAGCTTCAACACACACCATGTGAATGTTGACAACCTGCGGCATGCGCGTGCTGCGGTACGCCTCCCCCTTCCTCTCGGGAGTCTATAAGAGCTATATGAGTGCAGTCCAGTGCACTGGCTGCGTTGGAAAATCATAACGTGGCGAAAAATGTGCCCTCCACTCTGCTCACTGAGTGCCTGTATGTTGGGAATGCAATGTGCTCGCAGGACCGATGCAGCATTGCTACCAGTCTCTGCTTCTTGGAGAATGTGGGAGCAATGGAGGACTGTGAAGTATTTCAGAGGAGAAAATATCCAATATTTGCTGTAGCTGTTGGACTTGGGGTCTTCCGTGGCTTTTAGGCAATCGCCTGCTATTTCAGGTGCTCACGCCCTCGCTCAGCTCAACAGGCATTCTGTAGTAGATGGTAAGCAGAGGCGTTGCTAGGAGGCAAGGGAGGGGCCGGCGGGGCTAAAGCCCCGGGTCTTTTTGTTGTAGCCCTGTATAGAAGCTCAGGGGTTACAACCAAAAAGGCTAGCTAGCCCCCAGTCTCGACAGTCCCAAAATAAGCGCAGCCCTGCATCTTTTCCAGACCTAGCAGCACCCATGATCGTAAGCACAGACGAACGGTGACCATGGTTACTGCCCACATACTGAAAATTCTGGACCACGTGGTATTGAAGCTCTGCTGAACAGGAGCAGCACTTGCTGCCACAGTCATGCAAGTGCACAATGCTTTAAATGGCGTGTGTTCCTATTCCCCAATTTGGTCCTACTCTGTGCTTTAAATGGAAACTGAGAAGTGAAGGTACTCACTATGCCAGAGTACCTGATTACTGTTGAGAAGCGCCTGTACTCCTCCACTAAAAGTAGTGGTTTCCTAATGAGAAGTGCCGGCACTATGACCTACAAGTAAAAGAAGTGCAGGTATTCAGCACCGGCAAGTACCTGTCCATTTAAAGCACCAGCCCTACTCATTGCTTAGCAATGTCACGTATGAGCGCTTGAGTCGGCTGTGCTGGGATTCGAATCTCTGACCTGCAGTTTACCCTGTGCTGACCTCTGTGACTGGTGGCAGCGTTCATTTAAAATCCTGGAATAAAAAAATAATCAGAACCCTTCAAGGATGTTACATGGACCCCAAAAACGTTTTCAACGCTACCGGTGCACCCTACAAACAAGAAGAGGAAACATGCAGCGCAGGATTTTCATTGGCGCAACATAGGTTGCATACCCAGTATCCAAACAAATGACACGCCCCTTCCGGCACCTCACCCCTCTGCCCCCCACTTTTCTATTCTGCGGTTCCCTTTGTTCAGGTACATGCGAACCCGGCGTCGGCAGCCATTCAAAGCAACGGAGGCTCTCTCACCTCTCTTCTTACAGAAAGAAAAAAGAAAAAAAAAACACCACTCACTGCAACAACCAAAAAAACACGTATGTTTAATATCTCAGATATGCGGCCGCCTCTCAGCCCCGGGACATGGACAGGTATTAGTTTCCCGTAAATTACTTTTTAAACAATTTCTTTGTGTGTGTATGTGTGTGAAAGAGGAAAGGGAGGGGAGCTTTTCCGAAGCAGCACAGAGACAAACCAGATGCCTTGCCGGGCTTTGATCAGTCCCCCTGCAGACAGTCAGGCTGCCTGCTAGCACCTCTTTAAACAGGGCCTTGCCAATAGCAAAATATGCTGTTTAAACTCGGCAATTACAGTGCCTGCTGAATGCCTGTCATCGCTGGGAAGGGGAAACTCGAGCCGAACTGTACTATTCGCGGGAGAGAGACTTACAACTGAGGGGGCAGAATGTTAAACACCCCCTGTGGCTGGGACGCCCAAACGTAAGAGACCGTAGACCTCGTTGAAAGCCTTTCTGAGACCACGGCCCCACCTCCCGTGGTGGTGTCTGTAGTTCAAAGGCTCCTTGTATTGCTTCTGCAGAAGTTACTTAAAGCCCTGCAGGGACCCTTGACCCCGGGATCAAGGCAGGGCCATCCCCATCATAATAACGACTATTTACACAGCGCACACCACAAGCTAAATTGTCTTTTGGCACATTATCATTACCCAACTCTTTGATAATCATTTGAACCATTAACCTGCAATATACGCAAAGACGTTTGTAAAGGGCCTGCAACCCGCCGAGCTATCCTGTGATTGTTTTTGAATGCATGGAATTTTGCATCTTTCCCAAAGATGCCTGGAAAGTCCTTAGGAAGTGTAACAAAAAGCCAGTGTTTGGGGTAGAGGGTGGCGTGGGAGACATTACAGGCTGTTTACAGCAGTTACATTAAACATTATGCATTAGAGCTAGTCCAGGCCTGATCCTGACTCCTGATATACTCTGTGCACGTGACCTTGTCTAGGGAAGGAGGGGCATTGGAGACGAGGGGGGCTCTTCTAGTTCAAAGTGACAGTGTTCGGCCAATGTTTTGAAGGACGGTTGCTGCTATTGTTTGGGCAGGGGGTAGGGGAATAAGGCCAGCAGCCCAATGGAAGTGCTCCTGGGGAAGTCAATGTGGGGCTATTAAAACGTCCCATTGCGACACCTGGAGGGCAGATGTCCACATCACATTAGTTGCACATACCTGTGTATCATGCATTGTAAGAGGCGGAGTTGTCTTTTATTTTTAGATACGTATGGCTCAAAAGTGTTGTTCAGCTGGATTCTAAGCACTCGCCCATTAGGCATGTGAAATACATGAGGGTCATTGAGATAAAGTATTTTTCAAAGGATCTCGCCATTCTGGGCAACAGTGGAATTCAGGATTAGTGCCCTGCTCTCCTGGAGCACAAGAAGCATATCCACCAACACCACACCGCTATATCACACATGCCACAACGTCTAGGGATAAGCAGCAACACAAGCGTATGGCTCAATCCGTTGGACCCATGAGAGGATGCTGGACTAGAGTTTAAACAAGCCTACACTGGTGAAAAGCGGGCGGATAATGGAGACCGGCCATGTTAAAAACAATGTATACTGTGCACATCACCAACCCGGTGGTCTTACCGCACCAACGCTTGTCCAAAGAGGCGGGATATTGAGACCATGCCTGGAGTGAATGAGGCCATGGCATGTGGAACAAATGAAGGCATGCACGTTCCTATTTCTTCATTAAGCTACTGTAGAGCAAACAGATGAATCTGCCTTAGAAGGGCAAGGTGGTTAGATAAGCTTGGAGGGGTACAGGCGAGGCAAGGGGGTAAAGAAAGGGGAAAGCGAGCCGTTGTGTCTATGTTCATCGTATTCGTGTTCCACCTGGGAAACATGTTGCCTCTCACCATTATAGTATTCACCAATTCACTTGGTTCTTTCATAACTAATCTGACTTCAAATTTCAGGCATGTAAATAATCAACTAACCAATTAACTAGAGATTCACATACACATACATTTGATCACCTTATTTTTTTTAATTTTGGCTAAATGTATTCAATTGACATAAAACCATCTCTCATTTGTGTGGGAACAGAGAACAGAGAAAAAACATACAACACAACAGGCACCTCTCACCTAGTGTTATCTCGGCTGTGATTAACTGTTAATGGCGACCAAGATACATGTTAGGGGAGAGGTATAGGAGCATCTTGCAACTCATCTGAGGGAAGATGATTTCATTTTTGAATATAGACTACTTGATTACTGTACTGTGCATTTTAAGCAACAGAAATTGAGTTTGTGGTTAATTTGTTAATAGTGCCCATATTGCACACATAGGCTCAACATGTTGAATTACCATTAGTGCTGCCACAGTGTGGTACACTGACTGATATACCCGGAAAATAAGAACTTACATTAAAAAATATCTGTCTATAACTTTGTGATCTGCCTCCTAGCCTACATTTGCTGCCGTAAGAACTGAATTTCATAGATGCTAACAATCCTGAAGAAGGTTTATATAACTTAGGTTTCGAGCTGAAACTTTACTTCGGCCAAATCCACTTTGCCATGTTTGTTCATTTAAATGATTATGTTTATGTTGTCGCATGATCCTTGTTTATATATGCATTGCATTCCATGTCTGTACAACAGCATTACGTCATTAGATGTGAATATTACATGAACCCGTGTCCTTTATGTTGTCTCTACACAAATGAGAAATAGTTTTATATAATTTGAATTCATTTTGTCCCAATTAAAAAGAACGTTTTCTAAAGTGATAAAATAGATGTGCTCTGTATTTGTTACTAATAGTTCATGTGATTATGTATTTACCTGAAATCTATAGCCCAACTAGTTATTAGATATCCAATTGAATTAGTGAATAATGTAATAATGAAGTACTATGAATTTCCCAGATGGAATACTTTTCTGTGTACAGTTGGAATATAGACCCAGTTCCTTCTGAGATGCACTGAGAGGCACTTAAACGTTTTCACGTGTATGTATCTACATATATTAGACACAGTGTACAGTACAAAAGTGCAATAGACTAAGTAGTCGATATATAACTGCAACGGACGTCCTGGGAATAAAAAAAATAAGGATGGATCATTGGGTTGAGACATTTTTCAGAGTCCTCCTGTACTTTAAGTGGCTTTAGAGTAAAGCACAGTCCAAGAACTGGTGGTCATGAAATGATAATGAGAGCGAGTAGGGTGAGAAGTGGGGATTGTATTACAAAAAATATTGTTCACAGGGGGAGATATTAAATGCATCAAAAACACCTTTCCTCAGAACTAGAAATGAAAACAACACATGTATTCAGAGAGGCCTAGCAAGGAAAGACACACGCTAGAAGAATAGTGATTCCGATGGGTTGTAGCCAGAGGCCATGCATGGTGTGTGCGTCAGAAGCAGGGAGGGGCATGGGCAGGCTGCATGGACCTGACTTTTCATTTCAGTTGTTAATTATATGTGTATGTTTCTATGTCACCAGCTCATCATACCTTTCTCAAGACAGGAACAAACGGCGAGGAGGTTAGCTGCAAACCACAGGAAGTGCAAGTGACTGTTAAGGGCGGGCAGCAAAAGGATCTCTGTGCACCTTAAAACGGGAAGGAAAAAGGATACAGAATAGAGAGTGTCACCAAATTACTATTACTCCCCAGCATCAAGTCGTGCTTTTGAGTGCTCTCTTTGCCTACGGAAGTCAGCCAGAGGGTGCTTTGTCGTGAGGAAGTGGGGAAGGGGAGCAGGAAGTCTGAGGGGCCTACATCTAAAAGACTGGGACCTCTCTATTGTCTGTAACATATCTCTTACGCTTCTCTAACTCTATCCTTTCCCTGACTGCCTTTCACCAAGGAGGCTCCCGTAATAACTACCCCGGTGTGACTTTTCTGTTGCACTGGTAGGGCTATACTTTGGTGCACTTGTCCCCTCCTTAACTCCTGGGGCTTATTTCGTTCCTTTGGAAAGGTGGTAAGCATTCCCACTAGAGAACCGACAGAGCTGCGTGGGTTGAGCTCAATGGCCTGTTTTGGGAGAAACTTGCTCCAGATAGTGATAGGCAAAACTCTGACAGTTGAAGAAATTACCAGAAATTGGATTGACAATAAAACAAACAACAAAAGGGTTATGACCATTAAAATGAAATATTACTTTTATTTATTAATCTACCACCAGTCATTGGGGATAAAATATGTTATGTACATTGGTTTCTGGATTGGCCATGATTGAAGGTAGCACCTGTTTATTGGAACTTTGGTTTCCAGGAGGCTGTTTGCACATGCTATCATGTAACTGCCATGTTGCCAATCAACAAGGCAGCAGTTGTGTGGGTTAGTATACACTCACAGCAGACTTCCATGTTTGCACTACTTTTCAGCGTGGAACACCATTTGTGAGGACGAATTACCAGCATCATCTTGTGTTACAATAAACAAAAAAAACAGGATTGCCTACCCCTGCATATGGTGTTCTGCCTCAGTGATCCTACAAGAAAGCACATAGGTTAATCAGAGAAAAATGCCATAGCATCCAAAGAAAAGCAACCCCACAAAAAAGCATTTCCCAGAGCACCAAATGAGAACAGAACAGATGGTAACTTTACACCATGCTTCAACACCGTCAACCTCATTCTGATGACTGACATACATTTCAGAGGAAAATGGCTGGAGCGATTGTGCAGCCTCACTGCTGTGCTCCTTTACCCCAATTTTGAATCATACCGGCACACAGCAGATACAGAGCAAGGTGTAAACGTATGGATCATGTGATTCCACTTGCATATCTGCTGTGCAACCATATCTGCAATGGAAACTTCTGTGACAAGCATTTGAAGAACGTCTTTGCTTTATTGAGTTCAATGAATTGTGCCTAACGTTTCATGATACAGGAAAAACATGCATCATGAGAACCAGGAACTCTGGAGCAAGGTTTCCACAACAGGCTCATGCACAGCAGAGTTCCGCAGTAAAAAATTGAAAATAAAAAAAAAGAACAGATGAAAATGCTGAATTTAGAAAAATAGTCAAAGTCGCAGGGTGTCGATCAAGGAGGCGGGGTTGTGGGCGTCTCCCCCGCTTGCCTTGAACGATATTATGGGACTTCGGGGTGTTAAGACGGATTTCTGAACACTGACCTGGTGGGCAGAGGCTCAGACGGCCAGCCTAGTTTCTTGGAATAGGGTAACCTTCTGGACAAGCCAGACCAATCAAGATAGCTATGGCGGCGGTCAAGACTAGGTCTCAGGAGGGGTGAGGTTGGCTGAAAGACCTCAATGAGCACACAGAGCAAAGGACACTTACAAATCACTCCCAGTCAGGTATATATATTAAAAATACAAATACATTTATTTCAAGGCCTTTGAGTTTCAACACACAAATCAAATCACAGTAATACCTTTAAGCAAACACAATCCTATCTAAATACATATATACAAGACCAATGGGGTCTAAAGGGTTAATGCACAAAATGGGTCCACAACCTAAAAGGGGAAGGAAACAACCAGTGCAAATAGTCTTTTATCCCTTCTGCATCCAACACACTCCTAAGAGGCAGTCCAATCCCTAAGAAGAGTGGAGCCTATTGCTGAAATGTGCATGCAATGCCAGCGCACACGTTAGTTCAATGGGCAAAACGGGGTCTCTTCAAGGGTCTGTAGCAACTCAGGAAGGTGGGTGAGGTGATGAAGAATAGGTTCCCACTATTTGAGGAGGGCCTCCACCTGAGGGCAGAGTCGATTCCAAGAGTTGGGAATAGTTCACTAGTTTGAACTAGCAGTGGAAATGAGAGAGGCCCTCAGCGGCCACTCATTTGTAAAAATGGATGGAGGAGCTAGGGTCCACCGGTTAGGGTTGCGATAACTCACTGACCCCCGGCACACTCCGGAACGAACTTCGGCAGTCGAGTCCACTTCGGTTGCAGGTTCAAGTGCAGCAATTTGGTGCTCTGCGGCTTTCAGCTACGAATATACAGCGTTGATATTCAAATGGGACAGTGGTGATATCTCTGCTCACGGTGGATATCAGGCCAGATTTACTGCAGCAGGCTTCAGGGGCAAGATGGGCACAAATACAGTGCACCTGCAAAGTGCGTCACCATGGCTGGACGACACAGTAACCATGTATTCTCCGGTTCAGGCGCACTCACTTTACTCCAGACCTGGGAAAGCCAAGTTTACGAAATTCAGTGTGAGAGTGCTGTGAACAGAGAGCTAGTGACGTACCAAGTTTAGAGTGTCTCCTCGAAACAGCGGCGGTATCAGGGCAAAGAGTCTGCGTGAGCTGGTCAGCCCACTTGCTGGCCCAGGGACACATCTGAGAAGGCTTACTTGCAGATTTTGATGAAGGTGCTGGAAATAGTTGGTCCCACTATTCCAAAGGGTCGAAGGATCTTCGTAGACCTTCTAGGATGACCAGTTACAGAGGGATCCCACAGGATGACATTGGGCTCAGGCAGCCAAACCTTCCAGCGGGTCACCAGCGGTTCCTCGACTCAGCTTCTTAGTTTCAGGATACTTGGATCCTATCCTTCGTTCAGTGAGAACTCCAGAAATCGACATGGTATGGGTGTTTGGGACCTTCTCTTATCCAGAATCTCCTTCATGCCAAAACAAAGATGACACAATGGGAGATCTGCTCAAATTCAGGCATACCATACATGGATCAATCATGGACCACAGTGGTGTCACACATTCACAGCACTCAAGACTTTCTGGCACCCAGGATGTGTATTGGAACCAGATGTTCCAGCCACATCCTGGAGGCACACACACAAGGCATGCAGAAGCCCGTGTAAGCTTGGCGCTTCACGGGAAAATGCATGCCCAAATAAGGACTGACCCGGGTCAGCTCGACCTGGGGAAGGTGAAGGAGCAAGATGGCTCAAGGACATGACAAACAACCTTGTGGCGTGTCCAGGCCACCTAACCGTGCCAAATGCGGTAATCGTGGTTTACCTGGCAAGAAAGGGTTAAAAAATTGTGAAATTATAAGCTGCTACCAGCTCTGTCCAAGGCACATCTGCACCTCTTCTAAAAAAATCCTTTGAGAGTATCTAGGGCCTTTGGAAATGACTAAACCCAAGTGCACTGTACTGTAAGGTACTTTGTACACTTGTTACATGTTGCAGAAAAGTTGCAACATTGGAAAGGACTAAGGGAAACAAAGTCTCACAGTACTGACTGTCTTAAGGGCATGTCAGTTTCCCCATAAAAAGTTAGCAAAAAGCCCAGAGGAGTGCAGCAGAAGGCTGGGAGTGCAGCAGAAGGCTGGGCTCATCTGGCAAAGTCTGACTATGGTGTTTAAACATCAGCAAAAAGTTGGGGGTACACAAATGGCGGGGAAATTACACATGAAATGGAAATCTTTCCTAGCACTCGCCCCTCCCAGACCAAGGACAGGGGGAATTAATCCACCCCTGGATGAGTCTCATGTACAGGCTGGTTAAACATTCTGGACAACCCATCAGCATTGTTATGTTAGACACCTGGCCTATGCTCAATAGTGAAGTCAAAGCCCTGCAAACCTATGGACCACCTGATCAACTTTGGATTCTCTCCCTTCAAGTTCATTAGCCACATTAAGAGCTTATGGTCAGTTTGCAGAGTGAAGTGGATCCCATAGAGGTAGGGCCTCAGCTTCCTTAGGACCCACACAACAGAGAAACATTATTTCTCTACTGTGAACCATCTGTGCTCTCTGTCCTTAAGCTGTTGACTATTGAAGCCAAAGAGTTTTCCTCACACTTCTCATCTACTTGTGATAGTACAGCTCCTTTCCAGTGTCAGAGGCATCTGTCTGTGCAATAAAAGGTCTTTGGTAATCAGGGGCCCTGAGAACAGGGGCCTGGCACAAGAAGTCTTTTAAGCCATTGAAGTCCATCCCACACTCTTCAGACCAAGTTACCTTCTTGGGTTTCTTAGGACTTGTGAGAGCAGTCCGAGGGGCATCTATAGTGCCAAAGTCTGCCATGAAATTCCTGTACTACCCAGTGAGTCCTAAAAAGGATCTCACTTGGGTTTGAGTAGTGGGTGTAGGCCAGTCTTGTACTGCTTGTACTTTACTGGGTAGAGGCTGTATCCTCCTTTCACCTACTTCATGTTCAAGGTAGACCACTGATCCTTGTCCATTCTGGCACTTACTGGCCTTTATGGTCAAGCGGGCCTTCTGAAGGACTCGCAACACAATCCTAAGGTGCTTCGCATGATTCTCCCAGGTGGCACAGAAAACTGCTATACCATCCAGATATGGAAGAAAGAATTCATCCAACCCATTAAGGACATGATTCACAAGCCTCTGGAAAGTGGCAGGAGCATTCTTCAATGCAAAAGGCATTACCCTGAACTGGTAAAGCCCCTCTGGCATTGAGAAAGCTGTCTTCTCCTTGGTATGTTTTGCAAGAGCTATTTGCCAATAGCCTACAGTGAGGTCAAAAGTGCTGAGGTATTTGGAGGCACCCAAAGTATCCACCAGCTCATCTGTTCTAGGCAAGGGGTGTGCATCTGTCCTGGTGACAGCATTCAGAGTCTTGTAATCCACACAAAACCTCAACCTAGAGGTGCCTGCCCTTGGAACCCAAACCACAGGCCTGGACCAAGGACTACTAGAGAGTTCAATCACCCCAAGATACAACATTTTGTTGACCTCTGTCTTAATGTAAGACCTTACTTTGTCTGACATCCTGTATCCCCTACTTTTGGTAGGTACACTATCTCCAGTGTCAATGTCATGTTTGCACTCAGGTGTCAAACCTGGAGACTATGAGAATAAGGGGGGAAATTGGCTCTGCAAACTTTTCACCTCAGCTTGCTGATCAGAAGTCAGGTGAGGTGCCACTTGGACACCCTCAATGGCGCTTTCTGAAGGAATGCCCTGCAACAGGTCAGGGAGAGGTTCTGACTCCTCCTCCTCAACATCTGAAGCCAGCAGCAGTGCAGCGATTTAAACTCTTTGGATGAAAGCCTTCAGTCTATTCACATGGAACACCTTTGGAGCCTAACCAGCCCTTCCAAGGTCCACTAAATAGTTGACCTCACCCAGTGACTCCACCACTGTGTAAGGGCCTGACCATTTGACCTGTAAAGCTCTAGACCTTAGGATAGGATTCATGATCAGGATCTGCTGACCAGGTTTGAAATTGATGAGGGCAGCCTTCTGGTCATACTAATATTTCACCAGGACTTGTCCTGCCTTCAATTTTTCACTAGCCAGACCCATCAGGAGTACCATCCTTTTTTCTGAGCCTTATCACAAAGTCTACTAGATTGATAATGACTGGGGGAGTAGGCATCTCCCACCCCTCCTTGACATTGGCCAAGGGTCCCCTTACAGGGTGACCAAACAGAAGCTTGAAGGGGCCGAAGCCAACACTTTTCTGTGGTACCTCTCTGTAGGCAAACATTAAGCATTGTAACAGAAGATCGCATGTTCTTCATTGGGGTTCTTCCAGAGCCCCAATCATGCTTTTTAAGGTGCTGTTAAACCTTTCAACTAGGCCATTGGTTTGGGGTGGTATGTGGATGAAAACCCATAGGTGACACCACATTCCTTCCACATGGTCTGCATATACGTTGACATAAAGTTGCTGCCCCTATCAGACACAACTTCTTTAGGGAAGCCAGCCCTAGTAAATATGCCAAGTAAAGCTTTTGCAACTGACTTGGCAGTTACAGCCTTTAATGGGATGTCCTCAGGATACCTGGTGGCATGGTCGACCAGCACCTAGATAAATCTATTGCCTGAGGATGTTTGGGGGTCAAGGCGACCTACAATGTTGATCCCTACCCTCTAAAATGGTACTCCCACAACTGCGAGTGGTACCAATGGAGCTTGGATTGTTGTGCCACTTTTCACAGATAACTGGCATCTGGCACAACTCCCGCAGTGACTTTCTACTTGCACCCCCATCTTGTGCCTGTAGAAATTCATGGATACCCTTTGCTTGATTCTCTTGATAACGTGAACAGCAAGGGGCACTGCATGCACCAGCAGCAAGAGGAAGGGTCTTACAGCAAGGGGAACCACCAACCTACTATGGCCTCCTTCTATAGAGTATATAGCTTACTATAGTGGAGCCCACCTTCCCAATAAGTCCTATGCTTCCCAGGAGGAACACCCTAAAGCTGGGAGCAGGCCTGTCTTACTCAGGCCTTCCAGAGATGGGTACTCATGTTGACCCTTACTGAACTCAACCCTGTCAGGACCACCTTACACTAACAAATGTTGTAGTTCAAGATGATCATGGAGATTGAGAATTTCAGGCAGCACTACCTCCTTGTCAGGTTCAGGTGTTTGACCAAATACCTCGACTTCAGTGGTAGGTGAGTTTGGGGGAATATTTCCTTTCCCTCTGTTACTCTTTCTGACTCCTTTAGCCTTGTGTTTCCCCTTTGGCTTAGACTGGGCATTGGACTTGGCCAAGGCAGCCCTTGTTTGTGACCCTGTGCAAGGTATTTCTGTTGTGTCTCCCACAAGCCCTAGTGCTCAGAGATCATTCCCCAGCAAGACCTTTCCTGGGACATCTCTCTGAATGCTCACTGGAATCCTGACCACTGTACCATTTACACTTTAGTGGAGGACAGAGGAGCTCTGGCAACTTCCTCTGGGTCTACCAAGCTAGAATCCCCCACGGTTCTGCTGCACCCACTATCCCTAAGGGCAGGAGTATCTACTCCATTAATCAGCGCACTGTCCTTTAAGTAATGCTTGGTATTATCAGGAATCCTAGCATAAGCCTCTGAGAATTTAGGTTCCCAGAAACCCAGCGAAACTAAATCTACCTCTGAATCTATCCCACTGGGGAAGGAATCTGAGAAGAAGGATGCCCCTGTAATCTTTTCTTTCTCATAGGAGAAGAAGGCTGGATTAGCAGAGTGGACCCCCAAGGTTTTGACCTTTACATCTGGGGTCCCCCTTAACATGGTCACTTGCTCCACAAGCCACACAAGACCTACCAGGTCTTGTGACATAGGGAGGCTTGTAACCAGAGTTCTGTTTTGGAGGATAACCTCCAGTACCCTGTGTGTTCTCTTGTGACTTACCCTTAGATTTCTTTTTGTGGCTACTTTGGTAGGAAGTTTCATCAGATCCCCACCCTCTTTATCTTTGGACCTTTTCCCCTCCTCCTGCTTACCAGGATGAGTCTTGTCCTTATGGGACACTCTATGTGACACCCACAAATCTGCTGCAATGGCCAGCTTCTTAGGATCTAACTCCTTCGAATCTGCCAAATACTGCTTAAGCTCGGGGGAACAAGAGGCACAAATATGTTTAAGCATGACAAGACATATCATACCCTCAAAGGTGGAGACGTTGTAGCCTTCAACCCAGCCAGTCAAGTTCATTAAAGCATCAGTTACATATGACACCCAAGTACTTTCGTCTTTCTTTTTGTACTCTCTAAACCTCTTCAAGTATTGGGCAGGAGTCTTCCCAAACTTTAAGATGAGGGTTTGCTTTAACATTGGAAAATCTACTCTCTCAGCTTTTGACATTTCCATAATAGCACTGCAGCCAGAATGGGGTAGTCTGCTGAGCAACCATGCAATCTTATCAGCATTTACAACTGTGATGCTGTAAATTCATTGGAGGGACACGGCCTCCCTGTCCTTGTCCTGTAGCCCTTTTGTTCACTTGTGTTCTGCATTGTTTTCTGCCCAGGAGTCCATGTGGGACTCCTGGCAGTACAGCTCTTCCTATTTTTGGTTTGGTGTACAGACCCATGGGATACCCTTATGGCACCCATGGGTGGGTGTACAACCCTGTGCCCCTAGTGTATGTTTTTGGGCACCGGTGTGTGGCCCACAGAGCAGGGTATGTGCTGGTGGCAGCTCCATGCTGAATCTGACAGGTGCTCTGAGTATCCTCCATTTTGGGATACCCAGGCCCTGCCATTGGAATCAGTTGATTCCTGATAGGAAACAAGATGTCCCCTGTGGCCTTTTGATTTCTATTGCCTGTTACCTTGTTTTCCCAAAGTCCTTGGAAGCCCTGGCTCTGTCCCATCCCCCTAACTGGCTGTTGGGTGGAAGTTCCATATATGGGCCCTCATTACAAGTCAGGCGTTAAGGGTTTAACGGCGCCGTCGGCGCCGTTAACCCTAAACGCCTGATTCACACTTTAACGCCTGCTTTTTGCAGACGTTAAAGTCCAAGGCGCTAAGCGACCTTGGTGCTAATTACGGCACCGTAATTTACGGTGCCTTAATTAGCGCCTTCCCCATCACCATTATGCCCTATGGGGCAAAAATGGGGAAGGGCAAATGGTGAATGGGGAATTATCGCCCCACTCACCTTGGAATGGGGCGGTAATTCTGCCATTCACCATGGCGGAATCCGGCATGGACCATGGGGCAAATAGCACCATGGTCCACCGCCTGACTTGTAATGAGGGCCATGGTGTTATTGGGAAGTCCAGGCCAGACTGGCTGGAGCCTTCCTAGTGACTGTTTGTTGTGGGTACACCCTGTGGTTGGGACCTGGGCGAATGGATGTGTGGCCAATATGCACTTCTTGGTGTGTGTGTCTGGTTTCTGGTATGAGAGACAAAGACTGAGACAGCCCTTCCCAAAACTGGTATGAATTTAGTGTATAGTGCTGAATGGCTGGGTACTTGTCCCAATATACATTCCTTGTTGTGAGTGTCTGAGAGGGAGGAGTATGGCCTGAATGCACTGTATGCCTGATTGGCTAACTGAGTGCATGAATGCCCTTCTGTATTATTGGCTGCTGAGTGTGACCCAATAGTGTGGATGAGAGGCAGAATTGTATATCTGGGGACCTCTCACCACTGGAAATTGTTCAGAAGCTGAGTCAACACTTGAAGAGTAACTGGAACTGCTTATCCTCGATGCCCAGCTGGAAGAAGAAGAACTGCTTCTGCATTTGCTTCGACCCGATCTGAAAGCTGTAAAGTTCATCGAGGACTGATCCGAGAGAGGACATGATAGGTGCCCTCTTCCCGTGCTCCGAGGGACCATTGAGCACCACCAACCTTCCCCGATGCTCCCTAGAAGACAGACCCTCAAAAGGCTGCCAACCAGAGAACGAGACCGCCGAGGAGAACGAAGTGAAGCACCTGGACATCAACGCTGTCGAAGTCCATTGCCCTCGACCAGGGTTTGGAGTATCACTGTAACCACTCGAGGCCAGTCGAAGCCGTGTTGTCCAGAAGAGGGTACCGCTTGTCGCCACTCGTTTGCCTAAGACTGTTGAATCGAAGGACTCCCTTGTCTGCACTGTCGACCGCTTTATCGCGCCGGAGAAAGTCGAGGACGCCATCGCGCCGAAGAGAATCTTCCGGTAGGTTTCCCTCCACCCAAAGACCACAAATACTTCGACGCCCTTGTCGGGCCACATTTCTTCAGAAACTCTTTGCGGTCCTGAACTATCCAACGCCGAGGAGCCCCACACACCTCATCCTCGCAGGACATCGCCGATGAGCACCGCCTGGATCGACGGTGTGGTCTCGGCACCCTCAAACTTTTCATCGATGCCGTCAACGCCAAGTTCACCTTCTTTGACGCCTCTCGACGATCTGTGGCTCCTGCTTTAAAGGGAGTCACTCAAGAAGGATCCATCGATGCCTTTTCGAAGATTTCTGCTCTACCAGGTACATTAGGGGGTAGAAACATTATAGAAGGAAATAAGACTTGTAGAACAATATATGGACGAGGCTTGTTATATCTCTTTATTTTACAGGTTGGCCAGGTGGGGGATCTCCACACAGAACTGTGTCTAGTGGTAGGGGCCAGTATTCTGCCAATTGTTCTAACCACCTGCTTTCCTCCTATGTCTATTGTTGGTTGCCTTTATTAAGTGATCTGTGTGACATTTGACCAAGTGTATAATTGATGCACTTTAATGAGATCTGATAATAATTGTGGTACCACTTTAGAACTGTATATATTTACCATTGTTGATTTTCTGATCACAAAGTCAGTTATTGTGAAAGTGTACATAACCTTGAATATTAATTATATAAAGACTGCGTTTTAACTAATACAGTGTGTAGACATTCCTTTGTGGGGGCTTGGGACTACAGTGTACTTAAGAACCAGCCTGCATCACCTCCTGAGAAGCTAGGCCTTGATTGCTCGTCCATTGCTACCGTAATAGAGAATCTTGGCTGGGGTCATCTGTGCCTCTCCTCTACCATATAGAGAGCGGAAGTACAGACCCTCCTCCAGTCTTTACAACAACCTCTTGAACTTCACATGCATTCTCAAATGCATTCAACCAGTCCATAATGTCATTCTTCTCATCGTACACACTGAGCAGATCTTTAGGAAATCTTAGACAAGAGGAGGAGATCCCTGTCCTTATGTTTTTCTGCCTGATCCATCTTCAACTTAGTGATGTGAAATTCAAGCTCCTTCTGCCTAAACAGCAGTTCTTGCTTCTTGAATTCCAGCATGGCTTCAGCACCAGCACTTGCAGAAGAAATATTGGACATTACTTCATCTTGATCCTCATGAGCACCATGGATGAGGGCAGCAACAGCACTGTCAGTTCTGCCAGTGGGAGCAGCCCCACTTCCTTCTGCACCTCCATCAGAAGCTATGGCAGCGAGTTGCAATTCTTGCCATTCTATGACTCTCTGGATCATTTACAATTTTGTATCTTGAGCAGGTAAACCCCTCTCAGTACACATCTTTCTCAATGTTTCCAATCAAAAGCATTTAAGGTTATAAAGGTACTTGTTTCCATTATATAATATAGGTATATGGCATATACAGTTAACGCTACACAGTCATTAAGTGTCTTGGGTAGGAATAACTTGAAATGCCTTCACTAGTGTGCAACACTGGATACCTTCGGTCCTGTAACACTGCTGTACACCAATTTGTTAAGATGGATTACTGAACTCTGACCTGGTGGGCAGAGGTTCAGAATGCCAGCCTAGTTTCTTGGAACAGGGTAACCTTCTGGACAAGCCAGACCAATTAAGGTAGCTATGGCAGTCGTCAAGACTTGGTCTCAGGGGGGGTGAGGGTGACTGAAAGACCTGAATGAGCACACGAAGCAAAGGACACTTACAAATCACTCCCAGTCATGTGTATATATATATATATATATATATTAAAAATACAAATACATGTATTTCAAGGCCTTTGAGTTTCAACACACAAATCAAATCACAGTAATACTTTTAATCTAATACAATGCTATCTAAATACATATATACAAGACCAATGGGGTCTAAAGGGTTAATCCATGAAATGGGTCCACAAACTAAAAGGGGAAGTAAACAGGCAGTGCAAATAGTCTTTAGTCCCATATGCATCCAACAAACTCCTAATTAAGAGGCAGTCCAATCCCTAAGAAGAGTGGAGGTCTATTGCTCAAATGTATTTGCAATGTTGGCGCACGCAGTAATGTAGATGAGCAAAATGGGGTGTATTCAAGGGTCTTTAGCAGCTCAGGAAGGTGGGTGAGGTGATGAAGAATAGGTTCCCACTATTCGAGGAGAGCCTCCACTTGAGGGCAGATTTGATTCCAAGAGTTTGGAATAGTCTGCTAGTTTGCACTAGCAGTGCAAAGGAGAGGGGCCCTCCGGGGCCACTGATGCATAAAAATGGATGGAGGTGCTAGGGGCCACCAGTTACGGTTGTGATTACTCACCGACCCCTGACCCACTCTGGACCAAACTTCGGCAGTTGAGTCCACTTCGGTTGCAGGTTCAAGTGCGGCAATTTGGCAGCTTTGCGGCTTTCAGTGACGAAGATACAGCGTTGACTACCAAAATAGGACATTGGCGATTTCTCCGCTCCTGCTGAATGGATCAGGCCAGTTTCACTGCAGCAGGCTTCAGGGGCAAGAGGGGCACAAATGCAGTGCACCTGCAAAGTTCGTCACCACGGCGGGCGACATGGTAACCGCGTATACTCCGGTTCGGGAGCAATCACTTTAATCCAGACCTGGGAACGCCAAGTGTACAAAATTCGGTGTGAGAGTGCACTTTAAACAGAGCTAGCGACGTATCAAGTTTCGAGTTTCTCCTTAAAACGGTAGCAGGGCAAAAAGTCTGCGTAAGCTGGACCGCCCACTGGATGGCCCAGAGACACTTCCGAGAAGGCTTACTTGCAGGGTTTGATGAAGGTGCCAAGAATAGTTGGTCCCACTTTTCGAATCGGTCAAAGCATCTTTGCAGTGCTTCTAGGACGACCAGATGCAGAGGGGTCTCACGGGAGGACATTGGGCTCAGGGTGCCATACCTTCCAGTGGGTCACCAGTGGTTCCTCGACTCAGCTTCTTAGTTTCAGGATAGTTGGATCCTATCCTTCGTTCAGTGAGAACTCCAGAGATCGACATGGTATGGGTGTTTGGGGCCCTTCTCTTATCCAGAATCTCCTATGCGCAAAAACAAAGAGGACCCAATGGGAGATCTGCTCACATTCAGCCATACTATACGTGGACCAATCATGGACCATCGTGGACCCAGGCATTCACAGCACTCCAGACACTCTGGCACCCAGAATGTGTATTGGAACCAGACGTTCCAGCTCACATCCTGGAAGCACACACACAAGGCATGTAGAAGCCCGCGAAAGCTTTGTGCTTCACGGGAAAATGCATGCCCAAATAAGGACTGACCCTGGTCGGCTCGACCTGGGGAAGATGAAGGAGCAAGATGGCCAAAGGACAGGACAAATAACCTTGTGGCGTGACCATTTTGGAGCCAGGCCACCTAACTGTGGCAAAGGTGATAATTGCGGTTAACCTAGCAAGAAAGGGTTAAAAAGTATGTGATGTGATAAGCTGCCAACAGCCCTGTCCAAGGCACATCTGAATTTCTCCTAATAAATCCTTCGAGAGTATCTAGGGCCTTTGGAAATGACTAGACCCAAGTGCACTGTACTGTAAGGTACTTTGCACATTTGTTACATGTTGCAGAAAAGTTGCTTCATTGGAAAGGACTATGGGAAACAAAGTCTCCCAGTAGTGACTTTCTTAAGGGCATGTCAGTTTCCCCATAAAAAGGGAGCGAAAAGCCCAGACGAGTGCAGCACAAGGATGGGCTCCTCTGGTAAAGTCAGACTATGGTGTTTAAACAACAGCATAATGTTGTGGGGTACACAAGGGGGGGGGAAGTAAACATGAAATGAAAATCTTTCCTAAAACGGGGGTTTCCTCCACTTCCATATAAATGAAAACGAAGGACATAGAATGTTTTTTACAAAAATAGAAAAAAGAAAAGCGTTCTGCAGTGGAAGTCTTGCCTCTAGATGGGGAGGCGGAATTCGCGTTGCATGGTGATCGCTGTGGTGAAGGAGAGAAGGTAAATTGGGTGCCTGAGATAAGTATTCAGAGCCATTCTGAGTCCATCCCTCTAGTATGTACAGAGGAATGTACTTGGTACATTCAGAGCCACTGGCGCACCAGCAGAGCGTGCAGATGGCAGCAGTGCATGGTATAAAGCCCCAAAACAAAACACAGCTACAATCAGCCTATGCTTCTTTTGATAGGCGTGGATTGTGGGAAAGGTCCTCTGTATCGATTCGAATTTGAGAATTTGAGAAATCCGATGATAAAGGGAAACCACATCTGATATGAGGATTTTGTCAGCATATCTTTATTCATAACATGTTTGTTACTTCCAAACCCAGGGGTATCACATTGTTTGTATCAAAGCAACATGGTTACACAGTGAGAATTGGAAGTCCATAAGGTAACAGGTCAATGGTAACTTGGTGGTAGTAGTTGAGAATAAAGAGTGTCATTATTTGTATTTATTGATGAGCCATGTTTTGACCAGCTTCTTGAAGGTAAAGTAGGATAGACTGTCTCAGATACGTGGGAGTAGAGTGTTCCAGAATGTGGGGGCAGTGACAGTGAAGCTAACACCTCCAGCTCTGGACTTCTCAAAGTGTGGTGTGGCGAGTGAGATAAAATTGGCGGAGGGGAGAGAGCGTGAATTGTGTTTCTGAGAAATACTTTTGTTAAGGTAGAGATGCGCAGCCTTTTAGATACATCAATGTGCCAGAGTCAATGTTTTGAAATCAATACAGGCTTTAATGGGTAGCCAGTGGACTTCGCATCTGGCAGCAGAAATGAGATCAGAATGGCACAAGCTCAGCGCAGCACACAGGGCTTTATTTTAGAGTAGTTGAAGGTTGGCTAAATTGGTTGCTGAAGTGCCTGTGAGTAGCATGTTACAATAGTCATGTTTGCTGATGATAATAGCTCTTGCGAGCGAGAGGCATTTGGTCAGAGGCAGGAATTGTCTACTCAGGGAGATGAGTTTCGCATAATAGGCTGTAGAGGAAGCCAAGGCCTTGATGTGCTCGGTCACGGTCAGCTTGGCATCCAAGTAGACCCCCAGGGTTTTGACTTGTTTGAGAACTGGGATGATAGAGCCATCAATGGTAAAGGTGGAGTATGCCGCATCTAGTTTATTGACATGATAAGGGGACACCACAATGAGTAGCTCTGTTTTATTATTATTCAAACAGAGATTGTGAGTAGTGTTAAGGATTTCAATCAGGCGACACACACCTTGGTCTCGGCCTAATATGTAGCGCACAACTGAGATGCTTTTCTCCCTATTTTATGCAGATTCAATTTGAGATGGTGCACAACTCGTATCACACCCCCTTTTTCAAATACCACAGGTCACAATGGGCCATGAACCAAGCTGGTTGGTGAAATGCAATATTTATTAATTTATTTTCAAATTCATTAGAAATCATACATTTTTTAAATGGGACAGCAATCACCAATGAGGTGATAATTACAATCAAATATGTGAGCAATGCACTTGGGTAACCTTCCCCTGGAACATATATACAGCACAATGTAATAGGAGCACTCTTTGATTTAGAAAAGATAGCACCCGAGTTAAGGTTTCCCCCTGCAATGTTCCCTCAATCCACAAATCATTGAATACAAATCCGACCTTCCCTCACAGAATAAGAGGCAACAACTGACTTTAAACTCTTAACAAAGGTCTAAAATAGCATACAGAGATGGCAAATAATTAATGAATGTGTGATTAAATTATAATATACATATGTTTTATTACAATAGCATGTAGGTTATATCACTGGCAATCACAAGGCAATGGATCAGCAAAAGGCATACTATTGGAAATGACTGGAAATTTTAGAACAGATTGCAGCGAAATGACACGTGTAAAAGTTGCATTTCTTTTCAATTCCCGCTTTAAATTACCCAACCGATTTTTAATAGAAACGGGTAAAATGCTCTGATTTGGAGTGCGGTTCTTGGGTTGGGGGATAGATATATATCACAGGGACACTCTAGAGTTTAAAATAGGTGTCTAGCTATGAAACTGGATGAGTTATGCAAGATAGAAAAACGTGCACTTTGAGGATAATGAAGCTGTGAAATAGGAAAGGAAATCAGTTGTGCCAAGAACAGTTTTACTCTAAACTAGAGTATACAGACTAGACCACCAAAGATGGACACAGTTAGATCCAAGGTTGATTCATGAATTCAACCCTGTCACCCCAGCATCCAACCCCGGCGGAAGCTAGTCTGATCACTCGAAATAGGACTAATGGTTTAGGATTACACAAGACAAAATTGAAAAGAGATGGCGCTAGCACTTTATGAAGTCACGGGCAGCGTGCAAAGATAATTCTAACTGTTTTAACAAGTTATCAGGATAAGGATAGGATGGCTTAGAGAGTGGGATAAGGACAAAGGCAAGACAAGATAGGTTACAGGTTTCCCTGGTGTAGGGATTATACTCACAGTCCACTTTTAGTTTTGGGATTGTTGGACCATCAACAAGTTCTGGTCACCACACAGCTGTGCGCCTGGCAAAAGAAAACTGCTGGGCCGTTCTGGTCACCGGATGGCAAGGACAGCGGAATGGCAATTCTGGTCACAGGATACTAAAGGCCAGCTGGATGGCAGGAGTGCAGTGGGCATGCAGTTAGTGGGCAGCAAGCCAGGCCGGTTCAGGGTGTAAAAGGTACCACAGCTTTCCCCTTTGGTTAGTTGGGATTTTAGTGGATTTTTCTGGATCAATAATCTTGCTGGATTATTAATCAGCTATGCTTGGGTTTTGCAGTGGGCTCTGGAGTAGGGTCAGCAATGCTTTGGCCTTGTAGTGGGGTCTGGAATCTGGATGGTGCAGATCAGGAACGCAGCACAGGAACTTCAGGAAGAGTGTATGTTGTCAGGGACTCATATTTATAATGCACAGTGACATCATCAAAGTATATGGCTGGGCAGGTTTAGCTAAGCACCCCTCTAAACTATTGGATTGGTCAGGGGTGCTGCCTGCTCTAAGCCAGTTGGGTTTCAAGGGAATGATGACAGATTTATAATGTAGGTTTTACAATGTCCAAAACCTCCCACAATTACTTTAACTAAAATCCAGTTTTGCCCTCAATGGCACCTTTATACAGTGGAAACATCTAAACAAATTACATAAACAGGTTACATATTTTACGCAGCACATAGCAGTCCAATCCTCCAGTTTGTGAGACAATGGGCCTAATTACGAGTCCAGCAGTAATACCATTCCGCCTCCATGATTGCCAGAAACACCAGGGCATTACAACCCCAGTGACCCGGTAATTCTGGAGGCGGAATTCTGTAAAGCCCCATTCCCATGGAGTTGGGGACCATGGAAACACTGTTTCCATCTATGACAGGGCCGGTGTTTCCATGTCCGCCTGCAGGCAGGTGGTGTTACTTCCGCCACGTCAGACCGGGCGGGAGTGACACCTCCTGCCTGCAGGACAGGGAATCAGCCAGTCCGGAAACTACGGTGGCAGCGGATTTACCGCCACCGTTGTTTCCAGACCGGCTGACTTGTAATGAGGCCCATTATTTTGCCCTTCTACCATTTTTTTGCACTTTTCAGTGTGAAATGTTCAGCCTAAAATTCCATAACTTTATACATATGTGTGGATCAACATAAGGGATGTAAATTTGAAAATTCGCATTGGCATCATGGATACTTTCCTTGTAATCCCTGATTATTTGCCATTCCTATTCCCAAAGGGTCAGTGAATTCTACCATGTCTTAAATGAAAGGCCATAAAATTACTTTTAAACTGCAACATTTTTACATTTTTGCAAAGTCTTGCTGCAGAGATAAAAGTCTTTATAATTTTATTCATAAATAATCTTTGGAAACAAATGGCAGTCCTTTGTCCCCCTTATTTGGGAATAGCTTCCAAGCTACCCCCTTGAAGCAGAGGGCCGTCATGGAGATCTCCTCTGAAGCCTCCTGTAGAAATCACAAAGACGTGCGACTTTCTTTTCACATATTCTTGTCCTGAAAATCCATTGTCAGTGGGTTCAGCCTAGACTAGATTCTGTCCAACCTAGTAATTATCACCGAGGTGTTAGTATCTACCGAGAGTTTATGGTGGTTCCCTTCCTTGAGGGAAGCTTTAGCTCTGCCAACTAGAATTACCTGTTTTTGGAAGCTTGCAAATCTAGCCAAGTCAGTTTAAAACATTTATTTTCTTTTATGTCGTCCTGAATTTAAAAAAAAGCCTGTTGAATAGACAACCCATATGTGTTTCCCAGAAGCCAAGCCCTTCTCATTGCTAGGCAAAGACAAGCTTTCATTCAACATATTACTTTTCTTTTAAAACAGGCATTTATTTTTCTTTGGTTTGTCAAGCCCATTTTACACATGTGGTGCAAGCTGGCATTTTTTTTTTACAATTCAGTTTTACCATCTGCTTCAGATTCCAACACTGTTCTGCAGCCATAGTTATTTTCTCTTGTAGGCAGGAGTTTGTTTGAAGCACAGAAGCATTGAAATTGGCATAACACAGATAGCTGGAGTTTCCTGTGCACAGCAGAAAGTGAAGTTTCTTGGGCCCTTTTTTCAGATTTGACTTAACAGAGCCTGTCATTCAGGGGTCATGCTTGATTTTGCTGAAGCACAATGGGGATATGAATGGGCATGGTCGGGCCTTATTAATCACTGTGGTTTAATGAAGAACAGATGGAAATAGCATCAGAACCACATTTTATTAAAGGTGAAAAAGTTTCCTTTTTAATGGGGACTTTGGTCTGGCAGCAAAACGGCACTGCTTTTTCAATCTTTTTTCTAATGTACATGTAAGAACAAGCTGGCAAGCTCCCTTAGTGTGTCGCCTTGTTCCATCCTGCCCACTATGTGCTTAGCAAGATGGTACAGGTTTCTTTGGGTTGCTGCAGAATGCAGTTTTGAGGCCATGGTGCTCACTGGAACCAGCGCAACCATTTTTCTGTTTCTGTTATAGCGCAACTTGGTTTTGGAGAAATTCTGTTCAGTGGGTCAATGAAGACCACTGTAGCCATTCAGTTTTGGATAGTGTGGTAGGTCTTGTTAATGGTGATGGAATCCCCAGTGTGGCAGTCAATGAGAGGGAAGAGGATTTGAGTATCATCTGCAAAGTTAGTGTAAGGGATATCAAACAAGTCAAGTATGTCAAAGAGTGGTATAGTGAAGGTATTGTAGAATGCAGATGACAGACAGGAGCCTTGAGGGACACCCAGGAGGACAGAAATTGGTTTGGCAGGAGAATTCCGGATGAGGATTCGAGAGATACATTCCCCAAGGAATGATTTGATCCAGGAGATGGCCTCAGCAGAGAATAGAAAGTGTGAGCCAAGGTGTTGACAGACGCTGTTGTGGTCGACTAGATCAAACACTGCTGACAAATCAAGGAGGAAGGTGATGGCAAGAGTGCCGAATCCCTGATGTTGTCAAGCTGCAGTGTAAGGTAAAGCAAGGTGGTTTCCGTACTGTGCTTGGGTCTGAACCCTGATTGCCTGGAACCTAGGAAGTGGTGGGATTTGAGAAAGTGTTCAACTTGAGAGTAAGCAATGCAATCAAGCATTTAGAGTAAGAAATGGACAGAGGTAATGGGTCAGTAGTTGATGAGTAATGCAGAATCAGGAGAAGATTTATGAAGCAATTGGGAGACCATGCATATTTGAGAATATAGGGCACACTACTAGTCTTAAAGGAGGCATTAACAAACTCTGTGATAATGGGTGTCACTGTGGGAGTGCATAGCTTGAAAATGGGAGCCTTGCAGGTGTCCCCCTTGCAGTTAGAGGGTTTGAGCGATTGGATGGCCTCAAGGACAGTCATATGAGAGATAGAAGCGAAAGGAGTAGGCATTATGTGTTTGGGGACCTCTAAAGGAAGCAAGGTGGTCGGAGGATTAGATTTAGTAGCAAGTTGGGTCTTTTTGGTGATTATTTTGTTTCGTAGTTAGTCCATTTTCTTGTTCAGGGCATCTTGAATAGTGGTACACAATTGTTTGTCAGGCCCAGTCTGGGAAATGGAGCTAATAAGGTTTTCCAAATCTCTTAGGATAGAAAACAGTTCTGTAGAATTTGAACTAGATTTGGTGAGTCTGGTGTCATATGAGTTAGCTTTCTGGGAGATGATGGCTTTCTGGTAAGTCTTAGCAGCCTTAACTGTGTTTAGGCAATTCATTTGGGAGAGGTGTCTTTTGTGAAGGTACTCTAGGGCTCTCTAATTTGTTTGAAGTAGAACAAGCACATCCGAAAACCAGTGGTTGCCAGGTTTGTGGGGTTTTAGTATTTTATATTTGAGGGGTGTTTGATGGTCCATGATGAAAAGGACGCTATGATGGTAGAGGTTAGCTAAATCGTTTGGGCTTTTGTTCAACACGCATCTCCTAAGCTAAACCCTTTAGAATTCTCCAGCACATTGACTACAGTCACCAAGGGCATTCCTACCAAAAAAGTGCATTGGGGCCACACAAGTAGGGAAAGAGCGTTATAAATAACCAAATACAGTACAATACAATACAACAGTAGCATGGGGGTGAGAAGAGAGAAGCAAGTGGGCATGAGCATCCCATGCGTATGTTTGCGAGCATTTCAAACCAGATTGGTTCAGGAGAGAGGGTTGTGTAGGCGAGGGATTGGAATGTGAGAGGTCAAATTCTATAAGGAAGTGGTCTGACCAGGCTAGCAGGGAGAAAGTAGAGATTTCCATATTGGTGTCAGTGGTGAGAATCCAATCTAGTATGCATTCTTTCACATGGATGGGGGATGTAACTAATTGTGTAAAGTTCCTCTTGTTTAAGGCTTGGTGGAGTATTGAGGCTTTATTGTCCCAAGTTTCATTAAAGCCGAGATTGAAGTCACCAAGGATGATACATTTTATGGCGGGCTTAATGGACACTGTGACCAGTAGAGGGATATCAGACACAGGTCGGCTGATAGAATTGGGTTGACGATAGAGGAGGAGGATGTAATAAGTGGTCTAGGAGTTAATGGACAATTTAAGGAGAATAAATGAATACCTGACAATACAGGTGTATGGGTACTTCTAATGAGGATGAAAGATTTGGCGGTGAGGGCGATCCCACATCCTAGGGAGATAGAGCAGTCCGCCCTGAAGATAGAGTAATGGGGATGGATGGCTAGTGAAAGGAGCATACCTGATACACTATGGAGACAAGATACAGAGATGTTAAGCAAGCCAAGAGGAAGATCGATAATGAGTTAATGTGTCGATGGCATGAGCTCAAAGGACATGTCCATCAAGCAACATGCATTGTGACAACATCATGCCATTATTTGCAGAATTGCAAAGGCTTGAAGAAAGTTCCATGTTTGTGTTGATTCTGTTACATTTGCATCTTGATAAACTGAATAGTGTTACAGGGCAAGTTACAGGGACGTTCCATTTATCCAAGTGAGACAGACTCCCCTTGTGTTCTGTACACATACAGTGTGCCTAGCCAGAAAAAAAACATATTCTCTAGCAGCCCTAAGGGCAATTACAGGCTTCATGTCCAAATATAGGAAGGCATTAACACTAAAACGACAATGAAAATTCTTCCAGGTTGCATGAAACAGGACGTTGAAGTTGGAAAACACAGGCTCTTGGCTGTTAATTGGAAATTATTGAGATATTGTTTTCTATCCCAAATACCAGGAATGAAAACATTGAAAATGCACTGGTTATCACTTGTGGTCTGTATTTTTAATTCACAAACTACGAATATCAACCCATGGTCTTCATCAGATGCATTATTGGCCGATTAATGTTAGCCACAAAATGTTGGGTTCAGCAGCCAATCAGGTTACACCACAACTAGGCTGAAACTAGCAATCTTAGCCCGGATTTAGAGCAATCTGCATGCTGCTAATACCAGGTCGCCGGAAACAATTTCTTGATTCAAAATATACTTAGGAAAGTAGACAACTTTTGAGTTGCAAAACTCACAGCATAAAATGCATCTTTAACACCATCTGTGTTATTCTGATCTACAACTGGATAGTCACGTGATATTGCGCTCTTCCAAAAATGGGAATGACGGTAGAATACTCTTTGCTGTCAATCCTGTGGTGCCGCATCAACAAGTGCAATCTTAGAAGTGCAAAAGGTGCCATCAGGTGAGCTCCCTAAATATGCTGCAAAGGCAAAACAGGACTCACAGCTACGGCAATTCACCTTTGGTAGCTGTGGTCGAACCACAATGTCTAGATATGCTGCAGGTGGGAGGAGTAGAGTGATAGACAGCATAACGCAAGTAATCCAATGTAATACAAATAATATGAGTTATTTTTTTCTTTAAAAGAACAGAGCTTTACTTTATCTAGTAAACAAACACATGTAACCCTCCACCCTATTTTGTGGGCTTAGTGAGTAAAATATTTATTAAAAAAAGAAAGTGATATAGCCGGAATCCTGCCAGGCTGCATTGTTAATGAAAGGTCCCACAGCGCATGTGCCCCATGAGCCATCCTTAAAAAAGCAAGTGTGGATCACATTCAAACTCCTGGTTCACCACAAAGCTTAAAGATCTACGCTCCCTCAAGCGCAAGGCGCTCACCAAATGGCAAACGATCCCACAGGATTCCACGCTAATTGCCTTCAAAACAGAGGCTGCACAATTTAAAAAAAGCCATCGTTATAGCTAAATCGACGGTTTATAACGACAGGATTTCCAAAGCTAAATCGGAATCAAAAGAACTGTTTGCCATTTTTAAAGAATTTGCTACACCAGTTAGAAGCACCCATGATTTTGTGAAAGATGATTCATGGTGCACTAGTTCCCAAACAGCCATGATTAATACATTTGAGCTCTTGCAGGAAAAGATCAACACCCACTACGAGGCTTTGCTCAAAGCCAACCTGCCCTCATCACCTATTACCAGTACAGTTACCAAAAAGAAAAACTATTCTCCTTCAGTGAAGTAACAAAGACAGCGTACTAGCCATCATTCAGCAAATCAAACCTTCCAATTGCAAGGGCGATGTCTGCCCGGCCAATCTTATTAAGGACTGCACGGATACTCTAGCCCCTGTTTTGCAGCATTCAGCAATGCTTCATTCAATCTCAACTACATCCCATCATGCCTAAAAGAGACTTGGGTCCACCCCTGAATAAAAGAACCATCCTTAGACCCAGAAAACCACAACAACAATAGACCCATCACCACGGTTCCATTCCTGTTAAAAATTCTAGACAAACTTGCCAATGTCCAAATCCAGCAGTGCTTGGAGGATAATAGTATCTTGGGAAAGAGGCAATGGGGCTTCCGCCCAGGACATGAAACAGAGCCTGCCTTACTTGAATTAAAGATTCAACTCAGTGATATTATGGACAAAGGCAAGCCGGCACTTCTCCTTCTCAACGATTTGTCACAAGCGCTTGATCTTGTTGATCACGATACGCTACGTAAACAACTCAAGAATGCAGCCTACTTCTCCCCTGAAGCCACAGCATGGATCTCCTCTTCCTGAAAACGAGACTTAGAAGAGTGTTCTCGGACCGTGCCTGTGCCGCACCTACCACTATCCACTGTGGTGTCCCTCAGGGCTCATGCACCGACCCACAATTTACAATATCTTTACCTTACCTCTTTTCAATAACTTGGATGAACATGGCATAGCTTACACAAATGATGCTGACGACACTCAAGTCCTACTACCTCTCACTGGCTCTTATGATCAAGGCGCTGCCACACTGTCTAATAAATACGCAGCCATCCAGGCCTGGATTCCAGTTAATGGACTGTGTCTCAATGGAGCTAAACAGAGATCCCCCTGGTAGGCAACAAAGAGACTCTCAACAAACCTGACTCCCAATACAGGACATTAAACATAGATAACACCAGCATCACATTATCACCAACAGTGAAAACACTAGGGGTCTACATTGACTTCTCGTTCTCCATGACGCGCCAGGTTAGGGCCATTGCTTCCTCCGCAGCACTCACTACCAAAATCATCAATGCGGGCAAACCCTACTTGTCGACCAAATACTGCCTCACAATAGCCAGGGCTACTATTGGGGCCAAATTGGACTACTGTAACGTTCGGCTCATGGGCACTTCTGCCAAAAACATCAACAGATTACAAATCACTAATAATAATGCCCTTAGAGCTGCACTAAGCATTCCCAAAAGGGAGCATCTCACCCTGGCAAGAAGGGATGCTCACTGGCTCCCAGTTAAAGAATGCATTCTATTTAAAGCCTTGGCCATTACACATAAGTGCTTCTCTCTCACAGCCCTCCGTACCTATCGGAACAAAATAATATGCGTCACCTCCTCCAGAACTAAACGAACCCACCACTCCAACCAGATACAAGTCCCCACCTTCAAAAGAGCTAAAGCTGGAGGTGCCAGCTTCCAATATCTTGCACCTAAAAACTGGAATGCACTGCCCACATCACTCAGAAGTGAAACATCATGCGGTGTCTTTCGCAAATCAATTAACACCAAACTCTTCAACTAAAATACTTGCACCTGAAACTCATCACCATGCGTTCGACTGGGTTTCCCCTACAACCCTAGTACCGTTGATGACAAGCTAACATCTTGCAACTTCCTTTGTATTGTTGACCTGGTTCCCCTGTAACCATGAAACCAGTAGGCCAAACACCACGTCATTTTCTGTGCAATTTTAACCAGTCTGCTTGATCTGTCCAGATTGTGTTTCCTCTTGTAACTAAGCAAGCACTAAATTGTAACCTAGGCCTGCTTTGTGCACTTTATACATGTAAATAAATAAGTAAACAAATAAACAAATAAATAATTATATACTCCTTGAGGAGCATGCCATTAGAATGCCATACACACTGCTCAGCACCCACTAGACACAGAGCATTATTCCTGGTCGTTCTTGCCTGGATCATTTGCAATGTATGATTGTCAGGAGGGGTGCTGCACTGCTGCACTCATTACTACAGACCACATTTCTCTAATACGGCATCCCAGCATGAGGAGGGCCACCAAGCACCATCAACACTGCTGCGGCACATCATTTTCTGCAACGAGGCACCCTGTTGTCAAGAGGGGCACCACGCAACGTGGCACCACCAACTGGGCTTCTCTAGATCCTTTACGGCACTCCCAAAAGGGGCAGAGCAGTGTGTGCTCGCTGCAGGGCTCGCCCCTTCTTTAGGCAGACATTCTGTTTGTCCAGGGCCATTCAGGACACACTCTCTGGGTGGGGCTGCTCCTGGCCTAATCTGCCCACGTGGGACAAGACACCAAGTGCCGGCCATGCTGACATATGTGGCACTGTTTAGGAGGACTCAAAGGGCCCTCATTCCATAAGGACAGACCTGGGCTGCTACTGACATATACAGCTCGAGTGAGGCCTCTGGGGCACCTGTCCACTGATGCTGCTCTGGGCCATCCAGCACATTTCTCACAGGACTTGAGGCCCAAGCGCAGGAGGACTGCAGAGCCCATTTACAGCAGAGTGGAACATCCAGGCAGCCTTGACCAGTCTGCCTGTAAAGTAGGCCACCTTGTAAATACATAATGTATAAGTGACATTTACTGTATAAGCAATGTTTATCTTAATACATTTACTGCAGTTGATTTAACAGGAGTAGATTTCACTAAAGAGTTAGTTAGGTACAGGTTTTAATATTGGTGTTTGTATTTACCCTTTTGATATTATAGGGTAGCAGTCCCGCCCTATTGTTGAGGTGGTCATGGCTATTGATTAGGTAGTGATTTAAAAAATACAGCGAACACAGCTGAAGGCCATGGCAAGTGGTTGGGTTGTGATTTTAAAAATTAAGTGGGCACGGCCAGAGCCTGGGCCCATTGGCAGCATGTGATTTAAAGAATACAGTGGGCACGAACAGAGGTCATGGCTCATGGTCTGGTAGTGATTTAAAAAATGCAGTGGGCACGGCCACAGGTCATGCCAACTGGCCATGACCAAAAACCATGGCTGGTGGTCTGGGAGTGATTTAAAAAATACAGTGGGCACAGCCAGAGGCCATGGCCACTGGCCATGGCTGAACGACATGACCAGTGGAGCAGAAAAACAAAACAAAACACTTGAAATTCAATTAAAAGAACTTTAGTTGCAAGGACATTAAGGTGAGCAATACATTGGCTAGGGGTCTGGTAGTGTTCTAGAATGATCAGTGGGCTTGCCCAAAGAATAAACGCACTGGCCATGGTTGAAAGCCACGGTTAGTGGTCTGGTGTCTAAAATATACCATTGCTGAAGGCCATGGCCAGTGTTGCGGATAAACAAAACAAAACGCTTGATATTCAATGAAAAAAACTTTATTTGCAAGGATGTTAGGGTGAGCTATACATTGTAAAAAACAAACTTTGAAATTCAAACCCAAAAATTTTAGTTGCAGGAATGTTAAGGTGAGAACTTAAAGCAAATGAAACCTGAAATTCAGCTTAAGCCACCATAACCTCACTCCCTCTGTTAGCAGCCTAGGACCACAATGATGACATCACTGGTGACATCACTAATTACATCATTTATGACATCACTCATGACATCACAAATGACATCTTATATGACACCACTGATTACATCTGTGATGGCATTAGGCATAACATCATTTATAACTTAGCTAAGGAAAGCTTTGATTAACTAAATAACAATTTACATTGTGCCCTTAGCCGTGGCCTTTGCTTTGACTATGGCTAGTGGATAGTTAGTGTTGTAAAATATACAGTGTCCATGGCTGAAGGCTGTGTCACTGGCCATGGCTAAAGGCAATAGGTAGTGGACCTTAAATGTGTTAAAATATACAGTGTGCACAGACGAAGGCCGTGGCCACCAACCATGGCCAAAGGGCAGGCCTAAGGGTCTTTTAGTGTTTGAGAATATACATTATGCATGGCCGAAGGCCATGGCCACTGATCATGGCTAAAGGCAATGACTACTGCCCGTTACTGTATTAAAATATACAGGGAATATGGCTAAAGGCCATGGTTAGTGTTGTGAAATATACATTGGACATGGCCAAAAGCTGTGGCCACTGGCCATGGATGATGTCCATAGCTAGTGGGCCCTTAATGTGTTAAAACATACAGCGGGCATGGCCAATGGCCATGGCTACCCTCCAGTTAGTGTTGTAAAATATATTGTGACACTGCTGGAAACCTTGGGTACTGGGCATAGCCAAACTCCATGGCTAGTGGTTCCTTAATGTATTAATATATGCAGTGAACAAGGCTTTTGATGGTTTTGAGACAAATAAAAGTATTAAAAAGAAAAAAAGAAAAAGAATATATATATAATATTAAACTGGTGGTGTATCGAAGACTGCATTTTTAACATCAGCTTGCACTAAGAGAATGTATACCAGGATGACAGTTGTCTTTTCATCCATGTGTCACCTTGTATATATTTCAGCCTAGTGTTTCTTTCTATAGAGGTGTGGGTATTTAACCAAGTAGGTACTATTTTCCTTTCCTGACCTTCCCTTTTTTCAGTGCGGCACACCTGGGGCGATCTCTCAATCCAAGATGAGCGGGGAGACCGCAAACAAGTAGGGATATGTTATTGGCATAAAGATATAAGTCAAGTAAAGTGTTTTGTTGTGCCTGCCAAGTGTGCTACTTAACAGCCTTGGTTGCATTTTATGTAGGCACTGCTGAGATCACTATTTGGTATGTGCCTAATTCTAACCTACTTAATTGGTTTCTACTATTCCTTTTTATCTATAATCTTTGGGGTATAGTTTATGTATTGCCATTAGCCTCTGTACGTTTCCATTTGTTTGTCTTCAAATTATTTTATACAATTATTTAGATAGGGCTTGATTTGTATATAAGTCACCATTTTTTGATTATAGTAGCACATATAACACTAGGCCAACTGTCTACGACAAGGCATAACATTGCCCAGTGTAAGAATGCATCGAAAGAATATGTTTTAAACCAGGGGTCTCCAACCTTTACGTTGGCTAGAGCTACTTGTAGTTAACGGCCAATAAGTGGGAGCTATTGGCAAGAACTACTGGGGTGGTGATGTCCATGAGTAAAAAACATGTACCAAGATTATTTTGATCCATTTATTTTCTCTTTATATAAAACAAGGAATAACCTGCATTTATCATAATAACAACTTCAAAAACATCTTTATTACATACTTTTTTATTAGTAGCTTTCTCCTAAAATTTTCAAAAAATACCAGAATGTAGGAAACCAATTGGGATATTCAATGTGAAGGCTAGTGTTCAGTAATTTGGTGCACACCTTGAAACAGCACTCAGATGCTGTCAGATGGGATCAAAGTTTTGATTTCAGGAAGTTCATCTGAAAAGGACATATTTGCAGAGCCAGATAATCATAGTGCAGTTATCCTACTTGCCATAGCGTTTGCACATAACTGCACACCTGACATGGCAGACATAAATTCAGGACAGTTTTTACAACCTTTAAGAACAGGCTGTTACTGGAGTCGCTTTGTCTTACACAATTGCACCATTTGTAAAAACTGGAAATTGAAATCGAGAAGTGCAAGACCATTACAAAAGAGAAGAAAGTACAAAAGTTCAAGAAAGATCTACAGAACTATGCTGAAGAGAAGACATATCCATACCTCCGCGATACCTATTATACCGATTTGCAACAAGGGAATTACAATAGAAGAAATTGGGTAGTGACATTCTCTGGTACGTCGTCGAGTAGTGGAAGCAATCCAGGCACCACCGGACAACAACATCAACAGCCCCCTTTTTTTTCACAGGGGAGGGGAACGAGGATGCCCGAGGAGAAGACCCATGCCCCCGGGACTACAAATGTGGATCAGACAGTGTTACTTCAAACAGCGGCAGAGGACAGGATACCAGTCTTCAACGTATCAAAACAATTTATGACTCCTGCTGAACACAGACTTTTAGAAAAAGGCCTGTCCTTCGTCCCGGCAGCAAAGTCTAAACCCTTTGAGTCTGAACTAGAATAAAGAAGATTAAAATACTTTTTCAAAATCTACCTCCCGGAGCACTCTAATTCATCCAAAACTGTCGATCTAAGAACTAATAAACACGATGAAAACACCACAGGCCTCAAAGTGAAGTCCAATCTTCACGCGCTGCCTCAAACTATTGCATGTGAATTTGAAACTTTCAAGAAATTGGTCACCAAAACAGTGACCTTGGGTTTAAACAACAAGAATTACTACCCGGACAACCTACAACGAGAAGATGGGACTGCTTTGACCTCTTTAAAGAACAATAAATCCATCACCACTAAGCCGGCCGAAAAAAGTCATTTTGGAAACAGAGGATTATGATAGAGAATTCCTATAGCTTCTAGGTGATAGAGATTCATACAGCCATTGGACCGAGATCCCATGAAAATTTTACAAGATGAAATCAAGAGTTTCACCCGACATGCATTAGAACAAGCCTGGATCTGTGATGATGGATATACTATTCTCAAAAAGTCACACCCATGTACCAAAGCTTTCTATATCTTACCGAATGTGCATAAGAACATGGAACAACCTCCGGGTCAACCCACTGTGTCGGCCTATGACTCACTACTGCAACCTTTATCTCTGTATACCAACTTTTTCCTCAAACTTTTTGTTGACCAGATGGCCTCCTTTTTGAAAGACTGCACAGGTACTATCCATATGCTCAATGAAATAACCATGCAAGATGACTACATTTTAGCTACTATGGACGTTGAGGCTTTATACACCTCTATACCTCTGCAAGAAGTTTTAGAAGCCCTGATAACGTTCTTAGACAAGAGAGAAGACACCATCTCCACTCCCACCAACTTCATCCTCAAGTGTGTCAGACTTGCGATGTCCGAAAACTTCTTTTTGTTTCGCAATGAACTATATAAACAAACCAAAGGAGTCAGCATGGGTCCACTTTTACCCCCGACATTGCCAATCTGTACATGGCTAAGTATGAAACTGATTACATCACGGCCATACAGAATCCATCCAGAGAGAACGTCGTTGTCTGGAAACACTACATAGACAACGTCTTCTTGGTATGGAGAGGTACACGACAGGAATTGTCATTATTCCATCAATGGCTGAATCAATGCAATGAACATATACAACTTACGATAAAATGGGATTATCATTGCATTGATTTACTAGATCTTCATATCTACAGATCTGAATATGATTTGAAGACTGAGCAATATCGAAAAACGACTGATCGGAATAGCCTTTTACATTTTGAGAGTTATCACCCTAACGGCCTCAAATACAACTTGCACTATGCGCAGTTTCTGTGAGTTAGAAGAAACTGCTCTGAAGTTGAGAAATACCACACACATGCTCTGGACCTACAGAAGAGACTCTCATATAGAGGATACCCTAGGAAAGCCATCAAGAACGCCAAGAAAAGAGCGGCAAACACAGACAGAGCAATATGCCTAACTAAAAAAACAAAAAAGGACTTGGATAGGCTGGTATGTGTGACCACATATAGTACTTTGAGCAACCTCATAAAAACACTGTCAAAAACATTGGTATCTGATGAAGAACACTGGAACCCTCAACAAGATACCCCTTTGTGCATTTAAGAAAAGCCAAAACTTGAAAGAATCTCTTGTTGACACATTCATTTAACTGGTCACTCCACCTAATACTCTATGGAACCTCCCACCAGTGCAAGGACATTTCAAATGTGGCCAGTGTTTAGCCTGTCAATTCACAGAGACAAAAAAAGATCTTTGAATACAAAAATGGCTCTTGGCCTCTGAAAGACCACACCAATTGCAATAACAAACAAGTTATATAAATCATTAAATGTCTGTGTGGACTCCTATACATTGGAAAAACTATGAGAGCTATCAAGACAAGAATATCAGAGCACCGGTCATGCATCAAAAACAATGTACCACACAAACCTTTGGTTGAACATTATAACGGCAAAAAACATACCAGCATAGACCTCAAGTGGTTTTACTTCAAAAATTGTCCACGAGAAGAAAGGGAGGCGACATTGACAAAGCATTGACCCAACTTGAACAAAAATAGGTACACAAATGAACACTATAAGAGAAGGACTCAATGTGACCGTAGAGTGGAAACATTTCATATAACCCTGTACATCCCCACTCTTGCAGTTGATACTCTGGGGGATTCAGTACCAGGGCACCTTTGTATAGATATTTACCTATCTGCCCATTGAACACAATGTAATATATTGTATCAATATGGAATTAGACACTACCTTGGCACTCCCAGCATCATCTAAAGTGCAAAGTGTTTGTAATGCGCTTGTGTACACAGTATGTCACACAATGCTACATAATGCAATATGTTGTACCAATATGTGATCAGACACCACCAGCTTCCTAAGTGTTAAATTATGTGAAGTGCCTGTTTTGAATAATATGCAATACATTGTACAACGATGTAATAAGACATTACCTAGGCTTTTGTAAACATCACTTAGCTGGATAATTCTGTATTATACCATGCTTTTTGACGTATGATACATCTCCCCAGAACGCAGGACCTGATCACCATGCATTCTGTGGGGACCCAGATGCCATGGTGGCATGACCCAGATACTGGACTATACTGGTACCCCTCCACGTTACTTATCAGGTTTTAGCTTAATCTTCAGTCATGCCACGGTTGCCATGACAACGGCTCACAACATCTATAGATTAAGGCACCTAAATTCTTGATCCATCCCACCCAGGCCTGACAATTATTTTTAATGTGCTTCTCGGCACTGTATAAGCTGCCTGTGCACACAGCACAATGGGGCGATCAGCGATGCCACTTTGGCAATCTAATATGGCTGCCACCACAAAAAACTGCAGTAAACATGGTAATCACACACTTAGCTTGCAGCAGACGGTGAGGGACTGCCCAACGCTGTGCAGGGATCCAAACTCCTGTTTTTCAAGCCACTCGCAGTAAGAATCCCTTTTAGTACTTTTATAAATGTAGTGGCAAGCACCACCATGCAGTCCTCAAGTAGCTTTCCACATTTACATAAGTAATTCCTATATTGGGACATGCATAGAGGTGGGCTCCTCCTTATCACAGCAAATTCCATCTTAATCTTTTATACAGTTAGGGTACTACTGACTTTCAGTATCTTCAATAAAACCAAATGCAGAGTTTCACCAAAAACATCAACACTTAATGCTAGATGTACTTTTTGCATGCAAGCTGGGGCACGGATAGTCTTTTGTCTACACACAGGTGTACACACATCCACCAAAAAACTATTACACCTGTAGCTTTATTTTCCCCATTCTGATTGAAAGCCTACAATGCAAAGTAATGCTAACCAAAATAAATCTAAAGCAAAACAGTGGGACTGCAACAATCACAGCCTCAGCTTTGTTTCACTGGCATGCAGATTTATGCACCCCTTCCCTTTTTAATCACCCATCATTTGCACTTCTTGGTGACAATGGCCACAACACTCATTTCCCATTTACATGTTCTTTTGATAGTTGACTCCTTTTTGTGACACTGCCCGAGCCCTTCAAGTCCTGATGCAGCCCTTCCTCTCACCGTGCACTGAGCTTTTAACTGTTTGCTTTTCAAGGAGAGGCGATTGAGGCAGCAGAGGAAGAGGCACAGGGACTTCAGACACCAAAATAAACTCACTGTGCTCATTTTGGTGTCTGATGTAAAGAGCTACTGGGAAGCCCCAGGAGAGCTACCAGTAGCCCATGATCTACTGGTTGGAGACCCTGGTTTTAAACACTAAGCCAATGTTTTGCTCTAGTGCTAATTGCACATGCACAGGCTATACGAGCCTGTTGAACCCTGGGACTTTGCAGTTCTGTTTTTCGGCTTGAACCGTCAGTTTTGGCACTTGATTTGGTGTTTAAAACTGACAGATCATCTCAAGGGCTAAAGATTTCAAGGTTTTTTAAACCCAAAGATAGTAAAAGGATTTAGACTGTCATCAAGAAACTGGGAATCAAAACTAGATGCAAGGAAATGGCCAGTTATTATGTGTCTTTCTCCCTGTCTGCACCTTTTACACTGCCAACAGGAAGGGAGCAGGCACCTGGCGTGCAGGATTTAAATAGTCCAAACTATAGTTCCTGCTAAGAAAGAAATGTTGTATATAACAGAAGACACATATCACAGAGTGTCCAAATGCAGATACCCTTCCCAGCATCATACCACCTCAATAGACTAGGCCTAAGCCTCCCAAGTTCATGCCAACGCAGACCATGAAGGTGAGTGCTATGACACCGAACTGGACACCATGTCAAGGGCGTCAAATCCAAAACCTGATTGCCATATTTGCAGACTCTATATGTATTTCCACCAGGCCTCCCTGATGCCAGGGCCCACCATGATATTCGTGAAGCATAACAGGGCTAGCCTGAGCTTAGACACACTATGATGGGCATTTTAGTTCTGTCACAACGGCAGATGAATCTTTTTTACAGCACAAGGGGAAAAATCTAACGGCTCACCCTCAATTTCACATACACATGCTGGAGCTCCTCTTGGGGTTTCTTGTGGTCTCGCACAGAAGGGATTTGATCATGCAATCCAGGCTGGACGACCCCTTTTGGGGTGGGACCACGCCTGATTTGCATATGGTCTTTCCCCTTTTGTAATGGCTTGGCAGGTGAAGAACGATGGTCTGGGGAGTTGCCCAGAGCAATGCCAGAGGTTAATATTATTTCTAAACCTTCCAGCCATCACCTCTGGTTGTGCAGCTCCACAGGGGTCAGAGAGGACAAACACATTTAAAAGTAGGATGGTGTTGGGTGAAGAAGAAGGGGTCAGAGTTCGTCCAGTGCAACTGACTGCGTTTTGTAGAACTGTTTTAAGTAATCCTGGGTAGGTTAGCAGCCAAGCAGCCAAGCACATCAACCCATGCCACCGTTCCATGGAAGACTAATCCGACTGAGTAGTCGGGGAGCTGACACCAGGGCAGTCCAATCACAGGAATAAACACAGCGCCCTCTGCTGATGATCTTGAATAATGGAACAGAAAGTGCTTGCCTTCATCTACTGTAATACACAAGCAGGGGCACAGTGTTAGACATTCAGAAGCAGAGATCAGGTAAGGGGGTATTGTGGATTGCAACATCACCCAGCTTAAGATTTGGAAGGATGCATTCAGGGATACAATCAGATGGGGTGGGACGGGCGAAATACAATCAGGAGTTCTCCATTCTCACAGATCATAGCCTGAGAGATTGCCTACCTTTAAATGAAACGACTCATGCTGGATCATGTCTTCTGCTTCCAAGAGGATGAAACAGGCAGAAAAACAAACTTGGGGGGTTACAATTACTACTCAGAGGAGCTCATAGACACAGTGCAGATTATTGACAGATGTGGAATTGACACACCATGGGGAAATGGACCTGAAACAAGCGATAACAGGGTTTGAGGAGATGGCACGCAGTGGGCAAGGTAAGAAGAGGGTAATACTCGGTTGTTCTGAAATTGACCGACACAGCTGATTTCCCTTCCAGCTGATGGTGTGGATGGTATGCTCGCAGCGGAGCTGCAAAAAGCACCAGTGGCCTTTCCCTTCGTCCTTCAACTCTCTGCTTCGCCTGTCAGCCCACTCCCTCTCCTTCTCCCTTTAAGGCATGAGGGGAGGAGGTGGCAGGTTGGGGCAGTGAATCATAAAGTGGGCCTGCGGCACTGAAATCCTCTACTGCATACATGTTGATGGTTGTCTGGGCAACCAAAGCAGCCATTTTAGTGTTCGTAGATGCCGCGCAGCACGCGGCAGGGAAGGTAAGAGGTGGGTGACACTTGGTTGTTCCAAAATTGACGGACACAGCTGATTTCCCTTCCAGCTGATGGTGTGGATGATGTGTTCGCAGCAGAGCTGCAAAGAGCACCGGAGGCCTTTCCCTTCGATCTTCACCTCTCGGCTTACTCTCAATGGAGGTTGAAGTCAAGTGTTTGATAAAGGATGACATTGAAGGCATGGAGGTGAACCAATTTAGGGAACGATTCCATCTAAGTTCTCTGATTGTTTTTGTTGTTTGGCGGTTAAAGATAATTTCAAAAGTGATTGACATTCTCCCCGGACAGTCTCCAACAATGGCCGAGCTTGGAGGTATTCTGCGACCACAGTAAAGCAAGAAAGAGCATTAGCATCCTGGAAAAGGTGGGGGTTCCCAGAACACAGACTATATTCTCTTTTATATTTCTGCGTTCCGAGCAACCTGAATGCTGCTGGCATGTGTGCCGTTCCTCTTCCCCGCATCTCCCCGCTCCTGCCTCAACCCTTAGCACTGACATAGATCTCATGCGGGTGCTAAGGGTGCGTTAAAAAAATAAATAAATCTTACATTGCGGTCCGATGCCACACTTTTCTTCCCCAGTCCGATTTCCATGTTGATGATATTACAGTCATCAACATGAAAAACATACTAGGGAAGTACAGCCCGGCTCCGCAGATGCAAGGTAAGATTTATTTTTTATTTGTACTATTTTAAAACAACATTAGCACTCATGTATCAACTAAACAGATGCTAATAGCAATAAAGCCCTAGGGACGGGGAGACCGCCACCCATATCGGCCTGCCACCCTCATTAAGGGACCCTTGCTTCGCTCAGCCCCATAACTTGGGTGGCTGGCCGTTGCTGGCAGTGTCGGCCCACCCCTGAGGGTTATATTGCCTCAAAATCCAGACTTTAGTTGCAAACACAAAGAAGAATTTAATTCAGAAAACACCTACATTTTGAATAATAAACCACCCTGGAACCCAAAGGAACAATGTTATCGCTACAATACTTTTCTTCTCAGGTTTAGCAATGCAGGATCGTCAGGCGGTGTCCTGTAGGCCATAGTTGCAGTAAACGATTTGTGAAGTCCAAGCACAAGGAAGAAGACACATATGGCCTGTGAGGGTCGATCAGCCAAGATATACCTGGAGATGAAAGAGGTATGTGAAGGTGGAACCGGCACTTCCAAAGAAAGATCCTACAATCAGAATTAGCTGCTAGGTCGGAAGTATTCTGGCTCCTAGGCACTATTGTAAAAATGCTTGAACATTAGCTTTGTAAACTGCTCTTTTGGATGGTAACAGTTGCATCTAGAATTCCAGCAATTATTTGTTCACACAATGTTTTGCGAAAAAGTGGATAAGTGCTCTTTATCAAGGTAGCAGGAAGCCATTCCTTCTGGGATAAACACTGGCAGAGAAGACCTCAACAGACAGACTTGTCCATTGGCATGGGGACCAAGTAGCTTCTCCCAAGACGCCCTGTGTAGTACCTAACTTCTCATGGACATTATGAACCACTTCGGAACAACACACATCCAATGCCAGGCCCTGATTTAGGCTCACTCAGTACACTGCAACTCCACCCATTTGTTTTGGACTGTAGAATATTGTTAAATTTAATCGACAGCCTTATGACTGTATCTCAATGGCTTCTCTGAGCTAATGTATGCATTGTATGCTATATTTAGACTACAGTCTACCAGAGATTTGTCAGGTGCACTCATGCACTACCGAATGACACTCACTCCTACAAGGCCGCACCCATGGCTTTGTACTGCTTTAAGAGCACCTGAATTGCATAACATGACAGAAAAAGGCTCACCCTTAAATGCAGAACCTCAGTAAAAGATCCACCTTCTAATATTCGAGACCAATGCAAGGTTCAGGGACTCTGGAAGAAAAAAATACGTGTGGTCTATATCTTATATTAGCTGTAGCCGGGGTATCATAGGTGGATAAACTGCCCCTCTCTCTCTCTCCTTCTCTCGCTCTCTTGCTCTCTCTCCCTCTCTCTCTCTCTCTCTCTTTCTATCTCTCTCTGTCTCTCTCTCTCTCTCTCTCTATCTCTCCCCCTTTTCTCTCGCTTTCTCCTTACCTCTTCCTCTGCCTGTTCCTTGGAATTCTTATAGCCTTGATTAGGAGCCCAAGTCATGCGATGCAGAGGAGCGAGGCTGTAGCGGTGTGGGGTTCTTCGCTGTGTTTTTAGTAATCATTTGTGGTAGGGCTTGTGAGACAAGGAGCCTCTCTTATGAAAAGGGAGGGTTGAGAGTGGATGCCAGGGCTGTATATTAAAGGTGACAAGATTTTCAAAAGACAACATGGGGACAGGCAAACAGCATAACAATGACGACTATAATTTGACAGTAGTTGACAACATGAACATGACTGTACTTCAGTAGCAGAGAGGGGGCATAGAATGTTCATTAGTTTGTAAAGTCATACCTTTAGCAAGCAATCACATACATTGGAATGCTAATCGAGATTGCCTGAATTTGAGAAAATATTTGCTAGACTGAAGCTCATGCCATTAAAACATTATTGCATTGAATTTAAAAGGTGTGAGTGCCTGATGCTGTCACCTTGTTGCTCGGAGAGATGTGCAGGCTGAGAGAAACTACAAGCAATATTACAAAGTGGTATTTCGTACCGGTTTCCTCTGTGTGTGGGGGTGGTTTATAAAGACCCCCTGCACACCGTCTCGGTTGCTTACTCGCCATTTGCTAGAGACAGTGCAGCCACTGATGACAGCATCATAACCAAATAAAAAGACCAAAGAGATCTTGAAGGAGGGATGGCTATGTGGTTGTAAAGGTTAGAAGTTGAATGGTAGCGATGGAGTAATATTTTTAGGTGGGGAATTGCCTGGTATTTTGAGGCATACATTGTCATTTTAAACATGGCTTTGTTTAGGTTCACGATTCCATTGAAAGTGACGTATGGCGCTTAATCTCCTTCAAGGAGAAAGAAACAAGGTGTATGTCCCAGATTGGAACAGCTGCATTTTAACTAATAAATCATATTTCTCGCAATGTTGTCAAGAAGAATGTGTCAGTCTTTAATAAGCTTTAAATATCCTTTAAATATCCTCTGAGATTAGTGCTAATATTTTGGCTTGCCAAAAATGTGTGTACTGTTTCTCCCGACGACTTTCACTCAAACATTGATAACATTATAAGCCATATTATTTTTCTGGTGGTTGCGCTGTATCTTCACACCAGTTTTGATGTTGGTAGATAAGATAACAGAGTTGGCCTTCGTCTAGACCAGACTGAGCTGTGGAATTTGATAAACCGAACCCCATGTTCACCTGGCCAGTTTGCACCGTGTCCCGGCCTTTGTCCTGACCTCTGTCCTGTTGTGCAAGTTCTACCGTGTGATGCTCCAACTCTTCGTGTGATGTCAAACATGAATGTTCTGTTGGGTGCTACCGGGCCCGCCGACCTCACTGATAATGTTCTGATTTCACATGTGTCCTTTTCGGTCTTGCGGGTGTTTGAAATGCATGCATGAGTCGCCTGGTGTCTTTGTCCTGCAGGTCCTCCATGCATGCTCTTAGATTGTTCTTGCCCGTGAGTGAATAACAGCAAAGGGAATGCTGGATGAGTATTGGCGCGTGCATGTTCTCTGAATATCAGATGGTCCTGCGCTGCCATGACTGAGGAAAGAAGGGTGGGTGTGCTTTCTATATTGCAAGTAAATGCAACGTGGAACTATGTGTGCAATAAAGATATGTCTTTTCTAAATGTCTGAGCCTGCATTATCAGTGCCTCCATGGTCACTTTGACCATTTCAACAATGGTGACGAGCTGGCCTTTGAAAGTGGCTTAAAAAATCCTTCACATGGAATGTGGACATGTTTAATCTGCAGTGGAGATCAACGTGGTTGAAACGCCACGTTCAGTTAGTGGCCTTGTCCTTGATGAACTTGCTTTACTAGCCTTGGGTACATCTTTGCTGGTGTTGGATCCTCCAATTTCGGTAGTACCCAAACTCATCTTTTCCACGGCCAAATCGTATACATCTGCAATCTCAACTAGAAGCGCTCTTAGCTTCATGTACCTGTGCAGAGGGGTCTTACAATGATAATGCTGCAAGAGCGGCTGCCACGCACGGACTCTCAGGAAGTCCATGCCCCACCGCATCTAAGTTGCTTGTGATGGTGTGATAGAATTTCCAAAGTGGAGACAAAATGGTGTCCCTTAGTGTGTCTGTGTCTGTGTGTGGTGCAGCAGTTTGAGGGTCCCCCTCAGCTTGTGGAACTAAAGAAGTGGAATTAAGCATTACTATTTTCTGCAGTGTCTCTTGCACCACCTGTGCCCCTTTATATGTCCCTGATGACACTCCTGGTGCTCAAAATGGCATCCCCTGATGTTTATTTTATTCATGGCTCAGAGGCTAGGATGCAATGCTTGGGTGCCCAACTCTGCACAGGGGTCACTTTGTCTTGGATCATAGCACTGGATCTTTGGTTATTCATTGGTTAATTTGCATCGTAACAGTAGTGGTATTCACGCCTTTAAACATGCCTTTAAACCCTCTTCACGGCCGTTCGATGGACTCACTGCCTGTTTCTGGGACCAAAGAGCCTCAGAATCCATGTACTGGGAGGCGTGTGAATGTTGTTCTATTGGGAGTGGTGACCACCAACACCCACTGTAGATAGATTAATGGTCTAACACTGCTTCAGAGTGTTATCTGTAGCTAGCCTGTCAAGTAATCAGATATGTAAAGTATTACCTGCTTTCCTGTCGATATGAGGGGCTTCATACTGTTGAGAGTGTGGGTGTGCAGTTTGCCTGAAGTGCAGTGACTCCATTCAGCATGTTATTGTAATTAGTGAACATGCAACTTTCCTTTTGGGCCATTGTCTGTGTTGCATGCGTGCTTAACTGCCGTGCCCAATCCAGTTCTGTACATATGACAGTACAACCTGTTTTTAATGTATTTTAAATGTATATGCTCTGCAGGATTGTTTAGGTACAGTAAGAGGCGTAGCCAGGATTCACTAACAAGTGAGGCCTGAAGCTAATGTAGTTGGGCCCACCCGCTGCAGTGACATTAACATCTGGCTATGCCCACACAGTGATGCTGAGTGGCATTTGCAAACTGTTAGCTGCAAACCGCATTCATCTGTACATGTTGTGAGTGTTGGGTGTATGTTGTGTGTGTGGTCTGTGTGTGTATACCTGCTAGTTGTGAATTGAGCATTTACATTCCTGAGTTGCACATTATTTCTTTCCTGCCCAGAGAGTTTGAGTGGGAGCGACCTGATGTTTCAGGTGCGTGCATGTTTACCTGTGTATGGTGCTAGTTCTTTTACTTAAGAGGTCAGCAATATTCCAAAGGTGTATCACCCAGACTATCATCAGTCTACATGGCGTACATTTGGTTTTTCACATTGTGGATGTATATGGCTATCGTGACTGGTTATGCTGTTTATTTGTAGAACGTGGTATTCTCTGGTATTTACTTTGGAGGCTAAACGTGGTTTCAACATTGTCAATCTCTTGTTTTTTTAGCAAGTGCATTTTGAAACGTGCCTTTTTGCTCCTCTATTTTTTTCGTTTTTCAAGTCACATTTTGAATTGATTGCAGCAGCGGGATTCTTGGTGTGAGTATTTATTTTTTACCAGTGGAGCATGAATTGACAGTTTGAAGATAAATAGTTTGAATGTTTCTTTATTTTATTTCTTATTTAGTGTATGTATTTAGTCTAGAGTTATTGTTTTTGCCAGGATTAGAAACGGAAGGTAGCTTTGAGGGATAGTGGTTTATTGTATGTTCTGTTTACTGCTTCATGTATTAGCTTGTCCTTATTTATTTTGACATGTTTTTTTATGGGCAGGTGCGGTTAAGCGGCAAGTACACAAATGCCCTAATGATCTGTGAATAGCAATAAGAGATATATGTTTGTACATGTGTAACCATAATTCGTGTTACTTAATGGGTGTGTTATTAACAGATATGTGAATGCATGACATTTTGGATGTGTTTAATGTTAGATTTTTTCAAGTACGATGTTCTGCTGTGGCATGCAGGTTTGTAGTTTAACTTTCGGATTTGAGGACATTACCAATCAATTTCCCTTGGAGTACAAGACATTGTTAACTGTGGTTTAATTGGATGTTGATTACAACTTTAAAGAAGACTTTCAGCAGCAGCTGTAATGTAATGTGGCCCTGGTAACAGTGATTACCTTGTCTATCTGCTATGGGCATTGTGTGGCGAATTGACTTCTGCCCTGCAGGAGTAAAAGGATGAGTAGAGGCTAAAACGCACACTCAACTCTCACACCCCAACAAACCAAGAGCCAACAAGTTCATAGAGGTAAAGCAGGCACAGTTTACAGATATACCTCCTTCTCCTATCGTGGTAACGTGGGCCGAGGGAAGGTTATACTCTTAAGAAGGGTGTGAATGTGGCTCAGTAGCAACCCAAAAAGCAAAGTATAACGGTCCAAAATAAAGGAATGTCCAATCAAGGTGCTATAAATATATATACACTTTAATAATCTAAAACACCATGTACAATAATAACAAACTGGAAACACACTACACAAAACCCACCCTGAGGAAAGAACGCAGAATACGCAAAGAGAGTTGATACAGCAATCCGAGTAATGAATCAGAGGGTGAAAAGCAAGCAAAAGCAACAATGCTCTTGAAAAAGGATATGTACTTTTCAGCAAAACGGGTTCAAAGTGAACTAACCAGTCTCTAGGGCCCAAAAATGGATCAAGGGGCAGTTAGCAGTCAATAGTACCTTCTTTGCAGTTCTTGGTGGTTTAGCAGTGCTGAACCAAACTTCTTGGTGTTGATCATGGTGTCGGCTTGGGTTGAGGATGCATCAGTATCGAAGGTCAAGTGGCAAACTGGCGTCAAGTTGGGGGTCGATCGGAAGGTGGCTGTGGTCTCAAATCATCTACTCGCACTGTGCGGTTTAGTCGGCGGTCGCAGTTTCACGGCGGTGAGCTGGTACTAGGATGTGTAAGTGAGCAGCTTCTATGCAGAGGCTCAGAGGTCACTGTTCAGAGAACACTAGGGTTGGGTCGATTGACATAGAGGAGTGGTGATGAAGAGACTGGTGTTTTGGATGGTGGATTGAGCAAGGCAAGGCAGCGGTACTTCGTGGTTCGAACCAAGGTAACAGCCTGCTTTTGCTGGTGGTCGAACAGAGGCAAAGAGCAGACAATGGCTCAGAGAACAATGAACTCTACAGGGCAGTATTGAAAGGTCCTGCTAGATTCTATAGCGTCAAGCACACTTGAGTCATGGTTTGGTGTGGATTGTTGTCAACAACAGGGATGTTGGCTGTTCTAGCTTCCAGGTGCTGTGTGTCCTACTCCAGGGTCTCAAGGGCCAATGTCAGTACTTTTTCCTAGGCTTCCAAGCACAGGGGAGGCTGGCCCACACTTTCAGGAAACTTGCACGACGGTAAAGCCTTAGGCAACAAGATGGCTGGTAGAGAGGCAAGATTATAGTGCAGGAGCAGAGTTAAACCCCTATGGTCCCTGGGGATTATTGGGGACACAGATGATCTCTGCCTTGCAACACCTGCCTCCATCTCACTACTGGAGGACTTTATTTAGGACTGCTCTCTCAGCAGGGTCCAGAGACATCTTCTTAAGTGATGATCCAAAGATGCTTTAAGATGATTCCCAAGATGGTTCAAAGAGGTGGTGGGAGAAACCTTTTATATAGGCAAATGTCAACAGGTGATCGGACTAAAACTAGCCTGCTTTAGGTGTCCGATCCCTACTCTTGAAATGTGTCGACCCTGCCGATATGATATCACATCTAAAGAAATTTGCTCCAGACGGAGTGGAGGGGACAGTGGAGCGGGTGGCAGAACCCTCCCAAAACTCTACAGATCCCTCTCTGCCTCTTTCATTCTCACAAGGATCAAAGGCCTTTAGATATACAGCCCCCTGGTGTGAGGCCTAGTTCTCTGTGGACGTGGGGTGGGGGAAGCCTTGTCTGGGAGGAATATGCATAATACTTCCACAGCTGAACTGGGACCACAGGGCTGACACATGTGCAAAATCAAATTGGATATGGTGGTAATAACTATGAGAATACAATCCAACATACCCTGACTCAGGTATGGCTTGTGTTTAAAGATTATTCTGCCATCAGTAGGTAGACACATAATTATAAGGTTTTAAGATTCTAGGAAAAAGGGTGCATATCTGAAAAGGATGTGACTCTGCAGAAACACATGTTCAGGTCCACAGGTCAACCTGTGTGTCTCTGCACCAAGACTGGATCCCAGATCCTGCCTGTACATATGAACAGAACTCAGACACTCCAATACAGGGATGGTGGTCCATGGACACAGCATGGCCATTTCCAGTGGTCCTGGTACTTGCAATGGGCAGCATGACCATATTTGGGGGATTGGTGGTGTCTGGAACATGGCAAAATTTAATGTCCCTGACTAATTGGTCATTGGTCATGGCCACAGGACATGGCCAATTATCCACAAACCAGCAATAGGAAATGTAGCAGCCGCATTGATTAATATCAAGAAGATCTGCCAATCCACACCTAGTTTTTCCATCAAATCCTCCATCTCACTCTGATATTGAGACATCTTGGCTATTGGTCAAGATCATTTTCATGCCTTCTTCTGTACTTCTTTACTCTTCTTGACAAAATTCTCAAATTCACAGCCCTAACTCCTTACACCATTCCCCTCGCATCTCCACTTGTCATCTTTATTTCAGCTGTCTCTCTATACATTTCTACTAATAATCTTTAAATCCACAAATGGATTTATGATCCCTATCTGGCTGATTCTATCTCCTTCTGAACTCCCTCTTGCACCCTCCATTCTGACACCCTCCTCAATCTGTCCTTCCTTGGCACACCCTGTGCATCCTTTCACTTCTACTCCTCCTCCATGCTTGCTTCTGCCCCTAGAACTCCCAACCCCCATCATCAAAAACCGAACCAATTTTGACACATTAAAATGCACCCAAACTTCAATCTCCAACGCATGGAGGGAGCACTTTCCGACACCACAAAATATTACCTTGCCCCTTTGAAACCGCATGCAGCATTTCCTAGAAATTAACATCTCCATTGCAATACTAACCTCTCGATTTGTCTGTGTACCTGTCATGTTACTATCCTTACTTCATGTTCTCCCAAACCCCCCATCAACACCTCCGCATGAGCTCCATGCTCATGGCTCATTGTTCAATACTTTAGTATAAGGGACCTGCTTGTGAAACTGACCCAGGCCCACTGCATGTTAAAGTTTGAGAAGTAGCAAATATGTCATGTATTGTAAAGGGGTCTTATATAACGCTCTTGTGCCAATATCATATCAATATTATAAATGCCATATCATATCAATAATGTTGGCCTCACTGCGCATGGCTTTGTAAGAAAGGAGGGCAGGGTGTGCTAGTCGGATAGCGGGAAGGCAGAAGCCGATACATTTAGTGTAATGGAGCATAGTGTGCAGTGTTTAGGGTTTGAAGCGCCAACCAGAATAATTTGTACTATGTTCCCTTCAAATGGCAACCACAACCATTTTCTGTAAATCATCAACTGTCTGCAACTGTTGTGGGGAAAACTGTAACATCCAAAACAGTATAGAAAAACATAATGGGGCAATCCCCCAACCTAGTCCGCACAATTGGTATTGCTGTCAGACAAGGAGAAAACCAATAAGGCTATAGTCATTAAGGTTTATTTACTATTGAAAATAAATTCTTATCAACAATGTCAATAGCATCTGTATGCCTGTGCACTAATGCTTTTACCAAAATCACTGGTGCACATACAGATGTTTCCCCACAAGGGTGGCTTTTTCTAGGCTATTGACATAGTTGATAAGAATGTATTTTTAATAGTGAATAAACCTTATTGGCTATAGCCTTATTGGTTTTCTCCTTGTCAGACAATAATACCAGTTGTGCTCACTATCAAACAGCACTCAGATGCCCATATATCTTCTCAGGTGGATAACATTGTGTATCCTTCACCACCTCATGAACTTCAGCCAAATTCATATACCCTCACCTCGGCACTTTGTACTTCCTAGCAATTATCTCTTCACGAATGCCCAACTTTAGCAATTGTTCACAATCTCTTCTTTCCCCTTCCTGCATGGCACTTCTATTGTGCACTCTCTTTGCTCCTGACAGTATCATCCTCATATAATTCAATAACATCTGGAATCCCTATGCAGTCCTTGCTTCTTGTATTTCATCCTTTCCCTTAATCCTCTATTCTAAGACTCCGCATCTATACACAGCCTTGTTCCCACCTCCCTTAGTTTTTTCTACAGCAGGCCCTGTCTTTAAGCCGTGACCACAAAAGTGATGGGTGGAAGGTTTCGAATGAATCTGAACCACTGGCAATTGCTCTGGGCAACCTTCCACACCACCATTTTTTAGCCCGTCTGCGCCATTGCAAAAGGGGTCCAGCCATGTGCAAATCAGTCTGGTACTGCCACCAATGGTAGCAGCCCAGCCCAAACTGCTAGGCCAGGTCCCCTCTGCACAGAAAACCAAGCAACCCCTGACATGTTTCGGCCTTGTTGGACCTCCTCAGTGAGGTGCAGCCTGGTTCCCTATGGCACAGCGAGCAAGGGACCCACGTCAGGGCATACCCTCTCTCACATGGAGAGACAAACTGTGACGACAAAAGTGATGGGTGGAAGGTTTCGAATGAATCTGAACCACTGGCAATTGCTCTGGGCAACCTTCCACACCACCGTTTTTTAGCCCGTCTATGCCATTGAAAAAGGGGTCCAGCCATGTGCAAATCAGTCAGCTGCCGCCACCAATGGTAGCAGCCCAGTCCGAACTGCTAGGCCAGGTCCCCTCTGCACAGAAAACCAAGCAACCCCTGACATGTTTCGGCCTTGTTGGACCTCCTCAGTGAGGTGCAGCCTGGTTCCCTATGATGCAGCGAGCAAGGGACCCACGTCTGGGCATACCCTCTCTCACATGGAGAGACAAACTGTGACCACAAAAGTGATAGGTGGAAGGTTTTCAAATGAATCTGAACCACTGGCAATTGTTCTGGGCAACCTTCCACACCACCGTTTTTTAGCCCGTCTGCGCCATTGCATCCTTCACCACCTCATGAACTTCAGCCAAATTCATATACCCTCTCCTCGGCACTTTGTACTTCCTAGCAATTATCTCTTCTCGAATGCCCAACTTTAGCAATTGTTCACAATCTCTTCTTTCCCCTTCCTGCATGGCACTTATATTGTGCACTCTCTTTGCTCCTGACAGTATCATCCTCCTATAAATCAATAACATCTGGAATCCCTATGCAGTCCTTGCTTCTTGTATTTCATCCTTTCCCTTAATCCTCTATTCTAAGACTCTGCATCTATACACAGCCTTGTTCCCACCTCCCTTAGTTTTTTCTACAGCAGGCCCTATCTGTAAGCCAACATATTTCCAAATGTACCGTTTTGTTCCACCAATATTTGAAACCTTCTTGCTTCAATTCCACATGTTCAATATATTCCTGAATGAGGCAATTCAATTTAGATAACTATTCACAATCACTACAAACCCCCCAAATTGCGTTTCTGCTAATTATACTGCACTGAAATAGCTATTTCCTAGGTCTCCATCTACTTCATGTAAATGCACCAATGCCAACTATCCTGGAGTCTCCCTTTTCTTGAACCCCGAGTAAATCTGGTACTAGTGCAGAGCTCTTTCTACTATCTACTATCAGTCTACCCTTTCCTTTCTGAGAGTCACTTTCACAACTATATCATGGCTTAATCCAACCACTCATCAACCTTGTAATGAGTGTTTTGAAGTTTTTCAACGACACTAGAAGCATTATTCTCTGAATAAACGGTCTTAATACCTAGACATCCGAGCACATTGGATCCCCATAGCAATGGCAGAAATGGAAGCTCAGGGGAAGATATCAGGACTGACGTGCACTAGGACATGTGTGAATGTGAAGAAGGAGGTGTGGAAATATTTCAGCATGTCAGCACTACGTCAGTGCCTGTCGAAGCCCAGCACACTTGCACTAATAAAGCCTTGATGGAAGGAGTCAGGATTTAAGTGCACTTGGAGTTACACTTAATCGTGCCATCCTCATGCCAATACCGTGTCTGGAACCCAGAGCACTTACAACTGTTTTGGTAAGTGGTGGAAAGAAACAAGAAGAACGTTGTCCCTCAGGAGCAACTTATGTAAAACATACGAGCTTGACCATGCAGTCAACCAACTTTGGTGCATTTTTATATTTTGCTCTCCTCTCAGAACATGTGATCCCCAATAATTAAAGCAACATGTTCACTAAGGTGAACGATTGTTTGAAAATGATTTGACCTTGCAATAACCGTTAAAACCTGGTCTGATGTGTCAGTGATGAGGACCAACCGTTGTGGAAGTTCAAAAACCACTGTTAATATTCTATTTAAGTAACTAAGGGGTGCCTTTTGGTACTGGACACCTTTGAGTCTGACCTGAGGTCTGAAGTACTCCCAAATGTTTATATTTACAAGGTAGAGTGAGAGTTGTAAAAAGAAACTTTGGAATCTCACTTGGACAGCAGAAAAGTTGCCGGCCATATTGCAGGCTGTAAACACATTTGACAGAAGAAATTTGCAAGAAATCCTTAGTCTCTAGTAGACCACAAGGTCGTTGAAAGTCGCTTAAAGTGGACAATATAATTTCATGTTAGTGGCCATTAACGTTTCGTAAATGTTGGTGGATTTTAGAGTGCTGGTTCTTGCGTCTCTTGGCACAGCATTTTGCTTTGACGAGATTGATGGCGAGAGTCATTTTTAAACCACCTCCCTTGGTTTGATCTTAATTTTGGTGTACCTTGACTTCATTCGGTTTGATAAATGAATTAAATCCAGTCTAGTTAATAATATTTATTTGCATGGTCAAGACTTTGGAGAGGTATAGCAATACTTGCTATCTCTTAGAGGTATGTTGTTCGGCTCACTCAGCATTAAGCGCCTAACTTTGACTAATTTAATCATGAAAGAAGAGAAAAGCCACAGGCTCTCCAACTGAACAGGTGCATAATAAAATACTGGTCATTATTCTATTTATTTGCCATATTTGTAATATTTGTTGAAGCAAATAATGAAGGATGGTCTCTGTTGAGATCAGTCAATTTTGAAACCTCTGTATTTAGTTGTCCTAATGTTTAGGTCCTTGTAAAAGAAAATGGGATCTATTGGGAAACCATTTAACTATATTCCAGGAAAATTATAATGTGCTTCTGTTGTTTTTAACTAAAATGAAGTCATGCACCCAGACCATTTTAGTCACTATGCCCAATGGAGTAGCAGCTATCCAAACCAATCTAACATCTCTGCCTGGCGATCAATCTATCCCTGTTGAGCTTGAATCTGGTATTGTTTCTAAATATCAATCAAAGCCTGTTTTTAGGGAACCAGTCAATCATGCAATTAAGTCTAAACTTCTGAATGAGAATTGTAAACTCACTAAAACAGAGTCTTCATTTACCTCCACAAACTGCTTCATTAGTACTGGCATTGACTGGAATCCCAGTGTCACCCCAAGGTACAACTGACTGTAAATGCTCCTTGACAAATAGAAACATCACAATACATCAATACTAGGATTCATGTCCACCTGACAAATCCAGCCACAATATTAATGGCTTCATGTAGGCCCCTGCCATGCATTGTGAATTAAGGATATTGCACAGAATCCATTGTGAAACATCCTTTCTGCAGTGTATGGAGGGCAAAAAGAATGACTAAACTGGCTGCACCAAAATGCCAGTCTGATCACATAGTAGCACTTATAATGCTTGCTTTTTCATTGATACCCAGTAATAAATGTCATGCCACAGTAAGAAATGGCTAGACTGGCCACACACACATGCCAGTCCAGTCATGTAATAACTGTTATCATGCTTGTTTGATTCATCGTAGAAGCCAAGTACAAAATGTCTTTACACGGTAAGAAATTGCTAGACTAGCTGTAACAAAATGCCAGTCTTGCCACCTGATAACACTTACCATGCTTGCTTTATCATAAATGCCAGGTAAATAAATGTCATGCCACACTAAGAAATGTCTAGACTGACCACACCAAAATGCCAATCTGGCTACATAACAATACTTATCAAGTTGTCTCAGTTCAAAAATGCGAGTAACGCACGCAATGTCACTTGCAATTTCAACAATGCTCCAGTGCTCTGTGGGCCCCCATTCCCTTGCACTCATACATAATCACATTCATACCCATTCACCCGCCAGTCAATCACCCATACACATTTTCTGACATTCATTCACACTGCATTCGCCAAATGTGCACCCACTAAGAACATGCACACACACTGTTTCTCATTCCACAACATATGCTCTCACACCCATACTTACATATATACACACATACATACTCGGACGATTCACTGGGGTAGTTTAATGCGGGAGGACCACATGTAGAGGGAGTCTCCTACGGGGATAAGGAAAGACAACCTGGGTGATAGGCGCACAACATCCAAACCCAAATGTACCCAAAACCTCTAGCACCCTTTCACCCCCGCCCCTTCTGACAGACATAACCATGTGCTCTTGTAGTATCAGATCAGTTTCAGGAACTGAGATGCAGAATATCATCCAATTTGTAAAATGTAGCATCATGTCAGTTTCATTCACTGAGACAAAGCAGAATGTCCGAAAAGCACAGGTCAACCCCAGTACAAGTACTGAGAAGAGGTGGCCCCAAGGAGCTATGAAGAGTGACTCGTGGAATGGGAGAAAACATTATAGTGCTCCTCGGGGGAGTGGTCACCAAATCAATGTAAAAACAGATGAAGGACTCAGTGCCGGAGAGAACTGTCCTGGATGCGGGCCATCCGAGAAGGAAAGCCGCACGGGAGACAGTCCAGCCCGGGAGAATCAAAGGTGGAGTGGAACAGAGAACACTCTGGGGAAGCTGAAAGCAGTCACCCATTGGAGAAGAGAAGCAGGCATCGAGAATCCTTTGCCCGTTGTTGTGGATCTGGTCAGGAATGTGGCTGGGGACTGAGAAGCAGTTGTGCGACCTTGATATGATAGGTCATGCAGTCCTGCAACAGCACGTGCACCGCTGGACCAACAAGAGTGAACAAAGAACTTGGAGCAGGAGCTGGAGAGACAAGGAAGGCCCCCGCAATTCTCCGGAACAAAGAAAGGTCCCAGGAAGAACTAGCAGAGCGTCCCGAATCCAGCAAAGGTAATGGATGTAATATGGAAATCTGTAGGGCATAAAGCTTGAGAGTAAATACAAGTTAATTGGAAATACTGAGTGCAAGCTAACTGAACTTGATGATATGAGTAATCCTCCTCACGGCAGTTCTTGGTAGAAGAGTGAACCTAGTGAGCCTAACAAAATGGTGAGCAAAGACAGGGTTTGGAACTCAGGCAAGATAAGAGTCTGGGACCCAAAGTAAAACCAAGCAAGTATCAGAGGGAGTAACCCTCAAGACAGGAGCAGAGATAAGTTCACTGGCCACCAGGTAAGGGTCTGGGACCCTCTCCAGACTCACAGTGCAGGAGTAGTGCCCACTGGCCACTGGGGAAGGGTATGGGACCCTGTCCGCACTCACAGTGGGGAAGAAGAGCCCACTGACCACCAGGGAAGAGTCTGGGAACTTGTCCATCGCAAAAAGTGGGGAAGAGGACATCACTGGTGATATATAGGAAGGGTCTGGGACCCCAATGAAAGGGTACGACGTCCTTTCGACGCGGGATGTTTTTTCACTGGGTTTTTCACCGCAAATTTGTTTTCTAAAAAACCCATCACATTTTTTAGAAAATGGGGGATTTGGGGGTGAACCCCCCCAAAATATAAAAATAAAATGTGATGGGTTTTTTGAGATAAAAAATCGTGGTAAAAAACCTGTGAAAAAACATCCCGCGATGAAATGACATGAAACCAACAAAAGGACATTAAAGCAGAGATGAAACCTTCCACAGCATAGTGGTGGAAATATGTCCACCAGTCACAAGAAAAGGATCTGGGATCTTAAGAAAATTTGGGAAATTGTTGAATGTAAGTTACAAAAGCAAATTGTGTATCAGTCTGAAAGCTCTGAATATCAAGTGGTACCAGGAGAAGGGAGTCATTTTCCTGGCAACAAAGTAGCAGTAGAGAGACAGCAGGAGAAGGGAGTCATTCCCCCTGACTTTGTGTGTCAAGGGCAGACCAAGAGAAAGGAGGCATCCTATTGGTCCTGAAAAAGAAGTCAGGTAGGTAATGCCAGGGGAAAAGAGTCATTCCCCTGTGTCTTGTTGCACATTGTATCAAGGCATACCGGAGGAAGGTAGGAATTCCCCCTGGATCTATTGGAACTGGTGCAGAATCACACCAGAAGGGAGCCATTCTCCGGGTGAGAACATTGTAAAAAGACTGTTTTGGAACCTGCAAATCAGGGGAACGATGTCATTCCCCCTAATGCTTAGGTTTGAAGGAATATTTTGGTTAACCAACAATCCAGAAACAGGAGTAAGTAGCATCTGTCATTACATAACGAACTCTGTGTTAGTTTACTGTTTAGTTTTATGGTGTGAGGGATAGAAATAGGTTTTGACACAGGACAGTTGTGTATTCTTTGACGGACATCCTGACAGAGCCTTTTAGTATTAGCTTTGATGCAGGGAACCCCCTTTTAGAAGTTATGGATAGAAAGGATCTATTTTCCATGTTCTAAAATTAAAGTCTATAACCAAACTCATGTCACCTTTGTGTCATTCTCCGTCTTCAATACTCTTACAATACATACAATATATTCACTGGCACCCATGAATAAATAAACACATACATATCCAAAATGCAGCCACGTGTCATACACTCAAACAAAAGATGCACACATTACATACACACAAAAAAACCCCACTTACCTGATTCCCATGTTGGATCTGCCACAATGCTTTGTCTCAAGTCTTCCGGCTCTGGATAGTTTTGTGCTCCAGTGATCTCGACGGTGGGAGCCAGAGGCCTGGACATGGGGCTGCTGTACCCCCGACTCCCTTGGGCACAGGGAAGCTGGAGGCAGAGCAGCCATTTTCCACTCCCCCAGACAGCTGTAGTTGGCTTAAATCCAGACCTCACCCTGACTGAGGTGGGTCACCCCTGCCCCATCCACCGCCCCAAGGGACAACGCACGGTCGGTGCACCATGCACCATTGAAGCTGCGGGGGCGACCTCCTAAGCACTGCTTTTTGAACTAAAGTAATTGACTGTATCAGAGACAGTGGCGTTTGGATGTCCTAGAAGTGCAATTTGCCGAGAGACCTAGGAGGCATGCATTGCCAATAGGTCTGGCTTTATTTAATGCTACTTTGCTGTCTCATGTGCCAGCTACAGCCATCATAAGCGCAGGAACACGATCACATGCACAATAGTGGACATCAGATGCTAAGTGCAGCTTCATGTAAGAGAAGCATTTCCATCATATTATGGGTAGAGAATATGTTGTCCTAGTGCAGCCAAATTCATTCATGATATTTAGAGATTCCTTACTAGTTACATGTCCATCTTTCGACAATTGGGCAGACTTTCTGTATGTGAAGGTGGGTCTTGACAAACAGACATTCTTAAAACGATGACTTTGTTGCCGCTCACCAGGCACAGCAGTCTTGATTCTTTTCTGGAGAGTGCTCTGTTAAGCCTTAACAATTTCTTTGCATTCAGAGATTTCAACTGATGTTTGAATTGAATCACTAAACAACATGGATTCATTTGCCTGTCAGACCCATGTTCAAGTTCACCGCTTTGATCAAGCTTTGACTAGAGACTTCTCTATGGGCAAGCTAGATACGCTTCACCTTTCATTGTCTGACCACTTCGCCCCACTTCTTCAACCTTATCCACCCCAAACGCATGGCAAAGTCATGTAAATAGAGCCCCCGCCCGATCATCGAGAGAGAAATTTATTTCCAACCACGTGGGAGCTGAACCGATCAAAATTCTCTGTCATGTACGATGCGCAGATTTCTAGTTCATTTTACAAATCAGTTTGCTCAAATGTGTGTGAGACTGCAGCAGCAAAGAATGGCCCCATGTTTGCCCCCCATGCCCGGTACCAGTCTGTTTCTAAACAAAACCATGTCTTCAGCATTGAATCTGAGTGAGGGGATAAGCCAGGAGAAACAAAAGCAATTACCTGCCAAACATATCTCCCGTGCTGCAGGGACCCAATCACCATGGTGGAGCACCTGCTGAGAGATGGACACCGACCCCAGCCACACCTCAGCACAGAGTAGCCGCGTCACATCACGGAGCAGCCATGCTATTAGCGGGACTGGCAAAGCCCACCAGTAGTCCTGTAATGAAATACCATCCACTTGAATACCACTTTTGAGGGGAAGGATGCCCAAACCTACCTTAGGTGCCCATAAATATGACACCAAACAAACTTTTCATTGCTTTTTCTTCACCGCCAGATCTCTCGGGCAGCATGCCCATGTATAGAAAGTGTGTAGGGCTAAGACCTGCCTTTAAGCATCACGCATACATGCCTGGAGAAGGAAAGGAAACAAGGAGATTGGTTAGGGACAGCTGACCATCCCTCATCATGGGAGTCCTATATAAGCAAGGGGCAGGAAACAGGATGTGTGAGTGTTCCAGTGTGAGGTCAGAAGAGGAGGTGGACAGTGACCAAGACACCAGCAGGAAAAAGGAGGGAGCATCATGTTGCGGAGAAGAGTTTTGGAGCAGGTGAGGCATTGGATTAGGAGTGATAGTGGTTACGCAGTGTGAGTGTGCATGGTTGTGATACGTGTGTGTAGAAAGGACAATGTAAGGTATGAATATGAAATGACTGGTACTGGGTGAAAGGAGGGTTACTAAGTAGTAGTGTAGGAGTGTTTTAAGAGTGGGAGGAGTTGTAGTGTGAGAGGAGGAGTAGTAGTGTGAGACAAGTAGTAGTATGTGAGCAGTAGCGTGGGAGGAGGAGTAGTAGTATTGAGGACGAAGGAGTAATAGGGTGGGAGGCGGAGTAGAACAAGAAAGGGAGGAGGAAGTAGTAGAGGTTGTAGGAGTAAGAAGGTTAACACTGAAGGGTGGAGGCATGAGTGAGTAGGAGTGAAACTTTGGAAGAGCAAGAAGTTGATTGAGAGGTGACAAGGGAGTTGCAGTTAGAGTAGAAGGGAGTGATGAAGGAGTATGTCAGTGAAACCAGGTGAAATTACTGAGTATCTGCAAGGCCGACATTCCTACTTTCCCATTAGAAAACTAACCTTCTGTGAGATTAGGGAAAGTTCAGAAGTCCCTGAGAGCGCTAACGAGTCTGCTTTCAGGGAGAACACCATTGCTCATGGAACTGCCTCACTTGTTTATAGTTTCACCCTGGAATCCTCACTTTCTCCTCCACCAAAACTATGCTTCAGTCTCTAGTTCTTTGTCTACTCTACTATTGCTCCTCAAATGTTGGCCTCCCTACCTACTTATTTTTTCCCCTACGTTCTATTCTGCACATTGTGGTTAGGACTCTTTTTGGTCTTCATCCCTCTGTTCACATTTCATCTTACCTCGCCCACCTTAAATGGCATCCTGCCCACCGTTGTTGTGAATTTAGATTTCTCTGCCTTGTCTTTAAATGTATGCAGGCTCTCATCCCCACTTAACTCTAATCCTTGATTTCCCTTTTTCAATCTACTCAGAATCTCTGGTCTTCTTCTCAATTCCTCCTCTCTGTTTCCCATCTGCCTTGCACCGCTTCTCACTTTCGTTCATTTCAGCTTCTTGCCCTTAAAAGATGTAACTCTCTTTAAAAAACAGATCAAGTCTCACCTACATCATCTCGCCTCCTCTTGAATTCTGTAAATTCATTTGGTCTTTGATCCCCACCATCTATTGTGAACTGATCTTTCATTTTATTGTACTGTATTCCTTTTGTCAAAAAATCTCTTTAGATAAAAGCACTATATAAGCACCGCAAACAAATAAATACATACATAAATAAATACAGCTTTGTTGGATTTGCTAAGTACTAAGTAATCATCCCCTGGTGGCGGGTACCTTCAGGCTATCCAAAGTCTTACAACAAATAGTTATGCCTCAACTCCACAGTCTTTTGTAAAAGCTAATGCAATACCTCATGATTACTAATCTGGCTTCCCGCGCCGAGCATTGTAACGAGGCACCCCTATTGAAGGTATGCAATGATATCTTGACTGCTACCAGTCCTGGCTACTGCAGTTTGCATTTCATGATGGATCTTCGAGCAGCACTTGACTTGATATAGTGGATTGAAAATCCTATTGTCCATGCTTAGTAGCAGGTTTGGGGTCACAGAGCAGGCCATGAGATCGTTTAGTAAATATTTAACCTCTAGTATGTAATTGGTGACATTTGGTTCGTTTTGCTCTTCAAAGTGTGAAATCAATTGTGGTGTATGCAGGGGTCACCCCTATACACGTTAGTGTTAAACATCTATATTAGACCACTATTTGATACTTTTAATACGTTCTGAATGTCCACTGATTCTTATACAGATGACACACAAGTTTATCTCACCATAGATGGTTCTAATCAGCATCTCAGCCATCTACTCGGCTGCTTAGCTGAGGTTGAACTCTGGAAGCTTAAAAATGGCCTCCAGCAGCTGAATCTCAGAGGGACAAAGGCCTTCCTGCTAATCTCCATGGATAAGCAGGCAGAGGCAATTTCCATCTACACCCAACACTACTGTTCTGTTTACCATCTTGTCATACCGCAAAATAAAGAACATAGGCTTCCATTGGCAATCCACTCCCGACTCTATCCAGATAAGTGAGACGCTGAGAGTCACATTGTTTAAACTTCCTATGCTGAAGAAAATACCCCTGTACATGGATAAGAATTAGAATTCAATGTTAGCCGGGGCATTTGTCAATTGTAAACTCGACTATTGCAATTCCCTCTATTCGGTTATCTCTGAATTGCAACTATTATGTCTGCCGAGAGTTCTATTCATCTCTTTCCAGTCGAGCAATATCTAATCATATCTCTCCTTTTCATCATTCGCTCCACTTACTCCCAGTAGATAGTGGAATTGTTTTGAAGGTGTTGTGTTTGGTGTTTAACGGTCTCTAGGAGCTAGCTCTGAGATAGCTATCTCAAACGACTCATTGGTACGAACGCATGTGAGCACTACACTGAGCTCATAAGATGCTGTTTACCCTCCCCAAATCTGACCAAATCTTGCAGAGATCACAGATTTGAGGTAGCTGGTCCTCGACTGTGAGGATTCCAAAAATACATAACTATGACAGTTTTCTTCAAAAGCCCTCGTATCTATTAATCGTACTTCATCCATTCATGTATGTATGCACCTTGAAGCAGTAAGGTCTGCCCATGGCACGTTATATATTACACCACATTACTTTACATCACATTTGCAGACAGCCAAAGTTCAGGTCTAGCCTTGTGTGCCAGGCATTCCATGATATGTCCATACATAGGTTACATGACAAATACGGATGTGTATTTCATTAAAAGCATCCCATGCTCATTATGTTTATTTTCTTGCATATTTCAACTCACAAAGTAAATCGCTGTTAGCATTAAGAGGCTATAGAGCGACAGTAAGGGTAAAGCGGAATGCATGGGACAAGGAAATGTCATGTGTACAGTGTGACAGTGCCAAAGGTCTCAGGCTAGAGGATGGGCCTGGTGAACCCAAGGGGACTAGGGCCATCACCTGATCTGTGCACTAGGTCCAGACGGAATTATATGCTCTACCCCCCCTTCCCCGCTCCCCCAGTGACTCCTTAGCCTACGCGGCTTGCACAACCCCACAGCTTAGGGGAGCCCTATGTCAGTTAATAAAAAGACATAAGCCTCGTGTCGGGGTAGAATCATTGCACTTAAGGGGGGTAAAGTCATGATACCAAGCAGAACGATCTTAGTACCTTTTAAAGATGTCTTGTAAGAGGCTTGCTATTCAAACTGTGGGAGAAGACCTATGTGAAAGGTAAAGTGACCACTTTGTCTCTTCCTGGGTGAGTGCACTGTATTGTGGTTTCTTGCGGGACCAAATGAGGTAAGCTTAATGGAATGTTTCAATCAAGTGTACACATTCAGTGACAGTGCTTGCTTGTGCAGGTAGCCATGAAGCCGAACTGCTGGGGCCCATGGGAACCAGTGCAAAAGAACGTTACCTCACTTCAAGCATGTCAGGACAACTTGGAAGGCCACACAGCGACTGTGGCTGTATCTACCACTAACGTGGAATTAGGAGGGTGTCTTGCCTAATGGAAGGCTTGGGTCGTGAACCAGGTAAAGGCAAACCAGACCATCTGGGGTGTATTTAGTTCCCCATTCAGTGCTCTAACCACAGCACCTGTTTACAGAGTACAACCATTTCATGTACATTACACACTTATCAGTTCTGTGGGTGAACCCGCTAGCGAGACCCAACATCATGGAGATGTGTGGGAGTCAGGAGATGGAGGCATGAGGAGCAGGATAGTGTGTGGCAGTGTGACAAGGAAGATAGTGACAGAAAAGAATGGGTGGTTAAGAGGAGCTGGGAGGAGGTGGTGAAGACTGAGAGGAGAAGGAGAAGAAGGGTGGGAGAAGTAGTGAGGAGGAGCTGCACAGCACAGCAAGGAAAGAGGGTGGAGCAAAGTTAAAAGCGGTTACGAGGAACATCAAGGAGGAGAAGACAACAGCCCCAAAGAGAAAGGGAGGAGTAACAGGAGAAGTGATGATCAAGGATAATGGTAGCCAGTAGCGGAGTGGAACAGATGTGAACTGTGAGAGCTTTGTGCCAGACAGTGATACTCCAACAAAATAATACTGATATACATGCTGGTAAAATATACCAAACCGGTGGAGGATCTCCCTTTCACTCATCAAAGCTGGGAATCAGCCGAGAGAACCATGGCCGATGCTTGAAATTTGGCAGTAAAGGGATCCCCCTGAGCAGAAAGGATGCCAGCAGACGCTGTGGCTGTATATGAGAATGCCAGTGGCTACTATAGCACAGTGTACCCAAGGAGGATCTGAGTGAAGAAGTGTCCCTGATAAAGGTACGTTGTGTGAGGCTCCCATGACTTTCAAGTGATCAAACAACTGTCATTTGGATCCCAAGGCTTTGGAGTTGGTGATGGCTAGAGTCCCAGGTGACAGTTGAACATTGGTTTCAGTGGGCTGCTGTAGAGATTCGACAAGTGACACTGACACATTGTGGGACAGAAGAAGACCTGATGGTGCCAGATCATGTGAAGCTGATCCCGACCCTAAGGTATCAGCAACTATCAGAGTTTGTGCCATGCTGGGGTTCCTCCCCTCCGCTGCCCTGGAACAGTGGGACAGGTGATCAGCAAGCACGAGCAGTGGTGTCCTGGAAATATGGGCCTGTGAAACAGGCTTTGAAGGTGAGCAGCCACAGTGAGATCGTGCTGGGGGTCTGAAACTCATTCACCTGGTTTGAAGAGACTGAGAAATACAATGTGGTCCAGGAGCTGCAGAGGTAGCCAGAAATAATGTGTGTTCACTTCCACCCCATTCATCCTCTTTGATTGAGGATGTTAAGAGGGCTTTGCACAAAATAACTCTACAGTGTCTACATTTCTGGTGATCGGGAAGAGCAGGAGATGTTTGAGACTCACCCCCTTTGCCCCTGATGGTGCTGGCTGTTATGTCTGTGCGTGCACGGTTAATGCTAACAAAAGTATTGATCTGTGGTACTCATTTTGTTAAACTGATGATGGGTCAACATGGATCTGAAAATATCAGTGTTGCAACATGTATACTGAACAGAACACAGGCTGCTTTAGTAGCTTGTGTGATAAAGAACATATTGTGACACAATATATAGCCTCCTGGAGATAACTGTGCGGGTACTACAGAATCATTGCATGGGTTCCATGTGATAATGTCGCTGTGTAAAAGTCGCTAGGTAGGTGACTTTGCTTTCATGCCCCCTCAAATTCTTCCCTCAAATATTCTCGGAGGGGTATAATTATATATTATTACCTCCAATCCTAGAATTTTTGGGGAAGGTGTTTGATTCTATGTACTGTGCATGTTTAGGCAAATGTTGTTACCTGGTGGCCATTTACAAAGCAACATAATCACTTTAATACCATTCCATGGTGGTACAACCAGATGATAGCCTCAAACTAACAAGATGACAATTACTTTTCAGTGGTGAAAATCCTGCAATGGTAGATGGTGGAAATGATAAGTTGGACAAGGTCCAGGAGAAGGGTTCAGTCCCAAAGTCAGCTGGTATTTTGTACCCAATAATGGCACAAGTGATAGCTGAAATCAAGAGCACAGGGCAGTCCCTGGAGGGCTAGAATGTGTAGAGTATCCCCTCAACGCACACAGGGAAAAAGGCCCAGCACAACTCTTGAAAGGAGAACAAGGTCTATTCTCATAAAAAATCAAGTACCTGCCAGCAAAGAACTCTGCTGCCACAAAACATTCAGTCAAAAACAAGAACAGTAGGTTTTAAATGTACACTGCATCACAAGTGACGTACCTCACATAGGTAACAAATCCAGGTAGCTGGTTGGTGTGACCCTATACACATATAGCCTGCTCCATATGGGTAGCGAGGCGATTGGTCCCAGCATCTTCTATCTATCCCTTCCACGTGGGGATCTTCTTCTTCCCTCACAAGTATGAAGACTCTAATTGGCAATTTGGTGTCACAATTCATTAGTTCATAGCTCTACGGTGCACCTGGTACCAAGGACATGCGAGAGGCGGCTACTTTTGAGGTTGTAATAGCTTCTCAGAACTACGTGAACCCCTTCTCCAATCCCAGACATGCCGGCACCTCCACAACTTTCCCACTCATAGTTTAAATGCGTTACCTTCTCTCCTGGCACCTTGCAGCACAAATCACATGAAATGATGGTGAGGACAGCTCATCCCTGCTCTCTGATATTCCTGATCGATTGGCCACTTTACAGTTTTATGGCTAGGGTTCTTGGACTGGTCAGTGCTGTCAAATATTTGTGTCTTGGGCTGGGGGGGTGGTCCCAGGCCAATATAACTTGATCTGTACTGGCAAGGGCCTAAAACCCTCACCCCTTTCTCTTGGGAAAGCTCCTCAAAGGCCCATTCGGACCCTCTCTTGGCCTTGCAGGGCACATTCCTTCTGGGTTACATGCACTAATGATAAGGCACAGTGAAGTACTGTGCGTCTTCAGGAAATTAGCCTTCTGTAGGGCTGTCAGGGCTGCAAGCAGAAAACACATGCACACCCTTCTAACCCTAGAATCCTGGATAGGATGTGAGCTCATTGGCATAGCTATGGCACTAGGCCTCAATTTCAAGATGGTGCTTAAATTCTAAAATGGGGCTTCACTACACATGTGATACTAATACCAGAATTCACTATATTTCCACTACATTCCAGTGTCTATGGTCACCCCCCATTACCCCTCCATTCCCCTAGTTCCCTTACAACATCTCCTTTTTCAATCACCTCGTTCTAATTTGCCTAGGGGTCCTAGGTCTACCGCCCTTGCTCCCCAACATTCCTCCCTTTCATTAATTCTATAGCAACAAACTCCTGTGCCTTCCTCTCAGCCTCCTCATACCCTCATGTTCATTTCTTGGGAACTCCCACTCTACATAGTGAACACAACATTTCAACTCCTTGAGTGTACTGCTCCAGGGTGCAAGTACTATATATACAGCACAGCCCCATCTCCTTCTAAGTCAACACAGTGTTCATCATAGTTCTCAGGATCTGGTGGGGCCGTAGTAACTGTTCCAGGTGGGTCACTTCTTTGCTCTATTCTCACAATGCAGGGCATGTTTGGGTCATCTGTTTATACATGCCCAGCATTTGTACCGTGAGGTGCACTGCTTACCTCAATTGAAAACATCATCATTGCACTATTGTGGGTCGCTTCAGCACAGCATTTATGTCCCAACTGGCAACTGCAGAATATTATAAGCACGAACACTACCACTGGCAGTAGTATCTTCACAACTGCTCCCATCCACGACGGTGCCCACGAGAAGAGATCATCAAACCAATCACTCTTATAAATCCCTGCTTTCATCTGTATATGTTCTCCGAGGGTATGCACAGCCTCAATCATTTGTGTGAGATACCCATTTGCATCATCATTTAGGGGTACGTAAGTATAGCAGAATTGTCCCATTTTTTTACAAACACCCCCTTCCATGGCTGGGAGCAGATCTTGCACATAACGGTTCAGCAACTTCATTAACTGGATGGCTTTCAGATCGACCATGATCGTGTTGAATCCTAGTTCAGTGTCATTTGCCAGATGCATCAGTTCCCATCTAACTATTTGCAGCCATTTGACATTGGCCATTGCTTGTATCCCTGGTATTAGTAGCAACATATGTCTCTTCTTTATTGTACAGTCTATATTGATCAGGTATTTCCTGAAGCATTTGAGCTGAGTTTTTTGACAGATAGTTAGACCTCTTTTTCCTTTTCAGAAGTATTTTCTCCTTTTTTGTGGCAAGATGTGAAAGGCAGGGGGCTGTAGTGGTGATGCAGAGGTTTTCAGCCCTGGTGGTGGAGTGTGGGTAACCAAGCTCCCTGGTCTCATGGTTAGGTGTGCTTCAGGGACTATGACTAGAGCCGAGTGCAGCATGGTCAAAGAGCATATGCCCCTCCATGATGGTGCGAGGTGCAGGAACTCCTGCTGGCCACAGACCCAATACATATCCATCACTGCTGCTGTTCCTTTCTTGAGGTCTTGAATGTTCATTGTCACATTGCATATGTCATTGGTACACAGAGACATCTCCTGCATTACAGAAGCACAGTTGATATTCACCCTTGTTTCTGCATCTTCAGCGGCTTCTCCTTTCCTTCAATCCATTTCAGCTTTGCCACATATGTCTTCCAATACTCGTTACATGCTTTGTTCACTCTCTGTATCACTTCTTGTCTATGTCCTATAAGACATCCTGCCATACAGATCATCACAGTTTCTTCCCACCGAGTGGCCACAAACGTCTCTCCTTCTGACTGCATGTATGGTCTTTGTAAGCACTATGGGCTTCTGGCATTACGAGCACACTATAATGGATCTGGATCGAGGGTGGCGCTGTTGAGCAGCCCAAGATGGCTGCCTAGTCCTTGAGCTCCGTGGGGCTCAGGCCAAAATCCGCCATCAACTGCGGTATTAAATATCCTCGCAGCCCAATACTTCTTGGATTCACTTGGGCGACCTTTCTGCATGTGCCACAGCAATCCCGGCCTGAAACGGTCCCAGGAACCAGACGAATCGGGCATCTCTGCTGGCTGGTGGCCTCCTGTCGGGGCCTTCGCACGCGCCTGGCTCCCACCTCCTCCTCCCTGCCGGATCTCGCGGAGGCCGGCGGTGAATGCTGGGCGTGGGACTCGCGGCCCCTGATCACTGCCCGGTGCTCTCTTGCTCGCAGCCTACACAAGTCCCCCCTGGGGGGTGAATCCAACATCGCCTGCGGCCTCCCTCCTGGAGTACACTGTAGTGCGGGCGGCTTCTGTGGGGGCCTGCGCTGGAGCGCGCCCCCACTCCTCATCGACACACCAGTTCCGCGGCACCCGCCTTGTGCCCCCCCTTTGAGGGGGATTCTGCCATCGGCTCTGGCCGCCCCTCCCTGGGTGCACCACCGCACCGGTGATCACCGTGGGGGGCCTGTGCTGGAGCGCCCCCACCCATCTCCTTCACAACAGTGCCGCAGCGCTCGCTCCATACACCCCTGGGGATAACTCCGCTGCTCTCCCTCATGGCGGTGCTGGGGCCCTGTCCTCACTGGGCTGCGGGGTGACTGGGCAGGAGCCTGGTTGCCCACCCAATATCTGCAGCTCCCGATCCGGACACCAACGCCCAGGTGAGGAGCGGGGGGGTGACCCGAGCCAAGTCACTTGTGGCCTCCATCACCTAGTCTTGCCGCCTGAGAGTCCCGGAGCCCGGGCCTACGTTCTGGAAGGGGGTGCTACACCCGGATCACCTGCGCCTGAGGGGGCCTCTGTAGACCCTGGCTGCTGGACACGCCAGCGCCTCCTTGGTTGGAGCTCCTGACTGTACCTAGGTTTCCCCCTTTGCACGAGGCACTTAGAACTGGGGGGCCATTTGACCAGCTGAGTGTTTGGCCTCCATTAACATTCCACTGCCACAAGCGCAGCGTCTCCCACCTGCCTTCGATCTGAGCCCCGCACCTCTGCCCTGCTTTCTCAGCTCCAACTGTGCACCTTGCCTCGTTGGAAATTCTACCGGCTATGCCCAACAAATCCAGAGGGAATTCGAAAGGGGGAGCCATGGACAAATTTACCAAATCTGTCCCGCGGTCGGAATCCGCCCACACATCATCCTTACAGGAGGAACCAGATCCGGTCCCTCATCCCCTTGCAACTGCCCCCGATCTAACTACACTCATGGTAACCATGGCTAAAAACTTCGCCTCGTTTCACGAGAAACTGGATGACATTAATGCCAATGTGGCCTCCCTGAAAACACGAGTTGCCACCAGAATCTCCGACGCGGAGAGCAGAATCTCGACAAATGAAGATGACATTTTAGCCTTGCAGAACACGATCACCTCCCTATCACGTGACATGAAAAGTGTGAAAGCTAAGTGCGACGACTTGGAATCGCGCTCCCGTAGAAACAACCTGCGAATCATCGGTGTTCCCGAAAACGCCCTGAAAGGGTGCATGGAAGACGCCATTGAAGCATTGCTCAAAGATCTCCTCAGCAATCCGGCCCTCTCACCCTACTTTACCGTGGAGCGCGCCCATCAGGCCCTCTCACCGCGCCCCAAACCAGGGGACATTCCAATGCCCATCATCGCCAGAATTCTAAACTACCGCGACAGAGACCTTATCCTCCACCTGGCACGTGAGAAGGGTGAGCTACGATTTGAGGCCAATACCATTAGGATTTTCCCTGACTTTTCAATAGCTGTACAGCAGGAGAGGCGCCAATTCCTCGGGCTCAAGAAGCTGCTCAGGGAGCGCAATGTCCCATATGCCATTTTGTTGCCCGCACGTCTTAAAATCACATACAGTGGGAAATTATATTGTTTTACTGTGCCTGACGAGGCAGTGAAATTTATTGAAGCACACATCTCTCTCCATTATCCAGATGGTGGACACGCCGAGGGAGTCTGATCCAACGCGCCGCGTCCTAATGGGACCTAATTAACCTATCTAGCAAAACCCCCTTTTCCTCGTCAGTGTACATGTGTAACTAGCAATAATCTACTGCAAGCTCACCACGCTTCGCCCCATCTATGGCCATTTGGCCCCTGGCTCACTGCTGGTACTTTGGACACTGATCTCTATGCGCCTTCAGTGCTTGGAACTGTACATGACTACTTAGTACTCCTCATTTTCCATCCTACGTTCAATGGCCATCTGATCCTGGGACCTGACACAAGATCTGCTTACTGCAGAACCAGCACCGGACGGCTGTTGCTGTCCTACATGATGCTTAAGCGGCCGTCCTCACGGCAACAGCACACCCCACTGCAATGGCAATTTTAATGTTTGATTGGGTGTTTTCGATGGCTGGCCCCAGTTGGGCCATGGTAGGGGCACATCCCCGTTGGATGTTGTCCTTTGTCATCTTCTGTTTCACCAGCTTTGGGGGGAGGGGGAACTACACTGCAAGTTGGGGGTGGGCAGTGAGGGTGGGGGGGGATTTGTTGGGGATTGGAAAAGTGTTACGGTAAAAGGTGGAGGCTGGTTGGCAGACCGCGTCGCATTGGGGAATCCGCATTGGAGGGGACTTTGTCTCGTATCTGGTTTACGACAACAGTGGTGGGATGTACATTAGACTTCTGGGATGCCTATGACTGCGATGTCTAGCAACCCACAGGGACTGAGTAACCTTGTTGGGGTTCCGGAGGTTGTGACACACGTCGATAGGTGTGGGCGCAAATGCTACCTATGCAAGAAACGAACCCTATGGGCTCTTCAGTTAAGTGTATCTTATTTAGATCATTAGAATGCCTGTAACTATAATATCCTGGAATGTTCGGGGCCTAAGTAATTATACCAAGGGTCGCAAGATTGTGGCAAATGCCAGCAGGCATGGATGCAAAATTCTGCTCCTACAGGAGACACACTCCACGGGCCCACTGGCTAGGAGCATTGGCCAACCTGGGGGCCTCACAGATATTTCACTTCATACTCCACTCGTGCCAGAGGAGTGTTGACATTGATCCATAAGTCTCTCAAGTTTGATTTCCACAAGAGCTACATAGACCCGGAGGGGAGATACATAGTGTTGTACTGCGCCATTGCCAACAGTGATTATTTGCTGGTGAACCCTATGGCCCCAATGTTGACTCTCCCGAGTTTGTTGATCAGGTGGTATTCATATTACTAGGGTACGTGGGGGTGCAGATCATCTGAGGTGGGGATATGAACTTCATCCTTGATACCATGATGGACAGGACTAGCACAGCCCCCAGGCCCATGCCAGGCGCAGCGTGTAGACTCCTGACTCATTGCGCGACACTCGACATTTATGATGCATGGAGGGCATTACATCAGCAAGCGCGGGAGTTCACCTACTACTCATCAGTGCACGACAGTTCTTCCAGGATCAATCTGTTCCTACTGTCCCGCCCTATGCTGGGCAGGGTGGCGGAAACATGCATATTTGCACGCACACTGTCTGACCACTCGCCGATTGCGATATCCCTAGAACTAGGAATTCCGGCTCCCACCATCAACACATGGCACTTCAAATTGTCCACTCTACAAGACATTGTGTTTAGGGCGGACATCCTTGCTGACATTCAGTCGTACTTTGAGCACAATCTGCCACAGTCCACCACCCTGGGGGTCCGCTGGGTCGCCTTCAAGGCCTTCATCAGGGGGGCGTCCATCTCTAGGGAGTCGGGAGTCCTTAAAACCATAAGAGCTACCCTATCCTGCACTGAAACTAAATTAAGGGACCTGGAGCGAGCCCACCCGGCCTCCTCTGATCCTGGAGTCCTCTCCCAGATCAGTGAGCTCAAGATCTTCAATGAGCAGGCCAATAGGGAAGTCCAGTACTTCAGCCGCCCACAGGCCGCACGGAAATACGGCGAGGGTGACAGACCAGGCAAAACACTGGCCGCTCTTGCGAGGGGGGAGTGGGGTCAATCCCAAATTTCTTGTGTTAAGGACAGTCAGGGGGCAATACAGTGGTCTGATCAGCATATCCTTGAGGTCTTCACAGGCTTCTACTCTGATTTATACTCTCAGCCCCCCGTACACGGTGACTCCCAGATGCGGGAGCTTCTGGAACAGATTCCCACCACCATCGTCTCCCCCGCTACAAGAGACCAGTTAGACTCCCCCGTTACACTGGATGAGATAGTGGAGGCTATCTCTAGTCTCTCAAAAGGAAAGGCGCCGGGCCCCGATGGGCTGACGGCGGAGTTCTATCAGGAACATGTGGCTATACTAGTCCCCGAGTTGCTCGGGGTGTGGAACAAGTCTCTCCGGCTGGGATCCCTTCCCCCGACATTACGTGAGGCCGTTATTACGGACCTGCTTAAGACTGGTAAACCTGCTGATGACTGTGGATCATATCGGCCCCTTTCACTTATGAACCTGGATAAAAAAATCTTTGCCAAGGTGATCGCCAATCGCTTCCTACCTGTTCTGCCATATATGGTGCACGACGACCAGTCGGGTTTTGTGCGCGGGAGATCCACATCACATAATATCAGGAGGCTTCTTAACGTCCTGGTACGAATCAATCAGGATGTGAGTGCAGTTGCGGTCACCCTAGATGCCCAGAAGGCCTTTGATATTGTGTCTTGGAAGTACATGTGGTTGGTCCTGGAGACCATGGGCATTGGGCTTAGGATGATTGCATATATCAAACTGCTATACACCTCTCCGATTGCCAGGGTCCGTGTCAACTCTCAAACGCCCACCTTGTTCCCTCTCTTCAGAGGCACCCGCGAGGGATGCCCGTTCTCCCCGATCCTGTTCGCACTGGCCATTGAGCCTATGCCAGACTTTGTCAGGGAGCGCCACTCCCGCAAAGGGATACGGCTACAGGGTACCCCCCAAAATTATTTCCCTTTATGCAGACGACGTACTACTGTTCGTCAGAGATCCAGACCTCCACCTCGACCCTATTCTGCGTGACATCACCCGTATCGGTACATACTCTGGATTCACCATCAATTATGCCAAATCCGAACTCTTCCCCCTCATGGGCTCCACGATTCAACCTGCCACGGAGTACCCGCTACGTTGGTCTCCCGACGGGATTAAATATCTGGGAATCCAGGTCTCCTTGACCAAAGGAGCGCTCTTAACTAACAATTACCTGGCCGTGGCAGAACTGGCGGAGTCCAAGATAGAGCGCTGGCGCTCTCTCCCGCTGTCATTGGCGGGTAGATTATCACTGGTTAAAATGATTTTACTCCCTAAACTGCTGTACACATTCACGAATGTCCCCATATGGCCCGGCAAGAAGTACTTTGCTGATCTACACAAGCTGTGCGCTCAGTTCCTGTGGCATTCTGGTGTGGTGCGGAAAAAATGGGCTGCCATAACTCTTCCCTACGAGAAAGGCAGGTTTACTGCTCCTGACCTGATGCGGTACTGGATCGCCGCGCAGGCGCAGTTTGCCACCTACTGGTACCCTGGGCCTCCCCCTCGCCCGCATGTCAAGCTAGAAGCCCTTGCAGCTTCTGGCACCAATGTAATGACCTTGATCCTACATCAACAATATGAGCCAGACTCGCCCCTAGACCCAGTCCAAACCACCATATCGGCTTGGAGGCGGATATTTGCTGCAGGTGTTGAAGAACGCCCATACTACAAGTGGCTCCCCACCTGGCAGTTCCCCGGATTAGAGCCCACAAACGACATGGCCTTGGCACAACATTGGCGGTCCCTGGGGTACCTGGCCCTAACCGACTTTTACCCGGATGGGCTATTCATTACACCACAGACTTGGAAACCGGGTCACACAGGTTCACCAATGGAACTGCTGCAATATTACAGACTCCGCGCTGCATTCCGCCACACGTGGCCTGAGTTTCCCCACGATTCCCCTGGGATTTTATACATCGCCAACTTGGGTGGGGCCCGCGGGGTGGTATCATCACTATACAAACTCCTTCTCACAACTGCTACACCGCAACTCTCTAGGATGCGGGATGACTGGGCCTCTGAACTTTAGGTAGAACTCATGGACCCGTCGTGGGGGAAAATGTGCTCTCACACTAATAGGGTCTCCCTGAATTTCCGATACCGTACCATACAGTATAAACTGTTGAACAGGCTCCACTACACCTCGCGCAGGCTCTCCAAGTTCGCCCGCTCCGACCCACGGCTATGTCCTCGCTGTGGCACGGAGGACGCGGGCCACTTTCACATGTTCTGGGACTGCCCACGGCTGATCCATTCTGGGAGGAAATCCTGAAAACTTTATCAGAAATTTGTGATACTGTCATCGAGCCTGACTCACTGGGTGTACTGTTTGGGGCTTGGGGGGATGAGGGAGCCAGAGGGGCTGCTAAATTCTTGAATGTGTGCTGTGTAATTGCCAAAAAATATATTTTACAGGACTGGAAGCGCTCTGCCCCTCCTACCTGCCGGAAATGGCTGAACTTATTGACCTGGTCTCGGAACTGCGAGGAGGAATACATTAGTACCTTCCCAGCACGGTCCCGGCCTAAAAATATTTAGACTGCCTTTAATAGTTATGTGAATGGCCTGGACGCTGGCGCCTCGATGGATAATTCACCGTAATTATTGCTACTGCGTGCCTTGTCACTTGATGCTTTGTAGTGCTGCGATCTCCATGTTAATACCTCTCACTATTCATATGTGCCACTGTATTCTGTTAAATATCCAGATTGTCTTTGTATAGCTGCTCCGATGTGTGTGTATGTCATCTGCCTCTGCCAACAAAAATAAAAGTTTAAAAAAATAAATAAAAATAAATGGATCTGGATCCATCATCACAAGGTGTATGCTGTTCACTTGGAACATGCTTCACAACCTACATAGTGCTAGATGGACAAGCATCCAAAAGTAGAACCTCTTGCGGTATTAGCACATTGGGGGCTCCCGACACATGTGGTATTAAGGAGCAAAGATAGCAACTCCCATTTACCCTCTGTTTCACCACCGAGCTCATGTCTGCATATCAATTTTTCTTAGTTTGTCTTCTAAAATGTTTTAATATACTTGCATATGACACAGATAGCTTTGCATCAGGTAATACATTGTAGTAATATATATAGCGCTTTATAATATTTATAGCTCTTTAGAATATATAGCGCTTCACTAAATGTGATGGCATTTTGTTGCCAGGAATAATATGTCACAAACATATAGTCATTTTTATGTTGCCAGTATAACATGTGAATATGTGGCTGGTGGCATGCAAGGTACAGGATTCATAATGCAGCAAAAGCTCAATGTGAAACTGCAGAGAGTAAAAGTGCACCATTTTCTTTCTTCTTTTGAACACCTCATGCATAAAAGACTACATTATTTACATAACTGACTGACTTAATTAACAATCACTAATGCCAACTCTTTAACTATAAAATGTAGTCCCATGTACAAAATGAGGTGAAAATACATATTTTGAATTTTGTTTTTTAAACATGCACTGGCATTTCTTTTCTCTCTCTTCTGTTTTCAGTTTGCAGAAAGCAGAAAGTATGCATAGCAGGAAACGGAAAAAGATACAGTTATTATAATCTGAAGCTCTGATTGTTTGCGACATGAGGGTGGTGACAGAATACGTTTTCTGCTAATATGATTGGAAGAAAGTGTCTGCAGATATGTCACGTCACATGTGGGCTGGCTCTGAGTTTTTGTAATGGAAAAATTACAGAGGGAAGTTTAGTTTGTGCTGACTGGGCTTTGAAGAAAGAAGTGCCTGGTCAGTCAGCGCTGGCTGTAGAACCCCTCGTTCTCGCCGTGCATTCCAAGCATCCAAGATTACATGAGCAAGTTTGTTGGCTGAGACTGCTTTTCTGAGGGGAGCAAGGACAAGGTCATGTGGGAGAGATTCAAACAAATACCTCTGGTAAGCAGCCACATTTTAAGTGAGGTCACTGTGTGCTGTTGGATGAATGACCGATCTAAAAATGTCATGTAGGCAGATTAGCAAAGGGAATCCCATGCATTTTAATTCGTCATGTTTATAATGTTCAAAAGTAAGTCGTATTTTTAAAAAGGCTTGTTTGCTCTGTTTGTTTTTTTTCTCTTCTTCTTTTGTTACAGATAATGGTGAAATATACATGGTAAGATGTGAATTGTGAATTGTATTTGTCTGCAATATAACCAGTATATAAAAAGAAATTGTTTACAGTCTTTTATTGCATTTCGGATTTTATATGTGGACACAGAGGAGATTCATTCTCTTTAGTAATACATTTGTCAATTTGCCCATGCATATAGAATAGCAAACAGGATAAGCAGTGCTAAAATAGGTGTGTGTGTGTGTGTGTGTGTGTGTGTGTGTGTGTGTGTGTGTGTGTGTGTATGTGTGTCCTCCTTGCATGTTGTTTGGAGGGAATCTAATATAACATATTGATCACTGGAGGTCTATGAGCCAGTAATGCTTACGGGCATAGATCACTGGTGTAGATAAGCCAGTGATAAATACAGGCCACAGGCTGCAGGTGGCACTCGATATAAAAGTGTTGGGTTTTCTTGCGTGTACAGGTCCAAGGCCCTCTATAGATCACTAGGAGGTATTCTATTAGAAAATAAGGTTTAGTTTATGATGGGGTTATTATGTAAGAAAGGAAACTATGCTCACCACTAAATACTGCAAACCATATACTACCACAAAATACTGTAGGTAATACATATTACTAGGTTCTCCTATATAATATAACAAGGTATGGTCACTAAAATGATATGAGGCCAAACCCAATCTAAAGGCAAGGATCAGTTATTGCCAAACTACCGCTCATCTTTTGGCAGTAAGAAAATGCAGTCAAACCCCAAATTTACACAAAATATCCTACAACATCGATATTATGTTTTTGTGTCATCACCTACCCATTAATTGGTATCTTAATGTCAATTCCAAGCATTGTTTTTCCCCCCCATTCTGATCGGTACACCTCCCTTGGATATCGCCCCCTTGTATATGTTCCAACCATATAAAATCACATACTAAATATAATCCTAAATCAAACATAAATATGCAAAATATTTTCAGCGTGAACAGCATCACGCACATATGCACAGAAAAAAACACAGTATTATCAGATCTCTTCTTAGCTTCATATCCTACATTAGGAATTGGCACATCGATAAGTACTTTATTAGAAAAAATGGGATGAAAAGAGATAATGCCCCTGAAACAGTGGGAAAACTAATGCATAAAATACAATGCAAATCAAAATGTCATTCAGTATCAATAGACAATATGGGAAAGTATTTATGTGATTCATATACATATGTAAATCCAGTGAATTGTTCTGCAAATGTATGCGCACTCTTAGCAGACAGTACTCATGTATTACTGTCAGGCTCGTTTGTCGGGGGTGCAGACAACACAAAGGTGTACCCAATACGGCAACTCATAGACCTTCACCACAAACAGATTGGCATACACAACGGTAAAAGGTCTGTTGTATCTTGGTTCACTCCACCTGCGTACGAAGTGCCTAATGAATAAGGTGATAATCCTGAACCAATTGAAGAGGTTGTGATGTGTTACAGTAGACACAGGGCTAGTTTTTTCTTCAGACAGCCATGGTGCTATCTGTTGAGAAATAAATGTCATTGATCTAGTCAAAACAGTCACATAATCCTTAATTTCCTGACACAGAATGGACGCTGCCCTGTGAGCGTCAGAGGCCTTCCTCACAGGACATAAAGCGGTATGCATTTGCTGGCCTTTTACAATCTCATGTGGGGATAAGTGATGATCCTTACATAAACTGCGTGCATAAACTGAATAAAGTAAGAGGGAGACAATGCACCCAGTTTCGCTTAAGGGTGGCACACAACTTAGATAATTGAACCTTCAGCAATCTATTGATCCTCTCTACAACCCTTTGGCCTGGGGTCACTAAATTGTGCACATCTGATGCTCGATGCCCAGTAATGCAGTAACCTCTTTAAAAAAGTTTGTTAATAATCATTGTAAAACTGCAGCACATGGCAAACAACCCAGCGAGGAAACACTTTTCTTACTAGAAATTTGGCAGCGCATTTTGCATTTGGATGTGCTCAAGGACCTGCCTCAACCCACTGGGAGAAGGGACATGCCACGACAATCATATACCTACACTAATTGCAGCATTCTCCCATATCAGTGTAGTCTATATGGAGCTGCAAAATGGCCCAGTAGAGTGAGACAATGCACCCTGTATCATTCTCAGGGTGTGGCCAGGACTATAGGTGTGGCATGTGTATTTCAGTCTATCACTTTTTTAATGAGAACTTCCTGTAGACTGAGGCCAAACAAGGCCTCCTGTATATCCTCAGCAATATGTTGTTTTGACACATTGGACGGATGATGAAACTGGTTGAAGGCGACCAGCAACTGTTTGTGTGGTTTGACCACTTTACCTGTGCTTTCTTGTCACCACAACAAATCTGTGGGGGATTGTGTACACCCTCTTTTCTGCCACAACTCCCTTTCTTCCTGTGGGGTTTGTCCTTGTTATTCAATAATGTGTGCTATTGGCAGTGAAGGGTATGGTGCTGGCAACTGCTTTCATCACCGTGCTATTAATAGATGGGATGTTAGGTACTTGGAGACAAGGAACGTGGTTGGCTGCCACATCCTCAGCAGTGTTGCCAAGTGAAACTTTCTCTGTGTCATTGCTATGGGTGGTGCATTTAACCACCACCATCATGGAGGGCTTGGAAAGGGCATCAATCAGTTTATCCAGTCATGATGCATGTTGAACCGGAGCCCGTCAGCCATCCTATACCCCCTCCTTTCCCCTTACAAGCCCTGAATGCAGTTATTGTTACATATGCTGAATCAGAGAAAATGGTCACCTCGCAGCCCTGGGAGGCTAAAATTGCTTCAATAAGTGCTATAAGATCAGTTGCCTGGGCTGAGCGGAGCATGGCCATTTTTGTACCAATACCTTGTAATCACCATCCACTAGGTGGACAACTGCTACACCCCTTATGTCTCAGGCCTGTTCCCTGGTCAATAGTGGCTGAACTGCCAGAAATAAGTGTTTCTCCCCCCTGAAGGGGGCCTGTCTTTTGCTTTTGGTAAGTCCTCCTCTGCCCCCTCAAATGTCACACAGTCATGACTAGCAATATCTTTCTCAGTGCACAGTTCTGTCAGGAAAGTAGCAGGGTTTACTGTCTTGCACCGCACTTTATGCATGTTTGGGCTCATTAAAATTACCTCATACACAAATGCCTGCTGTGTGTTAATGTTGATTTAGATTGCTTCATAATGGCAAATACTGCATGCTCCACTTACAATGCTACGGAAGACCTCATGGTGATTGTGGAGCTTTTCACTATTGCAAATGTGGCAGCTGCAAGCACCTGCTCGCACAGGAATTGCCCCTGCATTACTAAGTCTAGCACTCCATTGTAATATGCCAATGGCTTGTGTCCCATAGTGCTCTTCTGAGTGAGTACTGGCAATCAGAATTTGAGAAAAAGTTAAACTCTTGGGTGTAGTCCCGGGTTGCTAACACTGGGGCAGTGGAAATGACCTCAGAAGCATGTCCTCATTCCATGTTATCTTATTGCCTGTATTTTGTACTTCTTTAAGGCCTTGCAACAAGGGCCTCGTGTATGCAGCGTAATCTGGGATCAGCACTCTGCAGTAATTACACAACCTGAGGAACATCTGCATTTCTTTGACAGTTTTCTAGCTGGTGAGCACTGCACACTGATGCAGCACGCTCTGGTATTATTTTCTTTCCATCAATGGATAGCAATTGTCCCAAATACATGACATCCTAGTGGCAGTATTATAACTTGGCGGTATCTACCTAGTACCCTTTATATGCTAACAGCTGCAAGAGCGTGACCAAGCCAACAGTGCTGTTCATTATCACTGCCTACTAGCAAGTCGTCCACATATTGAAGGATAGTGCTGGGTACCTGTATATTTTCCAAATCTACATGCAGTATTTTGTTGAAGATGCTGGGAGACTCACAATACCCTTGTGGTAGTCATATGTGCTTGTACCGCTTTCCCAATGCGTAAACATGATGAGGTGAGATTCTGGATGAAGGGGTATTGAAAAGGCAGCTTTTTTGGATCTACAACAGTAACATCTGTTGCCTGTTTTATGATGGTGCACAGAATGGTCACAGGATTAGGAACTGCTGGGAATTCTGCCTGTACAATTTAATTCAAGGGACGACAATCTTGTATCATTCTCCAACTTCACCCTTTTGCTTTTTTTATTGGTTATATAGCTATGTTGCATCGGGAGCTGGAGGGCACAATAATCCCTTGATTTAGGAGTGCAGACATGGTATCTTCTATCCCCGCCTCTGATTTTTTGGACAGTGGATATTGTCTCACTCGGGGTAAACCTGAACCTTGTTTGAGTGTGATTTGAATCGGTGACACTCCCTTTAAGAGGCCTACATTGTGGGCAATGGTTTCCATAACCTCTCAGGAACAACCTGTGCTAGGTCATTTTCAGTGAAATGGAGTGCTGTTACAAGGGCCATCATAGAACACTGTACTTTGTGGTAGTGCACCATTATCTCCCATGATATGCAAATAGCCAGCACTATCCCTCCATCATCAACCCTATCCTCAAACAATTCTGCATCTGTTACTTCTTTCAAGGGTACTGTTGGCTCAATACGCAATACTGTGCACCATTCACACCTGTCTGGATCAGTCCCAGCTACCACAATTCTCTTTTCTGTTACAACCAAACCCTCAAGGGCCATTGAAAGTATTGTCCCTGACACGAGCTACAGGGTCACAACAGATCTAAAAACAAAATCTGATGGTACCCGCCAACACACCTTTCTGACCTGGGGCACTGCATTGAATAGAACTCTTATCCCATACACACACATATCAGGGTGCACAGGAATGCCACAAACCACCACCTCCCCTCCTCTGGCATGCATTATCATCATTGTTCTCAGAGCACACATTTGTGGGGTAGCACATACTATGCCTCAATCTATAAAGGAGATGGTCATATTAAGTTTGCACAAGATATCACGCCCTAACAGATTTACTGGTGAGGTTTCTGAATATATTAATGGTGCATGCAACACTTTGCCTCCTATTTTGATGGATACATCTTCTGTGAAAGGAACCATTGCCACAGCCCAAGAGAAGCCTTGCGTGTCGAGAGTTTCACCTGATAACAGTAAGTTTCCTTCACTAATGCATGATTTAGTGGTCTCCATTTTACCATAAAAATCAATTGCTTGTTTCCTATCTCAATGCCCACCAAGGGTTCCTCGTCTGGGTGGATAGTCATGTACAGGACTGGACAAGCAAGAGCTTTCTGTGGGCTGCCCTAATGAGGATATGGATTTGTACTTGGGAATGCGAAAGGGTTGCCTCCCGTGACACTCATTGATAATGTGTCACTGGCCCATTAGGAACAGCATTGTTTCCGGGCATTTGGGCGCTTATGATTGCCTAGCAAGGCACCTTGTGTTGGGATGTGTGTTGGGATGTGGGTGAGGCAGGCAACTGTGTCTGATGGGGCTGTGTTGACAACTGTGTATACGCTTGGTGTATCTCATATGGTATTGACGTAGGCATTGGGGTGCTGGAAAGTGTTACTGCTGTGGTATGGGGGCTGCGGGAGTATATGGATTGTATCCCGCTCCTATTATGCTTCTGCACTCCCTCGCAAATGACCAATTTGTCTGCATCCCCAACAATGGACTGGTCCCGCTCCACCTCTCGGCCCATTCCTCCAAATCCACTTTTGCCCCCTATCCTTCTTGAAACACCCTCTTCCATGCTGCTGACCTCCTTGGTACCGCTTGTACTGTGACTTCTCCTTCTCCTTCTCAAAATGGACATCCTTGATTGCAGTACTATCTAATCTAAACAAGTTATCTCCAGACCTCAATTCTTCTAGTATACACCATGATTTGATCCCTTCTTCCCAGAGGGCCCTCAACCACACCTATTCCATTCGTGCTGCCTTTAAAGCCTCTTCTGACTCCTTCTGTGGTTTCCTGCCGATCGGTACAGCAGTGTTAGCATTCGTTTGGTATGGGGTGGTAACACAGATAGAGTGGTGCTGTGGCTGACGGGACACATACATTCGATTGTATATGCTGTGGTGGGAAGTGTTGGGAAACATCCAGCTGGGGGTGGAAGTGACTGTTTTCCCTCAGATACTGCTGCTTTAACTGCAATTGTGTTTGGGCTGCTGTCACACTAGGATTTACACTCATCAATGTCCTACATGTGCTCCACCATTTTCCATAATTCCAAAACCACTTCCTACTTTGGAGCTTTTTACCTTTATATTTGGCAGCCAAAAATGTGTATATGTGTTCTAGTATTCCTCTATTGATTGTACCCTGCTGTGGCCATGAGCGGAACATTCCCCTTGTGTCTCCGCCACCCAGTGCTTATGGTACTTCTCAATGTTATCCTTATACAATGCCAATGCACTACACATGTACTCCCCCCATGTTAAGAACTTTATAAACAAAAATGTCACACCATATACAAAATATAGGTTGGCTAAAGCGTCTCTTTCAGTCCTCCGATCCCACTTCCCTGTTGCCCCCTACCAACACCCCCTTCTCTTTCACTCCCTCCACACACACACACACACACACACACACACACAAACAAACACACTCTCTCTACATGCCCCACCTGCACCACTATTTCCACAGGCCCTCCCTTGGCCCCCTCCTCACTACACATTATGGCCCTCATTACAACCCAGGCGTTAAGGGGTTAATGGTGCCGTTAAAGGTGGCGGCGCCGTTAAACCCTTAACGCCTGATTACGAGGTCCCTTTGCGGGTGGCACTTTCAGGCGTTAAAAAACCAACCCGCAAAGGGACCTTGGTGCTAAGTACGGTGCCGCAAATGCATCACATAGGTTACAAATCCAGGTAGCTGGTTGGTGCGACCTATACACATATAGCCTGCTCCATACGGGGTGCCAGGTGATTGGTCCCAACATCTTCTGTCCATCTCCTTCCACGTGGGGATCTTCTTCTTCTACCATCAAGTACGAAGGTTCTAATTGGCAATTTTGTAACACAATTCATTATTTCATAGCTATAGGGTGCACCTGGTACCAAGGACATGAGCGAGGTGGCTACTTTCGAGGTTGTGATAACTTCTCAGAACTATCTGAACCCCCACTCCAATCCCAGACACACCGGCACCTCCACAACTTTCCCGTCTGCCGTTTAAATGTGTTACCTTCTCTCCTGGCACATCGCAGCAAAAATCACATGAACCGATGGTGGAGGCATGCTGTCTCTACTCTCTGATCTTCCTGATTGATTGGCTACTTTACAGTTTTATGGATGGGGGTCTTCAAGTGGTGAGTGCACTCAAATGTTTGTGTCTTGGGCTCAGGAGGTCCTTTGCCACTATAATTTAAAGATCAGCATTGGCAAAGGCTTAAAGCCCTCACCCCCCTCCCGGTGGTATAGCCTTTCAAAGGTCTATTCAGACCGTCTCTTAGCCTTGAAGAGCACAGTCCTTCTGGGTTGCATGCTCTAATGATGAAGCACAATGAAGCTTGTCGTCAGGAATGATCCATCTGTAGGGCTGTCAGGGCTGTGAGCATGAAACGCACGCACACCCTTTTAACCCTCAGGATGGGATGTGAGCGCACTGGCATAGCTATGGCACCTCAATTTCAAGATGACGTCTAACTTCTAAAATGGAGCTTCACTACACATGTGATACTAATACCAAATTCACTATATTTCCACTATAATCCAGCATCTATTCATGATCCAGCTTCCCCCTCCAATCTCCAAGAGCCCCTACAAAATCAATTTCTACAGTCGCTGTCTCCTAAATCACTGAGGGGCCTGGGGCTTTCACCCCTGCTCCCTAACAAATCGAACAGTTGAAGTTTATCTCTCCCTGCTCTAAGCTCATCTACAAAGCGTAGGATCTCAGAGCATGGTGGCAGAATCTCTCCTCTGGAAGATGAGGTAGAAGTTTTGGAGGAGTTGGAGGTAGTGATCCAAAAATCATCTCACTGTGTAGAGAATCAGACAAAGGATGCAAAAAGGCTCTCCGTACATGAGAATAGCAAGATTGCTGTGCTCGCTAAGCAAATTGAGAAGATTTCAATGGGATGATATTTGGAGACATGGTTGATTGAGCAGCTAAGCAAGAGGGGTATTTCTACTTATGTTTTAACAGTTGAAAGGGCACATAGAGTCCCTGTGTGGCTAACTCAAAGGGGTCTATGTGCCACACCATAGACAGTTTCAGAGACAGAGATGCTCTTCGCCAAAAGGCAAGGTGACAGATGCTTGTAGTGCCAGAGGCCTCCAAAGTGTTTTTCTTTCTGGACTACACTCTGTGGGATGTTTTAACCCACTAGTCCATGCCCTGCAACATTAATGTGCACTGCTTGCATCAGAAACATCAGAATGGCCGCTAGAAAGCATTACGCGTGCTAAAATCACCCAGAAGTGCACAGGAAAACCCGAAAAATAGGCCACCAATCACGTTTGCCTATATCCGTGGTAACACAGGAGACCACTGCCACAACCCATCATTTGGCTGCCCACAGAGGAAAATGAAACTATTTGAAAAAGCAGTCCTGCATTACAAGAGAAACACAGAGCTGTTTAAAAATCTGTTTTTCCTTGACTGTGGAAAGTGCAAAAATCATGGTTCCCAAACATCACAATAGATCCAACCTCCGTGTTGGGTGCTAAACATCACTGTATATAAAGAATTCACCTAAGCACAAAGTCAGCAGAAACATATTTGATCAGAAGAAAATCCACATTTAAAGATGCTTGCTTGGAAGAATATGTCAAAAATGGGCGCAATACCGCTACTCGCCTGTGTCAGAAGCTGGCAATTACTTAACCTGTCATTCAAACTGATACATTGAGATCAAAGTATGAAAAGGAAAGACTTGCTAGCAGAAGCAGTAGAGGTGGATACAATTCAAAACTATATTTTAAAAAGGCTGGAATTAAGAGATTGGTGGATATATTTTTTAAAAATGTGATTTGTATTTTAGGACAAGACTATTTTAAAGATTGTGTTAAAAGTTAAAGCCAGCTACACTGAGCTTCAAAGACATTCCACACCTTCTCACAAACAAAGGAATCTTTTACCCTGCTTTCTGCTAAGGACTGGCAGGGAGGTGCGAAAGGAAAAGGGACGAGCACTTTGGCATATTGCTCTGCTAGGAGAGAAAAGAATCCCTTTGACTCAAAGGAAATGCTAATTCGGGTGTAGGCTGAAAAGAGATGGCAAAGTCAGCGAGGCCTGGGACTGCTCTCTAGCCCAGCCAAGACCTTGGAGGCGGAGACAAAAAATGTGTGTATTCAGAAAGCACAGAAAATATATGTTTGAGAAAAAGACTTATAGAAAATTGTGCCGAACTGGTACAAATATGGAAATTAGAGGTTATTAAAATGAAAATGTTGCTCACAAGTATAAACTACTCTGGAACTTGTGCGATATTCAGAGACAGAATTATCAAAATGTGGACATTGTAGCAGTTGTGATAATGTTAAAAATATTAAACTTTACAGGAATATGCCCAGATGGTATGTGCATGTATGTGACAGAACTAACAATGAGTAACCGACCAAAAGCACGAAAAACTATCATTTGTGAACCGAAGCTCTCCAGAAGATGGGACTTTGATGGATGTGTGCCTTATTTAATTGGGGATGTAAATATGTAGTATTAGTAAATTAGTGGTATTATAAATATGCTTTTGGTGAAAAATAAGAAATACTGTACAGAAAGAAAGGGGATGGTTTTCTCCCTGGACCATAAACATGACACATCATGACACATCATGACACACTGTTGCTTCTCAAATCAGGGGAGAGGAAATTCTCTGACCTATCGCCTTCTTAGAGAGTTGGGCATAGTATAATCAGCCTACCCACCCCCTTGAGAAATACATAAAAAGGGACTGTTGAGGGCACAGACACACACACATTCACCCATCACTGATCTACTGGCAAAGCACTGAAGGAGAATCCAGATCCAGAACTATCCAGACTCCAGAAATATCCAGACTCCAGAACCCTGAAGCAGAAGGCCCAACCCAAAAAGCTGAACCCTTCCCAGCTGGCCTTTAAAATCTTGCAACTTGATTTAACCCCAAACTTCCGAGGGGCACCACAAATCCAACAGCCTGGCTGTGCTGTTTAGGCTGCTTCTGACCAAGAACCCTTGCTAGAACCCAGAGATCCAAACCAGTAGAGCAGAGCTGTAACCCAGAACCAACCCGTCAGATCCAGAACCAGAGGCCGTGCAGACCAGAGTGCCTTGCTAAGAGCAGAACCAAGCGTCTGAGACATGTCCGGTGGTAAGCAAATTCCAGTCCAAACCCTTGACCAGATCCTGACGGGCCTATTCCATTCCAGATCTATAGTGGGAGTATTTAGCATAGAAGTGCCCATAGCCATCTCCTAGTTTAAGTAATCCTATCCAACCCATTCCAACATATCCAGAACTGCATTGTAGAATCTCTTTTGTGTATCCTGACTCCTTCTGTCCTCCATATAATCCTGTGATAATTGTGGTGATAAATCATCTTTGTGCTAAATATATTTGCTGAAGAAGGACAAGTGTCTGGGCGGACAAAAGTCAGAGCGGTGGCGCCACTGTTCTGGTGGCTGACCATTGGGTATCTTGCATCTTCATAGCCCGTTAGTGTTAAGAAATCCTTGTTTGTAATCTTCAACAGCGCATCTCTCATTTGAAATCTTGACTCTTTTCTGAAAAATCAACCTTTACTTAAACCCCTGTAACTTTTGAACCGTACGTGCTAGGAACGAAATGTAAATGCCAAATTGAAGCTAACATCCTCAGCTTTCAAACAAAAACACTCAACCTCCCTATACTTTTTCTGTAATCACATTTCTTGCGCATTGAAAAGTTTGCCACTATTCTGCATTTGGCTCAATTTCATTCCATATAAAATTGCTATTTCTTGCATGCAATCTCTGAATTCAGCTTCCTATCTATTAGTCCTTCAAACATCATTGCTAGTGTCTACCTGAACCTATCCAAAGCAGCTCACACTAGTTTTGAATCCCTTTTAGGGAATTAAAGTCATTTCAGCATTTTTCCCATTAATTTCAAATCACATTCCAAAGCATTTGACCAGTTTTAAAATCATTCCTGTTCTCTCTAAACTTGCTGGGGAATTGGGATTGAACTGCATTGTTGATTGATTATTCCTGAAACCTGTGTGCCCTCATTCTATCCCTTCATCTTGAATAATAGGGGGAGATCGAGTAGTAACAGGGGGAAAGAGTGATTACATTGTCTTTGATTGAATTCATATCAAGTTTCATTTCTGTGCTGCATTAATTTCATATCATTGCATTTCATTGAACCCACACAACGTTATTCTCTGCTACATTATTCTTCTTACCCATACTCCTATTGATTTAAGAGATTGTTGATTGTTGTGATATCACCCATTGCTGATCAGTGTATACATATTAGTAAGTGTGATATCTAGATATTGTTCATATTCATAAAAGTGTGATATATATATATATATACATATATATATATATTGTTTAATTCATCAACTAAATCTTTTAACTTTGCAAAACAACCTACTTCTTGGTTCAGTGAGACCGGGGGGGATTCAAAGAGATGGGTGTTATATAAGGGTACATCGTTCAGAAATAAAATAACTTTTGACATAAAAATATATAAATAAGGGTTCCAGCTGGGCATCTCATGCTAGGCATTGACTTAGGTGGAGTGCTGGGTTGAAACCACTTACAGATTGGGGGCTCGTCCAGGATTTCTGGATTAGAAATACCACTTGTGACAGCTTAACCCAGTGTGCTAACTAATAGGATACATAAATCCTGTTGGGCTACCACGCTGTGTTACACTGTAAAAGCAGCCCTCAAAAGGGAACGATCTAAGGAAACGGTCTGTTTTGCAAAAATAGATAAACTTCTGTAAGTCAGGCAGGAAATCAATATTTCCAGAATGGTGACATTGGTAGACATCAATATGGCTAGAGAACACCTTTTGCATAAGTTATTTGTGAGAGGTGAATGGACAGAGCAGGATCAAAATGTGTGGTTGCAGGCAATCACACAACAGATCACTGCAACAGGGTTAGATAAATGGAAAGACCAGGATCCCTTACATGTGGCCCTGAGCGAACTATACATTGTCCCTAAGGCCAAGGAAGAACAAAACAAGATTGCCAACATAGCAGTATATCTATATTTATCTATTGGAGCCATACAGGAGAAATATGCTGAAGGCCAATATCTGGCAAGTAAGCATTTGCAGGCATTAGAAAGGGCCCAAACTGATCTGGACTCTTCTGAGCAGAGGCTGCAGAGGAGCCAGGAGTCAGAAAATGAAAGCAGGCAGTATATAGTCAAAATAAAAGAGGATCTGGGTATCCTGCAGCAGGAATGGGAAGAACAGGATACCAGAATTCTGGCCTTGCAGAAGGAGTACAAAGAAATGTTGGACTCTCTACTGCAGAGCCAGAAAAAGCTGGAGCAACAAATAAACTTTAACAGGGCATGCGCAGAGCAGGTAGTCACCCTGCAAAGCCACCTAGAAAGAGAGAAGGCATAGAGCAACAAATTAATTCTGAAAGACCTGGACAACCAGGCAGAGTTTGATGAAGAGCGCCAGAAAGCTGGTGCGCTTCAAAGATAGAGGTTCGAACTGGCGGCACAGAGGAAGGCTCTTGCTCAGGAAAGGGACACCTTAGGCCAGGAAGTCTCTCACTTAAAAGAGAAAGTAGAAGAAAATCACCTGGCCCTTCAGGGACTGGGTGACCTCCAAAAAGAACATGAAAGATTGTACACCAGGAGGGTGGAATATGCTCTGGCAAGAAAGGACCAGGCCAGTATGGACAGGACTCAGCAGGTAACCCTCCTGCAGCAAAGACTGGCCCAGTACTCAAAAACAACCCAGGATGCACAGAGAGAAAATGAGGATCTCTGTGAGAACAATGACAGGCTCCAGAGGCAGGTAGCCATGCAAGAGAGACTGGTAGAGGCTAATAAAGCCTTGATTGAGGAACCTCAGGAACCTTAGTACCAGAGGCCTTCATCTCTTTCAGTCCTTGGACTCTGCCACCCCCATGTCCACTGGCGCACATGAGCCCAGGGCCACGGGGATGGCAAATTTCAATCCAATCAGAAGTATGGGGCTCATAGCCCAGCACCTCCCAGGAATGGATGGGCGGGCATCTGGGTATGGGTACCCAAGCACTGTGAAATTTAGTGGGAAACTCCAGGAGAGTAGGCCCACTAAGGGCATACTGAAAACCTGTGCCCAGCTAGGACACTTTGGGGGCGGGGGTACTCAGCAAATCCTGGGAGCAAGGAGGAATCAGAACACCCCAGGACACAGGAGACTAGGTCCCCACATTCTGCCAGCCATTACCAGGCTCGCAGAATCCGGGAGAACCTAGAAGAACCAACGGGGCACCTCTGAGAGCAGTGCCTCTGAGTCAGAGGAGGATTGGACCAGGGTTACTTTAACCAAGAAGGCCAATAAGACAAAACGGGCCTTGCATAAGGACCCCTTAAAACAAATCAAGGCGATACGGAGCGTCATCACGCCTTATCATAAGAACGCTAGGTATTCCGTTTGGGAGCGCTTAGAGCTCTTTGAGCAGATGATGGAAAATTTCCATTTGAAAGACAGCAGTAGCTGCATTCAGTATGTGAAATGGACCTTCTCACCAGAATACTCCAGCTTCTTTTGCGGGGCTGCAGGACCAAAATCATTCAAGATGGTCCACATATAGGGCGGTCATCTTGAAGCATTTTTCTGTACACAGAAATCCCCAAGAGGCTCACAAAGCAGCCTACAACTTGCAGTGTGGGGAGGATGAGGCCCCTCAAGAATTTGTTCATGAATTAAAGGGTGCCTTTGCGCAGACTACCAGAAGGGTGCGCACGGACAGCAAATAATTTGTCAATACTTTTTTCCACGCTCTACCAAAGTACATCATGACCCAGATAGTGAGATATTTTCATGAGAAAAGATCACTAGACTGCGTCATTGGACAGGCCACCAGAATCTATGAGGTACAAAAGCCCATATAAAACAAGAATAATCCTAAAAACCCCAAATCAACCAACACCCCTGCTGCTGCTAAGGTGGCAGAGGTGAAGGTTGCCCCCATTTTAGATTTGGAGATGGGGGTCCCTAAAAACCCACCTGCACAAAATCAGAGCAATCCCAAGCCCAGAAGGCCCTTGGGCCAGTCACAGACAGGGAATCAAGGAGGTAGTCCCACAAATGGGATCCCTCACTCCCCTGACTACGTAAGTCCCCGCTACAAGGGGAATAGACCCATCCTGGGTTATGTGTGGACTCCTCCAGCCCAAGGAGGGATCCAACCAAACAGCACCGAAACCAGGGAACTTCTCTCCTCATTTCCCCCAGGAGGGCAGAAATTCCCCCAATCCTGGACAGAACTTTTTCCCCAGGTACCCACAAAACTTTCAATCCCAAAACAATCCATCCTTCTTTCCCCAATTTCCTGAGCCCAAACAACCTAGTCCAGGAGAGGGGAAGCCAAGGGTGGAGGGTTACCCAAATCTTCCAAACCCGGGGTATTATCAGAGAAGGGATAGCTACCCTTCCCAGGATCAGCCCAGGGAAGGAATGAGAACCCCGTATCAGCCTGAGCGGGTATCACAGCTAGAGCGCCAGGTCCAAAACATGGCACATGATCTGGGTTGCATGCTGAGGGCTCAACAGAACCCTCAGGTGAGCATTCCGGCACAGAATGCCTCAAACTCTGGACCTGGTGCTCCAGAACACTGACGGGGGCAGCACCCCGTCAAACCACTGGTTCCCAGGGAGGAGGCACAAGGGGAAGGGGGGTGTAAAGCCTTGGAGGAAGCTTCCTTCCCCACTTCTAAAAAGCCCCTAGAAACCCAGGAACCAAAATCTCCTGCCCCTGAAATTCTGCCACCCAAGGAGCAGAGGGGGGTAGGAGAAACAAAGAACCCAAACAGACCCATTTTGGGGAGGAGGTACAAATCTTCCAATTAGAAGGAGAGAGGTGCTCAGAGGATTCTGGGAAAAATGTCTTCTCCTTCAGAGATGGGGAAACTCCTCCCAAAGACAAATGGGTCCCAAAGGATTCTAATCTAGACTGGGCAGATGTAGGGACTGAGCTAGCGCCGCCCATCATCCTACCCCAGAACCAACAGCATGAAAATCCCCTGGTTCAAACCCATCCTGGTGATTGCCTCAATAAAGGGGGGGGCAGACCAGAACCGGAACCAGGGGAACCCAAAACTTCTCCCATATCTAATTGCCAGCTTTTCTTTGCAGATTCCCTAGACTCCAAACAGAATTCTGCCCAAATCACCTCCCTATCAGTGTCCAAAACTAGAAAACGAACCCACCAGTTGTCCAAACATGTGCATTATCTGTGCCCCCTTGCGGAGAAGGAGGGAAGATACCATGCCCCGGTTCAAGTACAGGGGCAGGGTATAAGCTACCCTTCTGTCCAAAAATGCCTTTGAGCCTTTTATAAACTGAATTCAGGAAGGGGGGAGAATTATCACATTCCTCTCACCCCTCTTCCTGGACAACTTCAGAACTTTGACGGGAAGGAAATTCCCATTGAGGGGACTGCGGATTTGGACATTAAAATTGGGTGACACAAGGTGAAACACCCGGTCATAGTTGATACTCCAGAGGGCACCCCTTCTTTACTGGGGAATGACCTCCTGCGAAGGTTGTCACCCCTAATAGACTGTGTAAACAAGGTCCCCTGGACCCAGACTAGCAGACCAATCAAGCTAAAACAGAGTGTCAACCATGTTAGTTTAAACGGCACCTGCCACATGGTTGAACAAAAATCTGACCAAGTAGAATTTCACTTCCAGAACAACCAGATACCAGACGTGACAGTAATAGCAGTAGGACAACAAACTGTTGATGGGGGGTCCTCTCTATTTCTGAAAATCAACCTTCCTTCCAGTGTAAGGTGGCATTCCACACTGGAAGAAAACACTCTGAAATTCTTTACCAATCCACAATCAGACATTCCCACTCCTATAGTCCAGAAAGATGAGAAATCAGCTCGGAGCCTGGCTGATATTCAGCAAATTGGAGAGCAGTTGTTCATCCCTGTTCAGTTAAATGAAGGGAAGGACTGTTCTCGCCCGAGTGTGTATGAACAACGGTAAGAGCTTCATCAGCGAAGCCATGTTCTGCCAACCCCCAAAAGATCCAGCCATTCCCACATTCAAACTGATAGAAAAATGGGAAATGAATCTGGAAACACCCACTTCCAAACATCTCCTGCCAAGCAGGTGTATGCTCAAAAACTCCATAGGCAACAAGAGCATAGTCCATAATTGTTGGGTCGTGTGAGACGTCACTGCCGCCCTTTACTTAGGCAGTGATATTCTCAATCGCTTTGCCATTAGTTTGGACCTAATAAACTTCAAAGCTTGGTCCCGATCAGCGGATAATCCCATGGGCCTTGATGACCCAGAGAAAGCATTTAGGTCAGCTCAACTGATGCCTTATGCAGTTGAAATTCAGATTGGAGAGGAAGTCACCATCCCAGAAAGAACCCGACACTTTTCCCTGGAAGTGAGAGTTAAAAAAGGACAGAAATTGAAAATCCTTGATGCCTATATTCATCTAAATGCTTCTCTCCAACAGCAAGGGTTGAGGTAAACCCAACACCACTAGTCAATATAGAACATGACACCATTCCAATAGAGGTGGATAACAGCGACTTAAAGAGTATCACTCTAGCCGCAGGCACCATTATTGGAATGGCGGTTGATGACCGCCATTTTTCCATAGATTTAGGTAATGAACTGTTAGGACCAATCACGAAGGACTATTTTGACAGTGATAGTGATGACAACACAACACCAGACAGGATCTTTACCCTGCTTGGGGGGAACTTTCTGCTGTACACTTATGGCAAGGAAGATGTGACCTGTGACTTTAGGAGGGATGAGGTGATTTTTCAGGTCCATGAGGGCTGCCTTCCCCACCTGAAGCCACCAGTCCAAATAAGCACTGTGACCAGGGACTTCTCCACCCAGCTGGAGGAGGCCGCTGAGATAGCAAAACCAGAAGTCTTTCCAGGCTTCAGGCAGATGGTTGAAGATAGAGTCAACCTAGCTGATGCCTGTTTGACTCTGGAGCAAAGGCAAAAATTGAAACAAGTTTTCTTGGATTTTCAAGATCTCCTTGCGGTGGACTCATATGACTGTGGTCGCACCGACATCCACACAACAACAATTCCCACAGACCCTGGCATGACTCCAGTGTTTGTGAAGCAATATTGCTTGCCTCTCACATCAATGGAGCCCCTTGCTGAAATAATTAAGAACCTTGAGTCCTGTGAGATAATTTGTCCAGTCCACAGCACCTTCAATAATCCGGTGCTGGGGATATTGAAGCCAAACGGCCAGTGAAGACTCTGCGTCAACCTTAGGTGGCTCAACAAACGGGTCCATACTTCCCGATGGCCTCTTCGCTACATTGACCAAGGACTAGCCCAGAATCAGGGGTCACAGGTATTCACTGCAATAGACCTGACCAATAGATAGTGGACTGTACCTGTCAGTAGGGAGGACCAATACAAGCTGGCCTTTACCTTTGGGGAGCAGCAGTACCCATGGACCCGGACTCCCTTCGGATACATCAACTCCGGCAGTCAACTCAACATTTTTCTACATAAGGCCATGCCCGACCTGGGTGAGAGGGGTAACCTGACCTATGTAGATGATGTTCTCATCAAAAGCTCAACTGTGGAGGAACACATAGCGGAGATCCGTTATGTTCTGACACAGTTGAGTGCCGCCGGATCAAAACTTTCCTTTCAAAAGGCACAGTGGTGTAGAACCCCTGTCAATTTCTTGGGGCATGAGATTACTCCTCAGGGTCTCTGTCCCCAGGAAAAGAAAGTGGAAGCACTCCAGAAATTGAAAGACACCACAACTCTGCAGGAACTAAGGAGCCTCCTTGGACTGACTAATTACAGTAGAAAGCTCATTGAGGGCTAAGCAGAGATCACAAGACACCTGATTCATCTTTTGAAGGGGGGGGTCAAGCGGGAATGTGGTCCAGAACAAGCCGAGGCGGTAATACAACTGAAGAGAAGCCTCTCACAAGTGCCTTGCTTAGCTTACCCTGTCAAAAACAAGGTGTTCTTCTTGGAGACAGGGTTCTCTAATACATGCTTGACTGCAGTATTATACCAAAAGCATGACAAGGTCAATAAAGTAATCTCCTATGCGAGTAAAACTTTATCCTCTGTGGAGGAACAATTCTACGATTGTGAGAAGGCACTCCTGGCAACGGTGTGGGCATTGAAGAATTACCGCCCGTTTGTCCAGGGGGAGCACATCTTAGTAGAGACTCCACACCAGCCTCTGCAATATCTCCAAAGTGACAGAATCCGGGCCGGAAATGTAAGTAATTCCCGAATTACTTCCTGGATTCTGTCAATGCAAGGCTTTCCTGTGGAGGTCAGATATGGCCAAAACAAGAAGAGTCCCCTCGCGCAAGGTCTGGCTGACTTGTATGATTGTGCTAGAGAAAACTGTCTCAAGGACGAAAGTCTAAAAATCAAGGACAAAATGGAGGCATACCTCAATTCCCCACACAAAGTCTTTGAAGAAGACAAGTGTGAGGGAATGCCCACTGTCTATGTGGATGGATGCTCTTACCATGTTGACAACAACGGGGAAAAAGAACTCGTGGCCGGAGTAGGGAATGCATGGATGAATGAGACCCCAGAACCCTGCGCTGGGTACAAGATTGGTCCCCGAAGAGTTGATGGCTGTGCATCAAGTCATCCTCACTGCTGTCCAAAATCAACTCCATGAACTGTTCATAATCACTGATTCGGATTATGTACGGAACGGGTTCGTGGAGCACCTGGTTAACTGGAAAACCAGAGGCATGTTATGTGATAATAATAAACCCTTGAAACATGGGAAATTAATGGAAAATATTGATGATCTGGTCACCTCGAATGGGATGACCATCTACTGGAAAAAGATCAAGGGTCATTCCAAAGTAGAGGGACCAGACAAAACTGGAAATGACCTAGCTGATCAGCTGGCCAAAACTGGGGCCATCCAAGGGGATCTACTAGAGATTGAGTCTCTGTTGGGGGAGATCCAGGTCACTGCTATCACTAGGTCCCAGACAAATGCTCACAATGAACTCTCAACTGCACAATGGAGTAAGGAGACCCCAGATGCTGATTTGATTATGGCTCAGAAGGGGGATCCAATAATTGGTAAGTTTTATCATCACATTGAGGACCCTGAGAACTTTCCCCTGACGGACACCGATTACATTGGGAAAGAGGACCTCAGAGTATTGATGAAATGTCCAAAAATGCTCCGAATCCAAGATGGTTTATTGGTCAGGAGATCCCTAGCTGGCCATGATCAGTGGGTGGTACCTACCTCATTCCGAAGCCTGATGTTAAGTCACGCCCATGATGCGGCCACAGCCAGTCATAGGGGGTTTCATATAATACTTGAAATCTTAAGAGAGGTTGCATACTGGCCACACATGGGGCATGACCTCGACCAATACTTGAAGGGGTGTCTTGTGTGTGCACAATTTCAGCCAACATCCCTCACATACCGTGTGCCTCTCCAAAAGAGGGGGATGATACTGCCATGGTCAGATTTACAAGTCGATTTCATCGGGCCCGTGATTTTCTCCTCTAGGGGAAATAAGTACATGTTGACCGTGACATGCTTGTTTACTAAATGGGTGGAATGTCTCCCGGCCCCAAACTGCAAGGCAGAAACAGCAGCTGCCATGATGATCAACCACATCTTTTCGCGTTTTGGACTACCCCAAAGGATCGAATCATACCGAGGTAGCCATTTCACCAGCGAAGTAATGACAAAGATGTGGGAGATACTTGGTGTAAAAAGGAAGCTGCACATTGCTTACCGGCAGCCTCTAGTGGTGCAGTAGAGATACAACAATTGTGAGCATATTAAAAAAGTTTGTGGCAGATTCTGGGCCAAGATGGGATATTCGATTACCTCTTTGACATAAATCACCAATGTATCAACTGAAAAGGATACGGTCACCAAGAAAGGATACAATTTGTTAGGGCTCTTCCGGATCCTTTTTTCACACAACTTGATTGTAGGCAGGTCAAATTAGACCTTCCAAATGATACAACTCTCTGACTGGATGAAACAGGCAGAGAGATGGATCACTGGAAAGGGCGTGGGAATTGTATAGGAAGTATGCCTAGGATAGATAAAGTATCATAAGAAACTGTCCCAACCGAATATTAAGATAACACAGAATTAGTATTAATTTAGACACTGACCTTAAGGCAAAACTGAAGTAATCCAATGAAAGTTTCTTGAAGAAAACCAGGAGTAGAACAAACGACAAGGGAAGGAAAGATTAGTAAGGGAGACTTATCCCGAACGGCACGAGTCTCTCGCTAGATACCGGGTTGGTGCACCACAGGATAGCGTCCAATGTACTGCACACAATCACCTTCCAATAGTTCATGAAATACTTCCTTTCCCACGAAGAACAAAATTAGAATTTCCCCTGTTAACTGTCACAGGTACCAAAGGTTCAAAATAGTTCAGAAAACCACGTGCAGGATTACACGCGATAGCATACACGCAGCCAGGCCAGCCGCACTTGGAGACAGCGTTTCCACGTGAAGATTTAGCACGCGAACTGGAAACATGCAGCTCAGGACAGCCGCACTTGCAGACAGCGTCCGCGTGGAGAATTGGCACGCGAACAGGATTCACGCAGCTCAAGAAAGCCGCGCTTGCAGATAGCGTCCGTGTGGAGATTTGGCACGCGTACAGGATTCACGCAGCTCAGGGCAGCCGCGCTTGCAGACAGCGTCCGCGTGGAGATTTGATACGCGAACAGGATACACGCAGCTCAGGACAGCAGCGCTTGCAGACAGCATCCGCGTGGAGATTTGGTACGCGAACAGGATACACGCAGCTCAGGAATTAGCGTGTGGAGGAAAACACGCTCAAATTAAGCCAAAGAAATTGCTGAAAGGAATGCGAGAACGCAGGTCCGGAGTTCAGCTAAAAAACGCCAAAATAGACTTAATCAGAAGCAGCGATCTGACTTTCTACGCTGCTTATGTACGCACTGCCGTGATACATGTGACGGAACTAAGTTGCGTGAAATTTAGCGACGTGAAAAATGCAGACGTCGTTTTCCGGGCAATGCATCGAACAACCTCCATTTTGAGTAGAATGGTCTAGTGGTTCTATGGGCGTAACTCATCTTGTATGGAGAGATCATTCCTGGTCCAGAGATATGTCCAGCAGGCATGACACTCTTGTCCTAATGGTCATCAGATCTACACCTTCCTCTGCAACTAAAATGTCACAGTTTGAGCTGATGACTGGACGCAGGATGGTGCTTCCCCAGCATCTGCTCTACAGGACCCAAGAGCAGACATTGATCAATGCCTCCCCAACTCATGATGAGTATGTTGAAAATCTAAGAAAACATCTTCAACATGCTTTTGCCTATGCTCAGCGAAATCTAGAGAGATCTGCAGACAGCATGAAGACCCACTATGACTTAAAGACTACCAGAAAAGAATACAATATAGGAGACCGGGTCTACTTATACAATTTCCAAAGGAACCAGGCCAAACAGCGCAAATGTTTGCCTACCTGGAGAGGTCCTTTTAAAATTGTAGACAAAATCTCACCAGTCGCCTACAAAATCCGCTTCCCCAAAGGCAGTTTGGCAGAGGGGGGTGATAAGTGGGTCCATATTAACCAACTAAAGTGTTGCCATCCTAGGCACATTCTGCAGCAACTGGAGGAGTCTTCTGGAACCCCAGATGGGGTCACTCCAGCTCCTTAGAATTCCAACTATAAAATATTCAATGTATAGTCCATAACTTACAACAACAAAAAAATGTGTCCTGATTTATCAAAATGTATGTGTCCACCCCACTACATTTATAGTGGTGGGGAAATGTCTACAAATATGTTTTTGCTTTGTCATCCCAGGAGTGGAAACCATAGTTGATTGGAAACCAAGGAGTACTACCCAGGGACCGGGAACAAAGATCCAAGGTCCCTAGAGTATCGCTCAATACTCACATCAGGACTGGGCGAGGAGAACCGGTCGATCCACCCCTGATGGAGTAAAATATGATGAACTTTGCCATTTTTGGAACCAAAAGAGATGAGACTGACATCCCAGTCTTGCAAATTCCCATTAATGGACGGTCAATGCCAAATCGCAAGGGGGGGGCTTGTGGGATGTTTTAACCCACTAGTCCATGCCCTGCAACATTACTATGCACTGCTTGCATCAGAAACCTCAGAAAGGCCGCGGGAAAGCATTATGCATGCTAAAATCACCCAGAATTGCGCAGGAAAACCTGAAAAATAGGCCACCAATACACTTTTGCCTATGTCCGTGGTAACACAGGAGACCACTGCCAAAACCCATCATTTGGCTTCCCACAGAGGAAAATGAAACTATTTGAAAAAGCAGTCCTGCATTGCAAGAGAAACGCAGAGCTGTTTAAAAATCTGTTTTTCCTTGACTGTGGGAAGTGCAAAAATCATGGTTCCCAAACATCACAAGAGATCCAACCTCCTTGTTGGGTGTTAAACATCACTGTATATGAAGAATTCACCTAAGCACAATGTCAGCAGAAACATATTTAATCAGAAGAAAATCCACATTTAAAGATGCTTGCTTGGAAGAATATGTCAAAAATGGGAGGAGTACTGCTACTCGCCTGTGTCAGAAGCTGGCAATTACTTAACCTGTCATTAAAACTGATACATTGAGATCAAAGTATGAAAAGGAAAGACCTGCTATCAGAAGCAATAGAGGCGGATACAATTCAAAACTATATTTTAAAAAGGCTGGAATTAAGAGATTGGTGGATATGTTTGTAAAAATGTAATTTGTATTTTAGGATAAGACTATTTTAAAGATTGTGTTGAAAGTTAAAGCCAGCTACACTGAGCTTCAAAGACATTCCACACCTTCTCCCAAACAAAGGAATCTTTTCCCCTGTTCTCTGCTAAGGAACTGGCAGGGAGGTGCAAAAGGAAAAGGGATGAGCACTTTGGCCTGTTGCTCTGCTAGGAGACAAAAGACTCCCTTTGACTCAAAGGAAATGCCAATGCTGGTGTAGGCTGAAACCAGATGCCAAAGTCAGAGAGGCCTGGGACTGCTCTCTAGCCCAGCCAAGACCTTGGAGGCAGAGACAAACAATTTGTGTATTCAGAAAGCAGAGAAAATATATGTTTGAGAAAAATACTTATAGAAAATGGTGTCGAACTGGTACAAATATGGAAATTAGAGGTTATTAAAATGAAAATGTTGCTCACAAGTAGAAACTACTCTGGAACTTGTGCGATATTCAGAGACAGAATTATCAAAATGTGGACTTTGTAGCAGTTGTGATAATGTTAAAAATATGAAACTTTACAGGAAAATGCCCAGGTGGTATGTGCATGTAAGTGAAAAAATTGGTACAGAACTGACACTGAGTAACTGACCAAAAGCGCGAAAAACTATCATTTGTGAACCGAAGCTCTCCAGAAGATGGGACTTTGACGGATGCATGCCTTATTTAATTGGGGGTGTAAATATGTAGTAATAGTAAATTAGTGATATTATAAATATGCCTTTTGTGAAAAATAAGATATACTGTACAGAAACAAAGGGGAGGGTTTTCTCCCTGGACCATAAACATGACACATCATGACATATCATGACACACAGTTGCTTTTCAAATCAGGGGAGAGGAAATTCTCTGACCTATCGGCTTCTTAGAGGGTTGGGCATAGTGTAATCGTCCTACCCACCCCCTTGAGAAATACATAAATAGGGACTTTTGAGGGCACTGACACACACACATTCACCCATCACTGATCTACTGGTGAAGCGCTCTGAACGAGAATCCAGATCCAGAACTATCCAGACTCCAGAACTATCCAAACTCCAGAACCCTGAAGCAGAAGGCCCAACCCAAAAAGCTGAACCCTTCTCAGCTGGCCTTTAAAATCTTGCAATTTAATTTAACCCCAAACTTCAGAGGGGCACCACAAATCCAACAGCCTGGCCGTGCTGTTTTGGCTGCTTCTGGCCAAGAACCCTTGCTAGAACCCAGAGATCCAAACAAGTAGAGCAGAGCTGTACCCCAGAACCAACCCATCAGATCCAGAACCAGAGGCCATGCAGACCAGAGTGCCTTGCTGAGAGCAGAACCAAGCGCCTGAGACCTGTCCGGTGGCGAGCAAATTCCAGTCCAAAACCTTGAAAAGACCCGGACGGGCCTATTCCATTCCAAAGCCATATTGTCAGTATTTAGCATAGAACTGCCCAGAGCCATCTCTTAGTTTAAGTAATCCTATCCAACCCATTCCAACATATCCAGAACTGCATTGTAGAATCTCTTTTGTGTATCCTGACTCCTTCTCTCCTCCATATAATCCTGTGATAATTGTAGTGATAAATCATCTTTGCGCTAAATATATTTGCTGAAGAAGGACAAGTGTCTTGGCGGACAAAAGTCAGAGCGGAGGCGCCGCTGTTCTGGTGGCTGACCATTGGGTATCTTGCATCTTCATAGCCCCTTAGTGTTAAGAAATCCTTGTTTGTAATCTTCAACAGCGCATCTCTCATTTGAAATCTTGACTCTTGAACCGTACGTGCTAGGAACGAAATTTGTCGCACGCTGAAAAGTTTGCCGTGATTCTGCATTTGGCTCAATTTCATTCCATATAAAATTGATATTTCGTGCATGCAATCTCTGAATTCAGCTTCCTATCTATTAGTCATTCAAACATCATTGCTAGTGTCTACCTGAACCTATCCAAAGCAACTCCCTCTAGTTTTGAATGCCTTTTAGCGAATTATAGTCATTTCAGCATTTTTCCCATTAATTTCAAATCACATTCAAAAGCATTTGACCTGTTTTAAAATCATTCCTGTTCTCTCTAAGCTTGCTGGGGAATTGGGATTGAACTGCATTGTTGATTGTTTATCCCTTAAACCTGTGTGCCCTCATTCCATCTCTTCATCTTGCATAATAGGGGGGGGATTGAGTAGTAACATGGGGAAAGAGTGATTGCATTGTCTTTGATTGAATTCATATCAAGTTTTATTTCTGTGCTGCATTAAGTTCATATCATTGCATTTCATTGAACCCACACAAAGGTATTCTCTGCTACATTATTCTTCTCACCCATACACCTATTGATTAAAGAGATTGTTGATTGTTGTGATATCACCCATTTCTGATCAGTGTATACATATTAATAAGTGTAATATGTAGATATTGTTCATATTCATATATATATATATATATATATATATATATATATATATATTGTTTAATTCATCAAATACATCTTTTAACTTTGCAAAGCAACCTACTTCTTGGTTCAGTGAGACCGGTGGGGATTCAAAGAGAGGGGCGTTATGTAAGAGTACATTGTTCAGAAATAAAAGAACTTTTGACATAAAAATATATAAATAAGGGTTCCAGCTGGGCATCTCACACTAGGCATTGACTTAGGTGGAGTGCTGGGTTGAAACCCCTTACAACTGGAGGGTTAAAGACCCAATGACAATTCCACAGAGTGGTAAAGCGAGGGTTTAGAACAAGAAATATTAAACAAATGCTCAATTTTCTAGCAGAGCTCGAGATTATGGTGGAGAAGAAAGCATGTTTTTTGGTTCACCAAAGAAAGCTTGCTGGTGCAGAGAAGGAAGGAAGAAAGTTGTGACAATCTGGGGCCAGGAATGCACTGAAAAGTCAAACATTGAAAAATCAGATATGAATGAATTGGAAAGAGTCAGAACGCCGGAGCATGGATCTTTGTGTCAGGTGTTGAGTGTGGAACATTGGTGGCTGGTACTGAGGAGGGGAAATGGTGAACACCATTGGAAATGGCTTTATATCAGTTGAAATGTATTATTTTAAGCATGTACATTGCCTGTTTTTGAATTGCCATTGTTCATGTGACAGATGCTTCTTGGAAATGAGAAGTGTCAGGGGGGTGCGTTGTCTTGTATTTGGGGGAATCTTTTGTTATGGGTAATGGATACCACACGAGGGGCAGGTTAATGATCCAAATACAGGTTTTAATGGGCAAGAGGTGGAATCAGGGGAAGGAAAACCCAGAAAACATCACCTCATGGACACACCGATTGGACTACCCTTTAATGCCTATTGTGGAATGTAAACTGCAGTACTTCAATATTTGCATAGAATTAGCCAGGTGACGGTCCTGCTACAAGAGACAACCCTAACAGTTACTGAAAAGAGATTTATCAGTAGATCACTATATAAAAAGGTATTCCCTACACAATTTGGTCAGGTTTTTAGGGGAGCAGTCATTTTAATTAGGTAGGGTCTCACTTTGGTGACACTGACATTGAAAATCAACTTGAGTGATGTGTACCTGCGGTCATAACGAAGACAGGAGGAAATTATCACACTACTTAATGTATATGCACTCCCCCAGTAACAGCAGGATTTATGACTGAGTTTAGAGATATGGCAATTAAAGCAGACGCTAGTCTGATTGTAAGATTTGTAGATTTCAATGAGTTCCTTGAAAAATTCAGTAAGGTTCTTTTTAGATTTTAAGCATAGTATGAGTAGGACAGAGAGAAACACTATTACCCAAAAGGAAGCTAGAGTTATGTGCCCGCTCTCTGAGAGTAGTTGACCTATGGAGAACCCTACACCTGGACGTAGAGGGATCATATTTCACACAGTGGTGATTTTAAGATAAAAAAGACATTCTAGCTTCCTAGAGGATTATCAGGTTCAGTTCCTTTTTGTACTGGTGTACATTGATGATATCCTCATTTATTCATCATGCAAGGAAGAGCACGTCACCCATGTAAAAGCAATTTTAGACAAGCTACGTCAACACCGGCTGTTTGCCAAATTGGAAAAGTGCTCCTTCCACATCACAGAAGTCGAATTTCTGGGCTTCATGCTTACACCACAAGGTGTTCATATGGATACCCGCAAAGTGGACGCAATTCTACAATGGCCATCACCAACATCCATCAAAGGAGTGCAAAGCGTACTTGTATTTGCTAACTTTTACCGACTATTCATTCCCGGATTTTCGCAAATAGTCCACCCAATCACTTCCTTACTGAAGAAGAATAAAAGATTCCTGTGGTCTCCTGTGGCAGAAGAGGCCTTCCTGAAACTAAAAAAAGGCATTCACTTCAGCACCAGTTCTTCGGCATCCCCGTCCTGACCTACCATATGTAGTTGAAACAGAAGCTTCTAGCATTGCCATGAAAGTCGTCTTATTACAGAGAGACCTGGATACTGGACAACTGCATCCCATAGCCTTCTGTTCCCGCAGGTTCTCTGCACCGGAGTTGAACTGCGCAATTACCAATAAGGAACTGCTAGCCTTCAAGACTTGGAGATACTGGGCGTCATTCCGAGTATGGCGGTAGGGGGTTAACGGCACGAGTAAGGATGCTGGTGCCGTTAACCCCTACCGCCACATTCCCAGGTCCCTTAGCGGGTTCCACCCGGAACGGCTGGTCTACCCAGCCGCTGTTAGCAGGACCCGTTGAGGGACCATGGAGCTATAACGGGCCTGCAATTTGTGGGCCCGTTATTAGCTCCTTCCCCATTCCCATTGAGCCCTATGGGGGCTCAAATGGGAATGGGGAATGGTTTTTGGAATGGGGACTTACGGGGTCAGCATAGGTCGTAATGTCCCGGTTCGTCCCCATTCCGACTACCTGGACCCGGACCTGAGACTGGAGGAAGCCATGGTGCTAACAGCACCATGGCTGCCTCCAAACCAAGAATGACCCCACTATCTTTTAGGAGCCTGACATACGGTCACGGTTATTACAGATCACCACAATGTACAATATGTAAAGACAGCCAAGGCCCAGTCTTCACACCAGCTCCGCTGGGCTCTTTTCTTTGCAGAATATGATTTCATAATTACCTACAGACCAGGGGTATACAGTGGGAAAGCCGATGCTCTATCCCGCATGGGGGAAGACAAAGAAGCCTTTGCAACAACCGAGCATGTGGCCATTATACCCGAACTACGAATGCAGAATCAAATTGCTGCAACCTCCTGTTTGGAAGAATTGAAAACTGATCTTCTACCCTAAATGAATCCAACTGCACAACAGGATGGCTAGCTCAAGGAAATCAATACTCCATTAAGGATGATTTGCCCTATTTCCGAGATAAGCTATATATCCACAACAAAACCTTGTAAAGACAAATAATAGCGAATTACCACAAATCGCAAGTGGAAGGGCCCCCTGGGATCACCAAGACTCATGCCAAAATCCAAAAGGGTTATTGGTGGCCAACCTGGAGAAAGGACGTTGCTCAATACATCGCCATCTGTGGGGTGTGCCCGCAAAACAAATCTAAAAAAAAAGCCCAGCGGGTCTATTACGTCCATTGGAGGTGCCGCCGACACCATGGCACACACTATTGATGGATTTTATTAGGAACCTTCCTTCTTGCAATGGGTTCAATACAATCCTGGTTATTGTGGACGTGTTCTCCAAGATGGCAATTTTATTCCACTGAAGGGGCTTCCAACTGCTGCTGCACTTGCCACAGTGTTTTTAGAACAGGTTGTAAGATTACATGGCTTCCCATCGGTTTTAATTTCTGATTGCGGAACACAATTCGTTTCTGCCCATTGGAGGAGATGCTGCAAAATAGCCAAGATTGACCTCCGGCTATCCACAAGTCACCATCCTCAAACCGATGGCCAGGCTGAAAGGACCAACCAGATCTTAGAGCAATACCTCTGGTGCATGCTGCAACAAACAGGGTAACCTTGGAAAAACCTTCTCTGGTTAACGGAATTCGCCTACAATAACTCAGTCCACACACGCACCAGACAACCCCGTTTTATACAGTCCAAGGTCGTCATCCTCGAACATCCGTCTTTGATTCTCCTGACAATGGGGAAATTCCAGCTGTCAAAACCTTACACAAGACACAAACTCTAAAAAAGGATACAGAAACACTAACCAGGGCTAAAGAACAACAGAAAAAAATGGTGGACATGCACCGATAGGAAGCCCCACATTACCAAGTTGGGGATAAAGTTTGGTTGGCATCAAAGAACATCCCTTTGAAAGGACCCCGGGCCTTCTGCCCTAGGAACTTGGGACCCTACCCCATCAAGGCTATTATCAATCCTGCAGCCATGAAGTTAGACTTACCAAGCAACATGCAGATTCATCCGGTATTTCATGTGTCCCTCTTGAAACCAATGAAGCCAGATACTCAAATTGAAACACCACCCGAGCCAGCTGTCATAGAAGGGGAACCGGAATACAAAGTTAAATACATTTTGGATTCTAAAGTAGCACGATCCAAGCTCTACTACTTAATTGATTGGAAAGGCTAACAACCGCAAGACCGAACTTGGGAGCACAGTGAATTTGTCCATGCCCCCCCGGCTAGTTAAACGATTTCATCATAATAACCCCACCAAATCAAGGCCAGGGGGAAGGATCATTGTGAGAGTGGCCTTAAGGGGGAGTGCTGTCATGGCCACTGGACTGGAACCCCAGTCCTCATTCACTAAAGGGTCCAGCTGGAGCCAGTACTGCTGCCTTTGGCGCCAGGCTCATAAGAAAGTGTGCTCTGCACACCTTTTTTCCCTGGTCATGTGCTATTCCATTTCATCTCAGTCAGCCACTCCCATCTGGGCCAGGAATGGCCATAGGAATCCAATAATCTGCACGTGCAACAGCATTTGGGAGTGGCAGGGTGGAACCATCTAGCAGAGCAAGGGGGCGTGGTTGATAGGCTATTTAAGCCTGCCCTGCCTGCAGGCCTAGGCTTCACGTTATTCTGCCCAAGCAGAGTAACACTCACTGCCGCCTGAGAAGCACCTTACCTATGTTCCTGTGCAACCCTTCCGGCAAAGCATCCATCCTGTTCTCCAACGACCCATCTCGGAGGAACCATTTTCCTGTTGTAAAGCAAAACTATTGCGGAGAAGCATTTTACCTGCAGAAACAGCAAAACCATTGCAGAGGCACACTTACCCATTTTCTTTCTCCATCAGATCCAGCCGAATCATTGATGAAACGCCTTTGACCTGCTTGCAGTGACTCTATCCTTGACCAGCCAGAGTGCACTTACCTGACTCTCGACTCGAGCACACACTCACCGGTCAGCTTCATCGTGGTCACATACTTCTTTCACCACCATCAGCTCCGTGCTCCGCAACTCTTCTCAGGACGCTGCCAGACCACTCCTGCAAGAGAAAAGAAGAAATAAGGTTAGAAACCTGATAGGGACATTATTTAAGGTTGCGCGCCATCGCATCTCGCGCTTACCTTAAGATTCCAACTTGTCATCCTCTTGGGGAACACTTCAAAGTCCTGCACCGGTGTAACAGCTCCGCTGGGTTGCCGTCACCTGTAAGAGAGAAAGAGACATTATAAGAGAACAAACTTAAATAATGTGACATGGAATTAATACTCATATGAACAATAATCAACACGAAAACTCTTACCTTCAAAGTGGTTCGGTCACAGCGGTCTGGGCCACCACATCAATGGACCAGTGAAGCAAATGGGTCATCAGGAAGCGCCCCTGCTGATGAGAAGCAGGACGGAGAGTTTGCCCTCACTAAATACCAGGTGAGCCTATATGGGTAAACGCTTACTCACCTCATTGTGGCATAAAAGATCCAAAGAGAGTCACGATACCTCCACCCCCTTCTTATTACCTCTCATGTTCCCGCAGGGGCAGTATCAGCATCCAGAACAGTGTACTGGACAGCAGCAGGGGGTGAGAATCGATCCAGGGGAGTCGAATCCAGGGAGGGCTCCAACCGTGCCCCAACGTCCCCGCAGAGACCAGGTGAGCATAACAAGTACAAAGTTAATTTTGCTGTGATGGAGCAGAAAACACAAAGTCTAACATGGGACAGAAAACAGGAGTTACTCAAAATGGTGGATAACTTAAAATGCCGGCGTAGTCAACCTATTTCAGGTTCATTCAAATGTGATTTACAATGCCATGCAAATGTGCTTAGGTAAATGTTCACTATCAGACGATATTTATGCAAAATATACTTTTACAGTTGGATCATAACATGCTCCAGAATGATCGCCCTATTGCTGGCCTGACATGGCCTGCAAAGATTCTCGAAAAGTTAGTTACTGACCAACTCCAAAAGTACATGGAAGAACACTGCCTTTTCAATCCATTTTAATTGGGTTTCAGGCCTCGTCAACTACAAGAAACAGCACTCCTTACTGTTTGGGGTGACATTCTAAGACCAGCCGATGAGGACACTCTCAGTTTGCTGGTCCTGACAAACCTCTCAGTGGCATTTGACACAGTCAACTTCAACATTCTTAACCCTAGTTTGACTGAATTGGCTCATATGTCAGAAGATTCTATAAATGGTTCAGTTTTTTTCTATCTGAGTGAACCCAACAGGTTAAGATAGGAGCTTATTATTCCAGTTCACTACAAGTCCCATGTGGGGTTCAACAGGGCTTCTCCCTTTCCCCATTGCAATTTAATAATTTAGCCACTTCCGAGTATTTTCTCTAAATTTAATTTGCACTATCACTCTTATGCAGATGACCCGCAGATTTATGTGCATAAAAATAACTCCCTGACTCCCTTAAACATACGTTGGACTGTGCATTGGAAATAAAATGCTGGATGATGTCCAATATGCTGCAGTCAAATCTTTCCAAAATGGAGGTCAGTCTTTTTGGCCCACAAAATCTTTTTGGATAATACATTTAAACTATCTTCTTGCCCCGCCTTATTTAACCTCCTAACATCCTATGTAATCAGTAAAAAATCTCGTCTGCATCTGGCAGACCAATGTGGACTGCAATCAGCGGGTCAGTAAAACAGTGAAGTGTATCTATTGCCATCTCAAACTCCTGCGACCAATCCTTCTTCTTATTTCAGAGAATTATTGCCCGGTGGTTGTCGTCTCATTGATGCATTTCAAACTGAACTACTGAAACACCATCCTTTCAGGGATTCCAGCAAAACAAATCCATTGTCTGCAAAAAACAGACTTCTTTAACGTGTGCCGAAATATGTATCTATTTCTTCCCACCTTAGAGCACTTCACTGGCTGCAAGTTCAACAGAGTATTCTTTTTAAGATCCTTTGTCTTGTTTTCAAGTGCCTTCATGGCATTGCCCCCACCCTACCTTGCAACTAGGTGTGTGCCCTACCACCCTGTATGGTCTTTACGATCTTCCGATCAACACCTCTTAGTTGTACCCTCTTCCCACTTTGTACACATAATTGATAGCTGTTTCCTGGTGATGGGACCCCATACATCGAACTTGCTCCCTACTGGTATTGGTAAAACTGATTCCTACTTGTCATTTAGAAAAATACATAAAACATACCTTTTTCAATAATCCTGTAACACTGCTCCTTCATCTTGAATATCATCGGTGCCCGGATACAGTTTCCTGTCCAGTTGTCCCCACTATTGAGGAAATATGTGCAATTATAAAAAATAAAATAAATCAAAAACATTAGGATAAAGAAGAAGATATTGTGATTTCTCTGCACCTATGTGGATCCACTTTCGATGGTGAGCCATTTCATCCTCTCTGTTGAGAAACCTGCAAGACAGACAAAACAGATTATTGTTATGATCTTCCACAAGTGCCCCGGCCGAGCCGATTCAATGATTCCTTAGACTTAAGAATCTCCCGGTGTATTTTCCATGCTGATTGTAGCCTATTTAGCTGGTTTAACACAGCCTGAGGTAAAAGAACTGTTGGAGGCTTTCCTCATTGCTTTATTCATTCCACACTACAGGTGTTTCGGTGCCAAGGTGGAGAGTACAAGGGATCAGGGTGGGCACGAGACACTTACGAGAGACAATAACAAGGCCTCCATTTCATTACAGGACCTCCAGAAAGGGCATCCATAGTCTTACACCTGATGGTACCTGGCAGGGGAGACTGCATTCCAAGGTGGAGGAAGCCTTGGTTGGGTATTAATGAGATCCATGGCGTTCCTGTGGATAGAACAAGGTAAACATTACAGAATGCTAAACCCATTAACTGTTTCCCCTAAATGTCATGGACCCATATTACCGGACTCGTGAGGTTAGAATGATATTGAGAGAAATTTGAGCTGAGATACAAGCCAGTAAGGCTGAGACTAACACACTTAGGCAGGTTTTTATTTGCCCCCACAACTCAGCTAGATGCCTTCAATGCCTCCCCAGTACCCCTCCGTATTTCAACAGCTATGCCATTAAAGGGCTTAGCTGATAGAAAACAAATCTATCTGTGATCTGCTGGAGAAACCTCTGCCCGCCCAACAGAATCTGCACACAACCGAATGCTAAATGGCAGGCAGAAAGGGCCACTGACCAAGTAAAAAGGAAAAAGGAGATAATGAGAACAATTGTGCCTGGTTTGTGGGAAGGCAGTCCACTTTCTACAGGATTGTCCAGTAAAACCAAAAAAAGGTTGTAAACTAGCCACAGCAATGGCCTTTAGGAATATCATCTGGAAATAACCCCAACGAGGGAAACTGCAACATCCAGCAATGAAAGAGGTCGTCCTGGTGGATGAAGGTAATACTCTGACCTCACATTTAAACATTGCAGTAAATATGTGTTTCTGGCAGTGCCAGATAAAGGGCACAGACTACATTAACAGCAGAGCCACAGACAACTATTTTGGACATTTCTTATGCTCTCAAGCAGAAGATTATGGCCCAAAGCAAGATGAACCCTGAGCACGTATGGAAGTCGATGGCAACAGATTGACTTCAAGACTTTTACCATGAGTACTGAAGAAATCTAACTCTGTTCCTGCCGTGATCACCAAGAAACGATAGGGTTTGACCTTATTGATGCACCGCAGTTAAAACATATTTTGGGAGTGCCGTGGCTCCATAAACATAATCATCAGATTGACTGGGAGATAATAATCTTGTGTTTTACCTCCTCTTATTGCAAACAAGTATGTTATTTGGAACACTTTTTTGTCAGATAAAATGTGCATTGTCTACCAACTGGCCAGGAAGAGCCCGGCCTCCTCGAAGTAGTGGGGCAACTACTGATGAAATACTTACACTTTTCAGACCACTGCCAAAAGGAAAAGGCCAACACCTTACCACTGCGTCATTCCATGACTGGACTGCCAAATTAACTGAATGCCTGAAACCACAATGCTCTGCAACAACATGCATGCATTGAGAACCCAAAAGAATGATTGTTTAGGGAAGTATTTGGTTAACAACAAACCAACATGTTAATTTGACCTTCAACATAACCAGCTGCATCTACACTCTTCTTCATCTAAAAAAAGGAAGGGACACGAGGCACATGTATCGATTACCAGGCAAGGTAACCATAAAGAACCGTTATCCACTGTCTCATATCCCAAACATCTGGATCAGCTAAAGTATGCCAAGATTTAACAAACCTGGATTTGCATGGAGCATATCACATGGGGTGTGCAGTCAAAATTTCGAAACACAAATGTCGAAAGTCGTAATATCGAAAAACAAAAAGTCGAAAAAAAAGTTGAATTCCTTTTAATTATATATTTATTTTGGGGTCCGGGAATAAAAGAAAATGGGTAAAACAAAAAAAATAATAAAAAAGGGGGCTTGGGTGGAACCCCCCCATTTCGAAAAAAAACGTAATAAATAAAAATGTGACTTTTTTTTCCGACATTTTCTTTTCAATGTTTTGACTTTCGACCTTTTAGTTTTCGATTTTATCACTATAAACCATCAGATGGTACGTGTCAGGGAAGGAGACACATTGAAGACCACCTTCTGGACCACATTTGGTCTCTTTGAGTATCAGGGGATGCCTTTTGAGTTGTTCAATGCACTGGTGGAACGCCAGTATTTCATCAATGGCATCTGTGCTGTCATGCATATTGATGATATCTTAGTGTTTTAATACTCCTTGCAAGAGCATGTGTGAGACGTGTGAGCCCTCCTTGGTCAACTGTTAAAGCACAAGTCGTACACACTAAACTGGAAAAGTGTACCATGCTTGCCAAACAGGATGAGTTCTTGGGTTTCAGCTTGACACCAAAGGGAGTATCCACGAACAACAGGAAGGTGGAAGTCATAGTACAATGGCCGCCCCAACTGTGGTGAAAGGACTACAAAGCTTCCTTCGATTTATGAGTTTTTATCGTCGCTTCATACTGGATTTCTCAAAGCTTATTCACCCAATCACCTCATTACTGCAAAAAGGGTGAAGGTTTTAATGGAACATGGCAGTAAAAAAAAAAAGTATTCCAGACCCTAAAGGCTTTGTTTATCTCCACGCCCTTCTACGGCACTCAGATCCTGAGCTTCCCTTTATAATGAAATCAGATGTGTCCAATATAGCAGTGGGGATGGTTATCAAATGACCAAGACATGGAGGCCTGCACACAAGGGCATTCTGGTCAGAAAGGTTTACCACTGCAGAACACAACTATTCTTTAATGTGCGAGGAGATACTGGTCATTCGATCAGTGTTTAAAGAAGTGTTGCATGCACTAAACATGTTATCGCCATATATAACGATCACCGGAACCATCATTTATTCAAGGCAGCAGGAGTGCACTCAACATGTTAGCTTCATTGGAAGCTGTTCTTTGTGGACTACAATCTCGAAATTACCTTTCGCCCCTGGATGTTAAAAATGCCTCGGCCAACACTGTGTCATGCATTGGGATTAGTCTAGCAGAAGAACACCTAGCAGACCTTAACAATCCACTGATTATCATCCCAGAAATCCATTTTGTTGGAGAAACTTTTGGGAACACCACATTGACTGCTCTGGAACAATAAATGCACGGTAATTTCACTCCCGGGGACATTTGGAAATTGTCAACCAGATAGGCCTGTTCATAAAGTGATAAGAAAATGTACTATACTGTAAAGGAGGCCTGTATTTACCCACTTCTGCAATGCAAACTTCAGTTCTGCAAGAAAACCACGATGTGTTGCCAGCAGGACATACCGTGGTCCAGAAAACCATATAAACAAACCCAAACAAATGTTTGGTGGCAAACACTCGGAAAGGCCACACAAAATGATGTCATCACATGATTTGTGTGTGTCCAACATAAGACACCTAGACAAACTCATCAGGATTATGCCAACCACTATCCATCCCGCCAAGACACTCGCATACGATTTTATTGGATTTCCTCATAGAACTTGATATCATCAATGGAAGCACCATCATGTTGTTTGTGGTACACCATCTATATAATGTGTCACACTTTATCCCCCTAAAAATACACCCACCGCTAAAGAGCTATCTACTCAACTCCTGCAACACGTAGTCAGACTTCATGGCATACCATCTGTGGTCATCTCAGACATTTGAGTCAATTCAGTTTCTGTACTACACATTTCCTCATGCAGGGCGACTCAGTTAGCTGTTGAGGAGATCCACACCATTCCTGCAGAGAGAACAAGGTAAGCATTTGCTGTGAAAAAATTACCACTGACTATTCCGAGTGATCGCTCAACTATGTATTAGTAAAAATCAGATAGCAGGACAAAACAAACCACAACAGTATGAGACTTTTGTGCAAGTGAGCCCCCCCCTTCTTCCAAGCACTGTTCCCTTAAACCCAAAGGAACACATGAAGGGGAGGTTCAGACAGGACAAGGGATCATACTGAAACAATGTTACAAATGGGGAACAAAGCCCTTCTAACCAAGTCTGTCATACCAGATGCGTTTCTACATGTAGGACAGTGTAATCAGGAAGGACACCATAATTTGATGCATCTAGGAAAACTGAATATATTGCTCAAAAGTTCACACACAGTCTGAGGCTGGTGACAACACTTACAGTATGATGACTTCTGCCTACTAATTCTGCTTTTCCTAGGAAAGTGGGAGCCAAAAACATGATTGCATATGCCAAAAGGGAAATACCTCAGACGCGAGAGATGAGGGGGCGAACAGAGCTACACACTAGGTGAGGAGTCTTCATTGCAAAAACATGCACATTAAAGCCTAAAGCCTCACCTCACACAAGCAAGAAACAGTGGTTTAAACATGGCAGTTTGCAGTACCTATTTGATGTTATAATGCAGCAGTGCATTAGGGAAGGACATACTATTTTCAATTCCAGACTTGACCCCCACGCATTACACCTCCTCTCCACTTCTCCTAAGGCTTGATCTCTGGATTTTAATGTATTCAATAATTTGGCACTTTATCAATTTAGCATCGGCATTATTTTCACCACTAGGCATAATCTCCAAAAGATCTAGAAAAACTGGTCCAACCTCATCTTTCATTTTACCAAACCACTCATCTTGACCTTGAGCCTCAGGATGCCGGATTAATGCCCCAGCCTTCGCATAGAAACACTCTCAACCCATTAGCTTCTTTCAGCACGGTTTTGGATTGTTTGACCCATAACATGTGCAACCTTGCACCCTTAAATACCATCATGCATTGCCTTCAAATGGAGTTTGTAAAATAATGTACTTTTCAAATTCCTTTTTCCTAGTTTTAGGTCCATCAATGGTCTAACCTCTCCCATCTTTATGAATGTATCTCCCCATACACACAACTCCCACAAATACTCCTATGTGCTTGACAACCTAACCATCTGCCCTCTGCTACCTCCTCCCTTCACTCATTCACCTTTCTCACTCTCGGTCACTGGCTTTCCCTACCACCAGTAACTGAGGTAATTCTCTGAGTGGGAACTTCTTCAAACTAACAACCTTCACTCCTAGGAGGGAACTCCCAGCATCGTGTGAAATGGATAACACAGTTTTTTTATTGAAAAAGAACATGGCATGTTTGACCACTTTGTAAATTAATTGTGTGCTCATTACAGTGGGAAGGTGAGCATTTCACAGAGAAGCAATCTAGTCAAACACTCTGGTTGACATCAATTATTGTATCAAGGCAGAAAACAGTCAAGGAATGAAAATACCCACAATTGTTACTTTAATGTCCTGCATACACTTCAGAAATTTCAAAAGGACAGGTGTCATAATTCATATCAAAACATAAAACTCTAAAAAAGACATCGAATGCACAACCCCAAAAACAGCAAAATAATTCATAAGAAACCTTGGGAGTGACTAAAACATCGGACCAGTTGTCTGCACACTTTTACTGGCCTCAGTTCGGCAAAAATGTTAAGGAATTTGTCCGGTCCTGCCCTATATGTTAAGCTTCTGGCAAGTCAGTGGTGCCACAAAGGCCCCCTTAATTACACTAGCCATGGCTGAGCAGCCTTTCAAGCAAATAGGCGTGAATATTGTGGGTCCTTGAGATCCTCAAACAGCTCTGGGAACAGATAGATTTTGGTGGTGGTAGACAATGCCACAAGGTACCCTGAGGATGTCTGTCTGAGGAGCATCAAAGGCCCTATGGTTGACATGGCTCGGATTGGGATATTCTCCCATATTGGATTCCCCAAGGAAGTTGTTTCTAACAGGGGATCAAACTTCATATCCCTGTATATGAAGGATATGTGGGAAGATTGTGAGTTACCTACCATTTCTCTACATCCTTCCATCCACCAAAACATGGACTTGTTGAGCGGTTCAACAAGTCAATGATAGTCATGGTAGGTGGCTTGGAAGAACAAAATGAGGAGAAAATGGGATATTCTCCTGCCATTCCTTCTGGTCACCTCCAAGGAGGGGCCACAGAACGGAGTAGGGTTTAGCCCCTTTGAGCTTCTGTTTGGACACCCTGTACGAGGTCCCATCAATCTAGTGAAAGAGGGATGGGAGGGCAACTCCTCATCCCCTTTGCTAGGTGTGGTGGACTATGTACTTAGCCTTCGAACTTAAATGGTAAAGTACATCGAACAGTTGATGCAAAACCTAAAAGCCACTCAGGAGCTGATGAAGCCCTGGCATGACCAGAAGGCCACAGTGATAGTTTATTCTCCAGGCCTGTGGGTGTGGATTATGGAGCCTGTCAAACCCAGTGCCCTTCAGGACAAGTGGACTTGGCCTTACTGTGTGCTGGAAAAAGTCAGTGAGGTGAATTATCTCATTGACATGAAAGGACCTAAAAAGATGTGCAGGGTCTTTCACGTCAAACGGCTAAAAACCCAATATAGCCAGGATGACTTGGTCATGATGTTGGTGACTGATAGAAAGGCCGAGGAGGAGACCAATACCCTCCCAGACCTCCTGCACCCTGACGCCACTGATGGGTCAGTTGAAGGTGTCAACCTTACAACAGACCTGTCAGAACAACAACTGACAGACTGTCACTGTTCACTGGGACAGTTTGCCAGTCTGTTTCCGCTGAATCCAGGCCACACAGATTGTTGCACCCATGATGTAGTCACTGGAGGCAGTAAGCCAGTGAAGGGTAGGATTCAATCTATGTCCGATAAGTTCAGGGACACCATAAAGGGGGATGTTGCCGAGATGTTGTTCCTAGGAGTGATTGAGCCATCCCACAGCCCTTGGGATAGCCCTCTGCACTGGTCCCTAAAAAGACCAGTGGTGGGAAGACTGAAGTTCTCTTTTGTGAGCACTACAAGGGGCTCAATTATGTCATGAAGACAGATGCTCACACCATTTCTCGGGCAGATGAGCTCATTGTCAAACTCAGCACTGTCAAGCACATGAGTACCTTTGATCTCACATTTGGGTATTGGCAGGTGAGCTTGACAGATGGAGTGAGATAGAGGGCAGCATTCTCTACCTCAGAAGGCTGGAAAACTTCAGTGTCACCTATTTAGACGACATTCCTGTATTCAGCCACACCTGGGAGGATCACTTATCCCACCTGAAACAAGTGCTTCGGGTGCTGCAGAATGCAGGTCTGAATATTAAAGGCCATGAAGTGCCAGATAATAAAGGGCACAGTGACTTATGTAGACCACCTGGTCACTGGAGCTAGGAAACAACCAACACATTTTTCACTGGGCATCTACCATAGATTCCCTGTATTAAATCATCATCCTTGCTTTCAGACAGTTGATAAAAGAAAGAATGGTGTGTTATTACTTCGCTTGACTAGAATTATTGGACAGCCACTCTAGCCATTTCTAACTGTGACGTGGCAAATATTTGCTGCATAGCTATTATAAACCAAGCATGATGTGTATTATCACTTGGTTAGACTGGCATTCCTTTGTGGCAGTCAGTCTACCACTTTCTTACATTGGCACAATGTTATTTTACTGGACATCTATGAAAAGCATGAATGATATCTGTTTCTTGGCTAGACTGGAATTTTGGGACAGCCAGTCTAGACCTTTCTTACTGTGGCATTATTCTGGCCATCTATGATAAAGCAAGCATGCTATGTGTTACTTGGGTAGACTGGCATTTTGGGGACAGCCAGTCAAGCCTGTCTTACTGTGGCATGACATGTTTTACTGCATAGCTATAATAAAGCCAGCATGCAAAGTGTTATTGCTAGGCTAGACTGACAATATAGGGCAGCCACTATAGCCCTTTCGTACTGTGGCATGACTTTTTTTGAGCCTGCCATTCTAGCCTTTTCTTACTGTGGCTTGTTTTTATTCATTTATTTATTTTTTATTCTGGGCATCCCTGATAAATCAAGCAGCATATGTGTTACTTGGCTACACTGGCATTTTTTGGGCAGCCAGTATTGCACTTTCTTATTGTGGCATGTTTATTGTTTTTATTTTTTTATTTTTTTATTTGGGCATCTATGATAAAGCAAGAATGTTACGTTTTATCATGCATCTAGAAGGACTGCATTGTGCAGCCAGTTAGGACAAAGTTTCTTATTGTTTCATGGCATTTTTATGCAAAGCCAACAGGAGTATGCTCGTTTTTGGGGATACCGCCACATATTGGCAGTGCCAGTGCAAGAATGTTTCCTTACATTATTTTTACTGCCATTATGTGCAAAGCAAACATGAGTATGCTCTTATATATGAATTCTGGAATATAATGGTGCTTCCAGCATAGAAATGTATGGGCACAACCAGTGTGAACATGTTTTTATACTGGCATAAATTGTGGGTGAAGCTATCATGAAAATGTGTTTGAAAAAAAACTCCTGTGCACTGTTGCAGACTTACAACTATTTCATTTTTGGATTGGAGTTACTCTACAAAACCAATTGCAAATTGTTTGTTTTGTACACCCAGTATATGCTGGCAGGGTTGAAATAGCATGTTAGGAAAGCTGGAGATTGTGTGTGGTTTTTGCAAATTTCCCCATAGGAAAATAGTTGTACTTGCTGAAAATACGTAATATGGGGCCACTTTTAAAACATTTTACATGGTCTCTTTTGGTCCCAGTCCACCCCTGACGCTGGGTCCTCAGGGTTATCTGTAGGGAATATGTATGCCGCTCCATTCACCAGCCGCCGACTCCAAATAAAACATTGGCAATTTAATCAGAGAGTTGTTTTTCTCACACGTGTGGGTGTGAATCTGTTTATTAGATGAGCAATGTGTTCATGATGTGAATTATCCGTCTTAAATTACCGCCTGCTCAAAGGCCATAAAACGAGATCCTCTAAAGCGGCGACCAAACGTGCTGCTTGCAACCGAACCTGTGTCGCCTCACAACGCGGCCGTGTTATCAGCAATTTCCATTGGCCATGAGCTCTAACTTTGCTAACAGTATGGAATTCCAAGCGTCCATACTCGGAAGTGAATTGCTGTTGGTTTGCTTTGTAATACAATCGGCTGTGTGAAATGCGGACAGGTCAATACAAATGCTTACATCGATCTTTGATTCTTCAAATTCTAAATTCACGGGTCCATCTGAATGTCCCTAACGCTATCCCTCCAAAAATGGTAGTTTCCCAATCCGTGCTGAGAACGGTTGTCGTCATTTGCGAATTACATGCATATCCAGTTATTACGTAAACAGGTGTTCCATCTGTGACGAGGTGCACTCTATTTTTTGGGAACCAGTTAACCATTGTGTCTATGGTGAAAGTGGAAGCCAGCACTAGAGCTCACGTTTCCCATTTCCATGTCCTCACCCGGAAGCGCACCTACTAGAGCACCCCGCCATTTTAAAGGCCCCTCTTAATGTGGAAAATGCCTCATACTCAGTTTTGGCGGACTCCATTTATATGTTTAAACATTCAAAAGAATTTGAATATTCAAGGGGGAAGCAACTTGGCGGCTGGGAGATGTGCACAATCCTCACTGCAACGGGTCTCACCTGCAATGCAGCGGGCACAGCGGGACGCAAAGTGAAGCTGGGTACATGAGTAGATTTAGGTGCAGAAAGGTAGATCAACAGCCGGGAGTGGAAAAGATTGTTCTGTTGACTTTCTGTCTCCCAAGCACCTCAGACTCTGATGCAAGTGCAAGATGGTGGTGTTCCTCCCTTCAGTACTGGTGGCACCCGCACTCTAAGAGGTGAATAGGGAAGGTGAGGCCACTGACTCCCAGAAGAGTGGTGTTGCCACATGACGTGAAGAATTGTTAGAAAGAGCAGTGGCTAATCCAGCATCTGCAAGTGCAGTATGCGCTTCCTGGAGCAACTGGACACCAGATGTGACATGATTGTGGACCTCTGGTTTCATGGGACATGCAGAAGGATTGCCTCTCTGTGAGCAACATTGGACAGTGGCGCGACATGGCAGATGATAAGAGAGTCGGAGAGCATTGCACAGAAGAGAATGAGTAGATCATTCTGCATAGTGTTGGAACTGTGGCCCGTGGCCCTCTCTGTTACCGGCACAGGTTATACTAGAGGAAGAGCATTCTAACATGAAGGACCAGAGCCAGGCCACTGTTGATGTATAGGTGACGGCCAAGAGTCAAAGATGTTTTCAGAAGCTTGGTAGGTCCAGGAATCGCAATCGAGCACTGCCTACGTCGTCACTGAGAAAGACCTGTGTGCAGTTTCGTGGAACAGTTTCGTGGAACACACACCTTCCAGGTCTAACATCACACTGTTTTCTTCCAGTGGATGGTCTTTCCCAATGTGGGTTTGCAGTTGGAGGACGGCAGATTCATCAGGTATTTTACTCCGGAATTGAATGTGGAAGATGGCACATGAGGACTGTTTGTTATCAACGGCCTCATTACGACGTTGGTGGCCCATTCAGAAGCCCTGCCGGGCTTCATTCTGCTGCATCTGTATTACTTCAGCCAGTAATACCACTTCAACTATCCGATCTATACCTGTCAGAGGTCATGCCAGGCCAGCCAGTTGTCCTGCTAGCGCGTGTGAAAGCCCATAATCAGGTGGACTAGTGAAACGTGGTATTTCCAAACACTGCCTTTGTTACCTTTACCACTCTACTCATCATGCGGCCCTAACGTTGCTCTCTTGAGGAGACAAGAGACCCATGGTTTCTAAGATGCTGTTGAGACTGCTCCTTCTTTGATAAAAAATAAATAAAATAAATAGCACCACAGGTGCTTCTGAAGTCATTATAATCTGTGCCAATGGATTGTGTAATTGTAATGCCTATTTGTTAAGCACATTGAGACACCTAATGATGTTCTGTGAACTATACTAATCTTTAATATTCTCTTATGGTTGCCACGTTGCAGGACACAAGCACACAGTTGCATTTGGCATAAATAATGATTTCGCCCCTACCAGGGAATATAATGAACGTAGAATCTACCAAGGATGTGGCTCATATGGTCTAGGATGTCGAATCTAATGCAGTCAACGTTGTTGCCCCATTAAAAACTAGATTGTTGCTGTGCCAAAAATCAAACATTTGGTACTCGCCAGAATACAAGGGTCATGCAAAAGAAAACATTTTATACAGGAGATAGGGAGGTTTATTTGAGAGCAGCTAAGGAGTATAGCATGGCTATTAATGAAGCTAAAAGTCTATGGGCCTCATCACGAGTTCAGCAGTAATGCAGCGGTTTTCCCGTCGAGAGTTGTTAGCGCTAACACCAAGCCCCCTGGCGGATAGTCCGCCAGATCACAAGTTTGCGTGCACGCGCAATGGGACATGGCAGTAGCGCAAATAGCGCTCGACGGGAAAAAGGTCCAAGAGCCCGTAAATCCAGCGCACTGTGCGCTTCCACCATACCGCGCTAATGGGTGCGCAATAAGCACGCACTATTAGCACACGGAAAACGCGTCACCGCCGGAACGGGAAACAAAGCAGCGGCCATTTTGGAAATCACAATCCGTCGGATATCACAGCCCCAGCAAGCCATCCCTGGGAAGAGTGAATTATGTCACAGGAGTCAGCCCTGGACAGGGTCAGGAAACCAAAATTCAGTGACCAGGAGCTGACCGTACTGGTGGAGGAGGCAGAGATCCACCATAATGAACTACAGCAGCACAAGACAAGTGGGCAGCGTTGCACACAGATCTGGCGGAACATCAGCCAGAGAGTGTCTGCAGAGGGGCGCGTGCCCCGGGATGACGAGGACTGTTGCAAGCGCTTCAATGACTTGCGTGTCAGAGTACGCAGCATACTCTCACAGCACAGGAGTGCAAGCAGGGGCACTGTAGGAGGGCCACCACCACCTGAACTCACACCCTGGGAGAAGGAGATGACGACCCTAATCGACATTGGCACCATAGAGGAAATAGGTGGAGCGGAGGCTGGCACTGGTATCCAGCCGATTGCAGGTGAGTCTCACACCAAATGCATGCATCTGAAAGGACCACACATGCAGACCCTGAGTGAATGAATGTGCATGAAATGTGTGTGAGGCACTGCAGGCACCCATAACTGAGCCCTTGAACCACTGAACCGTAGTGCACCCTAGACTCCCCTGCACGTGCACTGCATCAAAACAGGGGGCAGGGGACAGACATCCATTGCCATGGGACAGCTACGTAGAGTGCGAGTGTGCATGAAGAAAGCCCAGGACCATGTGCATGGTACATCCCCTTCCCGCATGTGATGATGACACACAGACATTTCCATGCACTCTTCCTCTACACTCACACATTTGACCAATCACTACATGGGGACTGAACAAAATGCAAGTGCCATGCATAATCGCTACTGCCTACAATCCCATTTGATGGAATGAAATGCCTGCTACATATAGGCCTTGATGGTTTAGGTTGCCCTGAACTCAATCCACACCCTATGTACCCCAAATGCACACGGCGATCTTCAAGGGATGCCGATGACGGTGAGGAGGCCACTCCATCACAGTGCCTGAGGCAGCGTACCTCGACCAGCACCACCACACCGCAAAGGGGTCACCCGGAAGTGAACCGACACGGACCCATCCCACATCATCACACCGCAGCCCAACCACACCGCTGCAGCACCCACATGGCCGCAGGGTGTCAGCGCCTAGCTCACCTCAAGCCACCATGCAGACTTCAGATGCAGAGGGAGTCACCTGTGGGTCCGAGCCCGATGTGGGACAGACACCTCCAGCTGCTCCTCAGGGAGGACAGTTGCATTCCCCCAGAAGAAGGGACGGGCACACCACAGGGGAGCCCAGTGTCAGTCACATAGGGAGCACAAACCCCACGTGTGCATGTGCATCATGTCCGCACGCCAGAGTGTGATGTAGACACACCATCATATGGCACCCCAGAAGACCGGCACTCAGACCACAGCAGCACCATCGAAGCTGCCAACATGTCCCCATGCAGCCCCCCCCAACAGAGCACAACTGCCAGGCCGGTACCTGCCGCACCAGGGGTACCTTTTGTCACGGGAGCAGTTGTGATGGGATGTCTGGACATAATTGCTGCCAAACAGGCAAAAGTGGAGTCCATGGCCAAAGTGCACAGCCGGCACATCAAGGCCATTAGCGTGTCCATACGGCATGGCTGCAAGTACATTGCCTGAGACAACGCATGCACACGGAGAGTGGTGGAGCAATGCACCTCAGCCCTGACAGGTTTTGGCCAAAGGGTACGGGAGTTGTGCAAGGCAGTATCTGCACTAGCTGAGCAGACAAGGGAATCAAACAACCTTCTCCGTCAGCATCGGCAGGCAACCGGGTCAGTCCCATCAACCTCCACTACACCCACAGAGGGATCCCTTGAGCCTTCACCTAGGCGCCGTTCATTGCACCACCTGAGATCCCACAAACCAGAGGGGCCAGGATATGGAAAGCACCTGCGACCATCATAGATGGACATGGCGTTGTTGTGTGTGCCCTGGGAACATGCACCTACCTGCACTGTTGTGGGGGGTTAACTGGGGGGGAGGGGGATTGTGTGCTGGGTGTTCACTGGGGGCAGAGGGGATTGTGTGCTGGGTGTTCACTGGGGTGAGGGGGGATTGTGTGCTGGGTGTTCACTGGGGGGAGGGGGGGTTGTGTGCTGGGTGTTCCCTGAGGGGAAGGGGGACTGACAATCTGAATAAATCACGTTTAAAATTCATACAAAGCATGGGCAGTCTTGATTGTGATAAAGTGCTCTTTAATTTTCAAGTGACATGTGCAAAATGTAGCCATCACCCGTATCAAAAATAATTCTCCATCAAGCCCTGTCTGGCCAACCTCCCCTCCCTCACCCCATTCCTATGTGCATGTGCAACACCTTCTGGCACATCATCATCATCTTCACTCGCATCCTCAGGTGGCTGCACATGAGCATCGGGGGGCAGTGGCACATTCCTGCAACAGCACATGTAAGTACAATTTTTCCAACTTTTTCAGGTGCATATATCAATGCCCCTCCCATACGGTCTAGGCACTGGAAGCGTGCCTTCAGCAGTCCAAATGCCCTCTCCACGCAGATGCGTGTACGTCCGTGGGCAATGTTGTATGCCCGCTCAGCTGCAGTGTGTGGATGACGCACAGATGTTATGATACATGTGTACTGGGGATATCCAGAATCACCTGCAGGGGAGAGAAAGCAGGCATGGGGACAAGGTAGGTTCAGTGGGCGCACAAGGCTCAGCCATCAGTGACATTGTCAGCAGGATCAAATTTGTGTTGAAGAGGTCATGCTATCTCATTGCAATGTTGGCATCTATCCTTTGACTTCCAGGACATGCATGGTGTGAGGTTGCCATACAGCTGTGTATCTATGTATATGTGAGTTGTTATGTGTATCACACTCATGTATTACATGTGGCCTACTTATCATTTGGTCACTTACATTGTGGAGTGTGCTGTGCTAGGGGCAGCATTGAATCGAGTACTTGCAACTTGCAACGCCTCTGTTTGTAAATGTAACAGTACTCTGTCCTTTGTCACTGGAGGAGGGGACCCTTCTATCTGCTTGTGCATGCAACATGTGGTTAGCCCATGTGTCATTGGTATTCCCTTTGGCTGCTGTTGCATTTGCTGGTTGGCACTATTGTGTACAGTTCTCAAGGCATGTGATTGGCCAATAAGGGGTCAGTGTTTGAGGGATATACATTGTTGTTAATCAGACTAGTTTTGTGGAGTGCTTTTGAGGATGTGCCTATTTTCGTGTAACATTGGCATGGCTGTCGGGTGGCCTGGGTCGGATGTCTGTGCTATATCAGGGTGGGAAGCTATACTGCAACACACACAGGAGGCTTTGTGGTAGTTGGGCTTCAATATGTGACTGTGCTGCCACATGTCTTTGCCATCCAGACTGGGTGTGTTCTGCTGTGTTGGACATGTTCAAGTGTGCACGTGCAAGGTACATGCATGGGAATGTTGCAGTGCTGGTGCTGCCTATTGACATGCATGGATTTTACTGTGTATGACCAGCCCCATCAGATGTAATTCAACATGCATTACGGACTACATTTGTACTCACACAGCATCCATGTGTTTTGACCTTGGTGCCTTTCCATGTACGCTGGCAGGGTACTGTTGCGCAGGACCATGGATTTGTGGGTGGATCCTGGGTATCGGGCACAGCAGTGGCTGAAGGTGAGGTCAGGGCTACATGTCATCTGCTCATTCAGAGAATGGTAATTCTTCCGGTTTCTGTAGGCTGCCTCATGTGCCTGGGGTGGTACGAGTGCTACATGTGTGCAGTCCAGGGCTGCTATTACATTCGGAAGTTGGGAAATGGCATGGAATTGACCCTTCAGCTGCTTCACGTGTGCCTGTGTGGCTGGCAATGCAATGTGCTCATTCACATGGATCAACAGTGCATCCAGCACCTGTCCCAGCATGGCCACTGAAGGTGGACTGGGCCATGCCATGCATCATGGGAACGGTGTGTTGGTAGCTGCCAGTCCCAAGGAATTGTAGCACAGACACAAGCTTCACAAGTGGGGGCACTGCTGTGCTGATGGCTATACGGCTGCCGATGTCATCCTGGATTGTGTCCAGCAACTGGGTGATGGTTGCCCTGTCCATCCTATGTTCAATCACCAACCGGTCATCAGTCAGGGCCCAGGGTGTTGGTTTGACCCTGGGGATGGCTGGCCGTCTTGCTGGTGCTGCTCTCCTCCTCCTTCGCCTCATCCCCACCACCCCCTGCGCTCCCAGGGTCCTGGCCTGGTTGGCTGGCCTCTGTGTCTCCAGGTGCAGCAGGTAGAGGTCCACATTAAGGCTCCCAGCTCCAAATGGCAGCATGGTGTTTGGAAGTGTGTGTTGTGCATGGGTGGGTCCTTTGTAGGCCTCTGATTTGAATTGGTTTCACCTGGGCCCTTATTGCTGTCTCCTCCCCCCTCCTGCTGGTGTGATGGTGTTGGGGAGGGTGTGTTGTGCATGGGTGGTTCCTTTGTAGGCCTCTGATTTGCATTGGTTTCACCTGGGCCCTTATTGCCGTCTCCTCCCTGCTCCTGCTGGTGTGATGGTGTTGGGGAGGGTGTGTTGTGCATGGGTGGGTCCTTTGTAGGCCTCTGATTTGCATGGGTTTCACCTGGGCCCTTGTTGCTGTGCCCTTTGTTCTTTTACCTCCAGCATTTTGCTAGGGGTATTTTTGGTGGATTATCCACCGCTTTTCTGGCGCTAATAGAGCCTACACTGGACTCGTGATTGCTATGTTTTAGCGCGAATGGATATGGCGCTTTTACAGCTGGCTGTACTTGCGCCGGCTGTAATGGTGCCGGCGGTTTTTGTACTCGTGATCCGACGGACCCTTAAATCTGGCGCTGATAGCGTTACCGCCAGATTTAAGGGCTACCACCAAACTCGTGATGAGGCCCTATGTATAATGCCAGGATTATGATTGCTGAGAATGAATGACAGGAATTGTTTAAATTTCCTGAAGGAGTTGCAGAATCCATGTTCTATACGAACAGTTGGAGTTCCCGAAGATAGCGTCTCGATCCAAGAGGCCATGTTTGATGAACTGCACAGGATTAAAGACAGCTTTGATATTAAATGCAGCTTGCTGAAAACTGTGAGTGGGATGGAGGGTGCTGTGGACACAACAGTAGCTGTCTCCCTGGAGGATGCACGGACTGAGTTTAGATTCAGATCGGTTACAGTGGCATAGATTACAGATATCATCATGAAGCATAAGCCAACTAGCTGTAAGGGTGATTTCTGCCCCGCCATCATAGTTAAAGCATGGTCTACAATCTTTGATTATGGCTATAACTACATTTGTTAATCTGCCTTTTAAGGAGTGTCATATGCCTGAATGCATTAAGAACACGTGGATCACACCTTTATTTAACAACAGGCCCTGATCCTCTTCTTCCGGCCAATTATCGGCTGATCACTATTATGCCATTCCTGTGGAAAATACTTGATCAGGTGACGTATTTGCAAATTCTGGATTACTTGTCTAACACAATCTTGAATAAGTGGCTGTGGGTTTAGACCAGCCCACGGGACAGAGACAGCCCTTTGGGACTTGAAGTCGAGTATTCTACAATTGTTGGACAAAGGGCAAATGGTATTGTTAAAGCTGTTAGAACAGTCTGTGGCATTCAGCCTGGTGGACCATGCCCTGGTGACGGAAATACTTCAGAAGGTTGCTGCTTTTTTCATCTCAGTGGCAGCCTGGGTGAAATCCTTTTTTTGAAAATCATTCAGCAAGGGTATGTGGTGGTAGAGTAGAGACAGATCCTGTAAAGATGCAGTATGGGTCCCACAGGGTGCTTGTCTGTCAAATCATTGCACAAAATCTTTACCCTGCTGCTATTCTAACTACTGTAGGACAAGGGAGTGAAGTTTACCAAGTATGCTCACGATACACAGTAATTCATTCCCTTGTCCGGGGCGTACGAAGAGGACTTAAAGAATACTCATAGTGTGTATGCACAGATTCATTCCTGGAAGGCAAAGAATGGCCTAGCCCTTAATGACGATAAGAAAGAGCTCATGATGCCAGCATAGCGGGTTGGCTACGGACACTGAGTCTGGAATTTCAGCACTTCCTTAATGGGGGATGCAAAATTGCCACACAAGCAAAGGTTAAAACAATAGGTGTTTACTTGGACCAAACCATGAACATGCAAACCCAGGGCAACATGCTTGTCTGTACATCAGCTTATCACATTAAATGGTTGGCACAGATACAGCCGTATCTGTCCCAAAATAATGTTTTCACTGTGACCAGGGCTGTCTTTGGTACAAAAATGGATTACTGTAGCAGCCTCTTGATGGGAATTGGTAAGGGTGACTGCTCAATATTGCAGGTTATTCAGAATAGTGTGTTGAGAGCGGTGGAAGGGCTGAAGAGAAGGGAACACGTCTCCCAAGCAAGGCCACAATCTCACACTGACTTCTAATGATAATCCATAAATGCTTGGCGGGTACTAACCCGGAGTATTTGGCAGAAAGTCTGGCCAAAAGACCATTTCAGAGATGATTAAGATCTAATTACTCCACTTTGCTGCTCGTGCAAGGACTAAACTTGCCACCGTGAGTAGAGGTGCATTCTTTGCAGCTGCAACTATTGCATGGAATGCATTGCCCCACCGATCTCAGACGCATTGATTCGCTAGAAACCTTTAAACTGAAATGAAAAACCTACCTTTTTGCTTGTAGCTATTGCCCACTGCTCGACCACTATGTGTCAGAGCCTTACTGGTGTAACTTTCCCTGTATTGGTTGTTGTCTGTGTTTTTACCTTGCTTGGGGTAGTGCCCCTTTGGCTTGGGGCTGGTTTTTTTCAGTGATTTATAAATAAATTAAATTAAATAAAAAAAGAATGAAGCACATGCTTTGCATTTTAAGGAGACACTGCTCTGCATTATTCATGTTGGTACACAGGGTGAGATTATCCCATGACCGATCTTTCTGTTGCTCTCTTTTTCCTGGCAATTACTCAACCACTTTGTGGAGAGAGGGATCTCATGTTTCTCCCCTGTCTTCACCCCTAATTGTACTGTTAAAATTGCAGAATCGCCGTCAGGCCTATTTGCTAAATCCCATACTGTAAAATGTATGTTATGCACTTACTCTGCCTGTGCAGACTATTATCGTCTCAGATTTTCAAGGGCTCTGAGCGACAGTTGTATTTTCCCTGTGTGCCCACCCTCCTTGAGCGCTTGGGAACACTTGCCTGTGTATAGGCGCTATATAAATAAACAATACCATATCATACCATGTGGATCAGGGTAGATGCCTGCTAAAGATTGTGTTGTCCTGGAACCCACAAGCATGTGGTACATTAGGTGATGCAGCTAGTAATCGCTAGGTATCGTATCATGGATTCCTCTCCTTTCCCTACGAGCTTCCCTTTGGGGTTCCACTGGTGTTGAGTTTGAGTTTGCAAGGTTCCCACCTAAGGAAGTGCATGGGTCTTCTGTGAGCTATATCTGCACTTCTCCTCAAGGTCCCTCTCTGTTCTAGGGGCACCATTGTGTGTTAAAAGGCAGCCACAGGTGAACCATAAAGGTATTTCTTTGCACAAACAGCTGCCAGCCACAGAGGGGTAGACAGGGTAGGAATTGAGCGGGCAAGGCACACCCAAAATCTGTAAATGGCCACTCAGCAGCACTGTGGGGGCATATACAGATGTTGATGTCACTGCGGTGGGCCCAACTACATTAGCTTCAGGCCCCACTTGGTAGACAATCCTGGCTACAGTGCTGCCAGATTGAGGTGCTTGCAAACGCGACCTAGAGAGACCTGCAGAGCTGGTGTAGTGTTAACCCTCACCCAGTTCAGACAGGAAGTGGAATGTGTTTGGCCAGTGTTTGCAGGTCTACCTTTGAGCATAAAGGTCCTTCTGAATAAATGAGTGCTACAGCAAATGCATTCTTTATTTAGAGGTTGTGTGGGCTGCTACATGATATGATAGGTTATTTATGGCACACTTGATACCCAGAGGTTTCTGGGCGCGGACCCGGGGATCGAGTCTGTGTTGCTCCGTGTCGTCTTGCTTCCAGGACGAGCGTGTTGCCCCTGAGCTATCCTCCCGAGACATGTTCCTCTGCAGCAGCTTCAAAGTCATTGTATGCCTTGCGGATGGTCTGGGGGGGCAGGTTTGGGCTTAATACAGAAAGTTTCCCTGGCTGGCTGATTGGTCGCTTCGTGTGGTGTCTGAAAGAGCGCGGCCAGTGGTGTGTTCTATGATTGTGTAGTTCCGCACAGAGGAACGTACATCTAAGCAATCTCTGTAGTCATAACAACTTGCTCTCCTAGTCACAAAAGCTGTGAAACATGAAGTTATACAGGAATGCAGTAGTGCAGCTTCCTCATCCTGCCAGTAGCCACAGTTTCACACTCTGCCAGCCGCTACCCAGCTCACCTCCATGTGCAGGGTGACTTGGTCATATAAGGAAGGGGAAGGATGCCCCTACATTGGTAGGATGTGGGGACAGCAAGAGAAGCGTGCAAAGGGGATCCTACCAGAGAAACTAGATCCACGTATTCCTTAGACGGCTAGTCTGGGTCTGTTTATTAGTGCATTAGTCACTTCTATTCTTAAAAGGCAGGATAGCACAAATTATTTTTCTACACCTCAATAATTTATTTTTGATTTTTTTTTGAGGGTTCACGTATGTATTGTAGAAAGCACGATTACACTTGCATCCTGAATGGATGTGTTATCTTAAAAAAAGGAATAACAAAGCATAATACCCCAGAGGATAGCTTGGCGGCAACTTGCTCGCCTTGGAGGCGGGACGACGCGGGGCGGCACGGGTTCGATCCCGGGTCTGTGCTTGGAGGCCTCTGGATATTAAGTGCGTTATAAATACACAACTAAGACATATTCCTGTAACGGATGCCCCCGGGCAGCGTGAGGGCTTTAGAAATGCAAATAAATAAAAATTAATAAATAACCCGATATGAAATATATATCCCCCAGTTGTGATGAGGCACAAAACAGTAGTGGCAAACAAACAGAACCTAATGTTCCAATTTTAACAAAACTAAACAAAGTGTTCTAAAAAACACGCAATTGAGTTGCGAAAAATGTCCAAGGTCGACGCATGTCACTGCATTTCGGCGGCTTGGTCAGGCTCTGTCGGGGCCTTTTTTCCTGTGTATCTTCTACAGGAAGTCCCGCCTTCAGCATTCATGCTCAAATACTCCGGATCTACAGGGACATCCGGATTCAGTGAGATCCAGCTAAGAGGATAGGTGGCGCATATGGTTGCAGGGAGCGCAGCAGCCCAAAATAAGGCACCTTAAAGCAACCACACTAAATACTGCAAGACCCCCAGGATGTTCAACCGGATGTCTTACTAAATCCTCAGTTCTTTCTTATAGACAATCTAACTTGTTTATTGTTTTTCAGAATGTAATCTTAAAACAACAACTCTTGGATGTATCAATACATCTGCACCTCCTAATCACATTCTATGAAGACTTTGTAGATAAATGTGTATAAAAGTGCCCAAACATTAGAGAGATAGGAAGATGGACACCTTCACCACATCTTCCCAATAGTGAATATAAAACAGTGACAACCGGCCATCATCAATAAATCAAAATGATCTAAAAATCACTTTGCTTGACAGTGCAATTGTGGAGATGTGCTCTATGTTTACATGTCCTTTCATATCCAATATGTTTCTGCCTTCATGACTTTTACGCCGACATTCTTCAGGGAACAACGTTGAATCATATTATACAACAATGAACCACTCATTTTCAATGTTCATGAAAGTCACTTAGCACTTTAAAGATTTAATTTGTGATTGCCTCAGCACTTGTGTAGGTGGTTAATCATAGGTTACTCGCTATGGCAATTTCCTTGAGCGATTTTATTCTGTCTGGAAAGCGATCAGGCTGTTTGTCGCCCAGGACATACATGTTCAGACAGCAGGGGCGTTCAAGAAAGGTGACACATGATAGGCCTCTCTCCCACTATACAGGTCTGCCAAAAACTATTAGGGGTTCTATTCCAAAATTGTATTGTATGACATTCAGATTGCATTGATAGGCCTCTCTCCCACTACCTAGGCCTCCCAATTCTGGCAGGGGTTCTGTTCCCAGACGGTATTGTGATAGTCGGATCGCATTGGGGGGCCTGTCTCCCACCGTGCAGGTCTCCCAATTTTAGCAGCGGCTCTGGTCCCAAACCGCATTGTGTGATATTCAGTTTACATTGATAGGCCTCTCTCCCACTATACAGGTCTCCCAAATATAGCAGGAGTTCTATCGCCAAATTGCATCTTGTGCCATTCAGATTACAGCGATAGGACTCTCTCCCACTATAAAGGTCTCCCAAATTTAGCAGGGACTCCGCTCCTAAATTTGAATCATAAGGATTACAATACTCCTTAGGGTCCCTCCCACCATACAAGACTCCAGAACATAGTCAGAACTAGCCTAAAGCACAAACTTAGCTTAACCACCTTAACATACTCCCAGAGAGGACTAGACCATGATAGAATAGTTCCAGCTGCCCTTATCCTTTCAGAGAGACCTACACAGACAGCACTGAACTTTGACCTACACCCCTGACAACAGTACGCCCAGCACTAAAATCTCTACCAGAGAGTGCTTGGAGGACACACAAACCGACCCACCAGAAGAACAGACGGCACAAAAGCTCCCAAGCCTACCAATACAAGAAGAAACACCAGCACTCCCATCATAAGACACAGCAGCCAACCACGCAACCAGCACCTCTGCACTGAGCACCAAAATGCCCCGGCCAGAAAAGGACGCAGAGAAAGAGCACAAGACAAGGCCGCACTGGAAACAGGCACACAAATCCAACCTACCACCGAAGCAACAACCTCATATAGAAGAAACACAATGCCCAAAACCAAAACAACCAGAACAAAACTCCAAAGGGAAAACTCCCTATATCTCGCATCATACCTTGCATCAACCCCAGAACCAGGATACCCCAACGACACAGAGACATCACGAAAGACAAAGAAAATCCCAAGAAAACCAGAAAAAAGATGGCAACACCCAAGAAGAAGGTGGCCAGAGTCCGACCCCATCACCCCATACATCACAAGAACATAAGTCACCCCCAACACCTGCGCCATACCGGACATAATGACGACGAAGATCTTATAACCAACAACCCAAACATGAACCTAACTGACCAATTCAACGAAGAAGAAGCCTTCATGGACCTTCACCAAACCAGCACAAACGTAGAAGCAACACCACTGAACAGCCAGGCTTTCAATCTAGCAGACCGCCTCAATGAAGATGCAGCCTCCGCTGCTCCTCATACGCCCTCCTACATTGAAGATACAACCTTCGCTGATGCTCATCCACCCCCAATCAACGCCAACAATGATGCACCGCAACCAAACAACCACATACCAAAACAGGGTACAACCAACAAGCAAAACATACCAATAAGATCCACTGCAACCTCATCAATGCAAGATCAATGTCGAAACATGCCACTGAGATATACGATCTGCTCTGCAATGGAGGGATCGACATCCCATTTGTAACAGAAACCTGGCTAGATGACAATTACAAGATCACACTCAACAACTGCTTACCTGAATACTTCAAATGCGTCCAATCAAACAGAAATAACAAAAGAGGGGGAGGGCTGGCAATCATTCACAAAGAACACCTGGATATCAAACTGGAAGACCCACTAATCATCGATAAATGTGAATCCCTAATCATACGTCTAGCAGTAATATCCAAAACAAACTTGAAATTCGTACTAATATATAGACCACCAACCTATGATGCAACCTTCGTAGACTCCTTCACAGAAGCAATCACCGTCCTAGCCATCAAACACAATCACCTGATAGTCCTAGGAGATTTCAACATCTGGTTTGAAGGACAAAGCAAAACCATACAAAAATCACTAACCAGCCAACTAGCAGCAATGAACCTACAACAACGAGTCAAAGGAGCAACCCACTCAGCAGGGCATACACTTGACGCAATCTTCGCCAACAAACTACTCCTCACCACGCACCCCCAATTCAAATACCCCGAAGTGACCACCTCATCATCCCCTTCGTAATCAAAATGATGAGGCCAACAAACAATCAACCGGACAAAACAACAAAAACCATGAGAAGAAATTGGAGAACCATCAAAAACTCCAACCTGCATGAACTCCTGGAGCTAAACAAACCACACCCAACATTCATGGAAGAAGATGACCTGGACAAAAACGTAACCCTGCCTCATTCCTTGATTATAACTACTGTAGACAACATTGCCAAAGAAAAACCCTTTGCTTCTTCTAATAAACGGTCTATGGCAAAATGGTTCACCCCACTACTGTACTACCTGAAAAGAAAAAAATGAAGACTACTACTTGATTGGAGAAAACAAAATGTTGCTGCGAACAAACTGAAATTCCTATAACACAAACGGGCTTACAAAAAGGAAATACAGAAAGCAAAGCGGAAACACTACGACAACCGAATCTTCGAAGCACCAAACACCCAAAAAGAGCTCTTCAAAATCATAAACGAAATCAAAAAACCTCCAGGATGTAACAACACACCAACTCCGTCCACGAAACTCTGCAACGACCTTGCGGACCACTTCAAAAACAAAATCACTAACATCCAATAAACCATTCAAAGCAGACCGTCTGATCTGACCACAACCCCAACCTACACCCGGGAGGAGCACCCAAACAAACTATGAAGCTTTCCAGAAATATCAGTGGAGACATTCGTCAAACTGGTGAATGAAAGCAACAACTCAGGGTCCCCCGATGACCCATGCCCACCAGACATATACAAATCAATTCTTAAACTAGGAACACCCATGGAATATCACAGGAACGTCCTCAAACATTCCATCGCAACTGGGAAAGTGCCACAAGCCTTCAAAACTGCATACATCAGGCCACTACTCAAAGATACAGCGGGAATGGTAGAGGACCTCTCCAACTACAGACCTATCTCCAACATCCTGTATACAGCCAAGCTGCTCGCAACAAACACATACAAAACGACCCAAGAGTTTATAGAAGAGCACGGCCTACTAGACCAGGCACAAGTTGGCTTCAGACCACTGAGAGGAATAGAATCAGCTCTCCTCTCAATATGGGATGATCTAAAAAACCAACGCAGACTCGGACAACAGCACTGCCTTGATACTCCTAGACCTATCAGCAGCATTTGACACAGTCGACCATGACACCCTCATAACGAGATTAGAAGCACTTGGAATAAAAGACAACGCCCTACTATGGATCAAATCTTTCCTAACAAACAGAATGGAAACTGTATGGATGAAACCCTTCAAATCCAGCCCAAGATATTCCACCTGTGGAGTACCACAAGGATCATCCTTCTCCCCGCTACTATTCAACATCTACCTGTATCTACTTATCAGAATCATCAAAAGCCACAGCCTCACCTGCTATAACTACGCTGACGATACACAAATAATCTTAAAAATACAAGACAACCCGGAAAGAAACTCAACGCTAGAAAACTGCCTCCGCAATGTATTCTTCTGGATGAACTCCAATTCCCTCAAAATCAACCCAGGCAAAACTGAAATAATGATTGTCACACAAAATGGAGGAGAAAACCAATTCATCCCTTGGCCAAGGGAACTTGGGACTACCCCAGCACCCTCTACGATTGTAAAAAACCTGGGGGTTATGATGGACAATAATCTCACACTAGAGCCACAAGTAAACGCTCTCCTCAAGAAATGCTTCTTCCTCCTGCGAGCGGCAATGAGAATCTTACCGTTCCTATTGTTTGCCAACAAAACGACCACCATCATCGCCCTCATTATGTCCAAAGTAGACTACGCCAATAGCCTATACCTAGGCATGCCTGAATGACTCCTAAAAAACTACAAGGCATTCAAAACGCGGCAGCCAGACTACTTCTGAAACTACCCCGAAGAGAACACACTGTACCAGCGCTGAAAACACTACACTGCCTACCAATAAAACAACTAATAAAATTCAAAACAATGTGCATTACGCACAGAGCAGTACACAACAAAGGCGCTGAGTTCCTAAGAGACAAACTGTGCATACATCAACCGACAAGAACGCTCAGATCAAGCATGGACATCCGCCTGGAACCGAAGCCCTACAACAAAAGAAAACTTGGAGGATCCTCCTTCTCTCACCAAGCCCCAAAAACCTGGAACGACCTTCCAAAGTACATACGTAACACTAGAAACCATCTATTATTCAGGAAATTACTCAAAACCTGGCTCATCATGTCATAACTAGAAAGACTGGCCACAGGGGCACCGACATACCAAAAAACACCAACGAACGTAGAGCGACCGCGATACGCACCGATCAATCAATGGGAAAAGCTGAGGTAAATATCCCATGGCATACTAAAGGACCAAACGGGAGACAGTCACAATATGACCAAAGACAGTAAACATAGCAAACTAAGACAGAAAAACATCATCAAGAGGACATGGACCTAACTATGACCTTCCCCATCAGCCCTTAGAACAAATCATAGAGAGGGAAAGGAAGCACTGCATCACGGGCCCAAGGCAATGGGTGAGAAACAGAATGTTTCATCACTACACACGGCCCACCAATACAAAGCAGGAAGCACAATGCCCCACCACACAAACTACAACTAAACAACAGTCTCAAGGATGTTGACCCCACGGAAATCAAAGAATCAGTCACGACAGAAGGATACGAACGTCTGAATACAAACGCTCACCAAGACGGATCCACTAGGACAACCCTTCAGCATGACCGCAACCCTGAACCACTCAAAGCCTTAAACAAACAGGGTCACACTAGATCACCTGAGAAAAGATATCACCCACCCGGTCCCACACCTGAAGATTAGGTTCAGACGCACCCACCGATCCATACTATACTCAATAGGATACAGTTGGATCAGCGCAACACCACCAAATCGAGTCGGCCACCAGGAACCAGCAACATCCGAACCCACAGCAACATCCGAACCCACAGGTATACAACTCTAATGGAATCGTAAGTACCTGAACCTGGATACAGACCCCACTAACCCAACCCTCAATCTTCTGCTTACTTAAACCCACACAAAACCACACAACCATCTCTCTCCCAGAAATCCGAACGCACTTTACCACACCACATCAACAACACATAAACTTCTCCCACAGCACTCAAGGCCTTCATCCGATCCGATACTAGCACCAAAGCCCAGCACTCGGTGTATACCGAGCTGAAGCTGCCAACAGCACACCACATCTCCCACTCTCCTTCTCCCCTCCTCCCGACTAACCCTATCCCCACCCTTCCTGTTTACAGATCCGCCAGAGCACCTGGGGACCAATTCTGTTGGTGACGATGCGCTATACAAGTACCGATAACATAACATAACATGTGTGCAGAAAGCATTCCATATTCTGATGTTGAAAATGTGTAGAGACATAAAGAATAATGGAATCTATAGCCTAGATCCCCCTTTTGCACAGCATGACAAGGGACCTGCTGCATAAGCGCCACGCACAGTTTCATAAACTTGGCAATCGCGGATAAAAGTTTGCAACTCAAAAGGGTTACTGTCCACAATGTTACCACAGACACGTGTATGTTTCCAATCATGGCATGTGCATGCAGTTTCCAAAGCTTTGACCACAACTATTGCTAATTGTCTAATTGATCTTTTGTGCAGCAGTTGTGTGATTTTTCCATGATTGTTATTAATAACTTTTAAAATGTCATATGTTGGTTCTATGTTTCAAGGCTGTCCTTTCTTTCTTTCTTTCTTTCTTTCTTTCTTTCTTTCTTTCTTTCTTTCTTTCTTTCTTTCTTTCTTTCTTTCTTTCTTTCTTTCTTTCTTTCTTTCTTTCTTTCTTTCCTTCTGTTCTTTTCTTTAGTTCCATTATTTAGAGATTGTTGGTTAACCCGTTGTTGTAAACAATAAGTTATTTTATTTGCTCAGGTGTTAATTGATTGTTGTTTACATAATTGGTTGTTACTGTATTATGTTAATTTAAGTTGTCTTGAAAATAAAAACTGTTCAATTCCAAAGGATGAATACAGCAAAGCACCTAAACAAGGTGATAGAGTTGTGAGAAGAAATGGGGAAATACAGAGGTGCTTACAGAAGATGGGTGGAGGGCCTTTGCAATGGACGCGTCACTGGTGTCAGCCGCACCAAGGTATCTGGCATTTCGGGGTACTGCAGCAAGACACTGGTGCTTATCTGGAGCATTGCTGTTAGTTATTGGGCCTCCCCGGCAGCTGGTGCTCAGTTATTGATATTGATATTGATATTTTATTTCTATCGCTTTCATACACAAGTGATTCAGAGCGCGACAAGGCAAAGGAAGGGGAACAGAGGAGAAACAAAAACAACGATCTTACTAGGCTCAGTGACATGGAGAACGCGCAAGTGCATGGTAGAGGGGGAGAGGGAGAAGTGCATGGAAGGGGGAACAAAAGATGAGTGCGGAGCAAGGAGGAAAAAACATAAATAATAGTAAATAAATTAATAAATAAAAAAGGCAACAAACAGAGGGAGTGCAGCCAGCAAGTGGCAGTGATGTGTTTAAGGCAGCAGGCTGGGTAGGTCTGATAAGTGCAGGAAGAACAAAACAAAGGGGTGCAGCTGTATGGGTACAGATACAGACCCCAGTACAAGGGGTGGCCTGAGGCAATGCATGCGGTGGCAAGAGGAGCAGGTACCTGGGCCCGGAGGAAAGAGGGTGGCCTGGTGCATGGTGCCGAGGGAGAGTAGAATCAGCAAGGGAGAGGGGGGGCAAAGGCAGAAGCAAAGAGGAAGGTCTTGAGGTGCTTCCGGAACCGGAGATGGTTCTCCTCAAGTTTTAGAGTGGCTGATCCAGAGGGAGGCCCCAGCCGAAGACAGAGATAGACCCCATCTTGTTTCTTTGAGAAACAACTGACCCTGAGGGAGTTAGAGGTAGAGGTAGAGGAGCGGAGTGCTCGAGATGGGAGTTATTTGCGGAGGGATAGCTGAAGGTATGTTGGACCCAGGCCCCAGAACGCCTTGTGGACAATGCAGAGGGTTTTAAATTTAATCCGTGCATCCACTGGTAGCCAATGGAGAGATTTCAGAGCTGGAGAGATACGATCGCAGGTCTTGAGGCCAAGGACAAGTCTTGCAGTCCTGTTCTGGATAAGTTTCAAAGGGCGGAGAGTAGAGGTAGGTAGATTAAGAAAGAGGCTGTTGCAATAGTCCAACTTAGAGAGAACCAGAGCTTGGGAGACAGTGAGATTCTGGGGGAATGAGAGGAAAGGAAGAGTACCTCTGAGGAGGTGCAGTAAAAAGTTTGACTTTTTTGATACATCAGCGATGTGGGCAGAGAAGGAGAGTGTGGAATCAAAGGTGACACCAAGGTTCATGGCCTCGCAGGTGGGGATAGGAGGAGGGCCAAGGGAGGCCAGCCAAAGAGTGAGGGGAAAGGAAGGTGATGTTGTGCCGATGAGGAGGATTTCAGTCTTGCTGGCATTCAGACAGAGATCATTGACGGCACACCAATCTTGAATGGCAATTAGGCAATCAGTGATGAGAGAGGTGGAGGAGGTGGCCGAGGTCAGCCTGAAAATGAGCTGGGTGTCATCGCATAGCACTGGAAGTTTGAGCAGAAAAAGGCAATACAGTGGGCGAGAGTTGCTAGGTATTGGTTGAAAAGCCACGGTGAGAGGTTAGACCCCTGGGGAACACCACAGGTAGAGAGGAAGATAGATGATAGGAAGGACCCAAGTTGGACCTGGGAGAGCCGATCAGAGAGGAAAAGTTCAGCCAGGCCAGAGCCTGATCGGTGATGCCCAGGTTATCATGGAGATGGTTGAGCAGGATGGTATGGTTGACCATGTCGAAGGCAGAGGAGTGATTGGGTAGGATGAGGACAGAGGGAATGCTAGAGTCAAGGTTGGAAAGCAGATCTTCTTGGATGTTCAGGAGAGCAGTTTCAGTGCTTCTGCCAGATCTAAAGCCAGGCTGATGGTCATGGAGACAGCCAACAGAGTCAGAATGAAGGATTAGCTGAGAGATGGCCAGCTTTTCAAGGAGTTTGCCCAAGAAGGGGGTAATGGAAATTGGGCGATAGTTGGCCGGACAAGAGGGATCAGCTGTGGGTTTCTTGAGGAGAGGATGCACAAGGGAGTGCTTAAGAGGGGAGGGGAAGGATCCTGAGGCAAAGGAGTGGTTGCAGAAATCGGCAAGGGCCGAAGCGAGGGTATCAATATGGTCCTTGACAGTTTTAGAGGAACAGGGATGAACCTGTTTTGACGAGGCTTTCATAGATCGGACTTGTCTAGCGACCTCATCAGGGGAGAAAAGAGGAAAGGAAGAGAAGGAGGGAGAGGGGATGGCAGGAAGAGGGTCAGAGAGGGTAGAGGGGAGGGAGTGGAGGAGAGGGTGGACAAGATGTTTGGGGTTTTGAGATAAAGTGAGAGAGCAGGGCATTGCAAAGAGCCTGAGAGTTCTCAAGGTTACATCCGGAGTATTGGTCTATTACTGGGGCAAGGAAGCTTCTAAAGACTTTCCACATCTGGAGTATTGTGTCCAGTTCTGCAGGCCACATCTCCTGAAGTATGAAGACAGTTTGCGGGGTGTCCAGCAGTTACTGCTGGAGGGTTACTGGGTTCATGTCAGAGAGAAGAGCAGAAGCTCTGGTGTCATTATTCAGCGTCAGATTTCAGAGTAGTGAGTTTGTAAAACCTTGACGTCTACAGGAAGGCTCAAACAACAAAATTAGCAGTGGTCTTTGAGAAGTGTAGGGAGAAAACCCAACCTCCAGTGCAACAGGTGGAATGCTGAAGTGGAGCTGCAATACGCTCATGCTGCAATGCCTTCAGCATAACGGAATTTGGTTTGGTGCCATCCACACAATCTGTGATTGGGTAGAATGGCTGCCATTCCAGCTAGTCAGACAGGCTGCTTCATTCCATTCAATCAGGAACAGTACCACACATGAGATAATCAAAGCCCGTAAATGCAACTTCCGGCCTCATTAGTCTGATTACCCTCTATGCCAGCCAAACAGATGAGATGCCCAAAACGTTTCTGCCACTTTTCTTTGATTGGCTGAAATGCAGGGCAAGGTGTCCAATCACGGGTCCTCTAGGTTCTTTACTCAATTCAAGGTAATATAATTGCGCAGAATCTTCAGAATTCTAATTGGTGGAGATGCCAAATGTGGAGGGAAATCCACCATTTCTGCTTCGGCTGTGAAAATATCATCCATCACTATCCCTGGGCCAAAGTGAACATGGACCGCTGAACAGGACATGCAATTAGAGAAGCAAACTGTTTGAATGAAGAATGCCAAGCCAAGAGCTCATACATACAAAAAAGAATGAATATTCTTGTGATACAAATAAACAATGAGCACATAACAGAAGGCTAGATACCAGTGTTGCCAAAATAGGAACTGGTGTGGAAATTCAGTGATTAAAAATATGCTCCGATTTGTCATTCGCCTGTGGACAAGGAGGTTCGGACTTTAGGCCCAGACAAAGGGCCTCATCACGAGTTGGGTGGTATCCCGGCGGTATTACTGCCCGGGCTAATAGCACTACCGCTGCATTTAAGGGCTACCGCCCAACTCATGATTAGGCCCAAAATGAGGATTTCACCATTGGGACAGTAAACATGATTCACATGTTGACAATCATATTTGAGGCCTGTTTGCTTGCGACTGCTGAAGTGGTCTCCTGAAGCATGCCCAGCAAAAGCGAACTGGTCTTCAGGTGAATCGGGAATTATCCAACTGGTTTCCACTGCTCAAAGGCTTGGGCAGGGTCAGTTACATCTTGCACATGTAGGGCAAGTAAGACTGCGATTTCACTCCAGCTGTTGGTGGATTTTCCAGGTCAGCCCGCAGAATATGAAAGAGCTGGTACCTCATTTGATATTCAGGCCCCCATGGCATGCAATGCACTTCCTCCTGATCTGAGAAAGATAACGTCCCTCACAGATTTTAAGAAAAAGATCAAGACCCACCTCTTTAACATAGCATAACGGAACCCCTTCTATCTGATCTTTCTGACGCAATCTTGTGCCTTTCCCCTTTATGTGGGCCCTGAGACCTATGGGTGAGTGGCGCGTTATACATTTTAAATAAATAAATAATTAAATAACTAAAAGGGCACACAAATAAGGTTCACAGAGCGATCAGAAAATAGGCAAACATTCTCCACCAATGCTTATTACATGTACATATTTCTCCTTCATATTTATTGTGCGGGCCATGAAAGCATCACTGGAGTTGTTGGGCCACATATACGTTGCCACCATTATTTTAACATGTACAGAATGCAATGTTTACCTTTAGGTCGGTTGAGAAAGCTTCTGGTTTAAAGAATTGCAGGGTCTCTGGAATTTTAAAATGTTTTGGATGTTATGTTTTTTTAAGCTTGCATACAGCAAAATGGAGGTTGTCAAATCCCAAGTGTAAAAGCCCTACGGATCCCAGTATTTTCATGCATTCAGTTTGTCACTCAGAATGGCGATTGCTCCTAGTTTATGAGGTTGGGATTCTATTAATGGCAGTGTGTTTAGTATTATGCATCTCAAACTTGCTCCACAGCCGTAAGAAATAAAATAAAAATGACTACAATGCCCATAATACCCTAGGTGCACATGTGTCCAATCTCTGTGAACCCCTTCCTCTATGGCAGTCCTTCCCCAGTTCTTACTGCTCCCAGCAAAGTATTTGTTTTTGATTACAGGAGGACGGTTGGTGGCGTTACGCTTTCCTTGAGGGCGGGTGCGTTGTTTGTTTGCTGCAGGTGTTCAGGTGTTCAGACGTCGCCATTAGCGCACAGGGTTTGATTTCAGTGATATTAGGGATGTGGCATCTTGCGCCTACATTTTGGAGTCCCCATTGGATTGTGGTGGGGCGCTAGTCACATATGATATAGATAGGTTGTTTATAACGCGCTTAATACCCAAAGGGTTTTAAACACCGACCCCGGAATCGACCCTGTGTTGCTCCGTGAGGTCCCGCTTCCAAGAGGAGCACGTTGTCCATGTGCTATCCTCCTGAGACAAAGCATCTTTCACCAATGAGTGCGGATTCAATGCTTTTCCTCATTCTGCATTTCAAGCAGATGAGAAGAAAACACTTTGCAGTGAATTCGAGCCTTCTTCGCTCCTTGTCACTGTGGTATACATTCGGCCGTGTTTGGAAACAAGTTATTATTTTTTTTCAGGCAGAAAGGTCGTTTTTCCCTCCTGGATGTATAATGTCTCAAGAAGATAGAGACTAAGGGGGTAATTCATAGAATTCAGCGCACAAGTGGCACACGCGGCTGGCGCACAGTGTGCGCGTGCGAATCCCTGCGCCAGCCGCGTGCGCTAAAATCCATTTCCGCGCACAGCGTATTCATGGATTCCAGCCACCAAAACCAGCCGTGGCGCACAGTGGCGCAGCGACCCTGCAGCAGCGCCAGTTACGCCCCCAAGAACGCCTCCCGCGCAGGGAAAAGCCATCAATATACCCAATCTAGCTCAAAGGGCTGCGCTAACCCTGTACCAGCACAGCAAGTGGGCTACGTGTATCACTGGGGTGCGCGGGAAGTACCTCACGCGATTGGGCCCGTGCGAGCAGGGTACGTGTATCTCAGGGGTGCGCGGGAAGTTCCACACGCGATATCAGCAGGGTACGTGTATTTCAGGGTGCAGGGGAAGTTACACACGCGATTCCAGCAGGGTACGTGTATTTCAGGGGTGCGCGGGAAGTTCCACACGCGATTGGGCCCGTGCGAGCAGGGTACGCGTATCTCAGGGGTGCGCGGGAAGTTCCACATGCGATTCCATCAGGGTACGTGTATTTCAGGGGTGCGTGGGAAGTTCCACACGCGATTGGGCCCGTGCGAGCAGGGTACGCGTATCTCAGGGGTGCGCGGGAAGTTCCACACGCGATTCCATCAGGGTACGTGTATTTCAGGGGTGCGTGGGAAGTTCCACACGCGATTGGGCCCGTGCGAGCAGGGTACGCATATCTCAGGGGTGCGCGGGAAGTTCCACACGTGATTCCATCAGGGTACGTGTATTTCGGGGTGCGTGTGAAGTTCCACATGCGATATCAGCAGGGTACGTGTATTTCAGGGTGCGCGGGAAGTTCCACACGCGATTCCATCAGGGTACGGGTATTTCGGGGTGCGCGTGAAGTTCCACACGCGATATCAGCAGGGTACATATATTTCAGGGTGCAGGGGAAGTTACACACGCGATTCCATCAGGGTATGTGTATTTCGGGGTGCGCGTGAAGTTCCACACGCGATATCAGCAGGGTACGTGTATTTCAGGGTGCAGGGGAAGTTACACATGCGAAATCAGCAGGGTACGTGTATTTCTGAGTGCGGGGGAAGTTCGACACGTGATTCCATCAGGGTACGTGTATTACAGGGGTGCGCGGGGAGCACCACACGTGAATTGCACGTGTGTGCCCTCCCAGGTGTTCCCTCTACACCCTCCACGGCCCCTGCAGGTGGCTCACCCCACAGGGGCCTACCCTGCACATGTCCTGCAGGCACCCCATCCACCATGGCCATGCCCCCCAGCCAACCCACATGTCAACTTGCACTACTGCCCACCAACGCATGTCCCCCTGCACCCCCAGCCACCAGGGGCACCCTCCACAGGCCCCCACCCATGTCTCCCACCACCCCCCAGCAGTGCAGGGGCACCCTCCACCAGGCCCCCACCCATGTCTCCCACCACCCCCACCCCCCAGCCACCAGGGGCAGCCTCCACCAGGCCCCCACCCATGTCTCCCAGCACCCCCACCCCCCAGCAGTGCAGGTGGATGGGGGTGCAGGGGTACATGAGTTGGACATGAGTGGGGGCCTGCTGGCAGGTGCCCCACAGTGCTGGGGGATGGGGGTGGTGGGGAACATGAGTTGGACATGGGTGGGGGCCTGCTGGCAGGTGCCACTGGGGGGTGGGGGTGGTTGGAGACATGAGTGGGGGCCTGGTGGAGGCTGCCCCTGCACTGCTGGGGGTGGGGGTGGTGTGAGACATGGGTGGTGGCCTGGTGGAGGCTGCCCCTGGTGACTGAGGGGGTGGGGGTGGTGTGAGACATTGGTGGGGGCCTGGTGGAGGGTGCCCCTGGTGGCTGGGGGTTCAGGGGGACATGTGTTGGTGGGCAGTAGTGCAAGTTGACATGTGGGTTGGCTGGTGGGCATGGCCATGGTGGATGGGGTGCCTGCATGACATGTGCTGGGTAGGCCCCTGTGGTGTGAGCCACCTGCAGGGGCCGTGGAGGGTGTAGAGGGAACACCTGGGAGGACCCACACATGCAATTCACGTGTGCTGCTCCCCGCGCACACCTGTAATACACGCACCCTGATGATATCGCGCACCCCTGTAATACACGTACCCTGATGATATCGCGCACCCCTGTAATACACGTACCCTGATGGAATTGCGTGTGGAACTTCCCGCGCACCCCTGGAATACACGTACCCTGCTGATGTTGCGTGGGATACTTCCCCCGCACCCTGAAATACACGTACCCTGATGAGATCGCGTGTGGGACTTCCCGCGCACACCAGAAATACACGTACCCCGCTCAATTGCATGTGTAACTTCCTGCGCACCCCCGAAATACACGTACCCCACTCAATCGCGTCTGTAACTACCCGCGCACCCCCGATATACACGTACCCCGCTCAATCGCGTGTGTAACTTCCCACGCACCCCCGAAATACACGTACCCCGCTCAATCGCGTGTGTCACTTCCCGCGCGCCCCCGAAATACACGTAGCCTGCTCCCCCAGGCCCGATCGCGTGAAAATGTTCACGCGAACCCCTGAAATACACGTAGCCCGCTCCCCCAGGCCCGATCGCGTGTGTGACTTCCCTCGAACCCCCGGAATACACGTACCCCGCTCAATCGTGTGTGTAATTTCCCGCGCAACCCCGAAATACACGTGCCCCGCTCGCACAATTGCTGTATGTTGCCACTTTTGTAATGCGCAGGGACGCTACCGCCTGCCTTCGTGTGGCGGACGTGTTTCGGCTTGTGCGTGTCTATCGCTGTGCGTGGCTTTGCCCTATTCGATTCCATGAATACGTGTGGTTCGGGTGCGTGTGGGCGTTCCGTCTGCTTCCCTGCAGTACATCCCCAGTTACGCCCTTGTTTTCGCGAGTTGTTCCCCATTCCGCGCGTTACGCCCCGTGTTCCGCCCACTTTCTAGTGTATGCGCCGCGGTTGTGCGCTTTCACTGTGCGCGTCACGCACGTCTTTCGGGATGTTGCAGTGACATGTGCGCCATGCACGGGTTTGGCGCACATCCCGAGGAGAACACGCGCAGGGACTTCCATGAATCGCACGCGTGCCCGTGCGCCTGTTTTTTTGCGCTTGCACCTGCTTGCGCCTGCTTGCGCAAAGATTTTTGGCGCACGTTTGTTCCATGAATCGGCCCCTAAGACTTCCCAATATTTGGCACGTCTTCTGAGGGAGAGGAGTAGAAATGGTGCCTAGACAGTGAAGTTTGGCAGGGACGTTTTCTCTCCTTTGGTAACGTTTCCCTATCTCAGACTGTGGGCAAAGCCTTTGAGCAGAGAAATGGCTGTGTTATCCAATGCTTTTCCGACTTAAGCTAAGGCTTTTGAGAACCCCCGTAACTCTTCCCTTAGTTAGTTGGGGAAAGGGTGACGTGGGGTTAAAGCCAGAAAAAGTACCCTGTGAGAGGAAACACCTGGCGCATGGACCTTTTGCAGTGATTATCCTTAGCCCGCTAACCCCAGGGCTGGGTTGGTTCTGGGACCGTCCAAGAGAGACTTTCTCTCGGGAGGTTAGCTGAGGGGTAATGCGCTCGTCTTGGAAGCAAGGCAAGGGTCCACGCTTAGAAACCTCTGGGTATTAAGCGTGTTATAAATAACCCATCACAATTACAATTACAAGTACAGGCGACCAATCAACACTTGGGCCTACAGGAAGGTCAGTTCAGGCTAAGAGAGCCAGAACATTGCCTGCAGTGCCATCACCGTCGAACTCTGGGTAGGGCTTCGCCCAGGATTTAGTAACAGATGCACTGTGGCGGAGATCCGGGTGAGGATGGTAACTCACGGTTTATGCTGGGGCTAGGAGTGAGTCCATCTGGTCTGCTAGAGGGACCCCTATGTGTGGTCCCTAACTTCTTCTCCATCCCAATTCCAGGGAGTAAGGCCGAGGTGAGGTGGCGGTGGATTACGCAGATACCCAACCTGTAGCGCATCAAGAATTTCTTTTCTTTAACTGTTCACAAAAGGTGCATTTCTCTGCATTTAAAAGTGCATCTCATTTGTGATTTCGGGATGCACTTTAAAATGTGAAAGGGACAAAGGGCAACCGAAACAGAGCATCAAAGATCAGCAGAAGGCCCTCAGACTTAGACGATAATACACTGATGATGTTACGTACAAGCTATGAGATATAATAAACAATGGCTCTAGGTAATTGATTTTTAGCAATTAATACTTTTTCAGAAGAACCAGAGTTATGGCAAGTAGTGGCATGGCTTCTTCCCAGTACTTTACTCTTTCAGGTACAGTTGCCCTAGGAGAGGGTCTGTCCACTCCAAGTCCATGTCCTTCAAACTAGAATGCAAATTGAAATGATTGTTCTTTGGTTAATCCTAGACATTTACATGCTCACAGTCCTAGTTTGTAGAAAGGAACTTCAAATATTCCCACACTTTCTTTTTGCAGCAATTTGCAATTCTACAATTATTTTCAAATATCGGTATTTTTGATCCAAATTGATTCTCAACCTTATCAGGCTTTGTGCTTTAGCTGACACCGTGTCCAGTATCACAATAATGGACCCATTTCACCCATGCAGATATTTTGGAAGGAAAAGGCTAAGAAAATATGTCTCATGAAGCGCTGGAATGTAGTGGTCGGAAAGGATTCCCATGGGCCTGTAAAGGAGAGGAACTGGCAGAGTCCCACCCACTGAATGCAATCAGGTTGAAATTCCATCCCAGGGCCATCAGTCAATTTGTTCCTATGGCACATTGGTTGTTACCATCGTCATCACCCTCAATCCAGGGCTTATCTAATCAGGTTTGAGAGTGTGTGTGCTGTATTGAATGGCACCGACCTGCATTTTCTAGTCACTGTCTGAAACACATGTGCATTCTGTTAATCTCCGGCCCACTCTTTGTCCTGCCCAGTACCTTATTCCCTAAGCGGGCTGCTAAAAACAAATCATATGACCCCTCAATGACCTTGTTCTGCAGCCATGCTGCCGGTCACCTCCCTGGTGCTTTGCTGCTGCGGTTTACTAACTTTGCTCGGCCCATTAAACATGGCCGACTGTTATTGGCAGGGTTGGTCTTTTGCTCGGCCCGTTAAACATGGCCGACTGTTATTGGCAGGGTTGGTCTTTTGCTCGGCCCGTTGAACATGGCCGACTGTTATTGGCAGGGTTGGTCTTTCCCAGGATTCCACACAACCAAGTAGATGTTAGCTCTGACATGTTTGTTGATGCAAGGTTAAAGAAAAAAAGGGTCATAATTAGCAACTGGAAGCAGGATCTCTATTCACACAGTTGCTGCAGTAGAACACCAGGGATACATCCAAGACAGTATTGGAGAGGCCATGCATAATGGAAGCGGAGTTAGTAAAATGCCTAAATGAGGGGGAAAACGGATACATGAAGATGAAAGGATAAGGCTCAGAGCCTGGTAGCTTTGGACAGATAAAGACATACAGGAGGTGCCAAGGTTTTTCAAGGGATCCCGAAAATGAACCCTGTTCCAAACCCTGAATTTCCTCTAAAGCTAGATCTGCTTGGTTTGGTGGGACCATAAATGTCTCCTGTAACACATAAGTTCTGATGTTGCAAATGAGGCACAGTATCAACATTCAAGGATCGGGTGGGATCTGGTGGGAAGATGGATGCGGATTGAGGTATGTGCACTCTGTCGATTTCTGCATCACCTGTTCATTCTAATGACTAGAGCCGTCACGCTAAAAGTTGACCCCGGCCCCATTTTTGACAACTTTATATCTCCAGGGCAAATAACACGAAGGTGTTCAGTTATCAAACTGTTAGTAGCTCAAGTGTTGCTGTAGATGCTGGCATCTACCTGGTTGCCTATTGATAGTCTAAATCCTAATGTAGCACGCACGTATCCAGATTTCTTCCTAACACGGATGCAGAGACTTACAGTGAGAGAAAGTGTCTCTCTAGTTTCTAAATTGTTGTTCTGTTTGATCGATGGTGGACTCTGCTCCCATTGTCCCTCTCAAATTAACTGTTCCAGCTTTAGCTGTCTAATGACTGGAGATGAGAGCAGCAGGGAGACTGATGCTGATAGTGTGAACAGAATTTATATTACCCAGTAAGAGATTAAAGGACCATAGTTGCTTAAATAAAGTACCTTCTCCCATCCCCACCCTGGTGCTATCTATGACCACTCCTTAAATATGATCCTTTCAAGAGGGCAAAAAAAACCAAAGCATTGTGCACTCGAAGAATACGATTCACACTTGCGGTAGCAGTGGGTTAGAGAGTTGCGCCACAGACAATAAAGACACATTCCGATCCGAGGTATCTCCACCCATGTAAGTTTTCTAAGCCGGACCTGGGGATTGAACCTGTTTTCCTGCGTCGTCTTGCTTCCGAGGCGAACACATTGCCCCTGAGCTATCCTCCCAAGTCTTTCCACTTGAAGAAGTGGTGGCTTCTACTGTGCAAAGGTCCTTCAGCACTACTCTCTGTCTGTGCAGGCTGACCATTTTAGTAACGATCCTGTATGTCAGCACTTGAACCTCTACCTTTCTCCACACTCATAGACGCAGTTAGCAGGTGCCTTGAGCCATTCAGGTGATATTAGGCCACACCATATATGAGAATAGTATCATCTTGCAACACCTAGCATCTCCTTGCAATCTGAAAATTCCTAGAGCTAGTTGGCTTTCTGTGGTGGCCTATCCCGCCCCCCAAATCCCTGGTTTATGGAAATGTCGTGCAGGGCTGGGACTATCTGTTATGTTATGGAGTTATGTAAAGCGCGCGTCACCCGAAGGCATCATGGCGCTAGATAGGAAGGGAGCCTATAGAACCAGGCATGGAAAAGAGCCAAGAAAGAGTGCGCTGAATCAAAAACAGGAGAGTCTTTAAGGCTTTCCGGAAGATCGGGTGATTAGTCAGAAGTTTCACCGATAGTGGGAGGGCATTCCGCAGCTGGGCAGATGCAATCGAGAATGCCAGACGCCCACCCGGGAGAGCTGAAAAGATGGCACACAGAGCAAGCAGGAGGCTGAAGAACGCAAGTAGCGGTTGGGGACATAGCACACAAACTTAGTGCGCAGGTACTCCGCTCCTTGGTCATGACGAGCGCGGTGAACAATGCACAGTGTTTTGAATTGAATGTGCTGGGCTACTGGGACCAATGCAGAGAGCGCAATACGGGGGTGATATGACCTCCGTAGGGAGACCCAGTTGCAACCCTGGCTGCCATGTTTTGAGGATATTGTAAACAGCCTACCTGCCCCTCAGGCTGGACAATGTAAAGGGAGTTACAGTAGTCTAATTTACTCATAATCATGGCGGCTACGACTGGGGGACGTAGCGTGACCGGAATCAGCATCTTTCCCAAGATTTTTAATTGAAGATGCCTAGTCAGGCAGTCTGGCAGACCACTGATACCTGAGCGGCTATAGAAAGATTATCGGAAATGATAACCCCAAGATGTTTTACTTCAATTGAGGGCACCATCTGCAGAGGTAAGGAATGCACCGTCTAGTAATCTATGCATATATTTGTCAGATGATTTCTCAATCTTTTTATGGCATAGTGGAGCTTACATCATGTTGGGGAGGCACTTGGGTCAGTTTCCTCCTCACATGCGGTCATTGATTGCAATTGCATTGGTGAGTCATAAAAGGCCTCTGACTGTTCTTTCAGCATTTATATTTCCTTACTGACAAGCACTGTGGGTCTGGATACCGGTTCACTGTTTATTCCATGCATGTAATAAGGTAAAGTGAACATTTAAAAAAATGGAATTGTTCATGCTTTGATGCGATTATCATACCGCTGCTTCCAGGGTCATCCTGCTCCTTTGGCATGTGTTGGTCCACTAGGGAATGTACTGGGCAATCAAACACACACAAAATGTTAGGAATTGGACCCCAGCCATCTATGTATTTAGGTAGACAACAGACCCAGCAATTAGTGGTTAGGCCATATGGCAATTAAGGCATTCCTGTCATGGCACAATGGAGAACACAATCAGAGTGGGTTGATGCCATGACTGGAAGAGAGAACATATAGGTCATGTGCTGGTGAAAAGGGTCCTTCAGCATTTAGGACCCACAAGAATTCAGTTCTCTACTGGTAGACCTATGCTTCTATATAAAGTATTCCATTGGTTTACTCAAATCCTAGTGCAATCCTGTGTGTCATTGTCATCACTCCTTCTCTACCTCTCTCCATCTTTGCCTCTGTTAGACTCTCCTGCTCTCTCCTTATCATTTCTTCTACATCGTCTGTGCTTCAGTGAGACATCCTCCGTAATCTCTCTGTCACCCCTTCTGTGTGATGGATCACGTGAAGTGAAGGAAGCAGAGGGAGCCAGGCTGTAGCTGTACAGTGAGCCTTGCTGCGTTTTAGAAGTCATTTGGAGTGTGGCATGTGAGGTTAGCAGCCTTGCTGAATTTTGGAAAGGAGGAGCTGAGAAGGTTAGCACAGGATGTGTATGTAGGATTACCAGATTTTTAAACTAAGAAACCAGGGAACGGCCAGCAACATAAAAGAAGGATTACAATGTGGCTGTCTCTGCCAACACAAATGTAGGACTGCAGTTCAGTACCATGGGGTCGTGGACGACATAGAATGTCCTCTAGTTTGTAATTTCATTACTTTGGAAGCTATTACATAACTTGAAATTATTATTGAGGTAAGCGGAAAACGAAAGAAAACAATGTACCCAAATACAAGTCATACATTTGAAGTGTTATTGTATTGAATTGAGTTCAAAATGTGCCAGTGCATTATTCCTTCACCCTGTTAATTGGGAACCGTGAAGGAAGACAGCCAATATGAGCAGTCATCTGATGTGGAACTTATTAGGATAGCATATGGCACAGAGGGGGTTTCTGCAGTCACCTTGCATCTGATCTTCTCATCCCCTCTGCTCCCAAACACATTGCGTGATCTCTGTTTGTTCGAGGCAATTGTATAGATGTGGCCAGGGTTCTCTAGTAGTCACCCCCAATTATCAGCAGAGAACACTTGCGTTCATCAAAGACTCCCAAACAAAAGAACAGAAAACTCAGCCATGTGCAAAGTTACTGCCTTTTATTAGCAAATAAAACGAAGGGATCACACCAGAAAAACAAGCATCCTCCAGAGTTCTCATCTTCTAAGCATAACTGGTTTTAAACTGGTGTGATGTCACAAATCCACGTTCCATCCCAGAAACTTATCAGACATTTACATTGGTTAGTTTGGGTGAGCTACATATGGGAGCTATAAGGGTTAGTTTTACTTTTGGATAGCCATATCTAGTGGCTCCTCATAGAACCACCTCTACTAGTATCAATCTACAATGTTGCAGGGTCGCAGAGAGACCATTGGCCCTTGCAACAAATTATATCCCCATGTGAAAGGTGAATCTGGATTGAGCAGAATGTGTCCTCCCATCCCCGGGAACCTGGACGGTTACCAGACTGAGTCTACCTTTTCAAGGCAATGGGAATGATCATGGAGGTGTGAAGTGTTCTCTAATGTTGGCATCTCTGATCACTTGGGAGAGAGCATTCAGTTAGCAGTTTGTGGGCAACACTTGTAACCTTTCCCCTCTGGTTCGATGGGAACAGTCCTCTTCATCTAACTCAATTGAATGGGCATTTCCTGTTTAGCTGGGTCACGTGTGTTGAGGCCACAAAATGAAGCTGTCCTGCATGCAATTATGAGGATTTTAGCCTGATTTTCTGCAGGTTGCTCATTATCTTGGTTAGTGGAGCCTTCTGTCTCCACTTGTCCTTGGATATGGTGCCTTGTTTCTGCAAAACCCTGGCTGCGGCGATCATGTCAGCCTTTCCATGTAACCAAAACCTGTATCTCCTTTGCCATTTATTTCAGTGATCTATAGCTTCCATATTGTTCCTTATGGCTCTTCCATGTCAGTAGCAGTCAAGCATGTGCAAGCTAAATATATGAATTCTTTTCATCTTGCGGTTTCAGATTTGGCGAAAGATGTGAATATAGAGATATGTATGTCTGTCCATCCTCTATCTACGTGAGTCATAAGCATGCACTTTGTGGCTATATGCAATAAACATTGTACATTTGTGTAACTTCATGAATGGATGAACATGTACTTCATGTATAAGTCGGCTATATCTTGATGTCAGCAGTGACGTAATTAATTTCTTGCTTTGTAGTCAGTCGACTTGCTCGATCAATGCCATTTGCATATCGCCCAAATCATCAGTAAGTAGGGTATGAACAGCTGTATGAGAGAATAAAGCTTCTCACACCTACAATACATCAATGATTGTGGTGATGGGCCTAAGAGTGAGGCACCTATGTCAATTCTCTGCCTTTGTGTTGAGAGTCATATGGGGGGCATGAGGGTCAGATTTGGCCCCGTCTACACAACCAATCTACTGTTGACAAAAGAACAACCAGAGAAAAACACATATTTGAAGAAGGAGGCTGCTGTGTTTTTATGGTTAGAAGTAAAATGAGAGATTTAGCAACAGAGGCATACCCCAGAGGGAACGTTCTGGTATTTGAAGAAATACATAGGGGGTCATTTTGAGTTGGGCGGTAAGGGATTACCGGCACCAGTAAGCAGACTGGTGCCGGTAATCCCTTACCGCCAAATTCCGACGTCCCATAGTGGGAGCCTCAAAGAACGTGTGGTCTGACCACCGGTCCTTTACGGGTCCCGCTAAGGGACCAGGGCGCTAATAACAGGCCTGCTATTTGCGGGCCCGTTATTAGCGCGTTCCCTATTCCCATTGAGCCCTAGGAATGGGGAATGGTTGGTTCAATGGGGACTTACCGGGTCCTCGCGGGTCGGAATGACCCGGTAAATCCCCATTGAACCAGACAGGATTCGGACACGGTATGGGAGGCAGCCATAGTGCTAATAGCACCATGGCTACCGCCCATATCGTAATGAGGGCCATAGTCATTGTATGTCCTGCAGGGATGTCACCATCTCTTTAAAGACACATTCCCCATATGAGGGCAGAGAATGGAATATGGATAGGTTCTGTTGGCTGGTTCTGGGGTGCTGGTAGACCTTTTTAGAGACCAGAGTATTAGGCAGCAGCATCTACATTGAGATTGACTGAGTTCACCAGCAACACCAACCAATCAGTGGTCAACATACAAAAGGAAACTGTGCCATTGTGATAACAGGACAATAGATCACGGCTTTCAATCTGACCATGAACAGTTCCAAGGAGGAAGGACATTTTGGCAGACAAGATGATGGGTGTTCTCAGCAAAAGAAACAATACATTATTTAATTAAATTTGCATCATGAACTAACATTTCTTTTAATGCTTTTTACAATGTTAATTTCTAATGATCACTCTGAACAAAGAAGTTAAGCTACGTCATTTTGTGTAATGTTAATATGCTTTTAAACTGTTCCAAATCACCACCATTGCAGCATCAGAGCCCTGAGACTTGTCTTTGGCGTGATGGTACTGTGCCCCCGTCAGGGATATCCAGCTCTTACTCTGTTGGAAAAATGAACATGGGTTAGAAAAACCTAAGAGGATTGGAAAGCCTGAGGTAGATGCTACCAACACAGAAAAGAAGTGTTGGCGCAGGGGACAAATATTTTGTGATAGCATAGGTCTGGGTCAGTCCTGTTAAATGGATCATGGTTCTGCAAAATGGAGTAACTTAATATGTCTTAAAGTGATGTAATAACTGGGTTTTGTTTCCAGTGCAGATTGGGAGAACTGTACGTTAGTACACAATATACTGTTGTATAAATGATCGGCTTGAAATTGGGCTTGACCAATCTTGGAAGTATGTTGGCTCATTTGCTTGAGCATCACTATACGTGTACCGCCGATCAAGTTCCAGAATGATCATTCTGTCACAGCCAAGCCGGGGCGCAGGGTGGCATGGTCAAGAATTGACTGTGAATAAAGGTGAATGTTGTTGATAACAGAAGGTATTGTAATTGAGTGGTCAAACGTCTAGCGACAAATGTAAATGTCCTGGCAGCTTTATGTCGAAAAGCTTATTATTAACCATTTGTTCCAAGGCATGGCAGGCTTTATTCTAATTTGCAGTGAGACATTGTGGCGCCTAACTTTGAAAGTAGGCTATCAAAGTATAGTACCACTAAGCCTTCCATTGTGAGCGATATAGCCTGAGCTCGCTATGCACGACATGTTCATTAAACTATCTGAAAGAATGAGGTGGACGTGCGACCAAACAGGGTAGGTAGGGCAAGAAGGGCCAGATGTTTGTCCTGCATGCAGTGATAGACTGGCACACTTCTCTCATGTGATGTTATTATGCCTCAACGGTTGTCATGACGCTATGACTTGCGTTGTACAGTGCTTTATGCCACAGTAAGATGTTTTATGTTTGTTTTGTTTCTCTTTTATGTTAATATGTTAACAACACATATTTTTGTACTGCACCACGTGACCACTGCAGTAGTCTCAGAGCAACCAGAAGGGTCCTTAAGTCAGGGGTCAAGTCCTAAAAATTAAAGTGGGGGGACTCCTCAACCAACTCAATTGGATGCGACGTTGCCAGAAATTAGCATATTGAGGTGAAATATACACATTTCATTAAATTGGCTTTGCATAACCACCCAAATTGCACAGGACAAATGGAATTTGCCTTTCATATAATCAACACACATACAAAACCAAGACAGGTTATTTTCTTCTAATAGTGTTTTTGAAAACGTTAATAGGCGTGCATGTTTTAAACTCCAAGAACCAATACAAATATTTTCCTTGGGACTTGCAGTGCTGAAATGCAACATTTCACCTTTAGTTGGTTGTTATTTTTCCTCAGGTTAGTGCAGTGGTGAAGTCTCCAGCCTACAAACGTATGACTGCGGTTTGATCCCTGAGGTCATCTTTAATTCATAAATTCAAAGAGGTCATTCAATGTTTCTCATTTTAGGTGGGGGGACTGAGTCCACCCTCTGAATAAAGTGGGAGGACTCTGTCCCCCAGCATGTACCCTCGACTTGAGCCCTGCCTTAATTACAATACATTTAAGACATTCACCACAATCCTGCCACTTTGTTCACCTCAATCCCTCAAAAACATCAATTCTCTAATGTCCACCTCTGTCTCCCACTCCCCTCTCCCCTCCTTTGGGTCTTCTCTTTTCCCCTTCTGTCCTCCTTTTCCACCTCTTCCCGCAACCTTGGTGTTATCTTTGACCCATCTTTAAGCTTTGCTTTTCCTATACGTTTAACTGCCTGCACTGCCGCTTTCTTCTATTCAATGTCTGCAAAATAAGGCTGTACCTCTCTTTTATGCTGCTAAACCTCTTATCACTTCTTCCATCCTTTTTTCACCTTGACTACTGCTCTGCTCTTTGGACGTCTCACTTCCCACCTTACTCCTATACACTCGGTTTTCCACTCACTGCTCTCTCTTCTATTATGCCTTCTCTTCTCTGTACTCTCCTCCTCCCTTATGACTTTTGTCTTCTTTTTCATTTTCTCTGCATTGTCTTAAAGTGCTATCATGGTTCCCACCATATCCTGCTTTTTTTGTCGCTCTCTACTCTCCTTCATGTTCTCTTCGCTTTTAGCACTTTCATCTCCTTAAATCTCCTAAACCTCCTTGTGCTCCTTCAAGTTTCCGTTCTTTTTCTCATTTGACTCCCAAATACTGGAACACTCTGCCACCTGCCCTCTGTGCTTCCCTTTCCGTTCACATATTCTCAGCTCTCGCCTTAAAGCTCATCTTCTCTCTTCTGACATCTTTCATTATTTTGTACTGGATTTGGTTTTTGTACAATGCTCTGGCAAAGGCCATTCATACATTTAAATAAAAACAAACACAACACTGTGTTTGGATCAACAGTGGTCAGACGTTTAAGCCTTCCAAAGTTCCAGGGTGTCATTGTGAGTGTGGTTATGTTAAAACTCTCCTATGTAATGTTAGATGCATTTGGGATTCTAGAGTGTGCTCAGGTAATCCTAGAATTGTGTTGGCTTATTGCCCAGGCATCTCCATACCTTGTAACACAGTCATAATGGGAATGTGACACTGAACAACAAAGCAAGTTATCAAAACCTGGGGTAATAATATATGTTATTTCCTATTGTGTTTTGAAAAAAAACATAAGAGAAGGGGATAGATGACAAATAGCACCAATGAGGATTCCTGGCAGTTTATCACAACATTAAAGTATATTTTCATAACATGAGAATGATTACAGATCTTTATATTTGACAAATAAAGTTGTGATACATGGGTTGTACATTTGAATCACTAAGTACTCAATGCATATTGGGCTTAGACTTATTTTAAGTTCTCACTGCATTCACCATAACAATACAATATTTGTAACCATTAACCATATGCACTGAGTAGGATAGCCCATAGATTCAGTTGTGAAAATGTGAAGATGTTTTGTGACATCTCTCACTCCATTGGGGTAAAAGGGTTATCTTTCGAGTCTCTCAGAATTCTGCAAATGTGGTTGTGGACAACTGTCATGAGCACTGCTCCCGAGAAGCCAAGTCAAGCCCAGCATCCCCGGAAGCAGGCTCAGGACCCTCGTCCCCGGCTCCAGCAAACCCCTATTGGGGCCCTTTGGACCATGTCCTGGCGCCTCTGGCGCCAGGCTCATAAGGAACCTCAGTCCCGGCGCCAGGGGCGCCGGGCTCATAATTCTTGCAAAGGTGCTTGGGTGGACCTACCTGTAGCAGACCATGCTGCATACTCACCTTTGCAAATGCTGGCAGGATGAAGGCCCCAGCCTTCTGCTGGGAGGAACTATTCCCTGAACTGGGACTACTTTCTTACCTGGGTGGGGCTGGTGCCACTCCTTAGCTCTGGAACACAGGAACTCTTTTACCTGGGCGAGGCTGAGGAAGAAGTTACCCAATCACTCCAACACTATTTAAACCACACCCGATTGGGAAAACGTGCTTCGCGTTATTCTGCATCTGCAGCAGGACGCTCACCGAGTCAGCTCCAGCATTCCAGTGACATCTCCAGCTTCAGCTCAGCAACCTGTGGAAGAAAGACACGAGAACTATACTTACCATCCAGGAATCCAGACACCGGCAGAATCTGCAAGCAAAAGAAACATAAGGTTAGCAAGTTGCAACACGTTTGCAGCCGCGCTCGCTTACCTGATCCATCTGTGCTTTCACGGATTCTTCGCGGCCTTCTCTTCAGCAGCCTAACGGCACCTGTAAAGACAAAGAACATTGTTAAGTAGGAATCGGGTGAAGGCGGCCGCATTTACTTTTCTTACCTGCTTTTGTGCGCGTATTCCGATCTCTTCAACCGCAGCAGCCCGGCACCTGAAAACAAGAAAAGACATTATTTAAGTGCCATTAAAGACTGCAAGAAAGCCTTACACTTACGTGTTTCCCCACGTGCATCCACGACTGGGAAAACGCCTGCAAGGTCCCGACACCTGCAAATAAGAAAAGAACATTGTTAGAGGTGCTATAATAAGGTCACAGATCATTATACTCACATACTTCGCACGTGCAACGGCAACGGACGAACAACGCCCGCAACATCTCAAGACCTGAAAACAGAAAACAAGGGACATTATTGAGGTGTCATTGAAATTCCCATACCTACGTACAACCGCACGTGGCCCGCGCTCAGTGACCACGCCCTCAGCACCCAGGCACCGAAAAAGACAATGCAAAGACTTCATTAAAGGTGCCCATCTCTTCAAGACTATAAACTCTTAATACCTACTGGCATCCGCTCGTGCAGTAACGGCGGCATCACCTTTTGGCATCTCAGCACCTGTGCCACTTCTAAGGCCACGAAAGACTTTGAGGACCTCCAGTGACGTAACTGGAACCCACGCACCCCTGCATAAGTCGCAGGATGGAGAGCCCAGCATTTATACGCCTAAGGTGAGAGCTCACCAGGACATTGGACTTTCGGAGAGTTGGCGATTAGTGAGGAGGAAGTCCAGCCAAATGGTCATTAACCTTTTTTTTCTTCCGCCTGCAGAAACCTTACCCTGCAAGCCAGTCGGTCAATAAGGGGAAGCCCAGTCCAGAGAGTCATCCGAGCTCTACGCTTCTCAATTGAAGAGACTATAACAGTTCAGCCGGGACCAGCGCCTCCGTGGGAATCAGGTGAGCGTTACAGAACGCGAAGCCCTCCAATAACCTCCTACCCAGGCGCTATGGAAACTTCCGACACTGATCAACTGGCCCAGTTACTAGGGGAATTAAGAGCTGAAGTACATGCTGCCCGCCAGGAAACGAATGCCCTGAGGAGGGAATTGATTATGTCCAAAGAACGAACTGATGACCTCGCCAGACAGTTATTACAAACACAAGCGGGGCAAACCCCTCTACCTAATTCAGGATTTATCTATACCCCGGTGGCTTCAGCCAATCCTGTTCAAATCAATCTGCCCGAAAATGTGCCTTTGGCTCCGCCCGAACGCTTCTCTGGTGACCCTCAGAGGTTTGCGGTGTTCATAAATCAGTGCCGATTGCACTTTCTTTGTAGACCAGCTGCTTTTCCGACTGATCAGACTAAAGTAGCCTTTGTGCTTTCGTATCTTAGCGGCAGCGCGGCTGATTGGTCGATCCCTCTGGTTACACAGGATGACCCGATTCTGCGCAATTTCCAGGCCTTCCAGGCCAATATGGAAAGACTTTTCGCAAGACATTCCCAGGGGCAGGCCCTGGACAACAAACTCCTTTCCCTTAGGCAGGGCAAACAGGATCTTCTGGCTTATATTGCGTCATTTAACAGACTAATCGTAGAAACCAGATGGCCCGAGGACAAGAGGATCACGCTTTTCCACAGGGGTTTGCGTGGCGAACTCAAAGACGTCCTAGCCCAGGTCGTGAATCCCCCTCAAGATTGTTCAGAGTACATTGATTTAGTGGTCCAATTGGATCACAGAATACAAAACAGAAAGGCAGACCGCTCCAGGTTCGAAACTCGAGTTTTCTCTAAGCCACTAACTCACACCAAAGGAGTTGAAGCCGTATAACCTATGCAAATAGGGGTCGTAAAGGGTCCCCTAACCCAGAAAGAACGCGACAGGAGACGACAATTGCAGCTATGTCTCTATTGTGGAAATTCAGGACATTTCCTCCGAGATTGCCCGGTGAAACCTCCGAAGAAGACAGTGGGAGCTTCTGATAAGAATTCCGAAAAGCCCGAGCCGGGAAACGACCTCGCCCGACAAGTGTAGAGGTCCGCTTGCCGAGCATAAAAACCAGTTCTTTGACCTCGCACTTCATAATGTCAATGGTCCTCATAAATCCAGAACGACCGGATCGTTTACATGCCATTAAAGCATACATTGATAGCGGAGTGATTGGAAATTATGTAGACCGCGAGATGGCTTCCAGGATGAACCTACCCCTTTGTCCTAAGGTAATTAAAGACGTCATTACCACAGTGGATGGTACGGAAATAGCTTCCGGACCGGTAACCCATACCACCACAGAAGTGACGTTATTAGGCCAAGATGGACATCGGGAGGTTATCGTGTTCGATGTGATCAAGGCCCCTCACTTCCAAATAATTCTGGGGATCCCTTGGTTGGAGAAACACAATCCTCAAATTGATTGGCGAGCAAAGACGATACAGTTCCCAGAGTGTGCACCTACTTGTTATCCTCGACCCAGTATTGGCCTAGCGGTTGCAACATCCGAAGGTCCGCAATTGCCTCCAGAGTATCAAGAATTCCAAGATGTCTTTCAGAAGGAACAGGCTAATACCCTGCCTCCCCACAGATCTTACGACTGTCAAATAGACCTGATACCCGGAGCCACTCCCCCTTGTAGTAGAATTTACGCCCTTACCGAGCCTGAAAATCTTCATTTGCGACAGTATCTGGACCAGTACCTGGCCAATGGATTTATCCGCCCATCAAAGTCTCCTGCATCCTCGGCTCTGTTCTTCGTACCTAAAAAAGAAGGTGACCTTAGAACCTGTATTGATTATCGTGCCCTGAACCAGATAACGGTAAAGAACAGATACCCCCTACCTCTGATTCCGGAACTCCTTGACCAAGTTAAGAACGCCAGCATTTATACAAAGCTAGATCTCCGGGGAGCCTACCACTTGGTACGGATTAAAGAAGGCGACGAATGGAAGATGGCATTTCGCACCAAGTATGGACTATTGGAATACCAAGTGATGCCCTTCAGACTATGCAATGCACCAGCCGCTTTTCAGTATTTTATGAATGATGTCCTCAGAGAACTCATAGATGTTTGCCTAGTCGTCTACATAGATGACATCTCATCTTCAGAAGCAGATCATCGGAAACATGTTAGAGCCGTCCTTGAAAAACTCAGACAACATAAGCTTTTTGCTAAGCTCGAAAAATGTGTTTTTCACGTCACGGAGGTCGAATTTCTAGGCTTTATTCTGACACCCAAAGGAGTCCACATGGACTCGAGAAAGGTGGACGCTATCATCAAGTGGCCATCACCTACTTCCGTGAAAGGTGTCCAAAGCATGTTAGGTTTCGCCAACTTTTACCGCAGGTTTATTCCAGAGTTTTCACGAGTGGTGCAGCCCATCACCGCCCTCTTAAGAAAAAACAAACGTTTCGAGTGGTCAACAGAAGCAGAACAGGCCTTTCAAGAGCTAAAAGCCAAGTTCACCTCAGCACCCATACTGAAACACCCACGCCCAGACCTCCCTCACATCGTTGAGACTGACGCCTCCAGCTTAGCAATGGGGGCGGTTCTATCACAGAGAGATCCGGAAACTAACCAATTGCACCCCGTGGCATTCTGGTCTCGCAAGTTCTCGGCGCCTGAAATTAACTACACCATCACAGATAAAGAGCTTTTAGCAATTAAGTCCGCTTTCAAGGCCTGGCGGCACTATCTCCTTGGAGCCAAACACACTGTCACGGTAATCATCGATCATCGAAACCTACAATACCTGAAAACCGCCAAAGCTCAGTCCTCCAGACAGCTTCGCTGGGCACTTTTCTTTGCCGAATTTGACTTTGTAATTACTTATCGCCCCGGCAACAAAAATGGCAAAGCGGATGCCCTTTCCCGGATTGGAATGGGAGATAATACTGTCAATCCTGAACCTGTGCCAATAATTCCAGAACAGAGAATCCTGGGCCTGATTTCTTCACAATCCATCGAAGATATCGAAGCAAAAGTTAAACAACTTGTGACCCCTTCAGACTTACAAAACTGGCAACTGAAGGGAAAGGACTTCATCATAAAAAAAGACCTGCCTTATTTTCAGGGAGGACTATTCCTACCACATGCCAATTTACAAAAACAGGTAATCTCTTGCTACCATGATTCCTTGATGGAGGGCCACCCAGGCATTGCCAAAACCTCGGAAAAAGTCAAGAGACACTTCTGGTGGCTGTCATGGAGAAAAGACATAAAGGAGTTTGTGATGTCCTGTGGTGTGTGTGCCCAAAACAAAGGTCAGAAGGAAAGACCAACGGGTCTCCTGCATCCGCTAGACATCCCGCCACATCCCTGGCATACCCTCTCCATGGACTTCATCACCGATTTACCCTCCTGTTCCGGATACAACACTATTCTAGTAATTGTAGATTTGTTTTCTAAAATGGCCCACTTCGTTCTACTAAAGGGCTTACCTTCAGCTTCACTTCTAGCACGGGAATTCCTTGAAAATATTGTAAGATTGCACGGCTTCCCTTCGGTTTTGATCTCAGATAGGGGGAGCCAGTTTATCTCTCACTTTTGGCGAAGTTGCTGTCCTTTAGCTCAAATCGATGTGAGACTTTCAACCAGCCATCATCCCCAGACCGACAGACAAACTGAGAGGACAAACCAAACTCTGGAACAATATTTACGTTGTATGCTACAGCAGTCGGAAAGTAATTGGAAAGATATCCTTTGGATAGCCGAATATGCTTACAACAACTCGATCCATTCAGGAACCGGAAAAAGTCCTTTTTACATTTTATATGGGATTCATCCTCGAACCTCCAATCTCGACCCGCCCCAAGATCTTGGAACGCCTGCCGTGGATCAACTTCACAATGCTATCACTCAAGCTTTCAAAGAAGCGACAATCCACCTACAACAGGCTAAAGAACGGTACAAAAGGGGACCAGACCAACACCGAAGAGACGCCCCTCAATACCAGGTTGGAGATCAAGTTTGGTTATCCACCAAACATTTATCACTTAAATGACCTCACACCTTCAACCCAAAATATCTGGGACCATATCCAATTACAGCCATAATAAACCCAGTGGCTGTCAAATTGGGTTTGCCATCCCACATGAAAATACTTCTGGTGTTTCACATATCTCTACTAAAACCTATGCAACCTGGAACCAGACTGAATAAACCTCCAGAGCCTGTTCAAGTAAATGGAGAACCTGAATTTGAGGTTAAAAACATCCTGGACTCCAAGATCATCAAGTCAAAATTATACTATCTGATCGACTGGAAGGGTTACGGACCTCAAGAACGATCATGGTAACTGTCTGACTACGTCCATGCTCCTCGTTTAGTCAGAAAATTCCACTGAACTTTTCCCAATAGGCCAAAACCTCCGGGGAAGACAGGTTTGGGAGGGACCTTGAGGGGGGGTGCTGTCATGAGCACTGCTCCCGAGAAGCCAAGTCAAGCCCAGCATCCCCGGAAGCAGGATCACGACCCTCGTCCCCGGCTCCAGCAAACCCCTATTGGGGCCCTTTGGACCATGTCCTGGCGCCTCTGGCGCCAGGCTCATAAGGAACCTCAGTCCCGGCGCCAGGGGCGCCGGGCTCATAATTCTTGCAAAGGTGCTTGGGTGGACCTACCTGTAGCAGACCATGCTGCATACTCACCTTTGCAAATGCTGGCAGGATGAAGTCCCCAGCCTTCTGCTGGGAGGAACTATTCCCTGAACTGGGACTACTTTCTTACCTGGGTGGGGCTGGTGCCACTCCTTAGCTCTGGAACACAGGAACTCTTTTACCTAGGCGAGGCTGAGGAAGAAGACACCCAATCACTCCAACACTATTTAAACCACACCCGATTGGGAAAACGTGCTTCGCGTTATTCTGCATCTGCAGCAGGACGCTCACCGAGTCAGCTCCAGCATTCCAGTGACATCTCCAGCTTCAGCTCAGCAACCTGTGGAAGAAAGACACGAGAACTATACTTACCATCCAGGAATCCAGACACCGGCAGAATCTGCAAGCAAAAGAAACATAAGGTTAGCAAGTTGCAACACGTTCGCAGCCGCACTGGCTTACCTGATCCATCTGTGCTTTCACAGATTCTTCGTGGCCTTCTCTTCAGCAGCCTAACGGCACCTGTAAAGACAAAGAACATTCTTAAGTAGGAATCGGGTGAAGGCGGCCGCATTTACTTTTCTTACCTGCTTTTGTGCGCGTATTACGATCTCTTCAACCGCAGCAGCCCGGCACCTGAAAACAAGAAAAGACATTATTTAAGTGCCATTAAAGACTGCAAGAAAGCCTAACACTTACTCGTTTCCCCACGTGCATCCGCGACTGGGAAAACGCCCGCAAGGTCCCGACACCTGCAAATAAGAAAAGAACATTGTTAGAGGTGCTATAATAAGGTCACAGATCATTATACTCACGTACTTCGCACGTGCAACGGCAACGGACGAACACCGCCCGCAACATCTCAAGACCTGAAAACAGAAAACAAGGGACATTATTGAGGTGTCATTGAAATTCCCATACCTACGTACAACCGCACGTGTCTCGCTCTCAGTGACCACGCCCTCAGCACCCAGGCACCAAAAAAGACAATGCAAAGACTTCATTAAAGGTGCCCATCTCTTCAAGACTATAAACTCTTAATACCTACTGGCATCCGCTCGTGCAGTAACGGCGGCATCACCTTTTGGCATCTCAGCACCTGTGCCACTTCTAAGGCCACGAAAGACTTTGAGGACCTCCAGTGACGTAACTGGAACCCACGCACCCCTGCATAAGTCGCAGGATGGAGAGCCCAGCATTTATACGCCTAAGGTGAGAGCTCACCAGGACATTGGACTTTCGGAGAGTTGGCGATTAGTGAGGAGGAAGTCCAGGCAAACGGTCATTAACCTTTTTTTTCTCCCGCCTGCAGAAACCTTACCCTGCAAGCCAGTCGGTCAATAAGGGGAAGCCCAGTCCAGAGATTCATCCGAGCTCTACGCTTCTCAATTGAAGAGATTATAACAGTTCAGCCGGGACCAGCGCCTCCGTGGGAATCAGGTGAGCGTTACAACAACCTTTGAGAGTTGTGTACATCAATGAACAGTGCTAGAAATGGCCAAAATGTACTGGGGGAACTCACCACCCGCTCCCCTTCACTTGCTCGGGGGCAGCGAATTGCCAGTGGTGTGGTGGGACTTGGGGAGGGGGATGGTGCTAAGTGTTGAATAATGTGTGTGCCCTGAATATAGGATGCTGGCTGCTTTGCATAAAAACAAAGTGCATTTTTGGAACATACGAGTTACCAACAATGTATCAAACATCTCTGCGCTAGTAATTCAAATGTTGATTCCTTCTGAGAAAGCAAAGCACACCTTGGATGGTGCTCATTTCCCATGTCAGAATAGTCACCCTGACTGTAAAAGGTGTGCAAAGCATGAGACCTATGTACAGAAGTGGCAAATAATAATTAGTGGGTACGGTGCACATCATCCTATAGGATGGGGAAGCGCCTGCGTGGGTCCGCCCACGCTTTCGATAATTAAGAAGAAGAAGAAGGAGAGTGTAATTATTTAAAGTTGGCCTGTTCAGCAAAGGACGACTTTGATGGAGCCAGTCAGGGGCAGAGCGCTTTCTTAACTTGGGGGTTTTGGGCCTACTGTCTACATGGAACTGCGCTCTGGAAAAACAGTTTTGGCAAGAGCACAACTCTGTCTTGTTCCGGCCCAATTCTTCCCCTGTCGATGTACATTCATATCCTTCCACTTCCATGATCCACACACTTCCATGATCCACCCTCTTCTAGTTTTCTGTTAGTTCATATATGTACTACATATTCCATTAAATTTTAGCAGAAGACTATAATGTTTATTATTATACTATGATGAGGATGATTTCTACCTTGTTTATTTTTTTTATTTTTTTATTATTGCGTAGAGCATATATCATTCTCTGGCATAAGGCGCCCTCTCCTGGAAACACAATGTATGACATGGACATGGAATTGCTATCTCAGTACGTTTCTGATAATTTACAATGATACAAAAAATGGACAAATATCCATTTGCAGCATAAATTCCAGTAACATAATAGAAATCACATGTATGTATGCTTTTATATATGTGTAATGCCTTTTGTGCATTCAGTATTGTCCGCCTGAGTTCAGTAAAATCGTTGATGTATAACAGCTTTAAGTTCAGTTATACTGGCCCATGTGAAAAAGCAGTGAGTGAGGGATAAGGGAAGCTTGCATTTCCATATGGAACTTATATGGGAGTGTCACAGCATCGACTCTTGTGAAGAGCATATTGTCACTGGCACGCATTGCCGCAGGATGCTGAAGGCTCTTTGACTAGAGGTAGGTCTTGTGCTCTGGTTTACTAAGCAAATAGCATATTTTACATCAGTGCATCAGTGACCCTCTAGGCCTTCAGTACCTCACTGCAACCCCTGTAGATGCTAATAAAATTGTTACCACGGAAACTACTTACAATAGTACAAATTATTGCAACTATTACAGCAGTTCATTTAAAGCCCCAGGAGCAGTTGGTCTCAACATCAGATAATAATATTGACGCAAAACAATAAACACATTCTTAAAGCACAGATTTCCCAGATCCCTTATGTGCTTGATTGCAACCTTCCCGTGTGCTCATGTGTTATTATTATTTTGAGTATAATAATAATAATAATTATTATTATTATTTTCACTGGAGGGTGGTAAAAATCAAGTGCTTAGAGGTTTCATATTTACTACAATAATTATAACAAGAAATTATGATACTTAGAATAATAACGCAGAATCGTTTTTATAAATATAAAAAATAATAATAATAATAATAATGACAATAATTATAGTACTAATAATAATAATAATAATAATACAACTTTTTTATGGGACTTTGCTTAAGAGATTGGAGGAATGGGTTGAGGACCACCACCTCTTAACTGGCGCACAATCGGCACATAGGGGGGGACTGTGAATCGGTGCCTCAACCTATACCTGATTCTGTCTGAGTATGTTTCCTTGTTGTGGTTGCCAGTCTACGTGGCCTTCATGGACCTGAGTCCAGCTTTTGAGCATATGTACAGGGGGCTGCTCCGACGGACCCTTGATGAGGGTTGATCCCCCCCCCCCCCCGTCGGTGTATGCATGTGATGCCTGTATGTCTGCCTCTTGTATTTTGTTGTCCCTCCTATTGTATGCATGTGATGCCTGCCTCTTGTATTTTGCTGCCCCCCGTTGTATGCATGTGATGCCTGCCTCTTGTATTTCGCTGCCCCCTTGTTGTATGCATGTGATGCCTGAATGCCTGCCTCTTGTGTTTCGCTGTCCCACCCCCGTTGTATGCATGTAATGCCTGTGTGCCTGCCTCTTGTATTTCGCTGCCCCCTTGTTGTATGCATGGGATGCCTGAATGCCTGCCTCTTGTGTTTCGCTGTCCCACCCCCCCCGTTGTATGCATGTGATGCCTGCCTCTTGTATTTCGCTGCCCCCTTGTTGTATGCATGTGATGCCTGAATGCCTGCCTCTTGTGTTTCGCTGTCCCACCCCCGTTGTATGCATGTAATGCCTGTGTGCCTGCCTCTTGTATTTCGCTGCCCCCTTGTTGTATGCATGGGATGCCTGAATGCCTGCCTCTTGTGTTTTGCTGTCCCACCCCCCGTTGTATGCATGTAATGCCTGTGTGCCTGCCTCTTGAATTTTGCTGTCCCCCCTGTTGCATGCATGTGATGGCTGTATGCCTGCCTCTTGTATTTTGCTGTGCCTCCTGTTGTATGCATGTAATGCCTGTGTGCCTGCCTCTTGTATTTCGCTGCCCCCTTGTTGTATGCATGTGATGCCTGCCTCTTGTATTTTGCTGCCCCCCCGTTGTATGCATGTGATGCCTGCCTCTTGTATTTCGCTGCCCCCTTGTTGTATGCATGTGATGCCTGAATGCCTGCCTCTTGTGTTTCGCTGTCCCACCCCCGTTGTATGCATGTAATGCCTGTGTGCCTGCCTCTTGTATTTCGCTGCCCCCTTGTTGTATGCATGGGATGCCTGAATGCCTGCCTCTTGTGTATCGCTGTCCCACCCCCCCGTTGTATGCATGTGATGCCTGCCTCTTGTATTTCGCTGCCCCCTTGTTGTATGCATGTGATGCCTGAATGCCTGCCTCTTGTGTTTCGCTGTCCCACCCCCGTTGTATGCATGTAATGCCTGTGTGCCTGCCTCTTGTATTTCGCTGCCCCCTTGTTGTATGCATGGGATGCCTGAATGCCTGCCTCTTGTGTTTTGCTGTCCCACCCCCCCGTTGTATGCATGTAATGCCTGTGTGCCTGCCTCTTGAATTTTGCTGTCCCCCCTGTTGCATGCATGTGATGGCTGTATGCCTGCCTCTTGTATTTTGCTGTGCTTCCTGTTGTATGCATGTAATGCCTGTGTGCCTGCCTCTTGTATTTCGCTGCCCCCTTGTTGTATGCCTGTGATGCCTATATGCCTGCCTTCTGTATTTTGCTGTCCCCCATGTTGTATGCATGTGATGCCTGTATGCTTGAATCCTTCATATTCCTGCCCCCTGACTCTCTTGGCAGCCCTCTCCTGCTATCCCCCCTGCATCAACAATCCCTCCCTGCCTATTGTGAGAGTGTGTATTGACACATTATGGTGACACCGTCACCACCTTGCAGGGCTGGACTGGGAACTAAAAGAGGCCCTGGAAATAATTACTGGGGACCAAAAGAGGCCCTGGAAATAAAGTTCAAAGTGGCCCTGTATGACACCTTTTCAGCAAGCCCAATGCTTTTCCTATGAGAAATTTTGGAAATACCACAGAAAAGAGGCCCAGGGTGCAGAGGCCCACCGGGAAATCTCCAGAGTTCCCTATGGGCCAGTCCACCCCTGCCACCTTGTTGCTCATGCTTTGATTTTACTTTTTGGACTCTTGTGACTCATGTTTGTTCACCCATCTCGAATCTCGTCGTTCCCATGCTGGACTTCCTAAAGCATCACGTAATCATGGTGGCCTTGAATCATGTTGTGCCCATCTTGACTGGAATCCTAGATTGCACTTGCTGATATCTTGCAACATTTTTTGTTCAGTATTGACCTCTGGAACCTGATGTGCTCACTCCACTTACTTATGTGCTCTATAACACTGTATTTGGCTGGCTTTGCTTCTTCTTCTCTTTCACTACACTCACTACTTCTTAGTGTTCTTTCCTCTCACTGTCTTTTCCCCCTCTCCTATGCCCCCCTGACTATATTCTATGCATTTACTCTATCAGAAATGTTGCCAAACCTAGTACGATAGTCGCTTGTTTGTTCCTCTCCCTCCTGCCCCCCCTCACCTTTTGTCAATCTCCAGCACTACCAAAAATGTTGTCAGGCCTAAAACGCTAGTCGCTTTTTATGTTCCTATCCCTCCCGCACCCTCCCGCACCTTTTGTCAATCTCCAGCACGACCAGGAATGTCGACAGGTCTAGTACGATAGTAGCTTATTATGTTCCTCTCCCTCCCCCTCTCCCTCACCTTTTGTCAATCTCCAGCACTACCAGAAATGTTGTCAGGCCTAGTACGATAGTCGCTTGTTATGTTTCTCTCCCTCCCCCACCCCCTCACCTTTTGTCAATCTCCAGCACTTCCAGAAATGTTGTCAGGTCTAGTACGATAGTCGCTTGTTTTGTTCCTCTCCTTACTCTCCCCACACCCTTCCCTCACCTTTTTGTCTTTCCCCTGCACTACCAGAAATGTAATCATGCCTAGTATGATAGTCACTTGTCTGTTTCATCTCCTACCTCCTCCTGCCTCCGTCCCCTCCTTATCATTGTCGAAGCTTTTGCACTCTCTGAAATATCGTCAGGCCTAGTATGATAGTTCATTTCACATTCTTAATGTCTCAAGGCCTTGTAAGCATGTTGTTGCATTTTCCCTTGCTCCCTCCCTTGCCTTGAAGCACTTTGAAACACATGTGTGTATATGCTCTATACAAATAAACTATCAATCAATCAATCAATCAATCAATGAGCTGGGTATCCCAAGGGCTTTGGTTGAGATGATTGACTTACTCCACACTAACTCTAAGGTTTGGGCACATTATGGGAGGGAGGGCACATAAAGCAGGCCATTTGAGACAAATAAGTTTGTCAGACAGGGGTGTGTACTTGCACCCCTTCTGTTCAAACTTTATGTCAACTCTCTTGTGTGGACCTTGGTTGCCACAGACATTGTCGTGCCTCAATGTGCATTGAGACGGTTGCCTGCTTCGAGTTACATCGATGATGTGATCTTGCTTGCCAGAACTGCCAAAAGCTGATAATTACAGTAGCTATATGCAGGCAAGAGGCCTGTATGCAAATGCAAGCAAATGTAAGGTCACATGCTTCTCAAAATGGCCATTTTTTAGACATCACCTTTCCTGGACCATCAATATAAATAACTAGAGTGTAAAATTGAACCAGGGGATTGGGGGCATTTTTAGGTTTGCCAGGTCTATGGGACAGATTTTGATCGGACACATGCTTGAGATTTTTGGGGAAAAGGCTATCAGGTTCGGGGCCTATGGCTGTGAACTTTGGAAAAGTTGACATGTTGCAGAGTAGGCAAAATGTTTTCCTATCCCGTCTTTTGGGTGTACCCCCACTACGACCGCGTACATGACACACGCTGAGACTGCCATTCTCTTTCTTACAGATGTGTTGCAAATAAGGGTGATATTGATGTGGTGCTCTTTGTAGACAAACAGAGAGGGAACCTTAGTGTGGCTATTATTAAAGAATATCCTGAGTTTGGGGAACTGGCACAGAGTAGGCTGGTTACATTTGATCAAAACAGGATTGAGCAGCATGGGGTTAGTTTGCAATTTTAACAATCCTGAAATCATCAGGAGTTAGCAGATATCAATTCTGAAATCACACTCTGGTCTGTACAGAACAGTTTGCGGGAGATAGCAAACAGGTACAAACTAACAGTTAGGATGTATCGTCCATTGAGCCCGCTGGGAGGCCCAGCAGAATATCTAAATTGGGTGTCACATATTTATCACCGCCAAATGTTAACTAGGGCCTGTTTCAATGGCTGGGCTATGAAAGCCATCACTTGGAAGGTGGGGGCGTCTCCAACATTGGTGATGATCAATGCTTGTGTGGGGCGACGGAAACTTTATCACACTTTGTGTTGTTCTGCAGCCTGTATAGCGATACACGCAAAAGATATCTTGTGAACACGCTTAGATCAAATGGTCTACAACAATGGAGACCTGCTTTTATTCATACGTTCTCTCCCCACAGTGGGAGTTGTCTTTGATTTTTTTTTTTAAATCAGCATTACTTTTTACCATGAGGTAGACAAAACATGATTGGTATGCTTTATGGCTTTAGCTGTTTCCTTTTGCTTCTTATTCTCATGTGTTTTTACGTGTTCTATGTTATGTAGCAATGATAGGATGGTACATATGTATAGCCTGTGGAATTGTGTCATTAAGGATTTTATGTTGTTTGTTATTTCATGTTATGATGTGTTTGATGGATTTTAATTCTAAATTTGAATAAATAGAATTACTTACTTAATACTATTTATCCTATATATTCAATTCTCTAAGGTTGTCTGTGTATGCACACAGATATCCTAAATATGAGACTGAGCCCCTGTTCTACACCTCTATTTGGCTGCCAAATCCCGGAAACAAGAGGGTATCCTAATAGAATGACTGATGTTGCAGCCTTTGTATTCACACATCCAAGGGCTGCCAGAATGAAACTATCTGGTACATGGTTACTCATAATTTAATGTTAGAGTGAGTGTTGTGAGAAATTAAATGATCACCAAGCCCAGTGTGCATTGTGTACTCAGTGATTCAGGCATACAACTCTTTTTTATAAGGCATATTTGACCAATACAAATCTTTGGTCATAACGTTTTCAAAATGCTCTTTGATTTTATGCAAATTGGCTAGGAACCCTCATTGGTGTTATGTGTCCCTATTCAAAAAAGTGCAACAGATGCATGCCAGACTGTCCATCTTCAAACGATGACCCTTTATCTGAAAATAATATGTATGGATATTGTAGCATTTAATCACATTCTTTTCTTTTAAGATATATGCAACATTCTTATTGTAACTGCACTATACACTGGGAGTGATCATTAGAAGTGAACAGGGCACGTATGTACCATGATAGTTCACTTACCTTTGCTTGTATGGAGAATACACATCATTTTGTTTCTCAAACTGCCCTAACATTTTGGAAAGGGCCACACTCAGACAGAAAACAGCAATCTGATTCTTCTGTAAGAGTCTAGGCAATGTTATATTATGCATAAACAGTAATAATTAACAAACAATAGAAAATAACGCACACAGGGACCTTGCAGTGGGGAGCAAATCCAGCAGTTGACAATACTTCACTTTTGAAATTAGTAACACAACAATATTCTAGGAATATTGTATTATTGAAGAAAAAGAAAAAAATATATTGTCAGCCATTTTGTTAGCTACAAACAAACCTCAATCCTTATTTTCTCTTTTGAAAGTAAAGTCAAATCCTTGTTCTGCATGATAGACACCTGTAACTAGATTGAGTTGGCTAGTTTGTGTGCATTTTTGGGGGGATACAATTGAACATATCCATAGTGAAATACCCAATGTAGTCTCAGAGAAAGTTAATCTTATATGTATAATGTGAACAGTTTGTGACTACTTCACTGGATCTGGTAAGACTCGCGTTCTTAATGTCTAAGATCAAACCTAGTGTAGAGGATGAGACAAGTACCTCTACCAGAAGTCCTGCCCCCATTCTGCCTATATATTGGCAGCCGGAAATTGTGACATGCACAAAGCCAATAATGGTACCTATACCACAAAGTGTCCTTGAAACAAGGTATGCATTGAGAAAACCCTATATGTCTCCATGAAGAAATGATGGTCTTCTGAATCAAGTTCCAGAAGAAGTGTGAAAGAGAAGACTGGTGACGTCACAAGAAGTAGAAATGACCCACCTAGAAGAGATGCCAATGAAGAAAGAGTATAGAACTGATAGAATCTGATGGTGATGTAAAGAATTGAGCAACATTTCGTGAGTGAAATGAAGATAGCACATGCGGAGAAGCACTGAAGAAAATGTAAAGTCATTTTACAAATGTACCTACGCAATAACGCAAGTAGACAAAGTAATCATGAGGCTGGCAACGTAGTGAATAGACTGCAGGCGGTGCCACCATTATATACATAGGAATGTATAGAATCTGGATGTTCCACAACGCATTTTAGCAAACTTGGACCCAGGTGAATGAAAGGGCTGGAAGTGTGGCGCAGCAGAATAAAAGAAGCTGAAGGTGAAGGAAGAATCGAGAAGGCTTGCCTGTTCCAGTGTCAAGAGTCGGGTCGCTAAGACCCAGGTTATCTACTCAAGAATGTGAATGAGAGAGGCGAGCTGAACTCCTGTTTGAGGCGTAATGGAAAAACACTAGCAGGGCCAAGGCTTCTTCATTTAATAGTATTACATGTAACAAAGGAGCTCAAAATGTGGTCTCTAGTCACATGTTCAGATGAAAATAGACTGTGGGGAGAGCAACACCAAGACCAGAAGATAAGGCCATGCCTTCACTCCCTTTTATTCTCAGGCACAGTGAGCCTTTGCAAGGCCGAGTTCAAACGCATTAATTGAATGGAAGACCGCAGGAGTGATGATGAATGTTGGGCTAATTGGGTGGGGGGCATGACCAGGCCAACCACACAGCACCTGAGGTACCAGCGTGAGTGCTGCTATCGTGTGGAATATTCCAGAATGGTACAAGAATGCCAACCAATTGTAGAGGGCCACATAGCAAAGAGCCATATAAGTTTGAGAAGCCAATAGAGCATTGTGTATTAGTCTTACACGGAGGATGACTTGCACTTGAGGTGGGCTTAGTTGTCCACCTGACCTTAGAGATACAATCACGATCCTCGTCCCTACAGAAAGTATACTTAGATGTTTCCTTTAAGCCTACCATATCCCCTCGTAGGTTTTCTTATTTTGCCACGTGGTATGACTTCTCGTATGATACATTTTTAGTATAAAGTTATGTTTCTTCATGTAAATCGTTGAGAGACTCGAGCGAACGTCCATTGAAGTCCGTTGTACTCCCTGTTGTAGTTAATTGTTAATAAAACAGCCGTGATTTTGACAAACTTCCTGAGTTGTTCTGATTATTGATGTATGAGTAAGATCTGCACCCTCATCCATCTCAGATACTGTTACCTCATCTTAAAAGGTGTCCGGGTTCATTAACTATTTTAGGTGATAATCCTTGTCCGACTTCAAGGGTAAAGGAACTGTTTCCAATCTTTGCCCCGTTCTTTCTTCAAGTATTACTTCTTTCCTTAGAAAAGAAGGTTTTCCATATACATTAAAGGTGTGTCATGTTTGCACACTTTAAAACAAATAGGGTTATATTTGGATTTTTTAGCAAATTATTGACCGGTTGGCTCTCTTCCTGTTAAACCGTAATTATATAGTGCCTCCTTATATTTAATATTGGCCTAAACCCAATCGCATTACACCGAAAACCGCGTTGCAAAAGCTCTGATTTTTGAGTTTCTACTTCAAAGCCATTTTAAGATTTGTCTGCAATTTGATTTTCACTTGTGTTCCATATTCCATAAACCTTGTGCTTCATATGAACTGCCATTCGAGTGTTGTCTGAGCTCGCAAGCCTCATCCTTGTATAAAAACTGAAACAATGAAGAGTAAACGACGATCGTATGTTTTAGCTGAACTACATTGTAAGAGGTTCTTGAAACAAGGCTTACCGCAGATCCGAGAACCTATACCATCATTGTATTTTCATGGAAATATAAATTCATGTAATCCTTTGCATAATATTGTCAAATCTATCATATGAACGAGGCACAAACTCTAGACACGAATCATTAATCTGAAGAGAGGCTGGACAATATTGTAGGAAATGCATAAAAATGCCAGTGTTTAGATGTCCAGTACCTCACTCTTCCCACTGTGTCGGCTGGTACACACGGCGAGGTGTTGGGGCCAGATAGCTATCTGTTTTGCTTTGTAAACTGTACAGTAATAAAAGATACTTGTACTTTTCAGCCCGTGATTGGTGTATTTCATTTGTGGTACTCAGCCTCGCTATTTCTTTGTTCTTTCATTCAATTTCTGGGTAAATTCAAAGAAAATGTAGTCACAGTCCAGCTAAATGACTGGATAAGCTCTCAAGACTTCCTGTCAGTTTTCCAGTCCGTATTAGGCCCGAGTGTAGTACAGAAACAGCAACTTTACAGATTGATAATATGTATAGCATTCTAGGAGACCGAAGAATGTGTCTGCTGGTACTGTTGGACTTATTGGCAGCAATGAATATGATTGAGCACAAGATCCTCAAGGTCATTCGTGCACGGCAAATACAATTTTGAGGAATGGTATCAAATTGGATACATTTGTTTTTAACACATCGTCATCAATCAGTAACCATTGGACAAGTACGCTCAAAACCTCTTCCAATTCCGTTTGGTGTGTCTCAAGGGTCAGTTGTTTCACTAATTCTTTTCAATTTGTATTTGGAACCATTGCAAGAGATTGTATAAAAACATTGGGTGTATGTGCACCAATATGTTGAAGATACTCTGCTATATTTGAAAATATCATTTGATGCAGATATAAAGTGATTATTTACATGATATTGAATGATGAATGTCATCTAATCTTTTTAAATTGAATTCTGCCAAAATTGGATTTCTGCTATTTTCCCATCTGACATTGAATACTGCATTTTGTGTTTGGAAAAAACCTAATGTTTGCTGATATTGCAAGATCCTACGTTTCGTATTAGATTCACACGTATCTCTGTTGCCACACATGAATTCCTTAGCTGTCAGTCCGACTTATGCTTATTTGTGCAATCACTAGTATTGTCAAGTGTTGGTTTCAGGCCTCCCAAAATCCTCTTTGGCTCCCTTGAAGGCAATGTTTAATGCTACAGCACGTGTAGTTGGTGGCACCAGAAAATTTTACATAAATCTCAAATTTTGAAAAGATCACACTGACTCCCTCTGGAGAAGAGAATTGCTTTTAAAATACTTTGTGTCACTTAGATAGAAGTTTATTTTCAGACAATGTAGTATCTTTAAGATAAATTGAGAATCTCTATGGGGCTCTTAAGCTCTCTGTAGCAGAGACTTACTTCTTCTTGCTGTCCCTAAGTTGAAACAAACCCCATCTTTTTCTGGGGCTGCAGCGAAACGTTGGAATGCTGCTCCAGTTGAAATTTGTGTAATATCAGCGTATTTGAATGTTCGTAAAACACTACAAACCTGGCTCTGAAATTCTATTTATTTAATATTGGTATGTGATTTAAATTTATATTTTGTATTAGGGTGCAATTTTACTGAGTTTATATATTTTTACAATGTGTGTTAATTTGTTGTATATTTTTCATGGGTGTATTTAGGATTCTGGGATTTGATACAAGGTTTTAAAAAAGATTTTTTAGTCATTGTTAGATTTTTGTGAAATGTTATATTTGTTTTAGAATTGTTTTGTACACTTACGTTTATTTATGTTGTATGCACTGTGTAAGCGCTCTGGTAGAGTTTGCATCTTGTTTGCACACCATAAAAATGTCAAATAAAATAATAATAATAAAGGTTACATCAGTAATGGTGACCTTCCTGCAGGACACACGCAATGACAATATATGTCTGCAAATCCCTGGGTGAGCCCCTCCTTGGAGAGGCCTCTATTTCTGCTGCTCTCATTCTACTTTTAAACATTAAAAAAACAGCAACCCTCAAACCTACATTTAAGATATGTGGGGTTTTTCTCAATATCTATATTGACCAGGGTCATTGTTCTCGACCAATAGTTCCAGGCAAACAAGGGAGAAAGAGGATAAATAGGAGCAGAAATGAGGGAAACCTCTAGAGGAAGAACACAAATCTTTAGTTCGGGTACCTAAAGCCCATAAAAGACAACACAAAAATACAGTAAAAATCATGAAACATACATCACACTAATACCATAAATATTAAATGCATACAAAACACAATAACAAAATCGGTAACACTACAAATACAAATACAAATCTGATTTAAAATTATCTATGCTGCAATAAACACATTCTCAGTTACAATGCACGCTTAATGAAAACATAAACGTTGTGTGCACAATTTACATTATGAAATGTTAGAATCTTATTAAATGCTACAGATAAATGTCTTGTCCCCCAACTTCTTAACATTGGTCGAAGAGATTTACACCTCAAATTTGCATTAACCGGCTGTACTAACTAACAAGAAGTGCAATAGGTTTTCCATGTCATTCCACTCGCCAATACACCTGCTAACTCTTTTACCATCTTTATCCAGTGTAAGCCCAGTAACTTTCGTGAAGAGCATGTTTGTTCTCAAATGCAACAGAAGCACCCTCTTCCTAGGATCATTAAACCAATAAATATAGTCAAAGGGACCCAATATTTGCTCAATTCTGAGGTATCACTGAACACACACCGTAATGCACATTAGATCCTCTCTCTGATTTTGTTTGATGGCTAGACAGGCCGTCATCACTAATCTTAAAGCTGCATTATTAATTTCTAACCCATGGTGAAAAAATTCCATCAGCCCTAGGGAGGTTAAAGTGATTCACACATGGGTCACCAAAGCCTATGGTGCTTACTACTGCAGTCTTGCGTCCAGGCAGTTCCTAAAAAATGTCACAGTTGCTATTATCAAGGAGGTGTTTTTCCCTCTCATCAGCTTGCACCACAATTCTTCCGGTGACATAGCTCTATAATTTCCCAAGTATTGTTCAAAGTACAGACTCCTCTCCTGAGTCAAGGCCGTGCAAACAGTGTATAGATGGGGGAGGGTTTCCATTGAAGCTTCTTCCATAGAGGATCTGCAGGTTTTTACCCCTTCTCCCGTTCTGATTCTGAGGAATGTCACTTCTGTTGTTCTGCAGAGGTTAAATCGGAGCCTCATGAAGTGAGATATAAGCACCGGATCTGGACATTTTCAGAGATAGTGTTGGGTCTCTCCTTGTTTTTTGATCTCTTCTGCTAAGGATTTATGTAGCTTGTATTTACTGACGTCTTCCATGGTGTCAATCCAATCAGTTTCTCTTTGCTTTTTCTTTACCTTCCCGGGGTTCATCACAAGGTCTTCCAATGTACTCTCAACCGATGATAGTAACCTTCTGCACTCTTATCCCCATTTGATCAATGTGGTGTTCCCATTCCTACTGACTTCGGCTTTAATCCAATTCATCATCGGCGGGGCATTAATGTTCATGCATTTTGCAAACAAGCTCATTGTTTTCCATTGAGCAGACATCTTCATCGATATCAAACCCAGTTCCATCCTGACAATCTGTATTGGGAGGGATCTAGGCAGGTTGAAGGCCTTCTTCCAGAAAAAAAAGCCTTCTAAGATTGGCCAGTATTTTAATGGCATTGCAAATAAAACATCTGTACCGTAGGCGAGTGTCGGTACTACTTTGGATATGTAGAACTCAATTAACGGTAGCAGTGAGTATCTACAACATATATTTTTTAAGATCAGAGCTTAATTAGCTAAAACAGTGTATTTTCCTCTTATAGAGCCATTTCTTTGGCCAAGCTTATTCACGTGACAGTTAATTTGAGTCTGCCACTTTAAACCTTTTGTTATATTAATCTTAAACATAGGAATGAAAACCCTTTTAAGCTGCTCCCCCTATCTTTAATGCACTGTTTACACTTTTGCTGGTACCAATGCACAAGGTCTTGGATTTCCTTACATTGATTTTTAAATCACATGCCAACATATACTCATGCAAATCTGTTAGCAATAATTATAAGGCCTTTTATGTTTTTTTTGATGAGGCAGCATTTCTGCGTGCATCAACCCAGGAATGCACTTCCCGCCCACTCTTGGGATGTCACTCGATGAAGCAACCAGTTTTAAAGAGAGTGAATGTATATATAAGTTAAAAAGTAGTGGGGCTAACACGCAACCTTGCCTGATGCCACACATTGATTTAATTGGGGCTGTAAGATGACCCGAGATGTCAGAACAAACTCCTGCTGACAGATCCTTGTGCATTTCAACCAGAATTTCTAGCATTGAGATTGGCATATTGAATGCCTGCAAAGATGACCACAATTTCCCACGATTAACACAATTGAAAGCTGTAGTTAGCTCCATAAAAGCTAAGTAAATTGGAACCTCACAGCAATTAACATACTTTTCCAAGATCAAATTGAATTTTAAAATTTGGTTGACTGTACCCAAACCCTTACGGAAACCATATTGGATATCAGAAAGAATCAAGTTGTTGTGGGATGTTTCACCCACTCATCCAAGCCCTACAACATAATTGTGCATTACTGGCAGCGTAAACATCGTGATGGCCGCCGGAAAGTGTGCTGCTTGCCAGAAATCATCCAAAATGCACAGGGAAAACATGAAAAATAGGTTGCCATCCATTTTTGCCTCTGTCAATGTTAATACAGGAGACCATTGCCAGACCCTATCCTTTGACTGCACACAGAGCAAAACCAGTGCAAAGGAATATGGTGCTGTTCAAAATCTGTTTTAATTGATGTCAAAAATTGCTAAAATCATGGGCACGAAACCACCAAACAAAAAATCTGACTTCTGGTTGGGTGTTTTACATTACTCTACTGCAGAATCCACATCAATACAATGTTAACAAGGATCATATGCCCTCAAGTAAAATCCCCTTTTTGAAATGTATTAATTCAAGACAGCTGCCAAAAATGGGTGCAATACCGGTGTTTGCCACTGACCGGGACTGGTGATCTAAACTCTGACAGGAGACCTGTATTTCAGGAGCTGAAAAGGAACCTGAGTTAGCTGGGACTTCAAAGCCGTGCTTGTACCGGGAAGTCTTCACACCTCAGAACTCCACACAAGAAGGCAGGAAATCACAAGTTTCTGTTAATCAAATGGAGAGTGGCACCCTGGTCTGCTGACCTCAGACAAGACAATAGACTCTTTCAGTTAAACAGAATATGCTAATTTGGGTGTGCCTGAACAACTGCTCTGGGGGAAGGCAAGACATCTGATCTCTCTGAGTCAGAAACAAGTTCCTAGAGGTGGGGACAAACAAATGGGTGTACTGAAGGGGAGGCAAATGTATATTTTATCAAATTGCTTATAAAATATTGTATCAAGCTGACAGAAATGTACAATTTGGGGATTCTTAATATGAAAAATGCACCCACGATTTGAGACTAAGCTCAACTCCGTACGATGTTCTGAGACCAAACCCCATAATTATTAATATTGCAGACACTGGGATTACACTAGATAATTGAAAACTTACTGTGATGTGCCCAGAGAGGGTGGGTACCTCCGTGGAAGATTTGATGAAAAACCAATATGGCGAAACCCACTAAAAGCGCAAAATGTTGTCGTTTCTGAAGCCAAGCTCATAGAAACATGTGCTTTGAACTGAATTGTACCTTAAGCAATCTATGATGTAAACATGTAATTTCAACAACTTGTGTATCTGGGAAATATGTGTTTTGGGTAACATTGATTTTCTATAAGAAACCAAAGGGGAGTGTTCTTTCCTTAAAGCCATAAAAATGATACCTGATGATACAGGATGACTCACAACCCCATTCTCCAGTCAGGGCACAGAAAATCCTCTTACCTATCAGGATCCTCAGATGGTTGGGCATAGAAAGTCAGCCTTCTCACCCACTTTCAAAAGACATAAAAAGAACCACTGAAACCCAGATAGGGATGGCTCTTTCCACTTTCTTGCGCAGCACTTTGCCGGACCAGACAATATCCAGAAGGACCACAGGATCCAGAAATTAGACTCCAGATAGACTCCAGAACTTGAAGCAGAGAGGCCTGAATCAAAAGCTGAATCCTTCTCAGCAGGCCTCAGAATCCAGCAACCTAACTAAACTATTCAACAGCCGGGCGAGCTGTTTGATTCTGGCTAGAACTATATCCAGACCCAGAAAGCAGGGCTGTATCCAGAACCCGTCAGACCCAGACCACACCGCTGTGCCATGCCGATAGCAGAAAAGAGGCCACCCTGTGAGCAGAACCAGTGCCAGAGACCGTCCGTTAGCGGGAGTGCAGTATCAGGCCCATTCCAGTCCAAAATTAGGAGTGAGTATCCAGCCAGAACTGTAGAGAACCAATCTCTTAGTCTAAAGTGATCCTATCCCATCCACTTCAACCTGTCCAGAACTGTATAGAAATCGTGTGTCCATTCTGTGATTTCAAGGCTTATAGTTTTTCCGTAATCGAGATCGACGTACTCGGAAAAAGTGCCGCGAATTGCAATTTGACTCCATTTCACCACTTGCAAAAATAGCTGCTTTTTGCTTGCAACTGCTGAAATTCGTTTTCACTCTTATAATCATTCCTGAATCATTGCTAGTGTTGACCTGAACTAATTCAAAGTAGCTATCACCTACCCTGAATCTAATATAGGAGATTAAAATCATTTTTAACATATTTTCCACTTCATTGCAACCACATTTAAAAGTATTTGGCCTGTGTTTTAAAATCATCCGTTTCTCTAAGCTTGCTGGGGGGGAACGGGAACTGAACTGCTTTTAATTGTATTCCTGAAAACCTGTGTGCCCTCATTTTCATCTCTTCATATTGCATAGGGGGGGAGTGAGTTGTCACAAAGGAAAAAGTGATTGGATTATCTCTTGTTGAAACCATATCCAGATTATTTCGGTGCTGCATTCTTTCCATCATTGCTTTTCCTTGAAACCATACAAAGTATTCTCTGCTACCTTATCCTTTCTATACCAACTCCTAAGTAATTGAAGAATTGTGCTACTGTAGATTATCCATTGTTGATCACTGTTATATTCATAAGTGTGCTGTCAATTATTTATTTATTCATAAAAGTGTGATATATATATATTGTTACATTTTTCCAATAAACTTTTTAATTTGCAAAACAAACCTACTTCTTGGCTCAGTGAGGTCAGGGGGATTGAAAGAGAGGGGCATTAAATAAGGGTTTATCATCCAGATTTATGAACTTGACATAAAAATATATAAATAAGGGCTTCCATTGGGCATTGCAGACTAGGCATTGACTTAGTGGGATTGCTAGATTGAAGTCACTTACATTGTCTTTTGCCCATTCCATCATTTTGTCATGTAAAACCCTACCAAACAACTTGGCCATAGCATCAATTAAAGAAATTGGGCGATAACATGCCAGATCTGCCTAATTGCCTTTCTTAAAAATGGGGAGAATGAATGCTTGTTTCCATCTGGGGTGGATAACCTTGTGGTGTCAGCTTTTCTAGAAGTGTGCAATAAAAATGGATATCATTACTTGTTGAGATACCATACATTCTATTTATATAGAAGACAATTGTTCCTCATTTTAACCAAAGAACCAATCCATTTGGTTAGTGGGAACAACAAGAACTCTGGAGGTAACCTGTGGAGACCTTTGTGAGCGAACAATGGTAGAACAGATAACTTTCTGGTAATATTCATCTGGCCTCCAATTAGGGAGAGCTATGCATGGAGGGGGAGCCTGTCCTCCTTTACATTCAGCTGAAGATGGCATACAATCCAATCGATATGTCAGTTCACAGTCCAATTAATCAAAAAATCTACAATCCCCTCCCTGCCAGGTCATTATATCAATCTTTCTCCAGCACAGCCAACTCCTCACCATTGCAAAGGTATTTGCATTGCTAGGATTGACAGCATGTGATTAAATGTTTCAAATAGTTTCCCTATTAGAAGTGCCATAATGAGTGCTGTTTGGCTACGGCAGGGGTTCAAATCCTCTTTTTGAGCATTTACTTACACGGAGACTGATTTAAAATTGGGGCAATGCCCCCTTACCTGCCGTGATGCCATAAAACCAATGTTGTGTACACACCTAAGGAGTGCCCTAATGAGTGCTGTTTGACTGTTTGGTGTGGTGGTGTGGCAGTGATATTATTTTGTAATTAATTTTTGTTAAACAGACCAGCATTGTTATAGCTGATGTTTTTTTTTTTTATTTGTGCTTCTCTTTCTATGTGTTTCATGTGAGTAATACATTCAAACAATGCTAAATTTAGCTAAAAGCTTGTTTGAAAGTAATTACTTTGTGTAGTGCAAAACTACTGGTGAAACTATTTGGAAGAAAATATATATTGTAATCATAGACTTTGGGTGATGCCCGCAGTATCATGCACATACTATCTTAGAAATTAGGTCAAGAGAACCTGCAGACTAAAGTTGACCAAGAGGGAAATAAAGAAATGCCTACTTAATAAAAAGAATAACAACAACAAGACAAGCTGCTCTCGATTAAAACATCAAGTGGCGGAGCTAGGGATAGTCAGGGCAGTCTTGGTGGAGAAAGTAGATTCTAGGATAGGCCAGAAAAGGATTATAATCTGTCTAAAAAAGAAGACCATTATTAAACCTAATCCTAGGGAAATAATGTTACCTGAATCAGATGTAAAAGAGTAATGTGAAATAGAGGAACATGTGGATTTGGATCCAATAGATAACTTGTTACTAAATATGGTGTTGAATCTGATAGATACTACTAGGAAGGGAAAATATAGAGACACATCATTGGAATGTGTAGAGTTAAATGAAGAGATTATCCCCCGACTAACATGGACAAATCACCATTTTTGACAGGAATAGCAAACAGAGCATATGCCTCTTCTCCCATTACTGAGGACTCCTTTCCTCATTGGATTCTTCAGAGGAAAAAACCCAATATGAAACAAAACATCTTGAAATAATTAAAGCCTTATTTATGCTGTGCAACTCAATCTTCACTGAACACAAAAAAGAAAGACGGTCGGGCTATGTTTGTTGATGTCGTGCTAACAAACACAAATAGCAAAAACGCTAGGGTGGTTAGTGTACAGCGCCCAAATGGGAACAAACCGCAAGAATCAGATATTGACGGAAACCAAGAGAATGGGTTTGTCAATACGGATGACTCAATACTTGAGAAACATAATGAGGAGGAAGAGCTGTGTGTGAGTCAGGAAGCAATGATTCAGGATGATGAATTGAGTAAAACGATCCAATCACAACAGGCGATGAGGCCATCGAAAATCAGGATAGGAAGTGCAAATCCAAGAGTAAACATCTTAATATAATTCCTAAAAAGAATGGTAAGAAACTAAAAGTAATGTCATTGGCAGAAAATTCCTCGAATGGGATAGAATGTGTGGAATTTGTTGAGTCTTTCCAATTGGTTGCTAAAGATCAAAAGGTTAGTAAAACATAGGCTGGTCAAAAAAGGCAACAAACAACACAAATAAATTAAAAATATGATTGACAAAAAATTCCCAGAGAGGTGAGAATAAGCAGGAATCTGATTATATAGAAGAAACAGAGGCTAAAGATGTGGAGCAAATTGAACAATTGGATAATTATGATATAGATGTTTGGGAAGTTAGGAAAGTCAGGTTACAAATAATATGATCAATAAAGAAAAAGATGTTACAGGTGTGTCATTACATAGAGAGATGAACACATCTGTTATTATGATTATGGATAATTTTGTCACCTCGAACAGTCCTTTCCAGAATAGACAAAATATGCTGGAATTATTTTGTCAAGTCCCAGAGTTAAAAGTGCTAACAAGTATGGAGATGACATTGGTGGAGATTTCCAACATCTGCCCAAAAAGCCAACTGGTCTATTGTACATTTGGTCTCAACTATCATTGTAGATCTCATCTTGGTGTTCACAAGGGAATTAAATAAAGTAGGCTATGAGGTCATGAAAATTGTTACTCACCGGTGAGGGGAGCACAACAGGACTTCTACTGGGTATTTGCTTGAAGAGCCCGGGTTGGAGCCTCCATCCGAGCCACCTCTCTGTGATGGTAAATAACTCTTTACAATGATATGACCCTCTGCTGTATAAGATACCAGCCAAAGGGACCGATCATTCAAAAGAGCAGGGAGAACGCACTGCCATGGACCCAGCTGCAAAGAAAGGACAAGTAGTGAATTTTCAAGTAGGATAGACCCCCTCCTCCCCAAGTTCCTATTCTCTAATGGAATACCAGGCAGTTCTCCCCTTAAGCAATGAGACTGGAAGCAAAACCAACAAGGAGGTTAGACTTGAAATAAGGTCTTACCACCTGTGGAGGAAATAATGGTTGAATGAGTCCTGAACAAAACGACAGTACAACACAACAAATGTGATTGGTTAATAAGGTAGCTATGCCCGGGCGGCACAAGGGTCGTGCTAGTTTCGGGGTGGTACATAAACAGCAGGGCGTCCCAAAATGCACTTATCACTGGAGGCTCAATTCAGGAAGAGTTAACAGTCTGTGAGGCAGTAATCAGGGAATATGCAGTTTAGTCTTACCAGCGTTGCTAGATGAAATGCAAGGGTTACAGCAAATCCAGGAGGCAAAGTGCACACCAGTGCTGCAGGCGTGAGTGTGGAAGTCTGCGAGCAGCTATGTGTAACTGATACACAGGTGGGCAGAAAACAAGAGCACAATCAATGGCAGAAAGTCCTTAAACAAGCCAGAAGGTCTGGTGCGCAGGCGGGCGGTTTCCAAAGCAGAATCACGTAGCAGGAAGACCGTTTGGCAGGCAAGAGAGTCTGGTACATGGGCGGGCGGTATCCAAAGCAAAATCGAATGGCAAGAAGTCCGTGAGCAATCAGGAGGGTCTGGTACACGAGAAAAGTAAGAGTAAGAGAAGGGACACAGAAGTAGTAACTTCAAACAGTGCCGGCTGTAACCACAAACAGAAGCGGCGTTCACGGAATCGCCACAGATTAAATGAACAAGGAGGTGGAACCATAGCAAAACGAGGCTCCCATGCTAACGCCTCTGAACTACACAAAATGACAGGTTTTCTGGGTAGTGTAGTTTGCACAGCTAATTTCCAGGGCAGTTGCCATTGTGAATAGAAAGGTGCAGAAAAGCGCTGCACACCCTTGTGGAGAGCTATAACTCTCATGTTTTTCTTGTTATGTGTGCTTGGGGGGTCCCCATTGTTCGTACTAGAAAGGGAGTTCAGGGGGCCCGAGGCACATGCTGGAGTAGGTGACGAGGTGAACGTCGGGGTGTAACAAAAATAACCACTAGAGAGCCAAATAAGTACACCAATAGAAACAAAATAGTTGAATGGGACAAAAACGTGGTGGCAAATATTGACTTAGAGGAGATGGTCAAATGTATTGTGACAGAACTGATAAAACATCTCAAAACAAGTCTTAAGGGTTACCAACCGACTCCAAGGTGTGATGTTTCCAATGATGTTGATTGACAAATTCTTGTGGAAAAAAATAATCTGGAAACCATAACTTGAAATATGAGAGGACACAATTCATTTGTAGCTGATCAAGAAGGATGTTCATATATACTGGAGCCTGATATGTACACCTTTCAGGAAACTTGGCCAATGAAGGATGTATCTATTGATGGATATTGTATTTTATAGAGAAAGGCAGGAGGGGCCTAAGATGTCGGTCATATGGGGGGCTTTAACTTGGTGTTAAGAACCATGTGAAATTTAAGGAATATGGTGGAGTTGGAAATTATCCTTACCTACTAGAGGTTATTGTTGAGATTAAGGAGACTGTTAAAGAGCAGTGACTACTAATATTAAGCGTGTAAAATTCTTCGGAAAATAGATATACTGCAAACATTATAAAGACATTAGAACAAATTAATGACATTTGGAAATTAGACCATGCGGGGGCCCCATTGTTAATACTGGGAGATATAAATTACCAACATTTTAACAAAAGTATAACTGATGGTCCGGAACAAATAGCGTGGTCTTGTAATACTAAAGGGGCCTCAATTATCCATTATATGGATGAATATAGCTCATCTAGCAAACCTTGGTCAGTGTTTATAGGGGTTAATTGCCTATGCCAATTGTTTACGGACTATGGAGATAGCTGCTCGAAACTTTTCCTTTGTCAGTGGGAGATAGCTTGTCTTGGATTGATTACATATTTTTCTCAGATGCTTTGATTCATTTCATTGGAAAATTGTAATTGATCCTGAATAGGTTAAATGTCTATAAAGTCAATAAATTCAGTTTAAAATTGATACAGGAGGTGAAAGAGAAGACCATTGGACATACTACCACGAATAGGGCTGGTAATATACTACATTGGCTGATGAAAAACATAGAAAACAATATGTATTGCGTTGAATAATTGATGATGAATCACTGGCCTTTGGGCATTAAGCGGGTTCAAAATCTAGAGTGGATTACTTAAAAGGCAACATGTTTTGCTCAGAAAAGACAAAAAGGTTAGGCAACACGCTCTTTTGATAGGAAAACTTATGATAGCAATAGAAAAATGAGCTTTTTGTAAAGAGATAAGACAAATACAAAATGAAGGATTGGAAGAGCCACTGAGATCCACTAAAATAGACAATTGGAAAACAAGGTATAAGAATTTTATTAGAAGACATCTATCAAGAATTTGATTGCCTCTACATTGGCAACAAACTGTTTTTTGATGAGAGATATGATTGTGGGGTTGAATTGCTGATGCTTCTGGAATATGCACAAAGAATATACCATAAACATAGGTGGGAGGGCAAAGCAAAGGAAATTAACTGTATAACTGAACTTCATTGGAAAAATCACATTAGATAATTATATTTTATTTATTTAATTTTTTTTTTATGATACGCCTAATACAATATCAGAGTTCGGTTTCTAAGCACGGATCCAGGATTTGAACATTTGTTGCTCTGCGTGGTCTTGCTTCCAAGACCAGCGCATTGCCCCTGTGCTATCCTCTGTTCGTATTGCAAAGAGAAGGACATAGACAATGGAGGGGCCCATTAAAAATTCCCTCAAAATAGTATTTTGTGGGATGTCAATGAAATTGAAAGATTAATTTCCACACTAAAGCCATCCAGAGCACCGGGGCCTCATGGAATTCCCAACTTAGTTTATAAAAAGTATCTGGGCTATTGGGCCAACATATTGGGATCAATATATTCCACTATTGTAATTACCGGTTTGAAACCAACTGGCTGGAAAGCATCTATTTTAGTCCCGATATTTAAAAAGGGAGCAATAGAAAATCCTATCAATTTTAGTGGATAGCTATGACATATGTGTGTGCTAAGATCTTTGCAAAGTCCTGCTCCCTGAGAAAAATAAATGGATTATAAATAACATGCTTTCCAAACAACAGAGTGGATTTAGAAAACATATGGGTGTCTTGTCCAACCTTTGGATACTGTCCTATCACAGAAAGTGCATTATATATATATGCTTCATCGATTTTAAAGGAGCGTTTGATACAGTGGATCACAATCAGCTATGGAAAAAGTTAAATATGTGTAATATGTATCCAATGATATTATAATTCATAAAGGAACTTTATACTAATATTAAAGTACAAATTAGGCTGGACCAAGGGGGCAACTTGAGCGATTCCATGGATACAAATGTTGGATTGAAACAGGGTTGCCCTCTGGCGCCAACCTTGTATAATCTGTATAATCTATATATTTCAGACATGGGTTTTGTACATTTTAGCTCATGTATATAATGCTTTAATTGACTGGTTGACTTTGATGTTCGTTGAAAATTGATATGTTTGTTTTATGTTATGTCTATTTTAAAAAATGTAATGTTTATTTAATGTATTAAAAGGTTTAATTAACAAAGATAACACTAAATAAAACAAATGTAAAAGGTTTCCCTATTTCAATCCAACATTTGCGTTCCAAGGTCCCAATTCATTGGCCTCATTACGACCCTGGCGCTAAGTGTTTAACGGCGCCGTAAAAGGCTGCAGCGCCGTTAAACACTTAGCGCCTGAATACGAGGTCTCTTTGCGGGACGGACCTTAACGCCTGGTTTTACCAGCCGTTAAAGTAGGGACCCGCAAAGGGACCTTGGTGCTAAGTACGGTACCGCAATTTGCGGTACCATACTTAGCGCCTTCCCCATTCCCATTGAGCCCAATGGGGCAAAAATGGGAATGGGGAAGTGCCATGGAGGAAGGGAGAATTACCGCCCCGCCAACCTTGTAATGGGGTGGTAATTCCCCCTTTCTCCGTGGCGGAGTCGGTAAGTTACCGGCATGGACCATGGTGCTATTATTATGGGTCGTAATGAGGCCCATTCTGTTCAGACAATATTAAAAGATGGACAGCAATAAAATACTAGCCAGCACCAGACAGGGCTTACCCCTCAGAGATTTATATTTCTTATAATGTGTTGCATGAGCCCAAGTGGATAGCTCATTTACCTTAACAGCATTGTTGGTGGTTAAACGTACCTGATAAGCCCCTGCCACCACAGGAAAACAACACTTTCCACTTTTGAACACGCATGCACACAACATCAATGGGTTCCAGTAAAAGACACCATTGTGCTGCCTCTTTAGTAAGGCTTCTTTGAATTCCAGGATTCCGGCACCACGTCATCAGTAAAATGGCCATTCTATGAGATGCATTCAGCCATGGTGGTGAGGGAAGAAGCATGGGGTGGCCCATCATAACTTCACATTGATTTAAGCAAGTGTTTCTATTGATTGTATCACGAATGCTGAACATTACCAGTGGTAAGACATCATGCTACTTAAGGGTCTATTTCAGAACACTATCTAGCCGACTTGTTTTTGATCATGACGTTCTGCCTCTCGTCTGCCCCACTAGTTGAGGGTGGCAGTGCAGTGCAGTTTTCGATGCATTTGGAGAGCAGTGCACGCTTCTTTCACAGCCTGGCCACAGCAATTGGCCCAGTATTGGTATTTATACTGTTAGGTTCTACAAACCGAGACACAGTATCCCTTAAAACTTCACTAATCTCCTGGTGTCAGTCTTGCAAGAGGGGTATGCTTCAACCCAACCCGCGATGGTGTCTACAAGGACAACTATGTACTGACACCCACAACATCTTCACTCTTGGATGAAATCAACCTGGATATTTACAAATGGACCTCAAAGGTGAGGTTGTGTTCCTGGGGTTGCTTTCTCTGTCTTGCCAACATTATGCTGCCGATAAATAACAAGCTGACTACAATACATTTGAGCTATTGAGGAAACATCTTGTACCTTGCAATCCTGCTTCAAGCAAGCAGTTGCGCCTCTGTTTTACATGGGCAATAATGTGATAGACATAAGCATAGTAGGACAACAGTAACTGTCGGGCGACTAAGGGACCATTTTCATCCCACCAACGGATATCAGGGTGCAAGCGACATCCCACTTTAAACCATCCTCTTTGATTATGGAACCACATCTTACATATTAGCTAGCTGTCACAGTAAGGAGAATGCTAGGGTCTAGGCCAGAATCATAACTCTTAATGCAAGTTCAGCCTGAAATCCCGAAACAGCCACCTCTTTTTTGCAGCACTGTCTGCTAATCTGTTTCCTTTCAACACACTCTGTATTGCTAATTGTTTAGGCAACATAATGTCATCGATCAAAGTGGAGACCTCAGCCTTATTTTTGATTAGAGAACCAAAGGATGTAAGAAAAAAACCCTCCGCTTTCACAGCTGACAAATATCATGGGCAAGTCAAAAAGAAACATTGTGCATCTCTGTCTGTTGATCAACTAATAAGCATGCTCTGGCCAGAGTTGTTAATTCTGAAAATGGGCACTTTTCACAGTCTGCGTGGAAAAGATTGCATGTCCTGCAACTAATGTGCCTTTCATTATCACATCAGTTGGTTTATTTCGGAAACATGCTCTAAGAAACAACACATTAAACAACAATTGTGCAAACAGCATAAAAACGTAGCAGCAGATTTTTTTAAATAAATAATGATAGTTCAATAAATTGAACCCCAAAAAGATAATGAGCCTCTGTATTAACTTATTACAGAAATGTCCTTGTTGTGCCACAGCTAACACACAAAACTCCCTGTGTTGACTTACACAAATCCAATGCTTCAATAATTGTAAAAACATCAAAATGATAAAGGATAAATGATCTGTAAATACCAGGTCCATCGAGCATCACTAAGCATAATAATAAAATAAAAAAGTGACATTCATCCAATATAGTAACAATATCATTTATAGACAGGGTGGATAATAAAGGGGCCATGACAACACCTGTAGCAGACTCCCTTTTTTATTGCGAATGTTGTCCATTTTTGACTCCCTTGCACTCTCGTACAGTTGTTTCATTGTATGTATAGAGTGATTTAATTGCAGTTAGCAGTTCTAGTGGGATACCCGTCTTAGTAAAGGCGCCTCATAGTATGTCCCAGTTGACATTATCGAAAACCACCTTCAGATTGACAAATGTTATATATAGAGGAACACATTTCTGGACAACTTGTTTCTTCTCAATCAATGCTAGTCTCAATGCTTGCTAAATGGTCCCATCCCTTCGTGGAAGCCAGCATATACCTGGCTTAACATCCTCATCTCAGTTGACCATTGCTTGAGTCCTATTTCAACGACTTTTGTATGCGTCTTCTCAAGGCCATCTAAAAGAGATATTATTTATTTATTTATTTAATTATTTATTGCATTTGGTTATACGCCCAAACCCTTGGGTATCACGGCATAGGTTACATAAATCTTGGTTTTCATGTCAGGGTTACATACATATTAAGTTTCAAAAACAGTACAGGCTTATATACACATTGGCTATCATATGGCATAACAGTAATCTTGTGATACTAAGAGAGTTATAGACTCCTAGGGAGAAACTTGTGCTGGAATTTTAATAGTTGTTGAACAACCAAGTTTTTAGTTCTTTTTTTAACTTTGGTAGCGAAGTTTCATTGGTCAGATGGGGCGGGAGAGAGTTCAAGATGCAGGGGGCTGCAATGGGGAAACTGGTGTTACCTGCTCTTGTGGTAGTGAAGCGTGGGATGTGGAGCTGAGTATTGGCATTGGATCTGAGAGTTCTATGCGAGGCTTTGCGTACAATGCAGCTATTGACATAAGTGGGAGCAGTGTCAGATATGCATTTGTGGGTGGTGGTAAGTGTGTTGTGGAGGATTCTTGCGTGCACCGGGAGCCAGTGTGCATCTCTTCTGTGTTGTGTGATATGTTCTCTTCCTAGATGATAGGTGACAATTGGTTGGATTTGTATTGCTGCCCTTTTTGGAGATAGGAACTATTTTGGCGATATGCCAAGGTCTAGGGGGGTTTTAATATGTGACTTGTGCCTGGGATTACATCTGGTCTTGTACAGAAGGGAAGCTATCACTTCCTTTATTTTGCTTTGGTTACCTGGTGTGGGAGGGGTATGTACAAGCATGAATCCAGAGCCTGCTGGGCCTTGAGACCCAAGCTACTCCACACTGATGATGCCCAATAAGGCCAAAGCATGTCTAGGGTTGATTGTGGTCTCATACAGAAGGGATGTGTCAAAGCAGTTTGATCCTTTTGGAGTGGGACTACTCTGATTAGCATATAGTCTTTCCCCTTTCTGTAATGGCTTTGCAGGCAAAGACCGATGATCTGGAGAGTTGCCCAAAGTGATCTCAGAGGCTAACATAAATTCTAAACTGTCCAGCCATCACTTTTTTTGTTTTGCTGTAGTCACCCAAGTGTGAAGGGTATGCCGGGATGTGAGTTTGTGCCTGCCGGGCCTAGACACCTAAGCTACTACTCATTTATGACACCCAATGAGGCTGAAATATTTCAGGGGTGGCTTGTGGTCTTGTGCAGAATGGACATGACCAAGCAGTTCGGACTGGACTGCCCCTTTTGGGATGGGACCAAGCCTAATTTGCATATGATCTTTCCTCTTTCAATATTGGATTGGCAGGCCGAAGAGTGATGGTCTGAAGTGTTGCCCAGAGCAATTGCCAAAGGTTTAAGATTGATTGTAAACCTTCCAGCCATCACTCCTTGTGTGTTGCTTTAGTGACTTTGGGGGAGGAGTGTGCCCAAACATGAATCCTGTGCCTGCTGGACCTTGAGATCCAAGCTTCTCCTCACTGATAATGCCCAAGAAGGTTGATTGTGGTCTCATACAGAAGGTTGTGACCAATCAGTTTGGGCTGCACTTCCCCTTTTAAGGTAGGACCAAATCTAATTTGCATATGGTCTTTCTCCTTTCTGAAATGGCGTTGCAGGAGAAGAACAGTAGTCTAGACGGTTGCCCAGAGTGATCCCACAGACTAAGGGCCCGATTCATGGAATTATTTGCACATGAAATACCAGATTTGTTCGACAAAATGCATGTGGAATCCCATCTGCCGATTCATGGAATCGACTGCGTGGGAAATGTAGCCGACTTGCGCGGATTGCTAGCATGCTTCGCACGTCTCTGCGATCGGCCAAGGCTCTTGCGCGAGAGACCGTGCAGGGCATGGGCGAGGCCTATGCAGAGGGCAGATTTGTGCGCAGAACCCCGAAAATGGGGAACAACATGCCAAAAAGTGGTTGTTACAAGGGATGGTATACAGGCACTCCATGGCATGCCCACAAATTCGCAGGGCATAGTGTAATGCACCAGAAATGTCATCAGGCCTAGTACGGTAGTCGTTTGTCTGTTTCCATTTCCTTCCCACTCTCTCCCTCCCTTCCTTATCTATGTTTTAGCTCTTGCACTATCTGAAATGTCGTCAGGCCGAGTACGATAGTTAATTTCACATCTTTACTGTTCATGGCCTGTAAGAATGTGGTTGTATTTTCCCTTGTTCCCTCCCTTGCCTTGAAGCGCTTTGAAACACATTGTGTATAGGCGCTATATAAATAAACGATCATATCATATCGTATTCATTGATGTGACCACGCAATCTCTCACCTGCAAAATGCCCACGTAAAGCCCTCAAACTTTCTGCCACCCATTAGCAGGTGTACAGACTTTTACAGAGGATTCTCAACTTTGGAGGTGAGTTTACATTTCCGATTTAGGGGTGCGAACATGCAAACGGTGTCCCGATCGTAGTTAGGGGTGTGCGTATGGAGCAAAGTGGAGTGCAGGAACGGTTAACGGGGGTTCGCATCCAGATTTTCCAGAGTGATAACCGAGTTACGCTAAATCTTACATGTGTTGTTGGTGTGGCAGTGACAGTTCCGGGGGACCCTGCAAAGGGTCCTCGAGGTGCAGGCCTGCTTGCAGGCGACCCCACTGTTTACACAGTGCATGTATGCGCATCTGGGGACCATGCAAATGTAGCTGTTTGTGGCTGTTTTGGCTTTGTGTGGGGACATGTCACGGGTGTTCCGGCCACGACTTGCAAATGCGGTTTGTTTGCGTGAGGGATTCCATGAATACGCAGAGAGTGCAGTGTCACTTAGGGTCGTTCTCGGCACGCAGGCATTGTGGGATAAATTTGCACTTTTCCATGAATCAAAATCTAAGAATAATTCTAAACTGTCTAGACATACCATTATTTGTTTTGCTGTAGTCACCCAAGTGCGACATGTATGCCCCTTTTGGGGTGGGACTAGGTCTGCTTTGCATATGGTCTTTCTCCTTTCTGTATTGGCCTGGCAGGATGAAGAATGATGGTCTTGAGGGTTTTCCAGAGCAATTGCCAAAGGTTTAAGATTGGTTCTAAACCTTCCAGCCACCATATCTTTTGTTTTGTTGTAACATGCTAGTGTGCATTGTTTCATCATGTTTTTTGGACCGAACAGCTCATGAAAACCTGTTATGTTCTTTGCAATTAAATTTACCTTCTTATTGCAATCTGGCAACCCCTGAGTTTTTGCAATAGAAGGTACAATTTGTACTCCTGAGATTACTGCTTCTCATACTGCTGACGAAGGTTGTGTCTCTAGTTTATTTAATTTAATTCATGTAAATGTTTGACCAGTGCTGCATAACGTAATTTCCATTGTTGAAAATATCCTCGCATACCCAGAATCATGCACATCTGTGCAATTCTGTTCTGCAATGTATCTTAATTATAGTCGTGGTGCAGATGTTTGTTAACAGTTGATATCCTGCCATGACATTGTGCCCAGATAGTGTACTCTTTCTCGACACACCTGCAAATTGTTCTTGGGTGTGTTGTGACCCTTGTGAGTTAATAACACCTGCAAGTATGAAAATATGAAGAAACCAGAAGGAGATCTGTACTAAAACATATTTATTTATTTGCATTTGATTGTAAAGAACCTTTACAAAACATGCAATTCCAATTAATAGTTTATGTTAAAATACAATTAAAAATGCAATTCATCATTTATCATCTTTGAAAATAAGTGTTGAGCTTAAGAACAGTAAAACGGATTAAAACGGGGAAAATAAATAACCAAGTTAAACGAACAAAGGAAAAATGGTACATATCGTCGGTGCACACGTTTGCCACATTTAAATGAATAGAACACTTATTTCGACAGTAAAATTCCTAAACATTAAAATAAAAACAACACAACGATACGTACAATCTGGTAACAGATAAACTACGGGTTTTCATGCACAGAGAATCATTTGTCCCAAAGGCATTGCTAAGAGGCCTCCCTGTCTGCAGGTAATAGTTTTACAGTGTGGTGCCACAGACGATGCAACTCCGACTCTGTGTTTAAGCAATAGTCCCAAAACGCCTCACTTTGTATTATGTTATAGCTATGAATGTATCGCCCAAGCATAGTCATGTACATTGTGTCCAGCAATGTACATTCTGTGAGGACATATTTTGCTGTCGCTATCATTCCTGGTAGTTTACATATGCAGCATATTCTTTGGGCTAGAGGAATCCTGAGGTAGGCACCGCGGGACACAAAGAGTGGGAGTTGGTTTGTGCGCAGTCTAAGTAATAGTCTGTGCACGACTGAACTTGAGCTTTGTCGGAGGTAGTTCTTGGTTTTTAGGTAACTATGATTGACATTTGAGACATATCTATAGGATTGCAAGTTCGATAAATGTACATAGTTGTTAGACCAGTCCCATTGTTCAAGCTTCCTCCTGAATAGGCCTTTCAAGGCACCATACTTTGTACCCGAGCTGAAATTCGGAGCCAGTTTATAGTCTCATGGAGCATGTTATTCACAAGTGTAAATTCACCTCCCCCGTGTTCCAGTTCAGTCCTACTGACACCGCCCATCAGAGATAGTAATTGGCATTTTGGATTGGAGTTGGCGTTTATGCAGAGCTCTACTTGCCTGGCGAGCAGTAGGCCCCTCAACCAGCCCCAGCTCAAGCCTAAGATATTCTTTCAGAATGGAGGGTGGTAGTTTTACCACCCTTTTTCAGAAATAGTACTGCAGCTTATCTAACCATTTCAGGTTTTCCATTACAATTTCAGCGAGGCCGTACAAAACCATGGGGCAGAAGCTTTGTCTGTAAAGAATAATTATCCCCTCTATAAAGTAGCCAGCCATCTGTCTGGCAAATGTGTCAATCATGCCGGTCAGTCGCTGAGCCTCTATTATATGGGTATAGGTCTTACTGGGACTCATTTCGAAACCCAAATAGGGGTATTGATCCATATATTCAAGAGTCCTCAGACTTGTTGAGAAAGTGGGATGATTAACCATCTGGACTGAGACCAAACTGACTTTGTTTTGTTCATATTGATAACCAGGTTGTTTTTCGTGATTTATGAGGTGAGTACTTCAAACATCTCCCTCACGCTGCTATAGGTATGATGAAATATAACTAAATAATCTGCATATTGCATGTAAGAGATAGTTACCCCTCCAATTCTAGGGCCGCATCCTGCAATGTGTGAGAAACGTTGGGAGAGGTCTGCAGGTATAAATTGTACAAAAGGGGAGCCAAAACGCACCCTTGCTTCACTCCCCTCTTGATCAAGACCCGTGCATTTGTAGTTGTTGTAGAGTTGTCCAACCTCACTCGTCCTCCCCGTATTGTAATGCAAACACCTCAAAATATATATTAGCCACTGTGGACAGCCCCACCCCTGCATTTTATGCCATAACTTTGTATGGGAAACACAATCAAAAGCTGCCTGAAAATCTACAAAAATTACATACAAAGGCAGCCCTCGCTTAGTTGCTGCCCTTCGGAGCAATATATCCAAAGCCTTAAGGTTATGAATGGTTGTACTCCCGGGATGGAATCCGGTTTGAGTGAATTGGAGTTCATTGTTTTTGTCTACTTATGTCTGCAGGAACCTCAAGACGATAGATGAAAAGATTTTCCCCGTAACGTCCAAGAGGGGCAAAAATCTATAGTTTGCCAGCAGCAATCTGTCATCACCCTTATATATTGGTAGGAGGATGGATTGCTGCCAAGTGACGGGCATCTTCTGTGCTTGGCAGACACTGTCAAAGAGAATTTTGAAAACCCAGGTCCACCCTACAGGATCCTGTTATAGGACAATGCTAGGAATCCCATTTGGGCCAGGAGCCATAGGGTTTTTCAGTTTCAAAATTGTAGCTTCAATGTTTTCCAGGGTTATCAGCAAAGGCCAACCACCCGGGCAATGTTCCAGCCTAACTTCTTTTATGTTTCCACTTTATTTGTCCCTTAGATCTGGCAACCACATGTTCTTCTTAATAGGATTTAATATTTTCCTCGCTCTTTCAGCCCTAGCCAAAATCTGCCAAATATTTCTGCTATCTCTGCTTCTAAGAACAGCAACCATAGATTGTCAATGGCTTTTTTTGGTTGAGTATCACCAATATTTTAGCAAATGCTTATTTTCGCCATGCTTACCTTTTTCTGTCTACTAGTTACGTTTGTTGGACCATCGGCACCTCGAAGCATTCTTAGCTTCCTCCTCGTCTCTCTTTTGGCGTCATGAATGGCAATGTCAAATCTATTGGTGTGTTGGGGGGCGCTGTTGAGCAGCCGGCAAGATGGCTGCCTAGCTTCTCAGCTCTGTGACCCGACGGCTCCAAATCCGTTAGAATCAGCGGTTTCCTACACTACCCTGCGCTGCTAACGAGCATATTGGCTGGAAAACACTTGCCCGACACATTGATCCGTGTCTGGGCGAAGATCGGACCTCCGGGGCTGTAGGAAACCCCCTTCTCCTTTTGAGCCCGCCACCCGACAGCTGAGGCCTGCTCGGCCGTGGGCGACTGCTGCGGGGCCGCCCCCTGGATCTTGCTGGCCCGGCGGCTCGCCATCCTGTGCTGCCCTCCGGCGGGCTTCCTTCGCCCAGCAGCGGTGTGTTCTGCTCTCCAGAGCGCCTGGCCCAATCTCCTCGCTGTTTGGCCACTGGCGCGCCCGCTCCTCAGCGCGTCTTTGGGCCGGCACCTCCCCTTCGCCCCCACCTGCTGGGCGGCCGTGTGCGCTGCTGCCTGATCCCGACCCGCGCGGCCTGTACTCTTCAGCCCGCCCCTGGAGGGGTGCCTCGGTAAGGTCGGCGTCGCCTCCCTTGTCCACCGGATCAGGGGCCGCCCCCCTGTACTGTGGCTGTCTCTGGGCCTGATCCACCAGGCGACAGCTCCGCTGGACCACGCGCCCCCAGAGGGGCTGCCTGCTGATCCCTTTGTTCTGGGGGCGCCCCCCTGCACTCTGGTTGTCTCCGGGCCTGCTACATCAGGTGACAGCTCTGCTGGACTACACGCCCCCCGAGGGGCTGCCTGCTGATCCTTTTGTTCTGAGGGCGATCTGCCCCCTGCGGCTGTCCCCTGCCCCTTCGGACCCCTCCGGGCTGGGGCCGCTGCGCTGACCCGCACACCGCCAGAGCTCCCACCTGCTTGCGCACTCCATCTGCGGCAGGGATCTGCGGGGACCCATACGGAGGCCTGACCTGGACTGATCTGGACCACAGGTGAGAGCTTGGGGACCTTGACTCCTATTTACTTTACTCCCCGGGGACCACCGACCATACTCCCCCGTTAACCCAAAACCCTGGGCACAATGGACTCTTCATATGTTAAACGGCATACTGGCCCTTAGGCAACACGCCAGCGTGACTGTGCAGCGCTCCTGCGCTTCGGTGTGGTGCTGCTCCTCGCCTTTGCTTTGCTTTACTTGTCCCACCATCTGACCACCTCTGAGACTTCCCTGAACTGCGCATCCAAACGCCGGAATCCTTCAACTGCTACCTGGGATTGCGCCCCCGATTCCTGCTGCACAAGTGCCTTGAGGATCCCCTGGCACCTCTAGCCAGCTTGCCCCCATCATCTGCATTGCGCTGGTGTGACTGAGCGCCTCTACACCCTCCTCTCCCCACGCTCTGCAACTACTCGCTGCGCCTGGAGTTCGCTAGGTGTGTGCTGCCCATCACTGCGGGCAATAGCTGCCTGTACTTGCCCGGGGTGAGCGCCGCCTGTCCCTTGGCCTCCCAGGATACACTGTCACTCGGGACACATCACCTGCTTCCCGGGGTGGGCCTGGGGCCCTGGGGCACACCTGCTGAGATACCCTACTACAAAACCTGCCCTGCTGTTCTTAGTGTGTCTCCAAGGATGACCGGCAAGGCTCGTGGCGCTAACAAAGCTGGAGCGATGGACAAGTTTGCTAAATCGCTGGCTAAACAGGATCAGGGTGGGGCCGCCCCCTCACAAGACGACCTAGATGTACCCCCATGTTCCTCACAGCCTGACCTCACGACACTCATGGAATCTATGGCCAAAAACTTTGCGTAATTTCACGAAAAGTTGGATGATATAAACGCAAATGTAGCCTCACTACGCACCAAACTCGACCAACATGGCGCTAGACTGGTCGAGGCCGAGACCAGGATTGGGGCCACTGAAGATGAAGTACATGTGCTCCAGGGCATGGTCTCTGACCTGGTGCGAGATATGAAACAGGTCAAGGCGAAGTGCGATGACTTAGAGTCCAGATCCCGCAGGAACAATATTCGCATTGTGGGGGTTCCGGAGACGGCCCTCAAGGGCAAGATGGAACTCGCAGTTGAGTCCCTTCTGAGAGACATCCTGGGGGACCCACAACTTGCCCCGTTCTTCACCATTGAGCGCGCCCATCATTCGCTGGCCCCGCGCCCCAAGCCGGGTGACTTCCCTAGACCAATCATTGCCAAGGTTCTCAGCTTCAGGGATAGAGACCACATCCTACGCCTAGCCCGCGAAAAAGGGGAGCTGAAATTTGAGTCTCAAACTATACGTATCTTTCCTGACTTCTCGGTCAACGTCCAAATGGAGCGCAGACAATTTAATGGTGTGAAGAAATGGCTTAGAGAAAGGAAAGTGGAATACGCCATGTTGTTCCCTGCAGGGCTGAAGCTCACCCACCGTAATAAACTGTACTTTTTCACGGTCCCGGAGGAGGCGGTGAAATTTATTGAGTCCCATATTCCTGTTCCCGGTCCGGCTGACGACCCTGCCGATGAGGGCTGAGTCGGCCTGCCCTTCTCCCTTTACTTGAATCATTTATGATGTCATTGCCGCGCTTGTCATATGCATTTTCCTTGCTATCTCACTTATTCTTTCGTTGTGTAATCTTCGATTGTTGTAACACACAGTGAAGTCTCATGAAATGCAGAATGGGTCACGACTGGGTGATCTGTTGAACGCGGCACCTCGTCTGGGATCCTTTATTTTAATACCCTCTGTTTATTGTACTCTACCATGGTGTTGCCTCCACAATTCGTTATAGTTACCGCTGCACGATACTTTGTGCAGTGCATCGTTCAACGGCCACAATCGTGCCCACGGCAGCAGTGACCCCCGCTGCAGTTGCAACGCCGAGTTTGGCTGGTTATGTTCACTGGTTGCGCCCCTGTTGGGCGCCGGGGCTGGCCCTGCCCCGTTGGGCTTGGCACAAATGCCTTGGAATTTTGGGTGGGCTTTCGGCCACTGTTGTGTTTGGGGTGGCAGTGAGGGAGGGGGTGGGTGGGATTCGGGGATACTATGGCAAAAATGGCAAGGCAGTGGTAGCTTTTGGTACTATACAATGGGCCGCTGTATTGGCGGCTGGCACTTATTCAACACACTTTCTCACACATTACTCTGATCCCCCCTAAAGGGCTACTGAATGGCTATTAGGCTAATGTCTTCGAATATTAGAGGGCTCAGCAACTTCACGAAGGCACGCAGGATCACGGCCTACGTGCAGAGGCACAGGGTCAAGATACTTCTCCTGCAAGAAACCCACGCTCTCACCCGTCTCTCTTCCTCCTTTGCCCCTGCATGGGGCTCCAACAAATACTATACTGCGTTCTCCTCACAGTCCAGAGGTGTCCTCACCTTGATTCACAAGTCCTTGGAGTTCTCCCTTCGCCCAGCCATATAGATGACCAAGGTAGATACGTGATCCTTCATTGCTACCTTGCTAATACAGAATGCCTCCTGGTCAACACCTATGCCCCATGCATTGATGCACCCGAGTTTTTTGACCACGTCCTTGACATTCTCTTAGGATATGTTGGGGTCCCTGTTATTTGGGGGGGGGGACATGAATCTCATCCTGGACACCGACTTGGACAGATCCGGTACTGCACCTAGAACACTGTCCAGAGACGCTCGTCGCCTCCACGCACACATGCTCACTGCCGGACTGGTAGATGCCTGGAGAGTACTTCACCCATTGTCGAAAGAGTTCACATTCTATTCCTCTGTCCATGACAGCCACTCCAGGATTGACCTTTTCCTGCTCTCTGCAGGGCTCATGGGCAAAACGCTAACCACACGGATTCTGCCGCGCACATTATCTCATCACTCCCCGCTCACACTAGACATTGCCTTACACCAGGCCCTCCCCCAGCACTCCAGCTGGCGATTCAAGGCAGACGCACTGCTCGATATTGTATTTAAGGCTGACATCCTCTCAGATATCTCCTCGTTTTTCAACAATAACAAACGCCACGACACTACAGACAGGGTGAGGTGGGAGGCCTTTAAGGTTTACATCAGGGGCATGTGTATCTCTAGGGAGGCTGGGGTCCTGAAGGATATTAGAAACTCTTTGTGCCGTTCCGAGTCCAGACTCAGGGAGCTGGAGTGCAAGTATGCGGCTGTCCCTTCTCCACCAAAGCTTGCACAGATAGATGCGTTCAAGTCCTTTGCCCTCAGCGAGATATGATACCTTGCCCGACCCATTGCGGCTCGGAAGTATGGTGAGGGAGAGAGGCCGGGCCACACCCTTGCCTGCCTCGCCCGCGCCGAAGGAGGCAGAGCCCAGATCGATAGTATCATCAACAACGATGGAGTGCGGCATTGGTCTGACCGCCCCATCCTTGAGACCTTTGCAGATTTCTATGCTACCCTCTACGCCCGGCAACCAGAGCATAGCCCGCAGGATCTAGACGACCTCCTAGACCATATCCCTATGTCACTTATTTCCATATCCACTAAAGAACAATTAGATTCCCCCTTCACCCTTGATGAGATCACCGCTGTAATTTCCGCCCTCCCTAAGGGTAAAGCCCCCGGCCCAGACGGCCTAACTGCTGAGTTTTATCAGGAACATGTTGGCCTACTTGCTCCACGGCTTCACGAGGTTTGGGAGGAGTCGCTGCGTCTCTCTACCCTCCCCCGATCCCACCGTGAGGCTGTAATCACCATGCTTCCCAAGCCGGGTAAGCCCCTCGATGAATGTGGCTCCTATAGACCTCTGTCCCTCATCAACACCGATACTAAAATCTTTGCCAAAATCATAGCAAATAGGTTCCTCCCCATTATGAAATACCTGATTCACCCAGACCAAAGTGGTTTTGTCCCTGCCCGCTCCACAGCATTAAACATTCACCGACTGATTAATGTTATCTCTAGAATCGACCCCCAAGCCAACACGGTGGCGGTGACGCTCGACGCCCAAAAGGCATTCGACATGGTCTCGTGGCAATACCTCTGGGGGGTGCTGGAGAAGATGGGGATCGGACCTTACATGTTGTCCTGCATCAAACTACTATAAACTGACCCAATGGCCAGGGTCCTGGTTAACTCCCACCTGTCAGATCCCTTTTCCCTCCACAGGGGGACGCGGCAGGGGTGCCCGTTCTCTCCCCTGTTATTCGCTATCGCCATTGAGCCCATGGCAGATAGTGTGCGAAGCAATCACGTGCGCAAAGGGATTCGCCTGCGGGATAACCCCGAAATTATATCATTGTACGCTGATGACGTGCTTTAATACATCAGAGACCCCTCAGTCCAACTTGACCCGATCATGCGCGAAATTATCAAAATTTTCACATTCTCGGGTTTCACCATAAACTATACCAAATCAGAAATGTTTCCCCTCACTCCCGCAACGACCCAACTTGCATGCGAATTTCCGCTCAAATGGGTGCCTGAGGGCATCAAGTACCTGGGGGTTCAGGTGTCCCTCTCAAGATCCTCCTTACTGTCCGACAATTACGGGGCTTCCGCGCAATATGCTGAGGCCAGGATGGAGAAATGGCGGAACCTCCCCTCTCACTATCAGGAAGATTGTCCCTGATAAAAATGATTATAGTCCCGAAGCTCCTATACATATTTGCCAACGTCCCACTTTGGCCGGGGAAACAGTATTTTGCGGATCTGCACGCGGGATGCACCCGTTTCCTGTGGCACGCTGGTGCCGTGCGCAGAAAGTGGCAACATATGGCGCTGCCTTATGAGAAGGGTGGATTCAGTGCACCTGATCTCACCCAGTATTGGACAGCCGCTCAGGCTCAGCATGCTACATATTGGTACCATCACCAAGACCCCCCCCGCAGGTCAAGCTTGAAATCCTGGCGACTGAGGGGATTAACGTCATGTCATTGATCCTTTTTCGCTCGTATCGCTCGGAGTCCCCCGCTGACCCAGTCGCCTCTACCATAAGAGCGTGGCACCAGGTTCTGATGCCCGGATCTGGCTCCCCCCCGTACTACAAATGGCTTCCCCTTTGGTCGTTCCCTGGCCTCTCCCCCACACAGGATCCGTCACTGGTCAGACCTGGGATACAGATCTTTCTCCGACCTATTCCCCGATGGGAAATTCATTACCCCTGATACCTGGAAACCGGGGCACTCCAAGTCCTCGATGGAGTTGCTGCAATACTTCCGATTTAGGGCGGCAATCCAAGATATGTGGCCTTTGTATACTGATGAACCCCCTGAGTCTCCTGAGGTCTGCTATATTGCCAATTCTGCTGGAGGTAAGGGCATTGTGTCCTCCCTGTATAAAATGTTGGGGGCGCGAGGTGTCGTAACCCCCCATGCTGTTTGAGATGCTTGGAGTCGTGATCTGGGATTAGGCATCACAGGTGAGATTTGGACCAAAATGAGCAAACACATTCGTAAGTTTTCTCTTAACTCCAGAGTTAGATGTGTTCAATACAAGTTGCTCAATCGCCTGTACTTCACTCCGTATGCGATTGGGAAGTTTGCCCGAGACCAATCCCACCCCTGCCAAAGATGCAGATCTAACAATGCTGACCATGCTCACATGTTTTGGTCCTGCGGGGCGCTGGCCCCGTTCTGGGATGTGGTGCTTGAGACCCTCTCCGAGATTGTGAGGTTTTCTGTCCCCCCTGATCCCCTGTCCCTTCTGTTTGGCCTGTGGGAGGGAACTGAAGCGAAACGGGAGGCTAAATTTCTGAATGTGGCGGCGATTGTGGCCAAGAAATGCATCCTGCAATGTTGGAAGCGTAGATGGAAATGTGGTTGAAAGCCCTCTCCTGGACACAATCCTGTGAAGAGGACTACATTAACATGTTGCCTAGTACAGCTCGTCCTACAAACATATGGACAGGGTTCTGTAGCTATTTGAACCGTAAGGTGGACCTGGAGCTTCTATCATCTCCTCCGTCTCCGGATCCGGGGACGGATCGTAGTGCACAGTAACGCCTGTATTGTTTTTAACCTGTATCAGGACTCTATGTGGCCTCCTGTCAAATCTGTCCTTTATCATCCATGCTTTAAATATGTAATGTGTGTGTTGTTGCAACTTGTAATGTGCCATCTACTACTTCTTGCCAATAAAGAAAAGTTAAAAAAAAAATCTATTGGTGTGTTTCTCTACGAGGTTAGTTCCAGTTTTGGTAGCGATATGTTTAAGCCAATGTTCAATTTCATTGCCATTCAATGAGGCCAACCATGTTATGTCGCTGTCTATCAGCTGGGAAAGGAATTGGTTAACCCTGCAAACGTGTCTTGCAGTCCCACTTATGCGTTTGTCCGCAAGGTTTGGAAGCACCCCACTACAGGACTGTTGATTAGTTATTACCTTTGGGAATTGCATGGTTAGTGCCAATATAGCGTGACCACTGAAGTAATAAGGCTCCATCCTTAGTTCTGTGGTTTTCAACAAACATGCATTGTTCCCAAAGAAGTAATCCAAAGTCGCTCTACTGTTGCCCATACCGCATGTGTATTGTCCTGGTCTGTAACCCCTATCCTACTGTTCATTAGTGTAAGGTCCCAGTTTCTCAGGAAATGAACCCATTGTGTATTGTAGCCCCTTTTCTGAAGCATTTCACACTTTTTTGAAACATTACAGTAAGAGGCACACACTTGCTCATCCATACACCGAGCGGTGAAATCCCCAACTAAAATGATTATCTGGTTTTCAGATGGCCCACCCAAGTCAGAAATAAACCTCTACAAGGAGGGCATGTATTCAGTCCAGGCAAATGGTACTGGGGGTAGAGGGGGATAAAGATTTCCAAAATAGATTTTCCTGGCAATGTTATGCCGCCTAGTTCCTTCTTCCAGAGCTGGGAAAACAGGATGATAGTCTCTGTGTGCCCTTAAAGATGCCCTGACCGGGTGTACTGTAGGCCACGCTATGAAAAGTTACATCAGTATCAGCTCTCTTTGTCTACTGGGATAGAAAAAAAGGAGGAGCAGATATCTTCAACAGTGAAGCAAGTAGCTGAGGATGGAACGCATGCTATTACAATTGCGGGAATTAGGACTACTGGGAAACATTATAACACTACTGCACTACCTGCATGGAGGTCACATACAAAATGAGAACTGTTCTTCCTGGTCTTCTTCATAGAGAGGATTGGGGACATACAAGGGCTTCTCATTCATTCTATTGCTCCCTGCTTTAACAAATGAGTGTATCACTGGGGGATTACCTTATTCTGCTTCTGGGCTTAATTAATACTGGGGAATTATCAACAGTAATTTGCAAGGGTCTCCCCGGATTTGTATGAGTTTTTGTGAATATACACCACTTCATTGACATGTGTAGAGCAGAAACAAGTGGTAACCTTGGGGAATCGTTTAGGGAATTCTGTTGATAATTAAACACCCTTGTGTGACTGGGGGTTGGGGCGGGTCTCACTTCAGGGTTGCTAACACAGCTTCAGTATTGTGATTGGAAATTTCAAGGAAAACACCATCATGTGTGCAACACATGGTTCAGTTCAGCTTGCATAAAATGTCCCACCTCAATTAACTGAGACTGATGGGTTCAGTAAATATGCATGCATAGCCGTAGTGTGACATAGAGAGATAGACGCAGGCTTACTAACAGGAGGAGGTACACATGTATTAGACATATCAACAATATTAATAGTGGTGGGTGAAAGAGAGATAGTTGGAAAGCTTTCAGAGCATGTGGCTGATTAACTAGCTTGAATATCTACTAGACATACTGGGACTGCCCTTCAATTACACATTGCACAAAGGGACCTTCCTAATTAACTGTTATTAGGGGACTCATGACAAAGCTATCATCTTTCAGCTTACCCAAATACTGATCTTCATGTGGGGCACTAGGTGTCGTGTTATTTGCCATGAATGCTGGTGCACATGGGTTGGGATGGGTGTGGAAATGGGGGCTGAAACGTGTGATGGAGTTGCTTTGGCCATTTGCTCTCCCAGTGACTCCCCTGTTTGCAATAATTACGCCTTCCAAACCATGTCCACTGAAGTACTTCACTGATCCCTTACTTTTCACCTTACCCGGTCCTCACCCGCCACCCCACGGGAAAACTCTTCCTGCCCATCTTCCCTTGAGGCTTTTGCAGCTTCCAGGCCATGCGTTTAGTTCTTTTTTTTTACTTCCCTTTGTTCTTGGGATGCCAAACATTGATTATCCACCATACCTAATTTTGATAAGGACTTTGCCACCGCACACATATCATTTAAACTTTGTAGAGATAGGAGTGCATTATCAGCACACCAAACGCAACAGGAAGTGCAGGCTCCGTGAAATGTATCCACATGAGTAGCTCTGAGAAGTTGAACACAGGCAGGCCATTTTGTTATACCAGGCCCAGCACGCGTTTTTCATTATCACTCTTAAACATCACAAAGCATAGCATTTGGTCACATTAAGCCTAACGTTTAACACTAAGATGACAGTGCTTTCTGTCTTCTGTTTTAAAAGTAGTTACTGACATAAGGTGATAGGTTTTGCCTTTGCCCATTTCTGAATGTTCTGTCATTTACTAACATCAAGTTGCAGTTCTGCTTCCTTTCAGAGAAAAGCAATAATGGCAGAGCCATAGTGGAGGGGCAGGACACGTACTAGTTATTATCTTAAAATTTAGACACAGCCTGTTTCTTTCAGGCAGCTGTTCCCAGAACATCGAACCTCACACAAAGTAATAGTTTCTGTCCTTGGCACAAAAACAGACATGCACGAGAATCACCGGAGGGCATTTCTACCAGTGTGAGCAAAGGCCTCAGGTAGAAATGATTCCAAAAAGTTGGCCCAGGTTGCAGCTCTACTGCCCCCTATCGAGTCTAGGACTGCTGGGTATATGGTAGCGTGCCATCCGAACACGCACACATATGAGGATTCATTCCTCAATAGCAGGTACCTTAGCTCTGCTCCTCATGAGGCCTCCTGCTTCCCAAGAGATAGAATACTGTGTGCTCGGAGAAGCGATAGGTTATACTAAGATAGTTACAAATGTATTACTGTTTGTAGGGCTACAAGACCAGAGAACAAGGGGTTGCCAAGACAGATGACTCGTCACATGGGAGAGAAACTCGCTGTTTCAAGTTTGTTGCTAGAGGGGGTTACTTTCACTTTTTCTGCTGATTATGCAAGTAGAGGATCTGCAAGGGGATCTGCAAGGGGATGCACACACTAATCCACCAGGATCGCACTAACCAATGAAATGCCAAAACATGTATTGGCTTTAGGTACTCATATTGGTTTTAGTCTATGGGAATGTGGGAATTGTAACACACCTGATATTTTGTATTATATGCTAATCTTGCTGTTTGCATCCTTAAATACTGCAATGCAATGTGGCCATTTCAGGAGTCTCTCAGTCTTCCTGTCCTACAAGACTGACCTCCCAGCCATTATTCTCTTTTGCTCTAACTTGCATTAAAACTTTGTTTCCTTGCAACTTGTGAGTTTCCTCATTCTTTCCCATATATCACTAAGGACATGCATTTTCTGCTGCAGTTTTGGCAATAGTCACTGACCAAATGCATTTATCACAGCCTCTTGAGCACAATTCGTCTTCTCATTATGCCAGAATATTTGGTAAATACCACCTTAAACCTGTCCATATAGTCCTCAGGGGACTCTCCTTTGTTCTTTATAAAATTGTTAATTTTTCCCCAAATCCATTTCTTTTAGAATAGACCTAGGTAATAGCATCCAATAAACTGTCTTTTGCATGTAACTATTTTATATCTCTCCCAGCGTTAGCCACTGGCCAGACGCTTAGCTGACCGAAACACTGTACAAGTTTGTCCGGTAATATCACACACATGAATTGGTTTATATCAGTTTAAGAGGGATTTTAGCATTTAATTGGTCATAAATTGTGCAACAAACCACTGCACCTTCTCTAATTCTAATGTTTGGAAAGTCATTAAATAACTTTCTGAGAATCCCCAGCGTCCATGTTGCAAGTATAACAATTAAGATGTTTTCTACAACACTATTATCAGTTGCAATTATCGGCATCTCGCTTCTGTAGCTTGTTCCTCCCCTAGGTAACAGAAAGTTGTTAGGGACAATTGACAGGAATATGGGTGAACCTGGGTGCGGACATCTGGACAGGTGCTTACTTTGGAGCACAGGCTGGAGGGACTGTTGTGGGTAGCTGACCCGGGTTATAAAGTTGGGTCTGGTGTAGATAACGAGTAGGGGAAAAACACTGGTCAATGGGCTGGTTGGTGATGTGTGGACACAGAGTAGGTTGGTGGGAGGGGGTCTTGGCAGGTTGTTGCAGAACAAAGGGCCTCATTACAAATTTGGGCAACCACCCGGTCTCACAGGTTCACTGCAGGATTATGAGTGGTTGAAGGGCAGTGTTAATAATATGTTTTGCAGTCCATAGATTCCATGAGGGTTTTGGCAGAATTACCACAAGTGGTATTTGCACTAGGTAATTCCAACAATTCTTCGGGTTCTTTTTAAGTTGAGGATTTCCCTTCAGCATGAAGCTGGAGGCAAATCTTCCTCTTCAAAGTAAATTTGGAATTTGGTGGTGCAATAAAAATGCCAGTAATTCTGTAACCACCAAAAAAAGTGGGGGTACAAAATTACGGTCACTTTTTTACCACACCATAAAACGTGTAATGAGGCCCTAAGTGCTGTTGAGTGTATGGGGCAGACTGCTGCCGGGTATATTGGATGCTGTGAAGAAATCGATTATGTCCTCTGCTTTCTCCTCATCCTTTGTATCCTTTATTGATTGAGGAAAGAGCAGAGTGGGTGCCTACCATGAACCTACATCTTCAGGTATTTTACCCCTTGATCTCGGATATTTAATTTGAACTTTTCGCTTTTTGTATAAATCCTTGCATCGTTGAACAAATCAGAACAAGTATCCCACTGTTGTAGAATTGTTTTCTCCATTTTTAGATTTGAGTGGGAATAGGTTATGCCAATTTTCCCACATTTATGCATCGCATTCTTCTGAATATTTCCATGTCCTGCTCTTTTATCGAGTGCACATTTGCTGTGCTGCAGTGCCCTTAGGTGGCATGGGCACTTTGTTCCATTGAGCTGTGCCCTGTATTCCTGTGTATCTCTGTCATAAAAAAAGAACCCATGATATGTTATGATATGGCATTTATAACGCGCCTATACACAAGTGTTTCAAGGCGCGACGCGGAAAGGGGGGAACAGATGGGGGAACAGAGGGAAGACAGAGACATAGATCCTACTAGGATGAGTGTCATTCAGATCGCACAAGTGCAGGAGAACGGTGAAGGGAAAAAGTGCGGAATGGGAGTGGATGGGGACAGTGCAGTACAATGGATAATAGAATAAATAAAAACAATAAGATTAGTAGGACCAGCTGGTGGTAAGTGCAAGGGTAAGTGCAGACGTCGGGTGTCAAGTGCTGGTGGGGGACTGTAGGGTTACAGAAAAACTGTCCCCAGTTGTAGGGGTTGCCAGGGAGGCAGTGCAGGTGTGTAACAAGCGGGGGAAGGGACCGGGCACGAGATCAGAGGGTGGCCAGGTAACCAGTACAGTTTCAGCCAGGAATTCAACAGGGGAGAGGAAGAGAGAAAGCAGAAGCAAAGAGGAAGGTTTTGAGGTGCTTCCGGTCTTGGAGATGGTTCTCCTCAAGTTTCAGGGAGGCACGGAGGCTGATCCAGAGGGAGGCCCCAGCCAAAGAAAGAGATCTACCACCAACTCGTTGCGTGGCGAAGCGACTGCCCCGAGGGAGTTGGAGGCGGGCGAGTGAAGAGCTCAAGAGGGAAGATATTTAGGAAGGGAGAGTTGAAGGTATTGAGGCACCAGAAGCCCTTGTGGACAATGCAGAGGGTTTTGAACGTAATCCTCACAGCCACTGGGAGCCAGTGCAGCAATTTCAGACCTGGAGACATACGATCCCTGGGCTTGAGGCCAAGGACAAATCTCACAGTCCTGTTCTGGATGAGTTGCACAGGGCGGAGAGTAGAGGCAGGCAGAATTAGAAAGAGGCTGTTGCAATAGTCCAGTCTAGAGAAAACCAGAGCTCTGGACACAGGGAGCTTCTGGGGGAGGAGAGGAAAGGAGGAATAGCTCTGAGGAGGTGCAGCTGGTAATGTGACTTCTTAGAGACATCATCGATGTGAGGAGAGAAGAAGAGTGTGGAGTCGAAGATGAACCCAAGGCTTTTAACCTCACAGGTGGGAGCAGGAAGAGGCATGTTGTGACTGCTATATCCACAAGCGTAAACTTGTAAAGACTGGAGGGGGGGTGTCTGTACTCCTGCTCTCTATATGGCAGAGGAGAGGCACAGAGGACCACAGCCAAGATTCTGTATAGGGTAGCGCTGGTCGAGCAATCAAGGCATAGCTTCTCAGGAGGAAATGCAGGCTGGTTCCTAAGTACAGTGTAGTCCCCAAGCCCCCACAAAGGAATGTCCACACACTATATTAGTTATTACACAGTCTTTATATAATTAATAGTCAAGGTTATGTACACTATCACAATAACTCACTTTGTGCTCAGTAGATCTATAATGGCAAATACATACAGTTCTACGTGGTACCACAATTATTATTAGATTCCATTGAAGTGCATCAACTGTACTCTGGTTAAATGTCACACAAATCAATTAATAAAGGTAACCAGCAATAGATATAGAAGGAAAGTAGTTGATTAGAACAATTGGCAGAATACTGTCCCCTACTGAGTAGACACAGTTTGGTGTGGAGATCCCCCCACCTAGGCAACCTTCAAAGATATATCACAAGCCCAGTCCATATATTGACCTAGAAGTCTTATTTCCTTCTAAGATAGTTCTACAACCCCAATGTACCTGGAATATCAGAGTTTGTCGTCGGGTCATCGAAGGATCCTTCTTGAGCGTCTCCCTTTAAGGCAGGAGCCACGGATCATCGAGATCCCACGAGGAAAAAGGGGTGAACGATGATGGTGAGTCGGCAGCTTTGTTCCTAGCAGTGCTTGTCGATGACGGAGCGTTGGTGTCCTGCAAGGAAGAGGCGTGCAGGGCACCTCAGTGACGATAGTTCAGGACTCCAAAGAGATTGTGAAGAACTGTGGCCCAGCAAGGGCGTCGAGTCGTCCGGCGTCTCTACGGTCGTCAGGTGGCGGGAAATCCACCGGTGAATGCTCCTCCACGCGTCAGTGGCCTTGACTTTCTCTGGCGGTACAAAACAGTCGACAGTGCAGGTGAGAGCGTCCTTGGATCAAATGTTACTTAGGCAAAGAGAGCACGGCAGCTCAAGTCGGCGACGGCAGTCATCAACGTGATGGACAACATTGTCTGGGCGCTTCTCCTTGTGATTCCGCGGCGGTCCCCGTCTCCGGTCGGCAGACTGTTGTAGGCCTGTCTAACAGAGAGCTTTGGGAAAGATCAGCTTGTGCAGGATGGTCCCTCATAGCTCAGGAAGAGGGTGCCTAACCAGGTCCTCTCTGGGTGAGTCCTTGGAGACACAGCAGCTTTCAGATCGAAGAAGTAGAGCAGCAGCAATACTTCTCTTCCAGCAGGGCTTCAAGGTTAAGCTTCAGTTTCAATTCCAATTTCTTTTCAGCTTCTGAAGACGAATTCTAGCAGTGAGAGACCCCCAGATATACTAGTTGATCTCCCATTCATTCTGCTGGGTCACACTCAGGCAACCAATCGGTCAGAAGGGCATTCATGCAGGCAGGCAGCCAATCAGGTGCATAGTGCATCCCATGGGTCTGTACACCAAACCAAAAACAGGAAGAGCTGCACTGCCAGGAGTCCCACATGGACTCCTGGGCAGAAAACAATACAGAACACAACTGAAAAAGGACTACAGGGCAAGGACAGGGAGGCCCTGTCCCTCCAATGCATTTCCAGCATCACAATACTCCACTTTTTTGTGGCCCCGAGTTTGTAAGATGTAGGATTTTTAAAAAAGGGAAAACGCTGTTAAGTGGCCGTGAGATCTTGTAGGAGAGGAAATCATTCAGCCATGAAAGCTCTGTGGACAAGGATGAGGCATAAAAAAAGCAGTGTCCCCCCACCTCCCAGGCTCCTAGCTTTCAATACCTCCTGCCAGGGACAGCCCATGGTGCGGCTGGAAGCCAGGGTAGTCCCAGGCTAAACAACTTCCAAGACACACAATCATATGATTCTAGTATTCAGTGGTGTTCTCTCAGGCTCATTCCTTCTGCGTCTAGCTACTGGGGGCTAACAACACCTTACTGATGTGCTATCATAGGTTTCACAACTTACTGACTAATCGCAGTTACTCCGACTGACTGACTACATGCCTCTAACTGACTGAGAGAATTCCTGACAGTGTTGTGTTCTATGTTTTAGTACTGTGTATATGTGCATTTTCTGTCCCAGACCCAGCCTGACATGAGTATTGCAGATTACAGAGAACAGATTTCAAACTCACCCCCACTTTTCCCCCCCACAGCCTAGGCCTGCGCTTCTTACCATGCAAAAATGCAGTTATGTGTAAACTCAAAGGAGGAACACCACTTACAGTCATCCTCTCTCCAATGACTTTGGTGGGGACTTAGGGTGGCAAGATGAAGTGCCACAGAGTTCAGAAGGGCTGTCAAAGTCCTTCAGGGTTGCAACAGGTCTGTTTCATAGCAACAGATACTGGTGGAAAAACAGAGCCCACAGAATACATTTTAGAGATTAGCAAGGAACAAGTACAATAAAATAACTTGCAGCTTACCCCATCCTATACTAAAATCAGCAACAATCTGCATTATCTCAGATCAAATATTATTGTACTGTTTTAGAGCTGACTGAATGCCATTTTATGACTTGTCCTGAACTTGAAAAAGATGCAAGTCCTGGGAAAATGATTTCTTTCGATTCTGCAAGCAAATCCCAGCTTTTCCATATGGGCTGTCCCGTGCACCTGCCTCTTCACCAGGTCACATGATGCAATGATTCTAGAAATGTCCTGTCTCAGAGGTAACCTTGATGGCAACCAGCCACCTTCTCCAATACTTGTCAACCTGGACATTTCCATTCATTAGTAGCAGTGCATTTTAATCGTACAAAATAGTGCCAATGAATGGCTAGCACATCTTATGCTACCAAGGCTTACCCTAGAAAAGTCAACACTTTTATAGTGCAAGCTGCCATAACGGCTGAGGCCTCATAACAATGTATGATTATTGTTTGTGCTCTGGAAGAAACATAAAACTAAGGAATATGTTTTATATCCCCACAGTAGGAAAACAATACGTCAAAAATAAAGTTAGATGAAAATAAAAGCAACAGCCCTGTGTTTCTTTACTACTATAACTCTAGCCCTTGGGGGCTCATTAGGAGACCAGTGGTACATGGTAAAAGTGGCGGTAACAGAATTACCAGCCCTTTAACCACACTGGTGCATAAGGAGTTGGCACTAATTTTGCTGGAAGAATATTCACCCATGGAAGTACCTCTGGTGGAATAACTATCACCAGCACCAAGATAGAATTTTATTTTCCTCCATATCAGAAGCTGACATACTACCAAAATACTGTCAAAAATGGGTGGTAATTCTGCCGAAAACACAGTGCTGTTACCTCCACTTAATATGGGGAAGTAAATGTATGCAGGTGATGGATAACAAGTCACAGGTGCACCCACTCCACTCTGAAAGACTACAAAAGGCAGCACCTGACCCAAACACACTTCCCCACACCATGCTGCCCTTAGCTGTCGCTAAGTGGGACATTTAATTAATCCAAATTTAGTTGCAGGGGTAGGCAAAGTAGCACAGGGTGCAGAGAAGATGAGACACCATACAAGGTGAGGGCACATTCCTCAGTCCTGCCCTGACCCTGGACATTAACCGTTATCCAGCTGATTACCCTCTATCAGCAGAACGGGGAAACCATTGTAGAGCTACTCTTCCAGATCCATGACAACATACAGAGCATTTCCCTGCAACTGGCATACCAGCACACTTTGGGCATGCTGCATGGCATTTCTCTGCCAACATTTTCATTTGTGCTTGGGCAGGTGCTGGAAGCATTACTGTGCCATGCCTCTCACCACACCTTCCTGCCCACCACCCGGCATAGATTGATCCGCAAAGGCACATTTGTATGCAGCAGCCCAACTGTCTAAATTAATCGCCACTCTGGACTGCACCCATGTGGTATTGGTCGCCCATCCAGGCATCCTAAGAGGCATAACAAAAAGCAGTATCACTCCATGAATGTCCCAGTCACATGCAATGCTGACCTCCTAAACACACACTGCTGTGAACGCTTCACGGTTCCACACACTATGATACTGTGGAACAGGACACTGCCTGCAGACATGGAGAGCCAGAGTGGCCAGTGGACATGGATACTTGGTGAGTTCATGTGTCCTTCACACAAACTGATCTCGCAGCACTAGTGAAATGCTATGCGAAACGGTCGTGGGTGGGGAGACATTGCCACAACTGATCAATGCATGCCCTGTCAATGCCGTGCACACACAGGACCTGCCCTCACATGGCAGCCATCAACCCACAGGAGTGGACCATGCAGGACAATGCAGTCGTATGTTGGTAATGCATATTGCCCCGAGTAAACAATACACGCACACAGAGGGCTGCAGGGACCACAATGCAAGTGGACACATACCTACACATTGACTGTCAGAGTTCAACACTGCACAAAGACAATGCAACACTGGCAGAATGTAATGCCAAGCAATCTGGTAACTACATATGTGAAGCCGTAATGGAAGGAACACAGACACCGCAAACATGCACAAGAACAACTAATCACCCATCACGGCACATGCATTATAGCAACGCACATGCCCAACACAGGCAGCATGCACTGGTGTAATACGACAATGCATATTTTCTCTCATAGTTAATGTCTCCCCATTCAATTACTGCGATGGCAATTAATGTTGTATACCAATTTAGGAGAAATGCATGCACAGGGTGTCCATAAACATGCACAGTGATGTCTGCCCGTGTAGGTGACTCTGAATACCCTCAGTTACCATGGCTAAGCATACCTGTGCACAATCCACAGGAGTTGGCCTACAACAAGAGACACGTCAGGGCCAGGCTGTGTCTATACCAGACTGGAGAGGTGTGGGAGTGCAGAGAAGGTTGGACAAATATTTCTTACCTGTGCAATTGAGCACAACATCTGCATCAGGTGAAATGTCCTCCTGCCGCCTGATGATGACATGCTACCCTCAGAAGACAACAACATACTACCTGCAGGTGCAGTGCTGCCACATGGTGAGTGGGAGGAGGGAAGGGATGGTCGTCTGGTGCAGCAAGAACTAATTGAAAATTATTTCTGAGCACATTGATAATCGCCTGATGCTCACCTCTGTATATAGCCATGTTTTGAATACATCACATTCACAAAAATTAGATTGTCCTGTCATTGTTTCAAGTAAACTAGCATTCTATAGTGAAGCATCAACAACATAAATACAGGTCCCAGGCAGGGAGATTGATGGAGGTGGAGGGCTCAGATTCCTGGCCCTGTATGTGTTGCAATGTGAGGAGCATACATGAATGCATGGACCTGGCAAAGGGTGACATGCCTTCGTATGCTCCCTCACCCTCTGCCCAATAGTAGCGATGGCAGAAATTGACAAGGAGAGCTGCCGCCACTGGTGGTCCAGGGACCTGGAAATCCTCCTCAATGAGCCCTGGACACTGTCCCTGATGGCCTGCATGTGCTGTACATGCAGCTGTGCAAGGTTTTCAATTGCCATCTGCCACTGCTCCATAGCATCCAGCCTCGCCCAGATTGCAGCTTGCGAGTGCTGTGCCACACGCTGTGGACTCTGTAGAGGACCAGGCCTGAAGCAGGTTGACCTAAAGCCTGTGTCTTCCTCCTCCATATCTGAAGATTCATCAGTACTCATGTCTGCCCCATCCTGGTGCTGGTAATGCCTGTCTGTCACAGGTGATGAGGGGATGTCATGGGCAGATGGGTGGGTTCAGGTTTTTAAGTGGCACCATTTTGCCCTTTGGGCATCTCCACAGGGGCTGGTCGTGGTGTGACAGTCACAGCTGCTGGGGTGCAGCACCAGCAGCAGCATGTGCAGTGCCTCCTGTGCCATCTGGAGAGATGGTGGTGGGGCCACTGGACACAGATGTGGGGACAGTGGGTGTCTCCATGCTTAGTACGGCTGACTTGGTGCTGGTCCCATGTGGCCTTTTTGGCTGCCTCCTGCTCTTCCTCCCGCTTCTCCCATGGACAGCCTATGTACGGGTGAAGGTATATACACTGCCAATGTTGGTGGTAGCCAGAGCAGTCGAGGGCCTTCCCTCTTCAGCCTGAGTTAACTATGAACCAGTTGGGTGGATAATGACATGCAGTAGGTAATCATGCATACTAGTAAGCGGGCATGCAACATGAAGTTTGATCTTCCTACATACATTTTGTATGATGAGCATGGTCGGTTTCCAGCCAATGAGAACAGATAATGGGCCTCATTACACGGAAGGCGGTAATGCTACCGGTGACGGTTAACCCTTACCGCCTTACTACGAGTTCCCTTTGCGGGACCCAACTTTAACGGCTGGTTTTACCAGCCGTTAAAGTAGGGTACCGCAAAGGGACCTTGGTGCAATTTGCGGTACCGTAATTAGCGCCTTCCCCATTCCCATTATGCCCTATTGCCTTGGTGAATGGGGAATTACCGCCCCCGCTCACCTTGGACTAGGGTGGTAATTCCGCGATCCACCAAGGCGGACACGGTAAAATAACAGCGACAACCATGGCGCTAACAGCGCCATGGTTACCACCTACCGTGTAATGAGGCCCAATGCTTGGTGTGAGCAGTGTCTGCTGCGGGTGTACACACCACATGCATGTGCACATTGTCTGTTGTCCTGCCAATATGGCGTGTTGTTCTGGTTGCGCAGGGGGTCAACTTTGGAACATGGACTATCACAGCACGCACTGTTGCTTCTCATAGTTACATGACTTCACATACACATTTCCGCTACAATGCATGTGCTTTTCAACAGTATCCCACCTTAAAGTAGGGAACCGCAAAGGGACCTTGCTGCTAAGTTCGGTACCGCAATTTGCAGTACCGTACATAGCGCCTTCCCCATTCCCATTGAGCCCTATGGGGCAAAAATGGGAATGGGGAAGGGCCATGGAGGAAGGGGGAATTACCGCCCCACCAACCTTGTAATGGGGTGGTAATTCCCCCTTTCTCCATGGCAGAGTCGGTAAGTTACCGGCATGGATCATGGTGCTATTAGCACCATGGTTTTCCGCCTGGGTCGTAATGAGGCCCAATGTGTTTACATGACAGAATTACCATTACCGCCAATGGTTTGTGTGCGCTCCCATTTGTTTGTAATACAGTGGTAATTCCATCGGACACCACAGAGGTAAGGGTAATTCAGCCAGGACGTAATTACCTCTGTACTACTGGTGAACTCATGATGACGTCCTTGAGACCTGTTGAGATCTGTTGACGCCTGGCAAAATGTAAATTCATGTAATCTCAGACTTCATGCGTCAATTCTGGCAGCAAGGTCAGAATTTGATTTGATAATTATTATCTGTTTTAACAAGCAGCGAATTTTCTGTTACCTACACATCTGCCTTTTGTTACTAAATTGGGGCTAAGTTTTAAGGCTACTCTCGGGATGGTGGCGAGATCAGAAAAGAGTATAGTTGAAATGCATTTAAAATAAATGTGGTAATGTCCAAACACATGCACCCAGACACCTACGGGTGTGGAGCGCTTTATAAATAATAAAACAAACAAACAAACATGAATTCACAAAAGAGAAATTCATTTTAAAAAACGTACATTGCAAGTCAGAGAATAAGAGGCTTTGTACCATGTGAGGGAAGCCTGCAGTATTCAAGAGGTTTTTTTTTCCACTATGCCAGCTCTTGCTGAAAAAAATGTTTTTAGAGTTGAATAGTTTAAGCATCCTCTCATCAGGCTGGAGTCAGCGGGAAAGGCGAAACCCAACCACAAATCAGTGCCATCCCCGGCAGAAGCTTATCAAGAAAACCACAAAGTAGAATCAACTGAGAAAAGGCTGAAAGGGTTTCTTATTTAGCTCTAAAAAGCACTGCTAAATCAGATGCATTGAAAGCTGTTGAACAGGACGGCCAAGGAAGGTCGTTTCTTACAGGCTGGAGCCTGTTCCAATCAGAGCCCAGCTGCCATTATTTTGCCCACCAGCTTTGGAGTATTCTCTGGTAGTGAAGGATATGTCTGTGCTTTGGTCTGCGCCAGATAAGAAGCATATCAATTGGCCTTCGGTGACAGATTTTGCAAATAAAGGGTCTCTTTGACTACTTACACCCCTCTCTCCCTGCACAGCAATGAAAAATAATCCTAGCATTTGTTTGCCAGTTTAAGATGGTTTCTTCCACATAGTGGGAAACGCTGTTTGGTGGTTGTGGTTTTCTTGGAGTACTTATGCCTTGGTGCTTGGATGTGATGGTGCATGCGGATTAGAAAAGTATGCAGGACCTCTGCTGCACCACAGCTCGGTCTAACCCGAAGGAAAAGACTGCTGTTCAAAGGTAGCCCAAGACAGAACCTGGACGATTTGGTAGGTGTTATGGAGTCGAGTATGGAATCACTCTATTCTGTGAAGTGGAGATGGCTTCACTCACAGGAGCCAGAGAAAAATTCCACTGTGTCTGATGAAGCTCTTCATGGTGTCAGAAATCACCTTGTCTACATGGACACCATGCAATCAGGGTTGCTAAAGTCCATGCTGGGTCCGCATTATATGGCACACGGGACAACCCAACCCCGTCAGGATCAGGGGTGACAAAGCACAGGTTGCACATGATTGCTTCGTAAGCATTTAACTACCTCTAGGATGGGCAGCTCTTCTCACTGGTTATGTCTATCTCATGTTGGTAAATTTTCAATCGGACACCGGGAAAAAGTAATGCGTAAGATGTTGGTCCAAATTAGAAAGTTGAGGTGGTACCTACCTGCAGCACACAACTCAGCCACACCACAGATCAATCCATGTCATCCGCAAACACAATGACATTCACAAAAGAACAGAGCAACACTAACCATCACAAAACTGTGGCACAAAAGAAGACAGAATCCAGTGTCTAATACTTCCAATGAAATTTAACCCAGCAAGGACCATGGCTCAAGAGGAAACATCTGTATTGCTCAGTCAGAGATAAGTCCAGAGGTGAACTGTAATATACATAGAGCAACATTCGCCCATCAGCAAGGAGATATCTCAGACAGCACTGCTTGCAAGTGCCACTCGTGTAACCCTGTCCCACTATTCACTCGCATCACACTCTCAGCAATCCACTCCCCAGCACAAGCATGACCTCATCAAAGCATGATTTTGGCAGCATCCAGCCCATCACACGCGGGACACATCACAACAGCCTTTCAAGTGAATACATCTCGTGCCTACCAAGATTTTGCTTTGGATTCCACTTTGACAGTAAAACTACTGGCACTGCTGAAGGGGGTACTGTGGCTAAAGGGATTTCCGATGTGAACAGCTGTCTCTCTTTCACCAAGGTCAAACATTCAGGGAGCTCTCAAAAATGCAGGATTCGTGTTAGAGGGGACATGTGTGACCCACAGGATCAGTGCACGATCTCCCCCTCTCTCCTGCTTTGCCAAGGCCAGCTCTATGGCGTGGTGACGGTGGTGCTGGTACGTTGAAGTGCTAAAAGTGTCATTGACTGCATCTCCAGTAAAAATAAAAAATAAATGTTGGCCCAATACCCTCCAAATACGCTCTTGTTGAAATTAAGGCCATTATCTCAGATACCATCATTAACTAGCATTATCGACGGGACACCTGGTCCTTAATGTGCTGTTCATCCCCATGCCAGGGGCTGGAATAGGGATAACGGCCTGGCAGCTCATGTTATCGGCCCGAGTGAAACGAGGGTGGATAATGAGGTCTCTGGGCTGTTATACCCCATTCCGGCCCCTGGATCGGGGAATGAAGGCCATTAGCGTCCCGGATTACCAAAGCAGTAACACAGGGTGCTAAAAAATAAATTATCCTTCCTACAATGGGACACGCCTGGCATACCACTGTTGGAAGGAAAATCCTTTTCCAAGATGGCCACCATGGAAAGGGAAGGCGGGGCTCCGTATGGAGCCACTCTTTCCTTTCCATGGTGCCCTGCGGGAGGCGAAGGGAAGGAGCGGATGTGGCGGAAGCCGCATCTGTCACCGCTGAAATAAGGTAGGTAGGGGCATGCTGGGGAAGATGGAGGTGTGGGGAGCCGGCCATCAGGCGGCTTGGAATGCGTGCTTGTACCGGTGGTTTAAGCCCTCGTTCCTAGCCTTCCGATTGGCTGGCTCCCCTGCCCGGGTGTTAATGCCATATAACTCTCTAGCTACTGATTCCTCCAGAAGTCAGGGCTATCATAATTTGAAGTAATTGAACAACTGATGCTGTATATTTGTCACATTAAAAAGAGAGGAACCCCCCCCCGCACCCCCCGCACCCCCTCTATAAATATCTAGGGGGTCAAACGTTTTGGAATAACTATATAGTTTTTCAGACAAGATTGCACCAGAACGCAATTGTGTGCTGCAGGGCTCTGAAGGTTTGCCCTTCAAGCTTGCACTCAGTAACAAACAGCTCAGCAACTTTCCAGCTGCGGCGAAACATTTGCTGTGATTGAGATGTAAGACAGGAAAGAAACTTAGCAATTTGTGAAAAATAAAAAAAAGACAACCTGCCTAGGAATTCCCGCTTCTTGCTCAAACAAGACTAAGTTATGGGCTGCAATGTGAAAAATCGGGCGTTCCGCTGCCTTACAAGCCGCTCGATCGACGAAGTCGTTTCTAACAAAGGGATCCCCTGGGAAAGGAACGTATCTCGGTATCCCATGTCAGAGCAAGCCTTCATCCTCGGTGTGGCGGAATATGATCCCGCAATTACAGTGCGGTAATAAGGGATAGAGATATTTCAAACATGTTGAAGAACATGGGGTGAAAAGGTGGTGGGGTTTCGTCTGGGGCTTTGAATAATGTTTGCCGGAGGCGCCTGTGGAGCTCTCGGGTTTGCAGAGGGGCCACTGAAAGCCTGACTCCTGGAATTGTTTGCACAGTGCAAAGAGACTTTTCACCAGTGAAAAGTCCCTTTGCACAGTGTAGAAAATAAAATCCATGAATCAGGCCCTTAGTCTTTTACCCGAGTCGCCATTTTGAAAATCACCTGGGTATTAAGTGGTAACAAAATAACTGGTGGTTAATTGGTTAATAAACGAAGAGTGGAAGGCCTTCTTCCCTTAGCATTGTCTAATTCGATAGCATTCCACACAAGCGAGCGCATTCTTAGCAGCCAGAGAGGAGTGAGGCAGGAATCGCTCCTCAACTTCCTGCGCAGATTGTAGACTGACTCACAAAGTTTTTTAGACGGAAGTGACAGGTTCCGCTGTGGAACCGCTGCACATGCACACCAGCGCCACAGGGTCACCGCGTAGCTGAATGCGTTCATCATCGATGCACACGTTCAGAAGGCCTTTTCCAATTGCACAAGGTGTGGCTCGATGGGGGAGCACCAAGGCCTTTTAAAGCTCCTCCCATATTCACAAATGGCGCACTCTTCGGCATGTGTGGGAATGCACTGCACCCCTTTCAGAACATGTGCAGGAAATGAGCAATGTACAGAAAGGCCATTTGGGCCCCTTCTGGGATTCTTTTCAGCCAGGGGCATCAATGGCACGACTCACTACTGTCCCCACCTCCATTTGTACTCTTTTGTTAGGGGGTAGAAAAGCATTTGCCCTCTTCACAATTCAGCATGGCAGCCCCTTTAAGACCAGTCTTGCTAGATTCCCCAGGACCACGAAGGTGCTGGAAGCCAATGAGTAGATCAGTGCTGCACTCAATGGATGATGGGCAAGGCATCCTTTCCACTGGAGTACAGTCCGCAGGAATAAACAGGTCACCCTTATGTGTAAAATGACCTGCAACTTTCATACAATAAAAGTGAACATTATAACACATGCCTTGTCTGCCTGTTTTCAGATGCCCAATTCTTTGTGAAGTGGGCCCTTTGTGTCTGACTTTGAAGAGCCAGGCCTTGCCCCTGCAGTGAAGAGGTTCTCCAGGAGCATAGATCATAATGATAATGATGTGTTATTTACATAGCGCCTTAATCCAAAGCGCTTTACAGAGCACATATTTACATACAATATCACCAAACCGAAATTGGTACTCATTTATCGACCTCGGAAGGATGAAAGGCTGAGTTGGCCTTGCCGGGATTCGAATTTGCGACCTGCAGATCCTGCTCAGATCGCAGCAGCGAGTGCTCAACCCGCTGAGATATCTTACTGGCACCTCTCCCTGGCATGCGGCCAGCCTGCCTCCACTACCAAAGTTAGAATCCGACCCAGAAGACCCTCTCTTCATCCTTCCTCGGTTGGACAATTGAGTATCATCAAATTGGATAATTAGAAAATCAACTATTACAGTGATTAGAAGCCGGAGGAATCCATCATAAAACACTATATAACACTTGATATTATTATTATTATTAATGTTAATGTTAATGTTAAAGGATATTTGTACCGTGCTCTATCACCACCGAAGTGGTCCCCTGGCGCTCTGGCGGCTCTGAAAAAGGGGAGGAGAGGGGGTGGGTTAGTGGGAATAAGCTGGAAAAGTGCAAGAGAGCGGTGATGTGCTGTTGGCAGCCTCAGCCCGGTGGGTCTGTTGGCTGGGCTTGGGGTGTTTTACGGTTGGTAGTCGTCGTGTGCTGTTGTGCAAGTCTATGTTTGGTTTGTTTTGTTGTTGCATTGTTGTGAAGTTTGTGCGGATTGCTGCGTTTTAGGTTTGTGGTTGTGTTTGGTTAGAGTTTGAGAGGTGTATGCAGAGGGATGAAATTGTTAGTTGGTTGGTTAGTTAGCATTGCTGTCCTTGCAATCATGGGATTCCATCTAGGTGAGGTACATGCTGTTATTCACATTTCTATCTAGATGCGATGCAAGCTAGAGTTAAGAATTCCATACGAGTGTGGCACATGCTCACCATCACATTTCTATCTAGATGCGGCGCAAGCTAAAGTTCAGAATTCTAAGTGTGGCACATGTTAAGAATCACATTTCTATCTAGATGCAACGCAAGCTAAAGTTCAGAATTCTAAGTGTGGCACATGCTAAGAATCACATTTATATCTAGATGCGACGCAAGCTAAAGTTCTGAATTCTAAGTGTGGCACTTAATAATGTTATTCCGTTTCAATGACTCCTCGTGGTACCACTTTAGCTGGGCTGAACCTTCATTGCCAAAGATCACAGGAGGCCATTGGGTTGGCTTTGCGTATACCCTTAAAAACAAACTCACGTTGATTGCTTTAAACCGGCTTGGTGTTTACTCTTGTAAACCCGCCCTGTTCCCTGGAGTGCAGGCATAATTGCTTAGAACAATCGTTGTTTCCAAATAAACCTGAAATACAAGCTTCATGCAACCAATAGCTCAAACAAAGGCAGTAACTGTCCAAAAATACAGTATGTTTTGTCACAAAGGTTTATCAGCTACCCACATCAAGACTTGGAGCATGCGAAACATAGTGCGCGCGGTAACTGCCACAACACATGCTGCATGCAGTGTATACTGCCTGGTTGCAAGTTGAAAATGTCTGTGACAATCCACGAACCAGTTTCATATTTTATGCACCAACATCCAAAATACAAGTCCAACCAATCAACACAGTCAAAAGATGCATTGCCGAAAATACGTGAAATAAATGCATCGCCCACCTCTCCACCTCTCACCTGAACCAAAAACATTCATAAAACCCCAAATGCCCACCACCTACCTAATACACCGCAAACACACCTCAAATGCCCATCTCGGCTTCCCTCGCCCTAAACACCTGAGATGCCCAGCTGTCTTGCTCACCTAAGCCTACGCACCTCAACACTGCCCAAACACGCCTCAAAGTTATTTCTTCTGGGGCTGTTTGTTGTGCACCCGGGAAGTGCCAGGATGGAGTCTGACAACCATAGCCAACTGCCTCTGTGGACAATTTACCATCTCCATCGCTGCTTGACAGCTGTAACATTATTCATGAACCCAGCAACTGTATACATGATCTCAACCTGGTAAGATTTCAATGGACTTCCTGTCAGACCTCAATTGCCTGTACTCCTGCGAGTAGGCACACATTTGCCTTAGAAGTAGTGTGTGGGGTTGCCTCAAGGCTGGTCCAAACCCTTGTCATCATGCCCAGGCATGTTGACCATCATGCCTCTACCCTTACTAGCGAAAAGGCTATTACCATGACATGGCTCTTCATGGGGAACATTGGCACTACCGCTGGGCAAGCAGGGACTTTTCCCCTAGGCTCCTGCCCAATCGGTAACGTGAAAACATTTACTGAAAAATGCATTTTGCAACAAGGTCGACCTAAAAGATATTGTGTGACAGGTGAAAAGGGGAAAAGCATACGGGCGAAGGGGCATGGAGGTGGGAGCCACCATGGATGTAAACCATTGTGTTGCTAGCTAAAATGACAGTTGTACTTTACATTGTGGTTAGCTGTTACGGTTGGTGCTAGAGTGGTGGTGATAGTGGCCGTAGTTGTGATGGCTGAAACGACAGGTAGACTTGCAGTGGGAGTAGTTGAGGTGGTGCACGGGGTGCGTTAAAGCAAGAAGAAAACATGCACTCTGGTGTGCATTGCAAAACATAAAACACCCTGGGCCTCTTATGTCATAATCTATATCTACACATACACACTGGCCCCTGTAGTGAGGGGTTGAACCTGAGACCCGAGACACAGGCAACATCTCTAGCTGACCCCTGCCAGGTATAATTACCTCACTCACGCAAAGAGATATCTTTGCATTCTGCTAGTTGTTTCAGAAACTTTACTACAGGAAATATCAAAAAGCAGGTGTCAAAATGGGAAGGAACCGAATTGGATGCAGTGCTTTTGCTACACATAAAATAATTGCAGTCTATGGCAGCAGAAGCCATGGAGGTTCCACCCGTGCTCAACAGCAAACACCTAATTGTTTTTGTCAAAGATGACAACCAAACGCTTAGATTGATATCAGTTTAAAATCAGTATTACTTTAAATGTTTTATTTGTGTTGTGCATTTGGTTAAAATTACAAAAACCTTAATCACCGTTTGTAAAGACACCGGAGGGGGGGGTGTCTGTACTCCTGCTCTCTATATGGTAGAGGAGAGGCACAGAGGACCCCTGCCAAGATTGTCTATTATGGGTAAGCGGTCGAGCAATCAAGGCCTAGCTTCTCAGGAGGAGATGCAGGCTGGTTCTTAAGTACAGTGCAGTCCCCAAGACCCCACAAAGGAATGTCCACACACTGTATTGGTTAAAACACAGTCTTTATATAATTAATATTCAAGGTCATGGCCATCTGCATTATCGTGACTCTGCATTATCGTGACTCTTCCCTGGTCTGTGCTCGATAGTGAAGTCTAGCCCTTTGAGGCTAATGGACCACCTGAGCAGTTTCGTGTTTTCACCCTTCATCTGCATAAACCACTTCAGGGGCTTATGATCGGATTGAACCTTGAAGGTAGACCTGGTAACGTAGGGTCTAAAACACTTAAGGCTCCAAACTACACTAAAACATTCCCTTTCAACAGTAGCCCACCTAAGTTCCCTACCCTTAAGTTGTCTACTGATGAATATGATCGGATGTGCTCTTCGCTTGTCCTCTAACTGGGACAAGTCAGCTCCAATTCCAGTGTCGCAGGCGTCAGTTTGAACGATAAAGGGTTTGCTGTAATCAGGCGCACACAGCACGGGTGCCCTCAACAGATTTTCTTTCAAGCCATCAAAGGCCCTCTGACAGTCTTCAGTCCAATTAACCTTCCTAGGCTGTTTGGGCAAAGTCAGAGCTGTCAGGGGTGCAGCTATGGTTCCATAGTCTGCCATGAAATTGCGATAATACCCAGTGAGGCCCAAAAAGGCTCTCACCTGGGTTTGAGTAGTGTGAGTCTCCCAGTCATGTACATCCTGTACTTTACTGGGGAGAGGTTGGATTTCACCCCCTCCTACCTCATGACCAAGATAGGTGAATTTCCCCTGAGCTATCTGGCACTTGGTGGCCTTGATAGTGAGGTTAGCCCCTTTCAAGGCCTGCAACACTTTGTCCAGATGCATCACATGCTCTTCCCAGGCGGAACTGTAGATGGCAATGTCGTCTAAGTAAGCCACACAAAAGGCTTCCAGCCCACTGAGTGCATGGTTGACCAATCTCTGGAAAGTGGCAGGGGCATTCTTCAACCCAAAATGCATGACCCTAAACTGGTAGTGTCCCTCTGGTGTTGAGAACGCCGGCTTTTCCTTGGCATGGTCCATCAGAGCTATTTCCCAATAGCCTGAGGTAAGCTCAAAGGTGCTCACAAATTTGGCAGCACCTATGGTGTCTATAAGCTCATCAGCTCGGGGCAATGGGTGCACGTCAGTTTTGGTGACAGCAGTGACTTCTCGGTAGTCCACACAGAACCTCCAATCCTTGGTACCTGCCTGGGAACTTGCCTTAGAGACAAGGACCACAGGACTGGATCAGGGGCTGGTTGAGGGTTCAATAACACCCAGATCCAACATCTTGGCAACCTCAGCCTGGATGAGGTTCTTAACAGTATCTGACTTACGGTAACACCTGCTTTTGACAGGCACACTGTCACCAGTGTCAATCTCGTGCCTACACCATGCTGGTCACCAGTGTCAATCTCGTGCCTACACCATACTGTAAGGCCTGGTGTCAGGGAAAACAGAGAGGCATACTGCCGGAGCAAAGCCCTGCAGGCCCTCTGCTGCTCTGCTGTCAGATCGGGAGAGAGATGTACTCCCTCCACTGAGCCATCCTGAGGGTTGCTATGCAGCAAATCAGGAAGGGGCTCACTCTAATCCTCTTCTTGCTCTGAAGCTAGCAAGAGGCATGAGACTTCGGCCCGCCTGTGGAAAGGCTTGAACCTGTTAACATGGAATACCTGAGGGGCCACCCCAGAGGCTCCCATGTTAACCAGATAATTGACTTTGCCGATCTTGGAGATGATCCTGAAGAGTCCAGTCCATTTATCTGCCAAAGCCCGAGGCTTGGTAGGCTCCCTCACAAGGACCTCCTGTCCCGGAGTCCAATCCACTTGCGATGCATTAAGGTCATGCCAGTACTTATTCAATCCCTGGCTGGCCTTAAGGTTCGCTGTTGCCTGACCCATCATCTGTGTCATCCTCCATCTGAGGCCTAACAGATAGTCCCCCACTTGCTTGGCGGGACGTGGATGGGTGGCCTCCAAACCTTCTCTGATCAAGGCAAGGGGCCCCCTCACGGGATGTCCAAAGAGTAACTCAAAGGGGCTGAAACCAACACCCTCTTGAGGTACCTCTCGGTAAGCAAACAGCAGGCATGGCAGGAGGAGATCCCATTTCCTCCTTAGGGGCTCTTCCAAAGCACCTAGCATGCCCTTGAGAGTTTTATTAAATCTCCCAACCAGACCGTTGGTCTAGGGTGGTAGGAGGTGGAGAACTTGTAGGTTACTCCGCACTCTTTCCACATGGTTTTCATGTAACTCGACATGAAGTTGGATCCTCTGTCAGCGACAACCTCCTTAGGGAATCCAACATGGGTGAAAATGCCCAGGAGGGCCCTGGCAACCACCTTGACCATAACCGTCCGAAGCGGTATAGCCTCAGGGTACCGGGTGGCATGATCGACCAAGACCAGGATGAACCGATGTCCACCTAACGTGGGAGGGTCAAGGGGATCGACAAAGTCGATGCCCACCCTCTCAAACGGTGTGTCAACCACTGGCAATTGCTGCAGTGGGGCAATGCCACTGCCTACAGCATTGCCAGAAAACTGACAAGTTGGGCAGGTCCTGCAGTGGGACTCCACTTCTACTCCCATCCGTGGCCAGTAGAAATGGGCAGAGAGCCTCTGCTTAGTCTTCTTGGTCCCAAGATAACCAGCTAAGGGCACCTCATGCACCAACTGCAACAGGAAGGGCCTGTAAACCTGGGGACCATCAACCTCTTGAGTGCACCAGGTTCAGGCTTAGTGGGCTCACTAACAAGGAGCTCACCCTCCCAATAGATTCGGAATGTCCTAGGCACTTCTCCTTGTGCCTGGGACAGGGCTTGTTTCCTCAGACCCTCGAGAGAGTTGCACTCTCTCTGTCCCTTACAGAAGTCTGCCTGGGAGGGTACCCCTTCAGCAAACAAGCATTGAAGGTCGGGATGATCCTCCGGGTTGAGAGCCTCTCCCACAGGAAAGTCTTCTGGCTCTTCTCCCAGAGGAGTTGAGACCGGATTCACCACTGGACCCAGCCCCGTCCGGAGCATGGCTCCCAGTGGGGGCTGTCGGAACAGCAGGAAGAGCAGGGGCTCCTTCCACAGAGGTGGCCTTCTTACTTTTCCGTTTCCTTCGAACCTTGGGTTTCCCCATCGGCGAGAGTGCCGGGCTCGCAGCCAGACCCCATGTGACCTGCGATCGGGTGACTGCCACAGCAGCCATGGGTAGAGCATTCATGATCATCCCCAACTCGACCAAATCGTTTCCCAACAAAATGTTTGCAGGCACGTTGTCCTGAACCAGGACCGGAAGCGTTGCTGTCTTGTCTCCAATCGTAATGTTGACTAAGGCTACAGGCCATAATTTGGGAGGCCCACCAGCTAACCTGGTGGTTCTCAGAGGAGCACCTACATAGTCCTCTGGCTTGAGCAAGGTCCTGTCCACCACTGTCATGCTTGCCGCAGTGTCTCTCAAACCAGTAGAAAGCTGGCCATTCAAGAGGACAATTCTCAAAAACCTACGAGTGCTCTGTGGGATAGTTGCCAGTACTTCTGCATACTGGTCCACCTCATGTACAGAGCAGGGATAGTCAGGCTGACAGCCTGGACTCCAAGTGCCTTACCCTTACACTTGGGGTCACCCCTTCGGTGGTCCAGAGCCCCACAATCCCAACAAGTGCCAGGAGTGCGGGGTACAGTACTGGACCACTGGGACCCTACTTTGCAGCAGGCAGACCACTACTCTTACTCCCACCCACAACAGACTTATCCCCACTAGGTTTTTGGGTCTTCGGAGAGGAAGGTTTTGGTTTACCTGACTGTGACTGCTTTTGGGACTCCTCAGCTTTCTGAGAAGCCCGCTTTTCTTTGTCCTTGTCCTTCCCACTATAGTCCTTAGGGAACACCCAGTGGGAGACCCACTTGTCAGTCAACCTAGCCAGCTTAAAGGGGTCCAAAATGTTCTGGTCAGCAACATACTGACGTAGCTCTGGTGAACAGGCTTCCAAAAAATGCTCAAAAAACAAGAGGTGAGACAGTTCAACAAACGTTTTCACTTTTTTACCATCAATCCATCCCATCATGTTCATGTGTGCAGCACTCACCCAGTCAATCCAAGGCACATTTTCTTGTTTCTTAAAATCCCTGAACCGTTTAAGGTGTTGGGTAGGTGTTTTGCCAAACTTGGCAATTAAAGCAGACTTCATGCACTCATACTGACCCCTTTCTTCCACACTCAGTTTCAGAATACAGTGATTTCCGGTTTGAGGCACTCTGCTTAACAAACACTTCGCCCAATCTCTCCTATCAACTTCATGAATTGCACAAGCCATTTCAAATGCTTCAATCCATTGGAGGATATCAGTACCCTCCGCATACACACCAACCAAATCTTTCATAAACTTGGTTGCTGGGGACCTGACACTCTCAGCGGGTTTCGCTGATGTCTCCTCTCGAGCTTTCTCTAACTGGATTTGCTGACATTCAATGTCCTGGTTCTTGAGTTCAAGGTCCTTATCTTTGAGTTCAAGATCCCTATCCTTGAGCTTCACTTTCTGGGCCAACTCCTCTTTCTTAGGCTCAGCATCTAGTTCCAACTTGCGATATTCAAAGGCCAACTTCATCCTTAATAACTCAAGCTCCAAGGAAGTGCGGGGGTTTGGACCAGAGGTAGCAGGTGGCATTCCCAGAATCAGATTCGATGACAACCCTCAGGGTAGAGTCCTCACTGGTTGCATCCCCCCCCTTCAAGAGCTTCACAATCAGTCTGGTAGTCCACCAGGGCAGCTATCAGCTCAGCCCTAGATTTATCCACAAAGTCTAACTCCCTGACTACACAAGCACTCTGGAGAGCCTCTAAGCTTATCCAAGTCAATTTACCATTTGCAATAGATTAGATTCCATTGCTTGTAATGCAGTTATCTTGTACACAACTAAACCTTAATTTAATGAAGTGCAGATATCCGTCGTAAGTGGCACGGTTATACCCTGATTATTAAAACAATAAGCATCCCACCGCTGCCACCAGTGTAAAGATGCCGGAGGGGGGTGTCTGTACTCCTCCTCTCTATATGGTAGAGGAGAGGCACAGAGGACCCCTGCCAAGATTCTTTATTATTGGTACGTGGTTGAGCTATCAAGGCCTAGCTTCTCAGGAGGTGATGCAGGCTGGTTCTTAAGTACAGTGTAGTCTCCAAGCCCCCATAAAGGAATGTCCACACACTGAATTGGTTAAAACACAGTCTTTATATAATTAATATTCAAGGTCATGTACACTATCACAATAACTCACTTTGTGCTCAGAAAATCAACAATGGTAAATACACACAATTCTAAAGTGGTACCACAAACGTTATCAGATCTCATTAAAGTGCATACGGTCAGAATGACACACAGATAAAAATAAAGAGGAAACCAGCAGTAGAGAGAGGAAGGAAAGCAAGATAGTTGAACAACAAGCAGAATACTGGTCACTATCGTTAGACACAGTTCTGTATGGAGATCCCCCCACCTGGGCAACCTGTAGAAGAAAGATACAAGCCCAGTCCATATATTGTTCACACTAGACTTCCCAATAGTTCTGCAACCCCAAAGTACCTGGCGTTTTAGCGTTCCTCGTCGGGGAATCAACGGCCCTTTTTGAGTGCCCTCCCTTTCAGGCAGGAGTCACGGGTCGTTGACCGTCCGACAGAGAACAGGTCGAGCTACGATGGTGAAGTGGCCGCTTCGTTCCTAGCGGTGCTCGTTGACGGGGACGCGTAAACGTCCTGCAAGGAAGAGGCGTGCGTGGCACCTTGGTGTCGATAGTTCTGGACCGCAAAGAGTTTGAAGAACTGTGGCCAAGCAATGGCGTTGAGTCGTCGGTGTCTCTGTGGTCTTCGCGTGGTGGGAAACCCACCGGTGGATGCTCCTCGGCGCGTCAACGGTCAGGCCTTCTCCAGCAGGGTACAGCAGCGACAATGTGGAAGTGAGCGTCCTTGGATTCGAAAGTTTTTAGGCAAACAGGAGCACGGCGGCTCCGGTCGGTGACAGCGGTCGTCGACAGTGGTGGACAACAGTCCAGGTGCTTCTCCTTGGAGTTCCGCAGCAGTCCCCCTATCAGGTCGGCAGTCTGTCGAAGGTCTGTCTACCAGGGAGCTTTGGCAAAGATCAGCTGGTGCACAATCGTCCCTCGTAGCTCGGGAAGAGGGCGCCTTAGCAGGTCCTCTCTGGGTCAGTCCTTGGAGGCACAGCAGCTTTCAGATTGCGAGGGAGAGCAACAGCAATTCTTCTCGTCCAGCAGGGCTTCAAGGTCAAGCTTCAGTTACTCCAGTTACTTGTTGCAGTGGACTTCAGCTTCTGAACACGATTCCTAGCAGTGAGAGGTCCCCAGATATACTGTTGATCTCCCATTTATTCCGCTGGGTCACACTCAAGCATCCAATCACGACTAAGGGCATCCATGCAAGCAGGTAGCCAATCAGGCACACAGTGCATTCAGGCTATTCACTTCTCTCCAGACACTCACAACAAGTTATGTGTATTGGGACAATTACCGAGCCATTCAAAACTCCATACTGCATTCATACCGGTTTCGGGCAGGGCTGTCTCAGGCATTGTGTCAACCACCCGATACTAGACACCCACAACAAAGAATGCGTATTTTTCACACACTCCATTCACCCAGGTCCCACCCACAGGCGTACCCACAACATACGGTCGTTGAGAAGGCTCCAGCCGGTTTGGTCAGCACTTCCCAACACTACCATATATGGAACTTCCACCCAACAGCCAGTGAGGGGGAAGGGACAGAGGCAGGGCTTCCGGGGACTTCGGGAAGATCAATGTAACAGGTGATGGAAGGCAAGAGGCCATGGGGGCCATTTTGTCTCCATCCGGAATCTACTGATTCCAATGACAGGGCCTGGGCATCCCAAAAAGGAGGATGCTCAGGGCACCAGTAATTTCAGCACGGAGATGCCACCAGCCCGTACCCTGCTCTGTGGGTCACATACAGGTGCCCAAAAACATACACTATGGGCACAGGGTTGCACCCCTACCCATGGGTGCCATAAGGGTATCCCATGGGTCTGTTCACCCAACCAAAAGAGAGAGCTCCACCACCAGGAGTCTCACACGTACCCCTGCACAGTAAACACGACAGAACACACTATAAAATGCAGTAACGCACAAGGATATGGAGGCCCTGTTCCTCCGATGCATTTCAAGCATCACACCGTTGAATCACAATACATTTCCAAGTAGCACAGGTAAGAATAATAAATATGAATAAATAAATAATAGTATAACTCCTCCCCCTCCCGGGGGAGCACAAGATGGCCAACGAGCACGGGATACACTGATTCACATTGACTTTTGAGAGACTGCACATTGACAGCATTGCATGGATATGACGATGCCAGTTAATAAATGAATTGACTGCAAATTAAATGATGGATGTCCACTCATTAATGAATTTCTAAAAGGTGACATATTTTAAACAAAACAAGAAAGAAGGTGCATTGGTAGGGAAGCTGTACACTGGTGCCCACCCACCACCCAAACGTACCCACCCCCAACCAGGCCCCAAACTACTAACCCCCTAATGGACCTCACCAACCACCCAAACATACCCACCCCCAACCAGGCCCCAAACTGAGCCACAATGGCTGACTACATGTCTAATAGAGATCAAGATAGAGCAGCATTATTTGCACGTCTAATGCTTTCAAAAGTAATTATACAACACCAGAGACCCTCAAGCAGAAATTCATTAAACTTGAATGTCTGTCGGAAAAATAAATGAATAAATATTGGGAACAGGCATCTCTCACCAATTATCTTGAACATAATATTATTCCCAGCGGCTTACGTATTTTGACCTTCCCAAACTTTGATAAAGTTCATGATGTGGACCTAGCGGAACAGTGGGTCAATAATCTCAATCAAAGCTCCAAACATTTGTTAGAATTACTTATTCTACACGCTACTAGAGAGCATAAAAGAGTCCTTACCCAAATCCAACAATTAAAAGAAGAAATTAGCAATATTCCCAATGCAGAAGAAACTAAACAAAAAAACTTTGAAAAAATGCATGATATTCTGGTTGAATACCAAGACGAAATTAAAATGCGCAAATTCAGGAAGTTCTTTCAAGATGATAAAGATTATAGACAGGATAGTGTCTACACATTTCAACCTAAATACGATAATATCAATAGCAATTCTAAACCTACCTCAGCTAACACCACTCCCGCTAGCTCTGATCCTGACTCAGAACCAGAACCGGGTGAACCAGATGAAAATGAGCCCAATGTAACCCTTGACCTGAGAGGAAAACATTTTTTAGGTGAAATCAAGCGCTACAAGAAAGGCAACATAAGATTTGCCAACACCAAACAGGTACGCTTTACCAAAACTCCCACTGTGTATACTCCAACTCCTCCATCCACACAAGGGTCAGGAGGGGGGGAAAGTGGCAGCAGAAGCGGAAGCTTGGACGAGGACATGACTCGTCCCGGGATCTTGACTCGCTCAAAAAAACGTTTGGGTCAATAGGAGATTCAGATCTGGTAATTAATCTTTCCAAACATACTTTGACTACCGATGAAAAGTCTGCGCTTAATAAAGGTTTGTCATTCTCACCAAGTATTGGTACTAACTTTGTTAATTTTCAAGTTGATCTATTCAAATTCTTGAGAAAACTTAAGTTAAAAAAGTTTTTTGCTACTCAGGTGACTATGTTTACTCCTAAGCCTAAACTGGATCCCCCCAGCACTTTCACCATTGGGGATTTGAACACTATTGAGACCTTAGTCTCCTTGAACCAAGAGGTCAGTACACAATCACTAAATTTAGTTGAAGATCTGTGCATTAAGCCATTGCATCTGGAATTAAAGGAACTTAAATTCAAGTCTAAATTCACTCCACAATTCACCACCGATAATGTCATTGAGACCTTTAATCAAGCATTGATTAATGATATTCATACATATTTAGATAGGCAGACTAAACCCAAAGGGAAGTCAAATCTTACAGTTAATCAGAAGAAAGCTTTGCACAATTTATCTGAGGATAGGGATATTGTTATCAAAGAGGCAGACAAGGGGGTAATATTGTGATTCTCAACACAATAGATTACATTACCATGGGACTAAAACATCTTAAAACCCCCGGCTGTTATCAGATCCTCAAATCCAATCCAACCAAGCATGTAGTTAAAGATCTCACCAAGTTACTTGATACTTGGTACTCCAAAGGCTATTTGGCCGATGATGAAAAATATTTTTTGTTAATTACTGATCTCACCTTACCTGCTCTGTATTTCCTTCCTAAAATTCATAAATCATATGACATTTTGCCTGAAGTCTGGCATATTATGAATGGAATCAATTGGGCCACGGAAGGCCTGTCTAAATACCTGGATGAGGCACTCAAACCCTTTGTGGTTCAAATGAAATCATTTATTAGAGGCAGTACACATATACTCCAAGGGCTGCAGACTATTTCATGGGAACCAGATTACTTGTTAGCCACAATTGATGTTGTTGCTCTTTACACTAACATCAACCACGATCTAGCATTGCGCACAATTGATTATGTCTTTGGAAATACTTCAGCATCATTTTTAGCACATGTTCTCATGCTTAGGCAATTTCTGCAATTTGTTCTAGCCAACAATGTGTGTATTTTCAATGACAAGTTCTACCTTCAATTGAAGGGAGTCGCCATGGGTGCGAAGTTCGCACCAGCATTGGCGAACCACTTCATGGCCTTCTATGAAGAAACTCACATACTCACACAATATCGATTTGTTCCTAATATTGTCATGTGGCGGCGCTTCATTGACGACATTTTTCTGATTTGGAGAGGTACTGAATATTCCTTTCTGGAATTTCTAACGTATGCTAATACAAATATGTTTGATATTAATCTTACCGGTAAATGTGATTCCAAACAAATTGATTTTCTGGACTTACATATTTTTGCTGAAGGTAACCACCTATGTACTTATACCTATAGGATACTGACTGAGGTTAATTCTATTTTGGCTGCTCAGAGTAATCAACAAACCAAAACCATTGATAATATACCAGTGGGTGAATTTCACAGAGCTAGACGCAGGAGTGGAATGTAACACACTAAATCAACGTTTCTTTTAATAGAGACTATAACAGTACTGTCATCGATAAAGCATACGCCACGTTTGTAAATGTAACACAACCTGGCCTCTTGGCCAAAGTTTCTAAGCAAAAGGATTCTCCGCAATATATTTCTCTTCTAACTCTATTCAGTGATGATTCCTCATTATTGTACAAAATGGTTGAAAAGCACTGGCACATCCTGAGATTGGATCGTGATATTGAACCCTACTTGACACCAAAGTCCAAATTTACTTTCACAAGAGCACTACAATTAAAACAATGGTGAGTCCCTCTTTCTTTGATAATACATTGAAGAGTTCGACTTGGTTACAGCCAACGGCAGGATTTCACAAATGTGGGAACTGTCATCAGTATCCCTGGGCTCACCCACCTTGCAAGGTCTTTTACGATAAATTTGACTCACAAGTAGCAATACGTGATTTTATCAATTGCAAGACCACTTACGTAGTTTACGTCATCATCTGTATCTGGGGCAAACTCTACGTGGGTAGTACCATTCAGCAGCTTAGAGTTCACATCAGGGAACATTTGACGAGTCTCAAGATGTGTGAACCCAAATCTCCTTTAGCTGTTCATTGACAACTTGAACATCAGCTGGACCATATTGCTGATCTACGTTATATTGGCCTGATGAAAGTGCAACGGGGAAAAAGGAGTGGTAATCTCCAACTTAAATTGCGACAAATGGAAGCTAAACTCATTTGTCTTTTACGCTGCACAACTCGAGGTCTCATGAGATCATGAGATGTATGTATTTTTATAAACACATTGTGTACATGACCTCGCTGGTGCTAGTATAATTATAATCCCCATGAGTTCTATGGTCATTTTCTTTTAATTTGGAATATTGGTATTTTGGGACCATATTGGCCTGCACCGGGATACTGTTCCTCTTCTGTTCAAGCACCAATGCTTATTGCACCTTACCTGAGCGTTTATTTTACTTTCTCAAGGCAGATTCTTTCCATCCTAGTTGGTTTTATTTATCTGTTGTTTAATACCATGATCATTAACGCTTATGATTAGACTTAACTATTGGGTATATTGGCGTCTATCATTGCTCTTTCTTCATTGGTATTGTGACCTGTACCTTATTGCATAATTTTCCCCTCTCTTTTCTTTCTTATCCTCGCCAATTTGTGCCAGTAATCAGCCAAATTTTCACTCCCCACTCTTTTAGCATCCAGTTTTCTTTTGTTCATTCCATTTTTCGTTTTATTATTTGTCTCCTATCCAGGTGCTAATATTGTGCAGCTCTCACATCTGTGGGGGCTGCACTTTTCTTTATGATTAAATCTATCCACTCCCACCTCTGTTTTGATTTTGTTTTGTTGTTTTACCTCCTTTTGCTTTCATTTTTGCCCTCAACCACACCTCCACATAGACTTTCCTTTGTCCCCATCCGCGGACATGCTTTGTTTACTGTCTATGTCACACGCGCGACGTAACACATCTGCGACGCTGCCTACGTCACTTCGGTGACGTACTCAGCACCTTTATCTTTACACTCGCCTTTGTGGGCGAGGTATTCTGGGACTTCCCTGTTAGTTTCTCGCCACTCGATTTGACGAGTAAGTTTTCATACTGCAATTCTTTTGTGACAACGAAATTTGTGTTTTATCTATCCCTAGACTCGATCTTGTCCATTAATTTCCATTGATATTGTGCATCTCATTAGTGCCGTCATCTCTATTTCTTTTCAGGAGATATATGTACACTTGCCATTACGGCCCGATATTTTTCTTGTTTGTCAACTACTTGACCTTCTTGATCAACAGAGCCGTTTTACTTATGCAGCCCTCCATTAGGTATGTGCCTTGCTTTTAATTTTTATTTCACACATTCACCACCTTTATTCATTAGACATCCAACAGTTTCTGGTCTTTTTTACAGGAGCTTGCAAGATTTTTTCCTCATTCTTCTTGTGCATGGTAAGGATTCCTATTCTGTTATTTACATTGAATATATCCTATACCATTACGGGAATCACTCCCTGTTCCAGACATGACATTACTCCCTCACTGGACTCTAGAATCATTTTGTTATGGCTATCCTAGCACTTATCTGTACATACCCTTTGGCGCTTTCCTTTTCCTCTTTCTTTTGTTCCTTGGAATCCATCTATACAATTCTTTCTATTGGTGTTTGGTGCTTGGATTGCATGCTGGATGATGTTGGTGCCCTAGGCCAACAGTGGGTACCCTTCCCCCTCTTTTTCATTCACTGGACATCCTATTTACAATTATTGTCCTTACCATTACTTGTGGACTGGCGAGGAATTTTAGACCAATATACTAGTTTGTGCTCATTATGACTTTGTCCAGTTTTTTCTTGCACTCAATGCAACTGCCTTTGCTGTATTTGTTCCTCCGTCCAAACCGGATATGTGGTATATGATGTATCCTTGTTCTTCTATTTTGATACATATAATTTTTCATAACCCTTTGGTTAACATGCATCATTGTGTTATTGAACCTTCTATGCCTACTTATAATTTCTTCTGACCAAAACATTTTTGTTTGATTTTGATGTGCATTTAACATCACTACTGCTGTTTCAATTGTTTATGTGTATGTTAATGTTCCGATTTCCTACTTTTATACCATTTGTTGTTATTTATCAGCCTTGAAGACGACATGTGTGTCGAAACACCTGTCGGCTGTGCTGAATTAAATATCAAGCCATTTTTTGCGCTGTTTCATTGTAATGGTGTAAAGCGCACGACCACCCCATCTCTTTAATTAATCATTCTATTTCAATACCAACCAGGGTGGATCAGTTGGCGGGAGTTGGAGTGCAGCTTGTACCTTGCCTTAATCATATATTTTTGGAATATAATATACCAGTGATTACTAGCGCACAGATATTTAGCTTTGAATCCACACCTTGATGTCCAGGCCCCAAACTACTAACCCCCTAATGGACCTCCCCCACCACCATAACGTACCCACCCCCATACACCCATTGTGTCCATGAATGTCTCCTACACATCCAAACACACATGGCATTATTTGCGTTTGCACTTCTGCGCATGGGCATACTTGCCTGAGGGCCCTGTCAGGCAATTTGAGCACCTTTGTGGGCTGGCAGTGGTGGAGCTATATGGGGTGGTGCTGGTGGACGGCACAGTTGGTGTCAGTGTTGGCATACGTCCCAGATACGCCTGCTGGGCAAGCAACATGGACTCTGCTATGGTGGATGTGTTATTGTTGCCCTTCTGGACATGGCGTGCCAAGGTCACGATTGTGGTGGCAAAACGTCCAATGGCCCTGGAGATCCGATGCACAGATGTGGTATAACTCTCCCTCTGTAGCCTGGCCTCCTCCCGCTGCAGCCTGGACTCCTCCAGCTGCCTTTCAACAAGCTGCTTAAGGGTGGCCTGCTGATCTTCCATCTGCTGCATATAGGCATTCAGCTCAACTATGCAGTGATGGGGGGCTGAACTGGAGGTCGTGAAGGGATAATAGGTCATCCAAGTTGGGCTCCTCCCCCTGTGGCCCTACTTCAGCCTGCAAGGCTGGGGCAATGTTGTCACTGCCTGCAGCCTCCTCCGCAGTGCAGATGCTCTCAGGGATGGGATCTGTGGGCATGATGGGTGGGCGTGGCACTTGTGTGTCGGCAGGCAGCATGGGGATGGTGGTGTTCGCTGGTGCATCTGTGCCAGATGCAGCTGGTGGCTGAGTTGCAGAGCAGCTTGCGTCGTCCTCCTGGGCAGGGGTGCTGCATTCTCCACGTGCAGGTGCACGTTGCCTCGCCTGTTGGGCGTTGTCGCTGTCACTTGAGATGGCTGTGGGGACACAGAGGGCATGCTATTAGTTGTGTGCTGGTACCTGATGGGTCTATCCCATGCATCAGACAGGTCGATCAGTTAGCACTTGCATTTATACGCATTTGACTGTTGATGCGCTCAGGTGTATGTGCATCTGCTTGTAACCAGTCACGCACTGTATTGTGGGGGTGTTGCTTCTCATTTGGCTAATGAGTGGGTCCTTTGGGCACTCCTGCCCTGACTGGGGGGGTTTGTGAATGGGTCCTTTGGGGCATTCCTTCCCTGACTGGGGGGGGTTGTGAATGGGTCATTTGGGGCACTCCAGGGCTCAACAAGTACTCATGGCATTGTAATGTGTGCACTTACCAGCATCTGCAGGTGGGCTCACTCCTGACTTTGCATCGCCAATGCCATGTATTGCCTCAAGGTGGAGGACACTGCTGCAATGCTCCTCCCATGTCTGCAGTCTTAGAAGTGAAGCAGGCCCTCCACCTGTGCCACTGCTGTGCTGCCAGTGTGCAGCAATGAGGTTTTGCACCCTCAGTCTTAGGTCGTCTCACCTCTTGTGGAAGTCCTTCACGCTGCGTGTTGTGACACCAACTGCTGTGCACTTACGTGCAGCTTCTGCCCACACCAACTTTCTACGCTGCTGGGTTGCACGGCGCTGGTCAGCGCTGAACAGCATTTCTGCATGCTGCACAATGTGGTCCACTAGTACAGTCAGCTCTGCCTCACTGAAGCGCTGTTTCCGCTGTCCTTGTGCAGGGATCCTGGCTGCCACGGTGGTGGTCCTAGTGATTTGGCCTGTGCTGACTCTGGATGGCAGTGGATTAAGGTTTATATAATGTCCGCCTCTCTCTTTCCGGTTTTTGCGGTCATGGTATTTCCGCTTCTGGTGTTTCTGTGTACGTGAGGACGGTGGCGGCACTGCTTTTGGGGGGCGGTATGTCCATTACCGTGAGTGTTTACGTGGCGACGGTGACACCGTTTCCGCGTCGGTGTGGTGTACGTGACCGACAGGCCGTAATCAGTCACTCTTTCCGCAACCTTGTGGACGCGGAAACTGTATCACCGTCGTCACGGAATTACCGCATTCTGGAACGGCAGACACGTAATGCGGCCCAATAAATCTCTTGAGCTGACTAGTCCATGGTTTGATCAAATAAGAATGAGGCACGTTAGAGCGAAACCCCTGGCTTGCAAATGAGGCATTATTTATCTTGTTGTGCAAATTGCTAATGTCAAAAGTATCCTCCCAAGAGACCATTTTATCTTTTAGTTTACTGATTGCATTAGGTAAAATGATGAGCTCCTCCAAAGTGAGAGATACAACAGCCAGAAATGTACTAGTGGTTTCCCTGGGATTCTTTGGAAGAAGTTTGGAATGGAATCGACCATGATGTTTTGCAATCAGGCCTAGTAATGATGGCAGTCTTTCCCTGGAGCATGGGAAGATCAACAACAAAGCCAGTGGAGACATGATGCCAGGGTCTGGTTGGGGTGGATCCTTGATCTAATTATCCCACGTGTTTGCTTGTTCCATATTTACACTGAGCACAGACAGGACATGATCCAATGAATTCCTTAATGTCTTTACACATTGAGAGCCACCAGAAATTCCTTCGGATGAGCTCTAGGGTAGCAGTATAACCCTTATGGTTTGCCACCTTACTGTTGTGGCACCATGACACAACCTTTTGTTGGAGCGGAACCGATGCTACATACATGAGATCTTGATGAAAATATAGTCCTTTCTTCTTTGTCAAAGGAGTTTTTTTCTTTGGGGGAATAGGGCGTCTTAGTGGAAGATTCTTTGACCCCCTCAAGAAAGGACGAGAAAGAGTACACAGATCTCTCAAAAACAATGCTTCTGGAACCGAAGGTCTGCTACCTTGCTTATGATGGTAGCGAGACAAACCATTGTCTATGGTATTTTGACCTCCAGGTATGTAGGTTATGATTAAATGAAATTGAGCTAAATTATGAGCCCATCATGCCTGTCTGGCATTGTGACATTCCATCTGTTGCAAGATGCAGAGGTTCTTATGGTCTGTATGCACTTCGAAAGGATGACTGGTTCCTAGTAATAAATGACACCATTGCTCACAGGCCAATTTAATTGCAAAACATTCTCTCTCAATAACAAAGTAGTTGCATTCACTGAAATATAAAGTCTTAGACAAGTATGCAACGGGATGTTCGATAACGTCTACCTTCTGTTTGAGGACAGCACTGTTAGGGATTTTGTCAAAGGGCTATTGCATAATCTTGTGGTATTTTCTTACGGTGGTAAAGTGGTATTGCATTATTCTGATGATACCCTCTTTGATGTGACAAGACTTCCCTCTATTACCTGTATTTTATTTAGGTTCAACTTTAAATACAGTTTAATAGGCTTAGTACATGTGAAAACTTGACAGTGCTAACTGTCACTGCAGCAACTTATTCACAAGGCTGGAATACTGCCTTTAGCAGATTTGTTTAGCTGTAAGCATACACAGCCGAAACACTGCACTCACACTCTGTCTATCTACAGAACCCATAGTAAATCAAATGACACAACCCGAGCACCATGAAGAATGTATCAAGACAGGCAGTAACTTTTAAAGTGTACATTTATCTTAGCAAATGAACTTACCGATCCTAAACAGCAACATTGAATAGTGATACAATTAACCATGTGAATGTGATTCAGTAAAAATAAGCAGCAGGAAAGAAAATGTCAACGTGAACTCAGCTCAATGACACAACTTGTGTTTCGCCCACTTCGATCTTAGGTTGTGAATTTTTGGCAGGAACCACGCTTAGTACAAAACATGTAATTTCTCTGAATAACATTTGAAAGGTGCTGGATTCTTTTACATAAAAACAAAACCTCTCTGGCTGTTTTAGAATACATTTGCACATGTGCACCTCACTTATCACAGATATACTCACATTAAGAATGAGCGAGATTTATGTGCTATTATCACGGGCAACCCTTCTTTGTTGTCCTGCCAGCATGCAGCAGTATGGCAACTCCCACACCCAGGCAATCCAGATAGAAGGACACAACCTTCCTCAGACTACAGCTCGTCTTCTCAATTTGCTGCCTGGAAAAACTTGCCTCTCTGCACTGCATGACTCCAGCCAGTCACTTGCTCATCTGGCAGCTGATCTCTCCACCCCCCTTCTGTCTATTGAATTTTATCCCTGTCAATCTCACTAAAAACCTGCCTCTAACATGACGTGCATTATTACCCGATTTGGTTTCTCTGAAAACATAGCTTTGTGAATATCATTTCCTCTAGGTACAATGGTGCTTTCTTCAGAGTGCATATTTTTCTAGCAGTGTGTGCAATGATATCACAGTCAGAAAACTTGTGCCTGCACATTTTAACTCCACCTTAAAAAAACTTTACTTTTGACATGTGATCTGAACCTGGTCTGCACTGTTTTGTTAAAGATACATTATCAATGAATGGGAAAGGGTGTTAATTGGTTAGTTTTGGTTCATTTGTACATAGTGCAAACTGGACAGATAACATGTTCAGCCTGAAATGGATCATTTTAAAATGTTCTTACTATAAGAATGTGCATTTCTGTTTGTAATGTAGGCCAGCTATTTGATGTCTGTATTCTGTTTACTGCCTCCTCTGAATATAATGTCATGGCTCACTTACTGCCCCTCATATATAGTGTCCCTAAATCTACAGTATCTCTCCTACATTTCCTACAGCCACTGCAGAAGTGTCGGCTTCAATGAAGAAGGGTAGAGATTGGTCAGGTTGAAACAGAATGGGGGCAGTACAAAACCTCTCCTTGAGAAGTTGCAATGCGGCTTCAGCAACTCTTCCCCGTGTGAAAGGAGTGTTCTTCTCGAGTAGGGCTGGGATGGGGAGCATGATGTCTGAGAAACACTGGATGAATTTGCAGTAAAAATGTCCAAGGCCCAAAAATCTCCGGATATCCTTGACCGTAGTGGGAGAGGGCCATTAATGCAGGACAGAGACCTTGTGTTGGTCGATTGAGATGCCTTAACCAGATAAGATGTACCCCAAATATGGTACAGTAGGGACCTCAAATATAAACTTTACGGTCTTCACCAAAACCTGATGTTCTCTCAATCAATGAAAGACCTCCATGAGTTGTTGTTGTTGCTGTTACTTCGAAGCAGAAAACACCAGTTTATCATCTAGTTATACTAGCAATGAATAAAACAACAGATCAGAGAACAGCTGGTCCATACATCGTTGGAAGACTGCTGGAGCATTAACCAGCCCAAAAGGTATAACCCCATATTCGAAATTGCAGTAAGGTGTCCGAAAGGCTGTCTTCCACTATTTACCGGTCCTAATTCGAAGAAGATGATAAGCTCCACAGAGATCTAATTTTGAGAAGATGTTTTCTCCTTCAACTGGTTCCATGATAACTGTTATCACAGGCATGGGGTACCTGTCCCAGATGGTGAACTTGTTCAGGCCCCTGAAGTCTATGCATAGCCTTAGTTTGGTTGAATCTTTCTTGGGAATAAAGAATAAAGAGGCTCCTGCCTGAGACTTTTAAGGTCTTATTATCCCATTGAGCAAATTGGAATCAAGGTATTCCCTAATGCCCTTCTTCTCCGGAATCGAAAGTATGTACATGCGTACAAGTGTGACTACATCATTTGGCAACAGGTCTATCGAACAATCCTCAGGTCTGTCAGGGGGTAAGTCTAGGAATCTTATCCCGGAAGACATCAGTGAATTCTTGATATTTAGCTGGTATACAGTTCACTGCCCGAGTGATGGGTTGGAAGCTTGAATCTGCCAGCACGGAAACTTACAGAAAGTCTGAATACAGCCTTTGAGACAATATTCAGAATGCAACTGTAGGATATTCTTGGTCCAGTCAATGGTAGAGTTATAGTGTCTCAACCATGGTGCCCCTAGTATGATAGGGAAATGGGCTGCTCTGATTATGTTGAAACATAATGGGCCTCATTACGAGTCCGGCGGTAACCGAGGCGGTAAAACTGCCTGGTTACCACCGGACTCGTATTACCATTCCACGGCCGTGACTCCCGGAAATACCAGGGCATTACGACTCTGGTGTCCCGGGAATTCCGGAGGCGGAATTCAGTAAATCCCCATTCCCATTGAGTCCAGAAGGACTCAATGGGAATGGGGAAGTGGAAACACCGGCACCATCACGTGATGGTGCTGGTGTTTCCACGTCTGCCTACAGGCGGGAGGTGTTCAACCCGCCAGGTCAGACCTGAGATCATCTCCCGCCTGCAGGACTCGGGATCGGGCTGTCCGGAATGAACAGTGGCAGTGGGTTTACCGCCACTGTTAATTCCGGACTGCCCGACCTGTAATTTATTTATTTTTATTTATTTATATTTATATAGCGAGCAGACAGCCCAGGGGCATTGTGGCGCTGTTACATGCAGGAACTTAGTTGCAGGGGGTACAGGATTGGTAGCAGTAGTTGGCACATTATGATTGCTACAAACATATTAGTCATTACAGCTCATGCATCTTTGGTTATTACATTACAGACAGTTGATTGGCACACATGGTGCTGCAAAGACCTTATGTGAAGAGGGTGGTTTTCATAGCTTTCCGAAAGGCAGTGAGGGAGGGCTCGCCTCGGATTGTGGGAGGTAAGGCATTCCAGTGTGATGGCGTGAGATAAGGGAAGCTGGAACCTCCAGATCTGGCTCTTTTTACTAGTGGTACAAAGAGCATGTTGGTATATGGTGACCTGGTTGGTAATGAGGTCCAATGTCTCCTTGTGGTTGCCAATGGTCATGCTGAGCGAAAGGAGAAGTGCAGGTAATTAAAGCATAGCTTAGGGGCCGTCCATCGACTCCTTCAACCGCCTGGTCTTCCTGTCACTGCTGCACAGGAATTTCCTACTTCCTGGCCCATAGTACATCTATAAATTTTCCTGCGGCTCCACTATCCACCAAGGCACAAGTCTTGATGTTTCGTCTTCCTACTTGTAAATTGACTTTACCACCATCAGTCGTTCATCAGTTTGAACTGTGAAGGTAGAGGCGAAAAGAGAGAGACTCGGATTCAGATCCCGAGCCGTGGTCCCTTCTTTACCCAGGATTTGTCATGTCCCGAGTGCCTGGGGGAACGACTTCTGGACAGTCTCACAGTAGATGGTTGTGTGATCCGCAGTACACACATAGACCTTTTTCTCGTCTCTGTTGTCTTGTCGCTGAGGTTAGAGGACCCCTAGCTGCTCCTATGTGCATAGGTTCTTCCTTGGAGGATGAAGCTTCAGGTGATGAGTAAGGAAGCGTGAGACCATGATTGGGGTTTGAGAAATTCCAGAATCGTCTTCTCTCCCACCTTTGCTCTGTAAACCGATAATCGATCTGCAGGGTTAGAGAAATTAGGTCAGACAAAGTAGTTGGTCTGCTGATTCGAGCCAGTTCACCCTTGATATCTTCCCGTAACCCTCTGCGAAAGATGGTACACTGTGGTATTTCCTTCCATTCAACTTCTGCTGCAGTGTACTTGAAAGAGGAGAGGTAAATCTGCAAGTCGGTAGATCCTTGTCTGATATCAAATAAGGTCTCACAATCTGTATACATAACCTCTGGCCTCTCAAAGGTATTACACATTAAGGTAAGAAAGACCCCATTATGCTGCAGTACAGGGTTAGCCACTGTGACTAGCAGTGTGGCACAGGCAAGCGCATTCCATGTCATGTTAGAAATCATGAATGCCACAAGGGTGTGGTCGGATGCATAAGTTGAAGATCGAAAGGTGAAGTAGACCACACAGGCGTCTACGACTTCCTTATGTTTTTTTAGGGGAACCATCGTATTTGTCGGAGGCCAATACCATGGAAGGTAGATCCATGATATGCTCTTCCCTGGCTGTGACTAGTTGTTTAAGCATTTGGTGGTGGTGAGCCAGGCAAACCTTAGATTTCCAAACCAATGGACACAGATTTAACTCTCAAAGACTATAGGGGTCACAGTGTTAAACCTTCAGACTAGGAATTTTACAGACTTACAAGGCCCCCAATTAGCAAAGGGATACTCAGGGGAGGTTGGTGTAAAAGTCCCTGTCCTGGAAACAGTCAGAAGTCTTGGTAGTAAAAAGGGACCAGAGTCTTCAAGGGCTCTCATGGTCTGGTGCCTCTGCAGCCCCTCTGCCTGTGCACAGAGCTCCACATTGCCAGCATTACTCTATTCGGAGAGACCTGTACTCAAGCAAAATTGATGTTCTAAAATGGTGCAGATTAGGAGCTGGTCCATCAGGTTTGTGCATGATGATTTAATAGCTGCCTCAATTGAAACCCTGTTGTACTCCCAAATTACATATAACCTGTTTGGCAACTGAATTAGAAAGGTCTCATCAACACATTGTTACTGTAGCACTATCCTGGTGAATAAGCAGTAGTTATAGGCAAGGCATGCCCCCTGGGGCACTGAGCTTTACCCTGGCACTGGCCTTTAACAGGACAGTTGTGATGCAGAGGGAACTCTACTAGTACCGGCCAATCCTGGCGCACACCCCTTTAAGATATATTTAAATTAATATTTATATTACAAAAAAAACTATGTTCTTACTAGGCCCAGTGACTTTGAGAATGCGCAAGTGCATGGGATGGGGAGAGGGGAAAGTGCTGAGCAAAGGAATACAGATAAATAAATAGACAAATAAATAGGTGGTCAAAAGCAATACACAGTGATAGTGCAGCCAGCAAAAGGCAATTGCTAGGTATAAGGCAACAGACGGGGGTGTTGTTGATAAGTTCAAAAAGGGGGGGCTGTATGGATACAGAAAACAGACCCTAGTGCAAGGGATCGCCAGGCGGTAGTGCGGGTGGGTGGCAGGGTGAGCAGGTACCTGGGCCCGAATGTCAGAGGGTAAGCCAGGTGCATGGTGCCAAGACAGAGCAGATCAGCAGGGGAGAGGAGGAGCGAAGGCAGAAGCAAAGAGGATGGTCTTGAGGCGCTTCCAGAACTGAAGATGGTTCTCCTCAAGTTTCAGAGTGGCAGGGAGGCTGTTCCAGAGGGAGGCCCCAGCCGAAGTAAGCGATCTACCCCCAGCTCGTTTCTTTGAAAATTGACTGACCCTGATGGAGTTAGTGGTAATAACAAGAATTTAGCATTTATATAGCGCTACAAACCCTCAGGTATCTGAACGCTGCTTATTATTACCCACGGTTTGTGGTGCTCAGTTATTGACCTCGGAAGGATATCAGGCTCATTTGGGCCCTGCCGAGACTCGAACCTGCGTTAGCAGGCTCTGCATAGATGTCAAAGCGACTGCTCTACTCGCTGTGCTATCAGACAGGCTAGTAGAGGAGCGAAGAGCTCGGGAGGGAAGGTAATTACATAGGGACAGCTGAAAGCCTTGTGGACAATGCAAAGGGTTTTGAATTTAATCCACTGGGAGCCAATGGAGAGATTTCAGGGCTGGAGATATACGATCCCAGGGCTTGAGGCCAAGGATAAGTCTTGCAGTCCTGTTTTGGATGAGTTGCAAAGGGCGGATAATAGAAGCAGGTAGTTTTAGAAAGATGCTGTTACAGTAATCAAGCCTAGAGAGGACCAGGCAAGAGAGAGATAGTGAGCTTCTGGGGGAAGTAGAGGAAGGGCAGAATACCTCTGAGGAGGTGCAGTGGGAAGTTTGAGTTTTTTGAGACATCAGAGATGTGGGCAGAAAAGGAGAGTTTGTAGTCAAAGATGACACCGAGGTACTTAGCCTCGCAGGTGGGTGTAGGAGGAGGGCCAAGGGAGGCTGGGTAAAGGAGGGTGAAAGTGTGCCAATGGGGAGAATCTCTGTCTTGCTGGCATTCAGGCAAAGAGCGGTGACAGCACACCAATCCTGAATGGCAGATAGGCAGCCAGAGATGAGGGAAGGAGAGGGGGTGGCTGAAGGGAGCCTGAAAATGAGTTAAGTGTCATCCGCCTAGCACTGGAAGGTGAATCAGAAGATGGCAATGCGGTGGGCGAGAGGTCCCAGTTATTGTTTGAACAGCCAGTGTGAGTGATTAGACCCCTAGGGAATGCTGCAGGTAGAAAGGGAGATAGATAACAGTAAGGACCCAAGTTGGACCTGGTAGGTTCAATCAGAGAGGAAAGAGGGCCTGATCAGTGATACCCAGGTTGTCACGGAAACGGTTGAGCAGGATGGTATGGTTTACCATGTCGAAAGCAGAAGAAAGATCGAGTAGGATGAGGACGGATTGGATGTTAGAATCAAGGTTGGAGAGCAGATCTTCACGGATGTTCGGGAGAACAGTTTCCGTGCTTCTTGCAGCTCTAAAACCAGATTCATGGTCATGGAGACAAGCAACAGAGACAGAATGAAGGTTAAGCTGAGAGATGGCCAGCTCTTCCAGGAGTTTACACAGAAAGGGAGTGATGGAGATTGGGTGATATTTAGCCAGGCAAGAAGAGTCAGCAGTGGGCTTTTTCAGAAGAGGATGCAAAAGAGAGTGCTTCAGGGGGAGGGGAAAAATCATGAGGAGAAGGAGAGGTTGCAGAAATCAGCCAGGGCAGGAGCAAGTGTGTCAATGCGGCCCTTGATGGTTTTGGAAGAACTGGGATGAACCTGTTTTGATGAGACGTTCATAGATCAGACTTGTCTAGACACGTTATCAGGGGAGAAGAGAGAAAAGGAAGAGAAAGGGGGAGTTGTGGCTGTAGGAGGACCAAGGTTCAAAGAAGGAGAGGGAAGGAGAGGTGGAGGGGACGAGAGGGAGGAAAGGATATCCTGGGTTTTAAAGATGAAGTGAGAGGCAAGGGCCATGCCAAAGGCCTGGGAGGCAACAGGAGAGGTAGAGACTGCAGCAGTGTTGGCAAGTTCCTTGCAGATTTTAAAGAGTTTGGCTGAGTTGTTGGATGCTGCAGAGACACGGGCTTGGATGTGGGCTCTCTTCTTAATGCGGATAGAGAGTCAGGTTGGAGTCCAGAGCGCATCTGCCATACCTGTAGCAAGCCCTTAATGTTACAATTGCATAGGTGGCCCGCAATTGCCCCTGCAAACACCCGCAAACATCTGCAGGTTTTACTCTTTTATTTCTTTCATCTTCAGAAAGGAATATTGTTTATCGTTTTTTCTGTTAGTTGTCTTTTTCACAATGTATTAGCCACAACTATTAAATTGGAGTGCACAGCCATAGACATGCCCGCGAGACAGCACACAGAAGCTGAGAACCTGGGATCCAGCAGTCTCTGCCCCTTCAGCACATCATTGGAGTATAAAAAAGAGGAGGATAGCATGTAAGAAGGGACACACAGCATGGAGGCCTTGTTGGATTCCTTACCCAACCATTGATTCCCACTCATTGCCATGATATTCTTTATTACCATTCCTATCTGCTACATGCCACTCCCTGCCCATAACACATGCTACTGGAATCTCTTACGTTAGCTTGATCATGCAATAACATTACACCTTGTACTACATAGGGCATGTCATTTTTTGTTTTAAGGATTCGTCTGACAGTTAATGGCTTAATTGTTGCAGTACATGCGCTTGCAGTGCAATACAAATGACAAACAGGTGTGCCTTCAGCCACTTGCTTTATTAGCAATATGTGTGTCCTTGCACCTGTTGCTTGAACTGAAGTTCTGTTGAGAACAACAATTGCCAAAGACAACATGTTTGGCATGTGTATTGGTAAGGCCCTGACATCATATGTTCTAGCTCTTTCCTTCTTATGGATGATGGTACCATTTGGCAGTGCCTGGCAAATGCCTTGTGCATGCCTACACAGATGCCAAAACTGTTGACTTTGTCAATGCTTTTCTCCTTTGTGTGCACACACGGCACAAACAAGTAAGCTTAATATTTCCCAAATCAAGCCTTGTCTTTTATTGGGATTCTGCACTGACAGTTTGGGTGAGAGTAGGAGAAGAGTGGCTGCTCAGAGTGCGCAGCTTCATATGGCATTGGTTCCTTTAGCACTAGTTAGGCAAAGGCTTGCATCAGTGTACCCAGTGTGTGCCCTAGCCAATCTGTCCTTGGACTTAGAACACTGCACTGATACATTGCTCTGTGACAGCAAAAATGGAATATGCATGCATGGTCTCCCAAAGGCCATTTCCCCTCATATGGCAATCTCTACCTTTGCAGGGCCAGCTTGGAATATTTTGTTCCCATAGTGTGTCCACACACTTGACCAAAGTGCAAGGCAAGTGTCTGCGTCAGTTCTTCGTCCCATGAGTCCACTGGTTGGCCGGATTTTTGTGGAGTGGTGATTCTGGCAACACTTTCCTTTGTAGGAATCTGTTGCATCTTGATGTGAGGTGGAGATAAATCGGCCACCGATTCGCATGGTTGTGTTTGTGCAGCTCCTGCAGTGCTGCAATTTCTCTTTTGGGAGCCTACCTGGCTCAGGGATACTGTGTTGGTGGATCATGCGACAAAGAACCAATGCAGACACTTGCCTTGCACTTAGGTCTTAACAAAATATTCCAGTGACAGACTGCAACAAGCACCAGGCCAGTGCACAGCGGTCAGAAGAAGAAATGGCTGAATATGAATATGGCAAACATGTGAGAAACAACAAAATGTCCTTTACTGTAAGGCTCCGGCAATAAGAAAATTCTGGTTGAACTTGGGTTATAAGATTATGGATCGAAAAAAACTACTTTTTTGTCCCGACGAAGGCCTCATTGGAGACACATCGAGGAGACCATTTTGGATGGGGTCATCCTATGATAGAAAGGCCGAATCGCAGAGCGTCGACATAATATACTCACACATCCTTTAACAACAAGATATAGGGATAATGTACACCAAGAATCCCACAGAGATTGAGAGGGACAGACAAGAATGACACAACTGACAGTAAAAAAAATGTTGATGAGAAAAGAAGTTGATATGGGATGAATGACTGCACACAAAGATACTGTCACATATGCTGTGTGAATAAATATTAATTGTAATGCCCTCCTGGTCTATGCTGTTATCTATGAAAGCAAAATATCTCTGGATTAATTGAGCATCTGTGATAGTTATATTTGGTTGACACAACAATGTTTGGTACAAGGAAAAAGAAGGATCCATATACTAACCCATGATTGATGTAAATAGTAGTCTATGTTGAATGATGCACTTTTTAATGCAATGTATTAAATATATTGATCTATGTTTTTAGACACAAAAAACACACTCCACATAGGACGTATCTGTGTAATGAAATAAAAGAGTTTTATGTAAAAAACACCAAGGGTATGGGATCATTCACATGGTGTGACCATTTCTGTCAGCATGTTTAAGCTAATATCAGTCTAGAACCATAGGAAACAGGAGAAGGAGTAGTCTGTGATTCCTGTGTGTGTTAAATAGTCTTGCCCCGCAATATCACAGACCCCCCCCAAAAACAACAATTTGGCGGGTTTGACCTTTTTGTATGCAGGTGAAAAGGATACTACCACTGAAAAGTCCATTGCAGACCCACTCTTCCACACACAACATAGGAGTGGTAAGTATAGCAGACCAGGAAATACAACAGGGGAAGGGCCACAGGCCACAGTCTATCAAAACAGAAGGGGTAGGATAGGGGACCACAACTAACTGACCCTACCAACAACAAAACATCATCCTCTGCATACACTTCTCAAATGCTGAACTAAACACAACCATACCTCTACAGCACAACAAACTGCATGCACTTCACAACACCACAACAATGAAACAACAATTAAACAAGCCACATATAGCCTTGCACAACGGCACATGACGGCTACCATCCGAAAAAAACACACCTGCACTCAGCGAACAATGTAAACCCAAATGAAAGTGACAACAGCACATCACAGCTCTCTTGCTCTTTTCTCCCGCTCAGTCCTAACTCACCCCCCCCTTACCTTTTTGCTTTACAGATCCACCAGAGTGCCAAGGGACCACACAGGTGGTGACAGTGAGTGATATAAGAACCTTTAGCATAACATGGGCGCCCTGCGGGTTATCTTGTTTTGCCCCTTCACCTCACAGTGAGCGTTCCAATGGCAGTGGAGGACACCACTTTTTATGTACAGATCTTTGAGCAATGTAATCTGTTTCATTAGGACTTTCGACATCCTATTAGAATGCATGCTGTGCTCAACTTCACTATTAATCAATTTATTATCAATAGGCATGAGGTGGCAGAACAGTGCGTGGGTAATTACAATTTTCCCGCTTTTCCTATCATTGGCATGTCAGTCGTTATGCGGATCAAGGTGTTCATTTTTCATCCTCACTTTGGTGCACTGATTCGCCAGAAGATATCGTGCACACCCATTCATAAAAAGGGCTCACCACTAGCGCTTTTGTTGTAGGAGATGCCATTACCATTTGGGCAAAGATCAAAGGTTGGGGGGAGGGTTATGCTCCCCAAAAGGTTAATTGTACGGGGGGGATCTGCTCCATTTGCACTTTTGTGCCAAAAGGTCCCCGCCATGTCATTGTCCTCTCTTCCACCAGATGATGGACCAGTTAAGAGTAAAACAGAGACATTTCCTCTACATTTCATGTTTCCAGTACGCTAGTGGAAAAGAGTGTAATTTCCTCTTTTAATTAATGATATTATATATGATATGATATATTGTATTTATATCACACTCATACACAGCTGTCTCAGAGGGTTTATAGTGAATATGTCGAATGCCATTTTTTCGAATGCCATAATGTCGAAAAAAATTCCGAAAAAACTGATTAACATTTTTTTTTTTTTTTTAATGGGGGGTTTCCCCCAAGCCCTGTTTTCTTTTATTTACAATTAATTTTTACTAGCTAAACCAAAAAACAACATACAAATAAAAAAAAAACACATTTCGATTTTTTTTTTCAGCCTTATTTTTTTGAACATTATTGCATTCGAAAAAATGTTTTTGACATTTTCACTGGATACCGTTTCAGAGCGCGACCAGGCAAAGGGAGGGGAACAGGGGAGAAACAAAAACAACGATCTCACTAGGCCCAGTGACATCGAGAACGTGCAAGTGCATGGGGAAAGGAAAAGGGGGAAAGTGCATTGAAGGGGGGAGAAATTGGAAAGTGCAGAGCATAGGAGAGAACAAAATAAATAATAAGTAAATATTTACTTGTGTGTGTGTGCTGGAAGATTCTTTCTATGGAGCCTTCTAGCTTTTACCAGGTGGTCATTTCAAGCGAAGGCCGTAGGCATCCATCACATTATCACCTGCATGAAAATACATTCTGGCTGTAATGCAGACACATTTGTCAGGTGGACCTGGTACAGCAGCTAAGACGTTTAAGGCCAGATCCTCAAAAAGCAGCACACATGGACGGAGCGCAAAGAACAAGCAATTTCTTTTGCTCTACTTTCAGAAATGCTCAGGTCACCTTATTCTCAAAGGTGACATGAGCATTTCAGACAGTGCCGGACAGTGACGCAAAGACGCGCTGCCAGCCCCCTTGCATAGAGTAGTGTCGGGGGCACGCTCCTGTCATTAATTTATGACAGGCTCCCAGCAACCAATTGGTTAATAGGATCACATTTCACCATTGAAGTGCTCAAATAAAATAAAAAATGTCATGTCCACCCCCATACAAGGCTGCGGCTGTTAAACTTACAAAAATCATAACAATGTCAAAAATCCCCCTGCCATGATTTGCAACCCCCACCCACACCCCCCTGTGCCTGTTTCAACAGACAGGGGAAAAGCTTCTTTTCTGGGCATTTCAATGTGCTTTCCGTTTGTGAATTTGCGATCTTTTAGAGGTGTCCCCTAACATGTACAAATGCACAAAGGGGGCAAAGGGGCATCTAAGATGCGCTCATCCAGATGCCCTTTGAGAAAGAGGGGCTGCTCCTTTTTGGGGCAAAATTGATGAGATGGGCTAGCACATCGCATCACTGCGCCAAAACATGGGTGGTGAAAGTGTATACATCCGGTTGTATAAAGCGCCATACAAATAATCAAATCAAAATAAAAAAACATCAGCACTTTATCCACCATTTTACCAAGCCGCAGGACTTAGAGCATGACCCCCAAGATTCACATTTGAATCTACAAAACTATGCTTTCAAGTGCTTCGATTGCATTTCTTATGCAACACCACCACCAAATGGCGGCGATTATTTTTGCAGCTTACTTTCGATTTATGTTTGTACTTTCAGGGTGACATTTGAAATAGAAATGATGCAATAGGAAGCAGTATAGGTAGCATGGGCAGTAAGATTTCTTTGTACACCATTAGGGACATCGAAGTGATAGCAACCGCTTGATAAAGCAGTATGGTGATGCGATATGATCCAATGACAGATACCAGAGAATATACACAACTGCAAATACTAGATCGGCATAGTACTGCAGCATAGGTAAACATCATTATTAATATATCGAACATATGTATGGGCTATCGTGGGGAGGGGTTGGTTGGGGTCAGTTTGAGGGGAGTAGGTGTGGGATGGGGGAAGCAACTTCACTGGCCGGTAAGTAGAGCTTCAGGGGCTCATTCCAAGTGTGGGGGTCCCGAAATAAGGGTGCCGGTCATACCGTACCGGCACACTTTCCAGACCGGCACACTCCAACTATGCCCTCCGGGTGACCTGCCGGGCGCAACGGACCCAGACGGCAGAGTTTTCACTGAAAAACTGACACCGTTAACAACGGTGCCGGTGCTTCCTTGAACCCATTCCCATGGAGTCCTAGGGGACTCCACGGACATTGGGACTTCCCGAATCCGCCAGGCGGATTCGATGGTAGGTATGAGGATGGCGGCAACCAGGTACTGCCGTCCTCATAATGAGGCCATAAGTATGGTGTTGAATCATTGCACAGATGGGCTGGCTTTAATGTCTCTGGGAGGGTATTGCAGTGGAGAAGGGCAATTAGGGAGAAGTGGAAGGGGAGAAAGGGTAGGAGGGGCTAGGGACAGAATGTTTAATGACAGAGGTGGATCGGAGGGGGAAATAGAGAAAGAGGCAGTTAAAGGGTGTAGGGGCAGGCCCTTGAATAGCATAGCAGATGAGAAGCAGAAATGTAAACAGAGTGAATTTAAATAGAGAGCCGTCCAGTCTGGTGACAGTACTCGTAGATAGTTGAGAACTGAGGTAAGATGCAGAGGGTACTTGTAGAAAAGTGGAGGACTTGATCAAGAGGAGAGAACGAGAAGAGGATGAGACCAAGGTGTAGTTGTGAACAATAACATTCCGTTTGCTGTGGTGAGGGAGAAAAAAGTGGCAAATGCCGTGTGGAGTGCTGCAAGTGTCGAGAGTCATGGGGCAGATCTATGTTTCAGTAACAGCCATCGGAGAGATTTTGGGGTGACGGTGGTCAATGTAGTCAGTGATGTTGGAAGGTTTATTGCAGATGAATTGGGCATTCCAGAGGCATTCCAGAGGCCTAGAATACGGACAGACAGTGTAATTGAAGGTGGAGAGCTGGGGTGATCGGGGGTGAAGGTAAAGTGGGCAGGATAGATGATGGGTGTGTGGTTAATGCATGAAAGAGGGTGCTTTAAAGGTGCTGTTTTGTGGGAGATTGAAAGATGGGGATGGGGAGAGAGGGATAGTGGGTTCAGGGGGGAGGTGGAACCAAGTAAGGGCAGATGTAGAGAGAAAGACCAGTAAAGAGAAGAAGTGTGATGGGTAGGGACATTGTAGAGTGAATGTCCACGAGGGTGGTTGGGAGACATAACCTTTAAGGATGAAGCACAAGGGTTATAATAGACACTGTAATCAACCTGTGATCGTGTAGTGACCAAAGTACATGTTAAATAGGCAAGTAACAACCAAAAATACAATTTAAGCAGGCTGGTAATGACCAAAGATACAGGTTAACAAGGCAGGTAGAAATCAACAATACACATAAGTAGGCCAATAGTGACAAAACATTCAGCTGCTCAGGCAAGTGGCAACCAAAATATAGATTAAATAGGCCGGTGGTGTCAGAGAATACAGATAAGAAGGCTAGTCCCAACCACAAGGTTAAATGTGCAGATATGGAGATTAGTGGTGAGTGTAGAAAGTGGTGATCCTTCAGGGTCACACGGTTGTCTCCCGCGTGGAAGGCAAAGTGGAGAGATGAACACGCTTGGCAGCGAAACTAAGAGGCTTTACCATGTTCCAGACTCACTTCACTGGGCAATCCAGGAAAGTCTGCCCTGTACGTCTCACACCTGGCATGTCCCTACCATCTTCCCCATCGATTTGACCACCCCATCCATGAAATCCCACCCATCCTCCAGCACCTATCCATTGTCTCCTAAGCCACATAACACAAGCACCGACCATGCCACTGTCTGTTCTTCATCACTCATTCACCCCATTGCTCTCACGTCGCCCGCTCACCTCTCTCTGTCCATGCAGTCAATGGGGCCTGATCAAGCTGTGGCCAGTCCTCCAATCAGGGTAAGGGCTGCTGGATTTGATGGGTCCCTGATCACGGACTAGGAGATGTCCTATATTTTCAGTTTTAACACTGGGCTGACATCTTGGCCTGGGCTCTGATTGGCAAAGGAGAAAGGGGTGTGCAGCAACGTTCCCAGACTCCAAACGCAGACTCTCCTGAACTCTCTTCTGTGTATGTCATTTGTAAACTAGTTAAACCGGTCCCTCAGTTGCCTCAATACACCCTTCACATATGTGATTTCCCCCATCCATACCAACAAACCCTTTCTGTCCATCGTACTCCCATTCACGCCTACCACACCTATTGGTCACCATCCACCCACGCACCTCATATGGAAATGTTTCCCCTCCCAGCCGACACCTGTCCACCCATAGTATCCAACTCACCTGTCCCCTGCCTATCAACCCCCAAATCCTTATATAATTTACAACCCAACCACCTCATCAGACTATCACACCTCACCCATTTTCTTTCTGTCCACTGGTTGTCTTCAGTCACCAAAACCTTGCTCTTTATTGTCCACCCACCACCCACTATCATCCACCTGTTCTGCTCACACACAACCCAAGTCCATCTGTTTTCACACCCACACACCCTTGTTGGTCCTCCAGTATAAGCAATCGCACATCTGAAATGTTGGCTCCACCCAGTCATCATTTCCACTCATCCACCCCATGTGTCATTAATTTGGCTATAATGAGAGTTGTCCAGGCCTTACCAGGTGGTAACTGCCCGCAGACCAAGTTAAGTGCCTCCGGACGTTACCACCGGGTTTGAGCCAAGTAACTCGTCACTATGATATGATATGATTGGTTATTTATAACACGCTTAATACCCAGATCTTTCTAAGTGCGGACCCAGGGATTGAACCTGTGTTGCTTCCAAGGTGAGCGTGTTGCCCCTGAGCTATCGTCCCAACTTTCTATGTTATGATAGGTTATTTATAGGTTATTTATAACACGCTTAATACCTAGAGGTTTCTAAGCACGGACCCGGGGATCGAACCTGTGTTGCTCCTTGTCATCTTGCTTCCAAGGCGAGCACATTGCCACTGAGTTGTCCTCCCGAGAGGGACCCCGGGTTTAGTTTAGGTTGTGAGGAGCACGCAACACGTTCTTTCAAAGAAATTGTGCATTTATATGCCCACCGTCCAAATGGGAGTGAGGCTCCTCTTCAGGTAAGTGGGAGGGAGCAGGGGAGGGAGCAGGGATGGGAAGAGAAAGAGGGATGGTGGAGGATGGAGGGAAAATGGCGGGGTGGGCACCAGCAGCTCCCAATTTGCTTGGAATGCAGGCTTATACTGTGAGGTGCATCCGGTGCATTCTGAGCAACCTGATTGGACGAGGCGCTCACCTGTGGTGCAAATCAACCACTAACGCTTCTCCATCAATCATACCACACCCACCCTGACCAACTATCACCTCCTCCTAGTTGTTGGTCCTTCATCACTAAACCTGATCCATCCACCAACCCCCACTGTACCATCCCACCACAATTCACACACTGGCCCTCATTACGACCCTGGCGGATTTTTTCCGCCATCGACGGACTTTCCGGCCATGGCGTAAAGTCCGTTTACGCCATGGCGGATGGTGGACTTACCGCCCCATTCCGAGGTCGGCGGGGCGGTAAGTCCCCATTGACCCATTTACCCTTCCCCATTCCCATTTCGGCCCCATAGGGTATAATGGGAGTGGGGAAGGAGTTAATTACGCCACCGTAAATTACGGTGGCGTAATTAACACCAAGGTCCCATAGCGCCATGGATTTTTACGCCCGCAAAAAGCGGGCGGAAAAATGACCATGGCGCTATGGGAACTCGTAGTTGGCGGTAAGGGGTCGGCGCAGCTAACGCTGGCGCAAACCCCTTACCGCCAGGGTCCTAATGAGGCCCACTGTCATCCCACTTCTCAGCCCCCTCTACTTTCTTCCGCCTGCACCCTCCCGGACTCCACAAAACAATGCCTCCTAGATTACCTTTAATTATAACAACCGAGATATCATCATACAAGGTAGCCCACAATGTATGTTCCGCATAAAACACACAAAAAACACACACTGCACAGTGCACCAATCTCAACCCCCAGTCCACAACACACATTTCACAACACCACACACAAAGTGCAATCCACAATGCTACACAGGGTGCATTTACCACAAAAGAAACCGTGCTTTAACCACATGACACAGATGACACAAGATCACACATTGCATATATCACACACATTCGACACACAACACACTATTTATAGCACAAACTGTAAACATTACCAATGTACCAGTAACAATACACATAACACATTGCGTCCAATGCACAAAACAATAAATGCATAGAGTAAAAGGACTATTCACAAGTCACATACCTTAAGGCAACACAAACACACATACTGCAACACAACACACATCAACTCAAAACACACACCACAGAAAATTTACCAGAACTCAAAATTAGAAAACAATCACACAATGTCCATAAAACCACAGAACACACAGAACGCAACACTACATACTACACAAACCACAGCACAACCCGCATGCAAAACTACCATGCACACAACTCACCTCTCTCTCCCTCTTCATTCCTCCCATCTCACACTTCCCCCATGCCCCTGCCACTTTTCATTTGTCTGTTGTTCTCCTCTCTCCCTCTTCCCATTGCACTCCTCTCTCCCTTTAATCCTTTCGTTTACTCTGTAATTGTTTCTACTCTTTCCCTAAGTCCCTCCCTCTACTGTTCTGCCCAATCTATTCTACACCCCCTCTCGCGCCTATGTCTCACCCCCTCTCAGCATTGTGCTTCTCTGCCTTTATCTATCTCATCCCCTGCTAGTTAATCCCTCTCTTTATCTGTGTAATTCTATCTCCCCATCCATCAGTTCTTCTAATACGCTTTCCTCCTTCCACCGCTCTCACTCCCTTCTCCCCGTGTACCTTCCACCTCATCGCACATTGAAACACTCCAGCACCCTCCTGCAAGGTACAAGGTGGCTTGGGACTCACTGGCTTTCTAGCCTTCTGTCTGACCAGAATCATACAGATATACAGACATGACCCAGCATGTGCAGATTCGTATTGGGTCTTTAAGACCCGATCCCTTGGCAGCATCGACCCCTCATTAACCTGAGCTGCAAGTTCTTTGGGAGCGTTGTTAGGTTCCTGAACCTCTTGCAGGGCCATCCCCTCAACAACTTCTCGCACACACCTCATGACTTTAACTCTCTTTAAGGTCCCTCGCCATACTGTTCGCCCAGACATACCCCATGATACACTAACACACATCATGTACACATATGAGGTTAGCAGTGCCCCCTGCCCATAATATGGTATGATCACACTGTTGCACCCTTATGAGGAGCAAGAGGGTTCCTACAGGCGCAATAGCCCATATCTGACACCACAATAAAATAATCCAAAGGCACGAACATCATTTTACCAAACCCAAACTAAAGGGTGGTCGATAGGTTTTCAGACCCATAACAGGATTGCCCCTCCCAGCCACTCTCAAATAAGCACTCTGACTGGTGGCACATGCTCAGGAATTCCACAAGAAGACCATGGGCCTCATTACGACCCAGGCGGAGGACCATGGTGCTGATAGCACCATGGTCCATGCCGGTAACTTACCGACTCCGCCACGGAGAAAGGGGGAATTACCACCCCATTACAAGGTTGGCGGGGCAGTAATTCTCCATTCACCATTGGCCCTTCCCCATTCCCATTTTTGCCCCTATAGGGCTCAATGGAAATGGGGACGGCGGTAATTACGGTACCGCAAATTGCAATACCGTAATTACCTCCAAGGTCCCTTTCCGGGTCCGGTACTTAACGCCTGCTAGAAGCAGGCCTTAAGCCAGGACCCGCAAAGGGAAATCAGAATAGGGCGGCAAAGGGAAATCGGAATAGGGCGGCAAGGGTTTAATGGCACCGGTCTCATTACCGGTGACCGTTAACCTTTACCGGCCAGCTCGTAATGACCCCCCATTAGTGCGACACGGTTGGGCAAACGACAAAGGCCTGCTATACAAATACCATGAAACAAAACATAACATTATTTTAGTAATGTGTATACTTATTTATATTTTTATCTGTTAAAGGCTCTTCACTTCTAAGTTCACGCATGTGTCCATTTCTGTGGATCACATGCACATTAATCAAGATGTAGTTCTTACAATAGAATACTCTGGGCACAGGCTTCATGGATCCTCGTGCTGAGTCTGTCACTCAAACCACAATATGTACATCTGATACCATTCATTGTGAGGGTTCTTAATCATAATACATTAGTAAAGGGGGTGTGTGTGTGTGTGTGTGTGTGCGTGCGTGCGTGCGTGCGTGCGTGTGTGTGTGTGTGTGTGTTTCTCTCTCTGAGTGTTTGTGGCCCCTGACATAATATTCTGGGCACAAGGTATGTGGTGCAAAGTTTGTGCACTTTGCAGAGGTCTCACAACACTGTCTGCAGAGCGTAGTACAATGCTTATGTCACAGTTATCTGGGAAAGTGCCCCACAGCACTTTAGGAGTGGTAGTACGTTAATTGCACTGTAATCTCCTAGACTCTGTTTAGGGGAGGTTTATGAGAAGATTTATTATAGTCCCACAGCTGCGGTGAGAGACAATAAATTGACACAGAACCATATAATAAAAAATAAAAATAAATGTCCTGTAGTCGCTGCCAAAGAGTTTCGGGTTATATAGCATGATTGCATAATGTTGGTTGACATTTCAGAAGCAGAGCATGGTACTGCAGAAGTTGGCAAGCATACCATTTTTATGCGGTGAAGGCAATGGATGAAGTATGTCAAAATAGTGTGAGAAAAAGAAACAGATAGAACTTGATGTGTTGTTAAGATGGAATTCTAAACTCTGAGGGCCCCATTCTCATTTTAGCGCAGTGAGTGTGCTAAATAGCACAACTCACTTGCACCACTGCTATTCTAATGTGGGCCCGGGCGTCTTTTCAGGCGGATTGCAGAATCTCGGCAGCATTTTCGTTAAATAACGAGGGAATCGTTATTTCTAAAAAAATGCTGCCGATACACCAAAGTGAGCAGCTTCAACATTGCAGGATGTTGAAGCTGCTTACTTTGGTGTATAGGAAAGTGTTCATATACACCCTTGTGGTGTATATGAACACTTTCATTTAAAGTGAGCAACTTCAACGTTGCATCCTGCAACGTTGAAGCTGCTGGCTTTGGTGTAAATGAAAGTGTTCATATACACCCGTGTGGTGTACATGAAAACTTTCATTTACACCAAAGCCAACAGCTTTAACGTTGCAGAATGTAATGTTGAAGCTGCTCGCATTGGTTTAAATAAAAGTGTTCCTATACACCCGTGAGGTGTATCGGAACACTTTCATTTAAAGCGAGAAGCTTCATCGTTGCATCCTGCAACGTTGAAGCTGCTCGCTTTGGTGTAAATGAAAGTGTTCCTATTCACCCATGTATTGTATATGAACACTTTCATGTACACCAAAGCAAGCAGCTTCAACGTTGCAGCATCATTGAAGCTGCTTGCTTTGGTGTACATGAAAGTGTCCATATACAAAACGGGTGTATATGACACTTCCATTTACACCAAACAAGGCTTCTGTCAGTCTAGAAAAACTAGACACCCCTCGAATGGAATTAATGCATGATAATTGGTTGGCCGAAGAGCAACCGCCTCATTTAAAGTGTTAAGAATATATGCTCATTAGTCATTACGTAGCTATTAGCTCAACTAGAGTGCGGCCATTTTAAGATGACCAGAATTGTTTTCTCTCTCTGCTCTCTCTAACGTTGCCACTTTGCCTCATGTAAAACTGCTTTGCTGTAGATATTATTTCATTTCAATGGTCCAAGGTTACTAAAGACATGTTGAAACATTACGCTGGAGAGCCAGACAGAAATGCCCGGTTCCCTCCCTCACATATGCTTGAAGGCAAGGAGCAAGGCATTTTAATCAGTACAGGGATGCCAGCGAGTCTCCTTAAAAGAATAGCAATGTAAAAAAACTAATATTAAAAGGTTTGAATTATGCTCTTCTTATGGCCCCTTTCTGAGCACTGTGAGGCCCCAGGGAGCAAGCTGACCTGTAGAGCGTGAATCGAAACCAGGAGATAGTGAGGCCTGGAATGTGCCAGTCCCCTATGCGCAGCTTGCCCATGAAAACAGAAGCGCTGTGTTCTCTCAAATAAAGAATGGTGTTTGTAAATTCGAGATTGCAAACTGTTACTAAATATTGTGGTCTAAGGTCTCATATTCGTCACCATGGTCAATCATCGCCTCCAATTCAAAGTGAATGAATTAGGGGCGGCATCAAATGTGTCATAACTGATTATAATTTGCTCATTTTGTATATATGTAACTGATGTACAATTTTCACTCTCTTGCATCCCCCCAGGTCTGTTAGACACACGTTGCGGGGTGTGGGACCATTAGGCCAACTGGGACTATTTGTTTTGCAATAAACCCTAGATTTTGGGAATACAACCTCGTGTTTGGTGTATCAGTTTGTGTGTGGTGATTGTGCCTTGTTTCCACATCCGAGGGTCCTTCCGGGGCCCCTTCAAGATGGCGCCCGAATAGGAAACCTCCCCCACTTGTTCCATCGTGTACGTTGCAAAAGAAGGAAGGCGGTAAGAACGGCGAGGATGGGAGCGATCGAGCCGGGATCAAGAGGTGTTCGGGGCGCCCTGCGTGAGTGATGAGATTCCTTGCTGCAGATCTGCACACAGCTGATCCCTGATCGACGTCCCCGGCCAGCGAACAAGGAGGCAAGGGTCCCGAAACGTGGCCGAGCAAAGATACGCAGACACGACATCATTGGTTGTGTCAGTATACAGACGAATTGTGTCTTGAAAAGACAAATTGACTAATCAGGTGAGTCGTGCCCCGATTCGTAAGTGATCCTGATATTGGTTGAGAGTTGACTTTGCAAAATCAAACAAACAGAGTAAGTTTGATTAGCCAAGGGTAAGGTTAAAACATGCCTGGGGTATTGTCCACCTTAGCGGGGTTTTTCCGCTGCAGCAAACAATCTTTGGAAACTGGCCAGGTCGCGCCTCCGGGGGTATGTGAAGTATGGTGTGGGAGCAATAATGTTTTGTGAAATTTGGCATAAGCAAACCAGAAAGCAGGAAGATCTTCAGTGGCCGAGTAATGGTAGTTTTGAGATGGATCGGATAGACAACCTGGAAAAGGTTTTGATAAGTAAGAAAGCACGCCCTGCGGCACATGATATCCTTAGGGACTGGAGGAGGGAAGCAATGCTCCGATTTAGAAGTAGAGAGAAAGATGCGCGCAGGCATAAGTCAAAAGTAGAGAAAGCTGAGGAAAAGGAGAAGGAGGAGTGGAGTAATAGTTTAAGGAAGGCAAATAGACGCGACCAATTGAATATTGAAAAAATATATACACAAAGAGAGCTACACTCATCAGAACAAAATATTAACTGAAACAAAACAAGGCCCGAGGGGAGAGACTAAAATGACTACATCAGTAGCTGCCGCTCAACCCCCTCCCGTTGCTCAGCCCCTCCCAACCCAAGCACAGCCACAGGCGGCATCAGTAACTGCACTGCCCACTAGTCAATCAGCCCCAAGTGTTTCACAATTACCGCAGCCCCAACAGACATCTTCCACTCTCACTGCCCCCTCCGGACCTCCCGGTCAAAAGGGTGCCTCTGTCCCGACTGGCTCCCCCATGAGCGAATTTGAACAAAGTAAATGTATGAGAGTGACCCGCAGCGCGATCAGCAAGGAGAGAAAGCGTGAGCTGCAAGAAAAGGCGGAAATGTATATAGACGAGAATGATGGGGCATCCACACTAGCGTCACTGTATGACTTCAGAAGGAACAATGAAAGACAGGTATTGTTGGAATGCATGGGGGAATATTTGTCGGCACAATGGAAAAAGTTGATTGGGAAGTTCCCACCGCAACGATTGTTGGATTTGAATGCATTAGCCCGTTGTAGAGGGAGAGATGAAGAAATAAAAGAACATGTGAGCAGACTGTTTGAAATTAAGAATGAACTTGATGAGGAATATTCCGAAGTACTTGCTACACCAGGGTATAGGAGGAAGGATATTGAGAGAGGTAGGAAGAAAGCGGCGGGACCTTATATGCAGAAATCCTTGCCGCCACCGGGGCAGATAGGTGATAGGCAAAGACTGCGAGTGTGTAGGCGGGAAACAATGAGATGGATGTCAAGCCCTAGGACTTCTGTGGGGGAAATAAATGAGATATGTAATGAGTATCCTTTGCAAATAAGAAGAGAAGCCCTGCGAACGATAGTAAGGGTGCTACACCAGCAAGTATCGGGACACAATAGGGGAAGGGGAAATGCACAGGGCAGGAATAATTTAAACTTGCATGGAGGGCCTTTGGGATTAAATCAATGTGCGTATTTCAGAGAGGAAGGACACTGGCAAGCGCAATGTCCACACCTGCAAAATAGAGGCGGGTATGGTCAGAGAAGGCAGCACAGAGGGCACACAGGAACAAATGGCCACAACAGAAACCATATGCAGCAGCACCACAATAATCAATGGAATGGTGCACAGAATCAAGGCCAGGCTCTGAATCAAACTACTTTTACTCAGAGTCAAAATCAGCAGGGTATACAAAATGGAAATAGAGGAAGAGGTGGGAACATTTTTGATACTCAATCGGGTGCATATTACAATAATAGCAGTGACTACACTTCGGATGATGTGTTGTTACCGCAATAGGACAGCCCACGACAGGGGTCGGAAGCAGTGTCTATTCCTGTGAATCAGAAAGGACCCTATGTAGAGATGAAAGTCGGGAATGAAGAGCATAGATTCCTCGTAGATACGGGGGCACAGACGTGCTCGATAGACCATCACTTGGTTCCAGATATACCTCTGTCAGGGTGGGAAAATATCTCAGTAGGGTTCGCAGGTACCCCAGTAATAAATCCTGAGTCCAAATCAGTAGCAGTCACAATAGGGCCTTTTACTGAACATTGTCCATTTCTTTTAACAGAGAATTGTGGGGAAAATCTCCTGGGATTGAATTTATTGAAAAAACTAAGCGCAGTTATCCACTCTACACCAGATGGGGTATTCTTGACGATTTCTCCTCAGAATATGCCAACATCTGAATTTGACTAAACCTTTAACAGGGGAATTGAGTAAGGTGCCAACTTGTATTTGGACAGTGAATGACAATGATGTGGGATGCTTGAAGATAGATCCAGTGAACATTGTTTTAAAAGAAGGAGTAACGTTACCGCTCATCCAGCAGTAAAAAATTTCAACAGAAGGAGAGAAAGGATTGAAAGGTATTGTTTCTGATTTGGTGAAATTGGAAGTGATTGAAGAGATTACAGGCAGCACATGCAACAGCCCCATTCTTCCAGTGTATAAGAAAGGGGGTAATGAGGTACCATACCGTTTAATAATTGATTTGCGTGCATTAAAAACAAAGTAGTAGATCCCCAATTCCCGTTAGTTCCAGATGTTACCACAATTTTGACAATGATTCCTGCTTCAGCAGAATACTTTAGTGTTATTGATTTGAAGAATGCTTTCTTCAGCATTCCAGTACACAAGGAAAGCAGATATTTGTTCACCTTCACGTTAGGAGGGCGATCATTCACATTCACACGCATTCCAGAAGGCTACACTGAAAGTCTGAGTATATACAGTAGAGCATTAAAAGAACAGCTAGACATGTTACAACTTCCGACAGGTTGTGTATTGCTCCAGTACATTGACAACCTATTAATCGCTGCTGACATGGAAGAGATTTGTAAAAAAGGTACTGTCTTGTTATTGACTCATCTGGCTGTGCATGGCCATAAAGCAAGCTTAAAGAAATTTCAGTATTGTCAGAAGGAGGTAGCTTATTTGGGTTACCTACTCTCAAAAGAAGGGAGAAGACTAACGCCGGAGAGAATAGAGAGCATTTCTGGTATGCCTATTCCAAAGACACAGAAAGGAGTTAGAAAGGAGTTAGGGCTATAATTGGCATGGCTTCTTATTGTCATCAGTGGATTATGAATTTTGCATTAATTGTGAAGCCAATGGTGGAGTTGACAAAGAAGGATGTAGTGATGCCGTTGCAGTGGAATGAAGAATGTCAGCAAGCATTTGATTTGCTTAAAACTGGGCTGTGTTCTGTTCCAGTTTTGGGCACGCCAAATTATAAAAAAGTTTTTCGGTTGTTTGTGCATGAGAATGAAGGCTGCGCGTTATCTGTTTTAACGCAGGAACAAGGTGGAAGAAATAGGCTGTGTGGTTATTTTTCTTCTGCACTGGACTCTGTAGCGCGCGCACTACCACGATGTTTGCGAGCTGTTGCAGTGGCTGCTGTGTCAGTGAAACAAACAGAAGGCATGGTGTTGGGGCACACTTTAATTTTGATGGTGCCACATGCCATAGAAGTTCTACTCAATAGAACGTAGACGCAACACCTCACCTCTGCTAGATTAACTAGATATGAAATAGTGTTGTTCGCACCCCACATTCAAATTATGAGGTGTAGCACTTTGAATCCAGCAGAATTGATGCTAATGCCCGAGTAAGACATTGGTGGAAATGAATCATACCTCCCCCCATGAATGTTTAATGGTTACTGAGGAAGAATCAAAAGGGAGAATAGATTTAAGTGATACTCCACTAAAAGAACCAGATGGAGAACTGTTTTGTGACGGTTCCTGCTTTAAATTACCTGACAGCACATCAACTGCCGCATATGCCATCACCACGTTAAAAAGCATTGTAGAGAGTAAAAGAATTCCCTACAGCTCCGCCCAAGCTGCGGAAATACTTGCCCTAATGAGAGCCTGTGAGATTTCTGAAAATCTAAGCGTGAACATATACACTGACAGCCAATACGCCTTTGGCGTGGTTCATAATTTTGGCCGACTGTGGGCCGAGAGAGGTTTTCTACCATCACATGGGGCTAGAATCCAACATGGTCCTTTGATTGTATGATTGCTGTCTGCACTTACGTGTCCAAAGCACTTGGCGATAGTAAAGTGTGAAGCACATAAAAAGGTGACATGCAAGGTGGGAGAGGGAAACGCATTTGCAGACATAATTGCGAAACAAACTGCCACTGATTTAAACACGAAAATGTTAACAGTACAATCGGAGGAAGTACCCTGTATGATAGAGAATGGAATTGTCACTGTCAAAGAGATGCAGGCGGAAGCCACTGCAGGTGAAATACAAGGGTGGGCTGAGGGCTCTGCAGAATTGGATCTGGAGGGTTGTTGGGTGGACAAGAAGAGGGGGAATTGGATGTTGCCAAATGCCTATGTAAATGCAATGGTTTCAATGGCTCACAGTCCCACCCATATTTGTGCAAAGAAAATAATTCAACATCTAGCCACAGTCTGGGAAAATCCACTCATGAAAAAGAATGCAGAGAGGTTGGTACATAATTGTATCACATGTCTACAACACAATGTGGGGAAGGGAATGGTGACTCCAACAGGCAGTTTCGGACCTCCCTCTATGCCATTGGAGGTGATCCATTTTGATGTAATAGAAATGGAGGGATGCCAAAACTTGAAGTATGTTCTGGTGGTCATATGTGCGTTTAGCAAGCGGGTGGAAGCGTATCCATTGAAAGACTGCACTGCTATGAGCACGGCAAAAGTAATGCTGAAAGAGTATTTCTCTCGCTTTGGTCTGCCCCGTGTCATATGGTCAGACAATGGTCCGCATTTTGTAGGTGCAGTAATACGGCAAATTTGCGCAGGTTTACAGATTGATAAGCGATTCCATTTTTCGAGACATCCGATGTCGGCCGGTCTTATTGAACACCATAACGGAATCTTGAAGTCCAAGATTAGCAAGATCTGTGCAGGAAGCAAGCTAAGTTGGTTAGATGCTTTACCAATAGCGTTACTGTGTATACGAACATCTGTGCAGGCGAGGACAGGGCTCTCCCTGTACGAAATTATCATGGGGACACCGGCAAATGTTTGGTGTGCACCTCAGCCGAAAAGGCTGAGAGAAGTGGAATATCCTGTACTCAGCATTTATTATGAGCTGTTAATGCAAAAACTGTGTTTGATTTATCAGCAGGTGTGGGAGGTGCTGCCTATCAGATACACTGGCCCAGGACATGCATTGGAGCCAGGACCTGGGTGCTAGTGCAACATTTTGAACTGAAAACAGAGTTAGCACCCAGGTGGCGTGGGCCCTACCAGATCCTCCTGACTACGCAAACGGCAATACGGGTGGATGGACCAAAGGCGTGGATACATGCCACGCACACCAAGAAAGTCCCACCACCACTTGACACTTTGACTGATCAGAAGAACGACCAGAAACAGACAGCGGTTCCAGAAACCAAAAATACAATTGCCAGTTCTTTGCCACAGAAACTGCCTCATCCTGAAACAAAGCCTGATGAGATTGCCATAAAGGAGGAAGGGCAAAGAGTGTCCCAATGTTGTCCAGCAGATTCTGCATCACTGCTGACCGACATCAAGTGCATGCCTCTGTGGTGCCCACCATCTTCCGTTGCGCCACAGCCTGCATCGTCGCCTGGGCACCCATCATCATCTGCCATTGTGCCCCAGGCTGACTCCATGCTTGAAACCGGAAGTGCACCTGCAGTATTTGTCGATCAAATGATACCGGGAGCAAATCGGTATAATCTGTGGAGCAGAAAAAAGGAGTGATCGCATCTTCATTCTTTTGTGGTTTTATCGCCTCTGTTTCCTATTCTCGGATGAAGTAGGAACCGGAGGCCTAGAGGAGAGTGGCGTGAGGGTTGTGCAAGCCAGACAGCTCAACAAACGCAACTCCTCGTTGCTAAATCCATGTGTCCGGAAACCCGAGCGGAGAAGCGGGGCACACATGGTACAAAGGCAACTGCTCTGAAACTAGAGCAATGTGAGAATGCACAGAGATTTTGCCAAGCGACTAAGCAATCCAGGTTGATAAGAACTGGCATGGGAAGACTGCAGACATTTATCGAACTCTCTAACATTCCAAGAAGTGCATCAACAGGAGATATCCACGACGAGCACGGCGGAAGAAGAAGGACGAGAGAAGATGCCGGAACCAGCAAACGTCCCCTCCTGCACCAATGCTGATAATGAGTTAAACGCAGTATATACAACGGTGAAAAAAGGACATAGTCGAAAGAATTGTAAGCTGGGTCTAACAATAATAATGTGTATAATGAGTATACTAGCCCCAATATTGACCGTATCAGTATTATGGTACCTGGAGGAAATGCACCCTCTAGAGGTACTCTTGCCTATTGTGAACATTTCCACGATGGAAAGCCCAGTTCATGTGATTTCATATACCTTGTCCCCAATGGAAGAGAGACATAGGGAAGGGTATGGAACAACACATTACTATTGATAATGAACATGACACACTCAATACTAAGAAAAAACAACTGTTGGGTTTGTGCCCACTTGTCCCAGCATGGTGGTAAGGGAATAGGATGGTATGTACAGCCCCATCCATTGACTTCTGCATGCTATGCCTCTCTGAGTGCCTTATATTATGGGAAATGGAACGGAAGTGAAACTGGTCAACTAGACAAAACAAATATGAATGAATTTGAGGAAATGATTATGAAAACGGTGGGTTGCTCCATATTCCATAAAACACGATTAATTACACCAGCAATAATGCCACAGGATAGATTGTCTGCGCCCTATAAATCATATGTGATCACGTTTCATATGAACCCAGAAGGAAATAAGGATGCAACGCCCCCTTCCTATACAGTAAATTATTATCCATGTTCTGTCCCTTTTTGTTTACAGAAAAATGGCTCTTTTCAGGTGGGGACATTCACTAGATGCAAAAATATAGCATTCCTTGATAAAGAAGTGGAAGCAATATATGTGGGAGATCCTGTGTACTTTATATGTGGGGAAAAGCTTATCCTTGGTTACCTAGAAATTGGGGAGGTACTTGTTATTTAGGTTTTCTATTTCCTGGGGTGTTTCTTTCAAAAACAGCAGATATAGCCAAATTGACCAGGTCACGACCTCGCCGGAATATTGAGGACGTGTTGATTGTAGAAGATATAGCAAAATCATTTATACCATTTTGGGGCCAAGCAATAAACTCTTATAATATAAGACGACTGTCCAGAACATTAGAAGAAACAATAAATGGAACAACCAACATATTATATAACATGACTCTTGAGGAAAAAGGAATTAGATTGAGGTCACTACAGAATAGAATGGCCCTTGATATAATCTAAGTTGATTGCGGCAGTGTTTGCAAAATTGTGGGATCAGCGTGTTGCGTATTTGTAAGTGACTCCTCCCCCACGATTTTCAAAGCGATAAGAAAATTGCATGTATTAAGCTCTGATCTTCACCCTTCTGAAGGAGGCTGGGAATTGAACATAAGCTCCTGGTTCTGGGAAGTGTTGCGGTCCTGGGGATGGAAGCTATTTGCAATCTTAGTAGCAATTCTGGGAATATTCGTGACATGTTGTTGTTGCATACATTGTCTCCCCATAGTATGCACTGAAATTAGTGAGGAATGTGTACAAATGGTAGAACAAAAAAACATTATTAGACCAAACACTCACAATAGTAATGAATCCGAAACCATTAGAGAATTAATGGCAATCGATATCGATAATAATAAGGAGGAGACAATGAGTTAATGTGAGTCAGAGTTCGAATCAGATTCCGAGTCTAATCTAAACACTTGGTCGGCCAAGAGAAGGGTTTGTCAGTCTAGAAAAACTAGACACCCCTCGAACGGAAGGTAATGCATGATAATTGGTTGGCCGAAGACCAACCACCTCATTTAAAGTGTTAAGAATATATGCTCATTAGTCATCACGTAGCTATTAGCTTAACTAGAGTGCGGCCATTTTAAGATGACCAGAATCACCATTTTGTTTTCTCTCTCTGCTCTCTCTAATGTTGCCACTTTGCCTCATGTAAAACTGCTTTGCTGTAGATATTATTTCGCTTCAATGATCCAAGGTTACTAAAGACATGTTGAAACATTACGCTGGAGAGCCAGACAGAAATGCCCGGTTCCCTCCCTCACATATCCTTGAAGGCAAGGAGCAGGCATTTTAATCAGCACATGGATGGCAGGGAGTCTCCTTAAGAGAATAGCAATGTACAAAACTAATATTAAAAGGTTTGAATTATGCTCTTTTTACGGCCCCCCTTTCTGAGCACTGTGAGGCCCCAGGGAGCAAGCTGACCTCTAGAGCGTGAATCGAAACCAGGAGATAGTGAGGCCTGAAATGTGCCAGTCCCCTACGTGCAGCTTGCCCATGAAAACAGAAGCGCTGTGTTCTCTCAAATAAAGAATGGTGTCTGTAAATTCTAGATTGCAAACTGTTACTGAATATGGTGGTCTAAGTTGTCATATTTGTCACCATGGTCAATTATCGCCTCAAATTCAAAGGGAATGAATTAGGGGCGGCATCGAATGTGTCATTACTGATTATAAGATGCCCATTTTGTATGTATGTAACTGATGTACAATTTTCGCTCTCTTACGTCCCCCAAGGTCTGTTAGAGACAAGTCACGGGGCGTGGGACCATTTGGCCAAATGGGATTTTTTTTGCAATAAACCCTAGATTTTGGGAATAAAACCTTCTGGTGTATCAGTTCATGTGTGGTGATTGTGCCTTGTTTCCACATCCGAGGGTCCCTCAGGGGCCCCTTCACTTCTTGTGGCACTACTCCAGTTTAACGGCACCAAAGGGGTACCGTATATGTGCGCTAGTTTAGCGCACATATTAAACTGGAGGAGTGCCACAAGAATAGGCTTCCAAAAAGCCAGTTTACAAATGTGGCGGTTGCTAGGTTGGTTTCCAACCCATCCTAGCAACAGCCACATGTATTCCAAAGGTGGTGCATTCCTTCCGACTTCGGAAGTATGCACCACCTTCAGAATAGGTCTTAAGTACCAAAAAGGTTGTTAATCCTTTAACGTCCTTTTCGGTACTTAACGCCTTGATGAGAATCGGGGCCTGAGGAGGTGGGCAGAAATTTAGGAGGCCACCCTTGTTTAGTGGAATATGGGAAGCTTCTGGACAAACCAGACCAATCTACGTTAGCTTGGCAGTCCGTCAAGACTAAGTCTCAGGAGGGGTGAGAGTGATCGCAAACTCCACAGATTACTCTTAGACAGATGTATCAAAATAATGTTATTGTAGGCCTTTTAATCAAAACACAATTAGACGACAGTTATGAAGAAACAATACCACACACGATCATACACTATGTAACATATGTACAATAATGTGGATAGCCTAAGGCTGATGTTGGGGGGAATAAATAACCACAACCTGTAACAGAAAGGGGTTAAATCAACACAGATATCAGTTTAGGAAGTCCTTCATCAACAATCCATAACTTATGTAGTCCAGCCCTACGAAAACGGGAGCATAAGGCTCAAAGTACATTTGTGGGTTAACAATGTGTGGTTGTGCATAAATGAAAAAGCGGGTTCTCTTCATGGGGCTGTAGCTGCTCAGGAAGGGGCTTGAGGCGATGAAGAATAGTTTCCTATTCCTAAAAGAGGGTCTAGCCTTTCAGATAGAGTGACTTTCAGAGTTCGGGAATAGCTGGGGAGCATAGGCTTTCCCAGCCAAGGTGAGTAACTTTTGATGGACACTTGAACGTAAAAATGAATGGATGTGCCAGCGGGCCACGGGTAAGTTAGGAAAGTACTCACTGATCCTCAAAACAGTCCAGACCATACATTGGCAGTTTAGCCCACTTGGCCTGTTGGTGTTAACCCTGCAGTTGCAGGATGCTCCGGCTCTCAGCGGCTGCGGTACGGGACAATCGTCCGTGATGAAACGTTTGCTTTTTCTCAGCCCTTGAAGGAAGAAGGATAGCTCTGGTACAGCACATCTCAGGACACAGTAGGCAGGAACTGCAGGCATTTTCAGCGATGTTCACCACAGCGGGGTAGCACAGGAACTGCAAATGCTTGTGGTGTGGTACACTCTTGTAAATCGCGACCCAGAGGAGCTGGGACAATAGGTTTTGGAGGGAGAGGGCCCAGGGCCACAAGCTAGTGATTCCCAGAGTCTCGAGTCTCAACTCAGGGCAGCAGCATTCCTTTGCGATACCCCGGGTTCGAGCTGGTCAGTTCACTTGACGGCCCGGGAACACTTCCAAAGAGGCTCTTTTTGAGGGTAAGTAGGAAAATCTGAGAGTAGTTGCTCCCACTACTCCAAAGAGGGGAAGCACCCTTGCAGTCCTTCTTGGTACGATGAAGAAACAGGGGTCTGACGGGACAACTGCGGGGTCAGGGTCCTGAGACTTCCAAGCATGTCATCAGCGGTTTCTCGAATCTGCTTTCTTATTAAGGATAGATGGCTGCTTATGAGGTTCAGTCTGAACCTCAGTAGATCGACCTGGAATGGATGCCGAGCCCCTTCTCTTATCCAATATTTGGTTTCCGCTCAGATCTCAGATAGCCAATGGAAGATATGCTCTCTTACATGCATGCCAGACGAGGGCTAATCATGGCCCACAGTGGTTGCAGTCATTCAGGCCTATGAGACATACTTGCACCAGTAATGTGGATTGGGACCAGGCAGTCCACCCTCTTCCAGGGCACAAGCACACGTGACATGCAGGAGCTTGCGAAAGTTACAGTTTTCACGGTAGACTGCATGCCCAAATAATGAATACTGGGGACACTTGACCTGGGGGAAGGCAAAGAGACAAAATGGCCAAAGGACAGAACAAAATACTTTGTGGCACGGCCATTTTTGGCACTGGCTACAGTCTTCGGCCAGACGAGGTAAACATGGTATGGTCCATTAAAACACAGTAAAAATACTTTAGAAGTAAACTGCTGCCACCAGTTTGTCCTATGCACACTTGTACTAACAGCAAAAAATCCTTAGAGGGTGGCTAGGGCCATAAAACAAGGGGAAGCCTATGCGCAGTACTGTAAGGCACTTGTCACATAGATAAAAAGTTAACAAGAAATGGCAACGAAGTGGAAGACTAAGAGAAACATAGTTTCCCAGTACTGACAGCCTGAAGGATGTGTCAGTTGCCCCATAACAAATGAGCGAAAGCCAGGAGGAGTGCAGCTGAAGGCTGTGCTTCACTGGAAAAAGTCTGGTTAGGCATTCCAAACAAAAGCAAAACGTTTGGGGGATTCACAAATAGAGGGAAAATTGCACCTAAGGGAAATATTTCCGAACACTCGCCCCTCCCAGATTTAAGGACAGGGGGACTTAATCCACCCTTGTATGAGTCTCATGTTCAGGTTGCCTAAACATTCCGGACATGTTTTGCCCCCTTGTTGCTATTTTGGACACATGGCCTGTGCTCAATGGTGTAGTCAAACCCGTGCAGTCTTATGGACCACTTGAACAACTTTGGATTCTCTCCCTTCATATTCATTAGCCACTTTAAGGGAATATGTTCAGTTTGCACAGTGAAGTGGGTTCCATAGAGGTAGGGCCTCAGCTTCCTTAGGGCCCACACGACGAACATCTGTTCTCTACAGTGGGCCACCTGTGATCTCAGTCCTTAAACTGGCGTCTAATAAATCCAATTGGGTGTTCCTTGCCTTTCTCATCTATCTGTGATAGTACAGCAGCTATCGCAGTGTCAGAGGCATCTGTCTGCAGAATAAAAGCACATTTGTAATCAGGGGCCCTGAAAACAGGGGCCTGGCACAGGGAGTCTTTTAAGCCTGTGAAGGCCTTCTCACACTCCTCAAACCAAGAGACCTTCTTGGTTTTCTTTGGAGTGGTGAGAGCAGTCAGAGGGGCAGCTATGGTGCCATAGTCTGCCATGAAGTTTCGATAGTACCCAGTGAAACCTTAGAAGGCTCTCACTTGAGTTTTTTTTAGTAGGGGTAGGCCAGGATTGTACTGCTTGTACTTTTCTGGGTAGAGGCTGAATCCTCGCTCTACCTACTTCATGTATAGGGTAGACCACAAATCCTTGTCCAAACTGGTACTTGCTGGCCTTTATGGTCAAGTGGGCCTTCTGAAGAGCCTGCAATACTATTTGCAGGTGTTTCACATGTTCTTCCCAGATGGCATTGGAGACTGCATTATCATCCAGATATGCTGAGCAGAATTCACCCAACTCATTTAGGACATGATTCACACGTCTTTGAAAGGTAGCTGGTGCATTCTTCAATCCAAATGGCATTACCCTGAACTGTTAAAGACCCTCTAGGTTGAGAATGCTGTCTTCTCCTCTGCATGTCCTGCTAGGGCTATTTGCCAATACCCTGCAGTGAGGTCAATGGTGCTGAGGAACTTGGAGGCACCCAAGGTATCCACCAGCTCATTAGTTCTTGGCAAGGGGTATGCAGCTGTCCTGCTGCCATCATTCAGAGCCCTATAATCCATGAGCAACCTCAGTTCAGATGTACTTGCCTTAGGCACCAGAATCACATGACTGGACCATGGAATACTAGAGGGTTCAATCACCCCAAGATCTAACATCTTGTTGACCTCGGTCTTGACGTAAGATCTCAACTTATTTGACAACCTGTACCCCCTACTATTGGTAGGTACACTGTCTCCTTTGTCAATTTCATCTTTGCACCAAGGTGTCAAACCAGGAGTCAGAGAGAACAAGGGGGGGAACTGTCTAAGCAAGGATCTTATTTCCTCTTGATTGGAAAATCAGGTGAGGGGCCACATAGACACCTTCAATGGAGCTATCTGATGGTCTACGTGGAACAAGTCAGGCCAGCTTGGATTCCTCTTCCTCTCTGTTTGACGCCAAAAGTAGTGCTGCTATTCCAACCCTAGGGATGAAAGCCTTCAGCCTATTTATGTGGAACACTTTGGGGGCCGGACCAGGTCCCTTAAGGTCCCCTAAATAGTGTACTACACCTTGCTGCTCCGCTCCACAACTGTGTAAGGGTCTGGCCATTTGTTGTGTAGGGCTCTAGGCTGCATAGGATTCATAATCAGGACTTCTTGGCCTGGGTTGAAGTGAATAAGTGAAGCCTTCTGGTCATACCAATGTTTCACCACAGCTTGACTTGCCTTCAACTTATCGCTTGCCTGTGCCATCAGAAGGACCATTCTCTTACTTAACCCTAACACCTAGTCTACTACATAGGTAATGATGGAAGGAGTAGGGAGTTCCCATCCCTCCTTGATTATGGCTAGTGGTCCCCCAACAGGGTCACCAAAAAGAAGCTTGAAGGGGCTGAAGCCAACACCTTCCTGAGGTACCTCTCTATAGGCCAAAAATAAGCATGGCAACAGGAGATCCCATTTTATCCTTTGCGGTTCTTCCAGAACAGCAGTCATGCTTTTGAGAGTCATATTAAACCTCTCAACTAAGCCATTAGTTTTTGGGTGATAAACTGATGAAAACATGTAAGTGACCCCATACTCTTTCCAGATTGTCTTGCATGTACTTAGACATACACTTGTTGCCTCTGTCTGACATAACTTTTTTAGGGAAGCCAACCCTAGAAAATATGCCTAGCAATGCTTTTGCAACTGACTTGGCAGTCACAGTCTTCAATGGGATGCCTTCAGGATATCTGGTGGCATGGTCGACCAGCGCCAAGATAAACCTGTTGCCAGAGGATGTCTGAGGGTCAAGGGGACAAACAATTTCAATCCCTACGGTCTCAAATGGCACCCCCATCACAGGGAGTGGCACCATAAATCTGACCACTGGGACAACTCCTACAATGGCCTTCTATTTGTACCACCATCTTGGGCCAGTAAAAATGCATGGATTGCCTCTGCTCGGTTCTCTTGATCCCAAGGTGACTACCTAGAGGAACTTTGTGCACCAGTTGTAGGACAAAGGCTCTGACTTGAAGGGGGACTGGCAACATCCCATGGTCACCTTCAGTAGACTCTATAGGCTCACTGTGCAGGAGCCCACCTTCCCAATAAATCCTATGGTTCCCAGGAGGTTCACCCTCAAGCTGGGAACAGGCCTGTCTCCCTAGGACTTCTAAAGATGGGCACTCATATTGGCTCCTACTAAATTCTTCCCTATCTGGACCACCTTCAACCAATAAACTTTGGCATTCAGGATGGTCATGTGGGTTAAGCATTTCAGGCTGCACCTCTTCCTCATCAGGTTCATGTGCTTGGCCAACTAGCTCCACCACATTGGTAGGTTAGGGGGAATATTTTCTTTCCCTCTTCTTGGTTTCTTGACTCCCTTAGCCTTGGGCTTCCCCTTTGGCTTTGGCTCAGATTTGGACTTAGCTAGGGCAGCCTTTGTTTGTGACCTTGTGCATGGTCGTTCTGCTGTGTCCCCCACAAAACCTAAGTCTCTGAGGTCATTTCATAGCAGAACCTTTCCAGGGGCTTGCCTCCGAACACTAACAGGAATCCTTACTACTGTACCATTGATGGTTAGATTTACAGGCATTACTGGGAACTTGAAAGGTGGGCCATCAGCTAACTAAGTGGGAATCAAGGGAGCTCTTGCAAGCTCCTCTTGGTTTACCAATGTGAAATCTACCACAGTTCTTCTGGCACCACTATCCCTAAGGAAGGAGTGTCTACTCCATTGATCAGCACACTGTCTTTAAAGTAGTGCTTGGTATTATCTGGAATGCTAGCATAAGCCTCTGAGACTGTAGCTTCCAGGAACCCAGGAATACTAAGACTACTTCAGATTCTATCCCACTGGGGAACAATCCTGAAGAGAAGGATTCCACTTTGATCATTTCCTCTTCCTCATATGAGAGGATGGCCAGACTCACAGAGTGGACCCCAAGATTTTGACCTTACATCTCGGGTCCCCATTCACATGATCACTTGCTCCACAAGCAACACAGGATCCACTGGGTCCTGGGAAAAAGAGAGGCTTACTCTAACCAGAATTGTGCTTGGGAGGATGATTCCCACTATTCTGAACATTCGCATGTGACCTACCGTTGTTATGCTTTTTGTGGCCCTTATGGGAGGACATTTTATCAGATCCTCACACACCTTATCTTTGTGCGTACCCCCCATGCCTATCAGGAGAAGGCTTGTCCTTAAGGGACACTGTGTGTGACACCCATAAATCTGCTGCACTGGCTAGTTTCTTAGGATCTATCTCCTTAGAATCTTTTATTTTTTTATTTTTTATCATGCAATAGTTATAAAATAAACCTTCTGGATTACTTATAAAAATACTGCAAAATGCATTTATTCACATACATTTTCATTAATTCATAACAATTCATTAATCATATAATCTTAACCATAAAATGAACACATTTACAAAACTGCATTTCATCTAATTGTTAAAACTTAAGTTTCGACTGACATTCAGGTGATAGATAGTTTACACTACCCTCCTCATCATATCTTTCTAGATGTAAAAAGCTCCCACCATTGCTACTATAGATCTGGCACCATTTATATTGTTCCAAAATTGATCCAAAATATTCATGATGTTTATCCAGTGCGTACCCGTTATGATATTATGATATGTCATAGTCAAATTAAGGCAGCCTGTGAGTACATGACAAATGGTTTCAACTGAGCCCTTACATAGCCTGCATACCCTTTCTTCAAATGGATTCCCACTCACTCTACCCAAATGTTCTTTAGTGGAGAGATTGTCAAATCTTAAATAAATAATAAAATTCCTTAATTCTGAATAAATCGGTTTCATCAAGTAGCTGCAAGGCCGGTTAGGGGTAAACATTTGTCCTGCATTTATATAATAATTGTAATTTCCCTCGCAAATAGGACAGACTTGAATCCACATTGCCTTTTAGAGATTGTATGGCATGAGAACATTCCAATAATTCATAGATGGTTGTGCTGATTGCCGCAAGGCGACACTCCATGCTACCCTGAAGACCAACCATAAACGTATTAGTCGCAGTCTGGGTTGTTTTGGCGATCAATGATAACAAAGAGCCCACAGATGCAGACTGTATGTGATGCCATGATGTACACCTAGAGACCAGCCATTGTGATCACAGAGATTGAACGTCTAATTCCATTCTAAGACACTCTACGGGTACTGACTCAGGAACTCCCAGTAGGGATCGCAAAATGTTAACTTCTAATACCTCTAACTAAGAAATCTTGTCCTCGGGAAAAAAACAGAGCCATATAAAATCCCAGGAATAATGGAGGTGCAATAAACCGTAATCATACCCTCCGAACTACTGCCTCCATGTGTGTGGATGCATTTTCTTAAAACCAGCCACTTGCTCATGGTCATAGGAAAGAAATAATCACTATCAAAGTGACTACTAGGAGCATATTTGATAGGAAATCCCAGATAAAGTTAGTTGCTTACCACTTCTAACGGAGTAGTTTCATGGCCCCAAGTAAAGGTTTTAGATTTAATACTATGCCCAATTTACATAATCTTAATTTTACCAATATTTATTATTAAATCGTTTTACAGGCATAGAACCTGAGTTCAGTAATGGTGTGCTGCAGGCCAATCAGGGTCTGGTCTAAAAGAATGGTGTCATCCGCAGAGCTTAGCCATGGGATTTGTTCGCCATCAATAACAGGAGAACAATTCCAGGCCCTACCTATTGCCTGAACCATGTCTGAGGTATATAGATTATACAAAATAGGGCCCAGAGTGCAACTTGGTTTTCGTCCACTGTTAGTGGCTATAGATTCAGTTAACAGCCCTCGTGATAGATCCAAACTCTCACTGTGGTTTCGCTATAAAGTGAATGGATAAAGTGTAATAGCTGGGGATCTATGTCTCATTTTATCCACAAACGAAGATGATTGACAGTGTCAAACGCCTTAGGTAAATCTATGTAACAGATGTATAGAGGTTTTCCCTCAGTTATCGCCGTCGATATTAGACTTAAAAGTGTGCTGATGATATACAAGGTCGAGTGATTTTTTCGAACACCTGTCTGACATTTGTGTAGCAGTTGTCTAGAGTCCACCCACTGATTTAGCTTTTTCAATAAAATAGCGGTAAATATTTTAGAGCTACTATCCAGCGTGGCTAAAGATCTATAGTTGGATGGGTCGTTCTTACTGCCCTGTTTAAAAACTCCTATCAAAATGGAGGTCCTCCAATTAAGGGGAATATTCCCTGATTTCCATTCGTCAACGAATAGATTATACAAGATCTGAGCCCACATATCCGGTTTTGCCCGGAGCAGCAGATTGGCCATGCTGTCAGGCCCCGGATCTCTGGAATTTTTGAGAGCCTTTATAATTATGAGCATATCTAATTGGTCAAAATTATGCTTTTCGTTGGTTTTATAACTCTGGGCTAGGGCACTGATAGACGAAAAGGGAGCTTTATAAAAGAGTTACCAAATGTATGTTACCCATTTCTGGAATGAGATCGAGGTCTCTTCACATTTCGACCTGTCAGCCAGAGAGTCCCTGATTAATGACCAACACGTGTATTGTCATTTTACCTAAGGAGTTCAAACAAGAATAACTAATTGGTACTAGTTAGGGTTCAGTTGTACATCCCAGTTTTTGTATTTGGCCGGCAAATTAGCAATGTCTTCATGATTTTTCCTAGTTGCCAAATCTGTCTTATTCTTAATGCCATTCCTGGACCTTCTGTGCTCTCGTTTCCTTCTCTGGCTCGCCGTCATAAGCCACTCTGCGGGGATCCAGACTAGGTCCAACACGTTGATATAATGAAACGTGACTGACCAAAATTTACATGAGACCTGGTATATTCCACTGCTTCTTAGTTAACCAATTTATCACAGCCATTTCATGAGTAGCAAAGAAGCTAGTTAGTCTATTGACATTCATTTCTGTCAAAACAAGATGATTCTGCTGGATATTACAAGTTGGATTAGTGCACAAATAGAATAACATGATCGGCTTAGACAACGTAGTAGCCCATTATTATATTGAATTATCGCTCATTGTGTTAAAGCTAATGTTCAGGGCCCCACAGTTATTACAAAGAGACCAATCCAGCAGAACATTATCTTAACAAGAGAATACATTGTTATTGGTCCAAGTCGGCTGCAGTCTGGCACCACTAACCTCTTTAGTATTTAGACATTACAGATCATGGGTTTCGATGCACTCTGGTGAGAGCTCACCCAAAGTTCCCTGCGACTTTATAGACCCCTTGATGTCAGTCCCACTGATGGCAAACTTGTGCAAGAGAGAATTAAAATCCCCCACAATCATCAGTTGAACTTACAGGCACATCTCCTCCCATGCAGTGATAATATTTTCCATGGTATGAAATACAACATTATGTGAAGTAGATCCGTTCACTGGCATAAAAACGTTTAATAACAATGTATGTTTCCAGAAAGGGTGACTATTTCCGGAAGGATATGCTGACTTTCCAAGTCATGAAGAAAGGTTTTAATGTCTAAATGGCACCCCACTCCAATTGCCAAACCACCCTTCGCTCTTCCTCTCTCTGGCAGATAGGCTGTCCAGCTAATAGTCTGCAAACCATTTAGCTGGAGCGGGGAAGTAAGCCAAGTCTCCTGATGCATGAAGATGTCACAGTTCATTTTTGTGTGGGCTATCCCTGTATCATACTTTAAAGGGGAACTGTGCCGTCTGGTGTTCCAACATACCCAGTTAATGGTCTTCCAGTCCATAGTGATTTAATTACTACCCATTTTTAGTGTGTCATGCAGCCAGTGAACCTTGCTCACTGGCACATTTGAGCTAGCTTTATTATGGGTCATGGTACATCTAATACTGGCCCCTTCTGACACTATCAGCCCCAATGGGCACACCTAAAGTCAAGTTAACAATTCCTGCTTGGCCACCAACTTCCTACAGTTTGTGATGTCAAATCCCATTGCGTGTAAATCCCCAATATAAGAACAAAGCAAAGTCACCACCATTGAGGAGACAAACTCAATAAATGCCCAGTTATAACAGTCTACCACAGACGGAAGTTCTATGCAGGTCATATCAGTTGTACTAAGGTCCACCAATGTGGGTATTTGGGACCAAAGGGTCATCAGGTTCGTGCGGTTCAGAAAAGAATTGTCCCACATCGGTTTCAATACTGATAATACGACCCTCCTCCCGACTGGAAGGTGTGTCTGACTACCAGATACTAGTGGAACTTTCCCACCTGGTAACAAGTCCCTCTGGGCTCCTTCTGGGATTACTTCATCCTAAGTACAGCCACCCCTGATTGATGTGGTTTCCTTCACTGGGACTTCGAGTTGTTCCCTGCTGTGAGATATTCCTCCGGCATAGGTCTATTTGGCTCCTGGCCAGCTGCTTTAGTTTGTAACGTTGAATTACCCCGAGGATTGTTCTTTTTGCGGCATAGCCAGTCTTCCATTTGACCCCTTGTTGCTCTTCCGCAAAACCTTTACAGAAAGCATAAAGGGCATTCATCTTAGTCATACAATCATTCAGTGTCAAAGTACCAGGGTTGGCACTCCCATTACCCTTAGCATATAGCTCAATGCTTTAGTTAATAGTTTACTCTAATCATCGCTCGATGAGTCAGAGAATTTGGTTGACGATTGAGACCTTTGTAGATCCGGGCTGGCAGATAGATTTGTCCCAATGGTTTCCCAAAATCTTGGGCTTCACCCTTCTATGTGTGGACCCCTCCAAGCGAATCCCACAGAAGACCAAGGCACATATTCAAATGAGATTGATTATTGTCAACTGTAAAGGATCCTGGGCTGGGAGTTTCTCCAATTAATGGTTCAACTACCACTGGTAGATCAATCACTCTAGATGCAGTAATTGTGAAGGCCAGGGCTGGGAGGAGAAAGGCTGATATTTTAGGTTGTGATACTAAATTCCCACATAGTTTATCTCTTTTTGATTTGGGGGAGTGAACTGCACTCGATAGATTGAAACTGTGGGCATGTTTTGCCCCCTTTCATGTAGAAGTCCTCAGCATGCATATCCGTTGTTTTTGTAGCTTAATATTCAGTCATTAATGTTGCTCACCTTTATACAATTACTGCTAGTATGGCTTTTAAAACTGTGATCCTTTAGGGAGCAGCTGTACTATATTCATGCTGTCTAACACGGTCTAAGTATGATGAGCAACATCATGGTATTGGTAGAGGGGAGGAGGTGGAGTATGTGGAGACACTCAGTCCTTCTAAGCACCCCTCAGACCACTGTGTCTAAGCAAAGGCCAACGGACCTAATAAAACCACTTTTCCCCCAATACTCGCAGCGGGGTGCAGAATGCACTCACTGACGTGGACATGGCTATACAGGGTTGCAAAATGTACCACCAGTCCTTCTCCCGATCTTGGGATCTCCATAGCACACCTCTCCGCCCAACTGTCACTATGATGCAGATTGCCTGCTGGACCAGGGAGAAAATCGTGTGGTGACAGCAAATGCACCACCCTCACGCAACTCAACGCCCAGGGCCAAGTGCCAGATGCTGGACACAAGATGCTGTGTCAAGCACAGCTCAAGCACTCTGGAACACAAATCCTGACTATGGCTAATCATGCCACCCACACCACCCTCCCTGATTTCAGGTGCAAGGCAACAACAAGACGAGGGTCCGAAAGCAGCCCAAAGCCACTTCCACTTACCACATGCTAATTTTTCTTGTTAGTCTCCATGTGGCGTGCTGTATGGCAAAGGGCAGAGACTGCTCGCTGCTTCGGGTGCGCGGAGCAGCAAACAGCAGATGGGCTACAGAAGGCTGCAGGAGGCTTATGGTTGAAGGAGGTTAACAAATCTGCTCTTATCTAGCAAGCCACAGTGGCTCCATTCATGACCATGGGCTGGAGGCGGGTGCTATGTCCCCTGCACACAGGCTTCAAATGAGCTCCACTCTGACCCTCCAAAGCACTTTAGTGCTGCTCTCCACTCCCAACTCCCTGCTGACAATCAGAGGAAAGAACATCCAAAAATGCACCCTGCAATGTGTTATGTTATGTTATGTTAAGTCATTTGTAATGCGCACCTGGTACCCAAAGGCTGATGGGCGCAGACATACAAACATAAAACAGGCCACAAAAACAGCTAAACTATTGTCTATCCATTGTCCCTCTGGGCGGGTTTAGGCAAAAAGCAATGTTTTCAATTTCTTTTTAAAAAGTTCTGTTGAGACCAACATTCTTATTGAGGTTGGAAGGGCATTCCAAGCAATGGGTGCTGCAACTTCAAAAGACCCCTGTCTTGTTTTGTTGGTCTTATGCCGGGGTACACTGAGTGTATTAGAATTATCTGATCTAAGTGACCTTCCCTTGTCCTTCACGATTATGGCTTCCTTCAGATATGATGGCACTGGACCTACAATGCATTTCTGGGTAATGAGCAGAAGTCTAAACTGAATTCTTTCTCTAACCGGCAACCAATGAAGGCTCCTTCTGGCATCTGATACATGATCTCTCTTACTTAAGCCCTTAACTACTCTCACAGCCCCATTTAGAATCACCTGAAGACAATGAATCTCGGTCTGAGGGATACCCACCAAAAGACTGCATCCATAATCTAATTTTGATCCAATGATGGCTCTAGCCAATGATTCTGAATTTTCTTCAGAAATAAATGGACGAAGATGGCGAAAAAGTTTGAGGAAATATGAAGCTGATGAAACAAGACTATTCACCTGAGCCTTCATATTTAGGTGTCTATCCAGGCATACGCCCAAGGTCTTAACTTTGGACAAGGTTTTGATAGCACAATTGTCCAGGTTGATGTTCTTATATTCTGCTCCTAATTTATCCAATTTACTTGGCGAGCCCACCAAAAGAAGTTCAGTTTTGGCACTATTTAGGGCAAGGCCATTGGATGCCATCCAATCTTGAATTTTTAGCTATATTGCATTAATGAAAGCTACGTCCTTTTGGTAGGTTCCTGAGATAGGTAGGATGCATTGTGTGTCATCCGCATAGTTGGCAAACATGATCCCTTCCTCCTCCAGCATCTGAAAGAAGGGGATCATGAAGATGTTATAGAAACATGGTGACACGCACGCTCCCTGTGGAACTCCGAACAACAATAACATTGGATCTGCTTCTGCCAATTCACTGGTAACTCTAACTTGCCTATCCTTTAGAAAGGATGATATCCAAAGGATGATATCCAAAGGATGGCCTCTTCCGAAAAGAACGCATTTTCTCTTAGCCTGGTGCCGTGTCAAGCTGCACCTCTAAGAGACCAGAGCACAGGAAACAGCATGGCACCAGATCCTATAGAGGAGCCATTGGCAGCATTTATCCTAGCAAGCACCAACTGGTGATCCATGTCCTTCTGTTTCTCTACTTTCTCCAGTTTTAGGTAAGCCATGCAGAATTCATGCTCCTTCTGCTTAAACAGCAGCTCTTGTCTTTTGTATTCCAACATGGCCTCAGCCTCAGATGCAGCAAAAGAAGCATTGAACTCTGAATCATCCTGATCAGCATCTGTCTCTTCGATGAAGGCAGCAACATTCCTGTCAGCAAGGTTACTGAGAGTGGCCCCAGCACCTTCTGCACTGTCATCAGAGGGACATGCTGAGATCTGGCTTTCCTGCCACTCCATGATCTTTTGGATAATTTCAGCCTTTGTGCCAGAGGTTGAGAAACCTCTTTCAGCACAGATCTTTATAAGTGTTTCAGATTTGGAAGCACTCAAAGTTTTGTTTGCAATTGCTTCCATGTTATTTGTAGGACAGGTAGATTACAGTTAATGTAAACTAAGGTGACTGTGTTTTCTGTGTAAGTACAACCTGGGGATTTCACAAGTGTGCAGGGAGAAAATAACTACGACCTGTAACCAAAAGGTGTTAAATCAACACAATGAATGGTTTAGGCAGCCGTTCATCAACAATCCCTAAATTATTTAGTCCAGCCCTACGAAATGAGGAGTCCAGTGGTCAAACTAAAGTTGTGAGTTAACAACGCACGTTTGTGGGTAAACAAAAAAGTGGGTTCTCTTCAGGGGGCTGTTGCTGCTCAGGAAGGGGCTATTGGAACAATGAAGAATAATTTCCTATTCCTAGAAGATGGTCTACCCTTGCAGACAGAGTGACTTTTGGAGTTCGGGAATAGCTGGGGAGTTGAGACCATCCTAGCCAAAGTGAGTATCATTTGAGGGACACTCATGCATAAAAAAAAATGAATGGATGTGCCAGGGGACCACCGGTAAATTCAGAAAGTACTCACTGACCCTCGTTGGGACAAAACATTGGCAGTGTAGCCCACTTTGCTTGTTGGCGTTAACCCTTCAGTTTCAGGATGCTCCATCTCTCAGCAGCTGTGGTACAGGATGATGGTCCATAAAGGGATGTTTGCTCTTTCCAGCCCTTGAAGGAAGAATAAGGTTAGCTCTGGTGCTGCACGTCTCAGGATATGGTAGTCAAGAACTGATGACACTTTCAGTGATGGTTTGATTGATTGATTGTTTATTTATTATGCACTTATACAGCAGCTGTTTCAAAGTGCAACCATGCATTGGAGGGAGACATAAGGGAGAACAAGACAAACAAGCTTACTAGGCGTGGTACATTCAGGTCATAGTCCATAGACAGGAAGTGCGAGAGGCGGGTAATGGGGATCAAGTGCACCCAGCCCAACCAAGACATGGGTTAAGTGCTTAGAGATACCATTCTCATGGGTCGTAACTGAGAGTGCAGAAGTGCTGTGGCAGAGCAGGGCCCGGAGAAAAGTGTAGAAGACTGGCAAGGAATCTTGGACCTGTGAGGCTCTGAAGCTGCACCATGCAGCCAGTCAGCAAACTGAGCAAAAGTAGCAGCTAGAGGGAAAGAAAGCAGGTGTGGGGGTGGTTAGTAGGGGAGAGGTAGAGAGAATGAGAATGCGAAGAGGAAGGTTTTAAGGAGTTTCTGGAACTTTAGGTTCACGACAGAGATTCAAGACAGAGGGAGGCAGGGAGGCTGTTCCAGAGGGAGGCAACTGAAGAGGATAAAGATCTCCCCACAAATGTCTGCCTGGAAAAACATCTCACTCGCAGAGCATTGGGGGAATATGAGTGGAGGGCGTGGGTGGGAGAGTATAAAGGAAGAGAGCATTGCAGGTAGAGTGGGCATATGCCCCCAAAAGCCTTGGGGACAATGCAAAGGGTCTTGAACTTAATCCTGGCAGCCACGTGTAGCCAGAGCATGGTCACCACAGTGGGGCAACAAATGGACCGCAAATGCTTGCTGCATGGTGCACTCTCGTGAATCCCGACCCAGAGGAACTAGGGCCCAGAACCACAAGCTAGAACTTCCCAGAGTCTTGAGTCTCAACTCGGGACAGCAGCATTCCTGTGCGATACCCCATGTTCAAGCTAGTCAGTTCACTTCCAAAGAGGCTCTTTTCGAGGGTAAGTAGGAGAAGCTAAGCTTAGTTGTTCCCCCTACTCCAAAGGGGAAAAACACTCTTGCAGGACTTCTTGTTACAATGAAGAAACAGTGGTCTGACGGGACAACAGCGGGGTCAGGGTGCCAAACCTTCCAAGCACATCACCGGTGGTTCCTCGAGCCTGCTTTCTTATTAAGGAAACTTGTCTCTTTATGAGGTTCAGTGTGAACCTCAGTAGATCAACCTAGAATGGATGCAGAGCCCTTTCTCTTATCCAAGATTCAGTTTGTGCTCAAATCTCAGATAGCCAATGAAAGATCTGCTCTCTTGCAGGCAGACCAGACTTGGGCCAATTGGTCCATGGTGGTTGCAGTCATTCAGGCCTAACAGACGTACTGGCACCAGTTGTGTGGATTGGGACCAGACCCTCTTGCTGGGCACTAGCACATGTGAGATGCAAGAGACCACAAAGGTTGCGGTTTTTGCAACAGACTGCATGCCCAAATAAGGAATGCCCAGGTATTTCGAACTGGGGGAAGATAAAGGGACAAAATGGCCAAAGGACAGAACAAAATACTTCGTGGCACAGCCATTTTCGGCACTGACCACAGTCTTGGGCCAAACGTGGTAAACATGATATGGTCCATTAAAGCAAAGTAAAAATACTTTAAAGGTCAACTGCTGGCACCATTTCATCCTAGGCACACTTGTAAAAACAACAGAAAAATCCTTGAAGGGTGGCTAGGGGCATAAAACAAGAGGACTCCTATGTGAGGTACTGTAAGGTACTTGTCATATAGATAAAAAGTTAACAAGAAATGGCAACCAAGTGGAAGACTAAGGGAAACATAGTTTTCCGATTACTGACAGCTTGATGGACATGTCAGTTTCCCCATAATAAATGAGTGAAAGCCCAGAGGGGTGCAGCTGAAGGCTGTGCTTCACTGGAAAAAGTCAGGTTAGGTACTCCAAGCATATGGTTTGGGGGGTCCACAAATGAGGGAACATTGCACCTAAGGAAAATCTTTCCGCAACAGTGTGTTGGTCTCTACTTTAATGAACGAAGTGGGTTTTATGCTGCGTCTGCTGAAAAGATGATGTTCCCTTCCAGATGTATACACAAATGTAAAAAAAGAAAAACAAAGAAGCCTAATAGCCATATTGAGTCGCGAAATGGGACGCAACAGTAGTGTTGTGGATCTTAGCATAATTATCTAGGTCTGGGTTTCAATACATTTTGTAATGGGTACTGTTTATAATGACCCAATATTCTGTACATGCGTCTTGTGATACTTAACACTGAATTTGTGTCTTATAGTAGCATATTCTGTGAATATCAATTTTACCACTGTTTAATAAATATACATCTCATAACCCCAAATACTGGCGATATGGGTCATGGCAGGCTGCAGTCGAAGTTTGGTCAATGAAACACTGGTCTGGGCAATTGTCGCATAGCACTGTATGCTGGATTTGTGACACATGCAAAACTATTCAAGGAAAAGTAATGTGAGATTGCATGTAGGGTGTGTGGTTCAAAAATGGCAAGATTGACGTTTATGCATTAAGAAAAATCCACAGTCCAAAAATACCACTCATTCCGTTAAAAGTCAACATCTAAGAGATCTGAAAAATAACATGCCTCATGTTCAGTTCTTACGGTTTAGGAGAAATGGAACCTCTTTAATTTTGTTTTAATAGCATGCTCCTTTATTAAAATGTAGATTGTGGGCAAGAGGTTACCCTAAATAATTAGGTGCTGGTTCACTGAAAACAGCATGTTGAATAAACATGCAGTAGCCTAAAAGGAGAATAAAGAAAATGCAGCACGAATTGAGCTTGTCACCACTCTCATGGGCCAATTCAGAGGTGCGTACAAACGTATGAAAGTATTCTTCCATGAAGGAAGAACACTTCCCTTACAAACATCATATTCTGATAATGAAATATATGTTAATCATTGTACTGTGATAAAATCTTAATATGGGCCTGTTTTATGGCTTGTGTACGATATTTTGTGTAGAATTGGGGTCTGGCAGTATTTTCTTACCGCCAAAGAAGAGTGGTAATTTGGTGATGACTTATCCTTACATTTAGATTGGGTATGGCCTTACCTCCTTTCAGTGATCATGCCTTATTACACTATATGGAATAATTTAGTAGTATACACTATTGGTGGTAATTTCTAGTGGTGAGCATAACTTTCCTGTTTAATTTATGGCCCCAACATACACAAAACCTTCCTTATTCTTATAATGTTCTTGTGATCTATAGAGAGCCTTGGACCTACATTCAGAAATACCACAATTTCACATAGAGCACCATCAATAACCTGTGGTGTTATTACTGATTTATCTACATCAGTGAACTATGCTTCCATAGGCCTCATTACTGATTCATTACTGGTTCATAGACCCCAGTAATCTATATTTTGTATTAGATTTCACCCAGACACCATGCACTGGGTGAACACACACATACATCTATTTATCACTGCTAAGTCTATCTATTCCATCTGCATGGGAAACATGACAAATGTACTACCTAAAAAATCTTCCCCGTGTCATAAAATATTATTCCAAAGGCACCAAGAAAAGAGAAAAACAAAACTCTATACACGTTCCGCTTTTATATTGTGTGTATTAAATACAATTGCAATTCAAGATAAAATCTTACCAATCACAGTGTGTTGTTCTCTGTAATAAAAAACAAGAAAAGAAAAAATACAAAAACAGAGCTACATTCACTTTGCAACATTATCATATGACAAATTAAATGCATGGGATTTCTTCTGCTTTGCTATCCTAACTGCCTAGCATTTTTTAGAACACATTCACCAAGCAATGTCAAATCTTTGTCAGGACTTGAGAGGTAAATGTAAATCCCAGCTGGAACCTGCCTCTCCTACAAACTTCTTTAATATATCCACAACAGACCTATTACAGTGTTCAATTCCACCAGAAGAGGTGGGTCTATATGCAATATGTAGTTTTCTTTTCACTCCAGTATCTGCCACACCTTACTCATTAAAGCGCTTGTGAAATGACTTCCTCTGTCTGATTCTATCCTTTGTAGTAACCTAAATCTTGAAAATATATGATTTACCAGTAACATAGCTGCTGTTTGCACACTACAATCTGGTGCAGGAATACACTCTATCCATTTTGACATTAAACAAACCACACTCAAAATATAACGGTTCCCCTTGCTCGACCTTTTTACAGGCCCTACATAGTCTATTTGCAAATCTGACCATGGAAGAGTTAAGCCTCTTTTCATTAATGGGGCTCTATGCATTGGTGAAGCAGGTTTAAATTGGGCACATACTAGACATCCCCTAGTATATAATTCCACACCTTGGGACATATGTGGCCAGTAAGCAAAATCTTTCAGTATCTCTAATGTTTTTTGTGAACCTCTGTGTCCTGCATTTATTGCATCATGTGCAAGGTGTAGCATTAGCTCTCTAATGAAAGGGGTACCACCCACTGTATTTGTCCTGTTATGGACACTCTAATCATGAGACCATCCTGTAGTCTAATTTGTTTCTTAATCTTTAATAGCACCCTCAACTCTTCTTTTCCCACACAATCATTTTCTGTTAAATTGTTTTGTTCAGGGTCTATCAAATGATTATAATAGATGCCCAAAATTGGATCATCTTTTTGTGCCTTAATCAGATCTTGATCTGGTGTATCATAACTCCATTGCACCACTAGTTGTTCTACCTCCTTTGGCGCTTTAGAGCGTGTCACTGCATCAATTTGTATTTCACAAAGTAAATGTTCAATAGGTAGCAACTCTCCCATCACAGCCCCAATTTTAGCTAAATGATCTGCCTTTCCCTCCTTATCCTCTCCTAGAGTTTTTAAATGTCCACAAATCTTTCTCCAGTATATTGTCAAATCATTCTCTGACACCAATTTGTCTATGGCTTGTATCATTTTCTCCATGTTTAAGGGGTTTTATATTGTATGTAATCATGCCTCTTGCTTTCCAGCCAGGCAAATATTACACAAAGCTATTTCGTGCATAATCAGAATCAGTCACCAGGACAATTTCACTAAATTTATTATCAACTGCAGTAGTAATTGCTTTATAAATGACTGCCAATTCCGCTACTTGACTGCTCCTAGCCCCAATTCTCATCGGTATACTGGGAATACCTTCACATTTCAACCAGACATTTCCTATTCCTGACACCAATAGTTTATTACTGTCATTTTCAATGTGAAAAGAACAACCGTCAACATATACAGTTGGCACATCCTTGCATGTCTTTTCATCAAAAGCTTTGTGTGGTGATTGCCCAAATTCCTGTAAACTAGATTCCACTTCTCCTTCGTTTGATACCTGTTCAGCTGCACAGTCATGTAGATCTACCAAACCTTGAACAACTGGGCTCTTTTTATTTTGGCCATATCTCACTTCTACAGGAAAGCCTTGCAATGCCAGTGTCCATTAAGTGATTCTGGACTGTGCTAGGTTACCTGACCTAATTCTTTTATTCTCTAAAAACTGCAAAGGTTGATGATTTGTCTCAATAATTACCTTTTCTCCCTGAACAATGGGGCGGACATGCTGTAGTGCCCACACAGTGGTCAAAAGGGCCTTTTCACATTCACTGAATTTAATTTCAACTTGGGTAAACGCCTTACTTGCAAAAGCAATGGTTTTGTGATTCAAATCATGTTTTTGTGAGAAAACTGCTGACATACAATGTTCAGCGAAACCTATTTCTATAAAGAAATCCCTATCCTTTATGGGGTATGCTAAACATGGTGCCTTTACAAGACATTCCTTTAATTTAGCCCCTGCCTCAGACTGCTCTTTTTCCCATTTCCAGGGTGTATTCAACCTTAATAGTTTAGTCAAAGGTTGAGTAATTTCAGCATAATTTTCAATAAACTTTCTGTTATACCCCGTCATTCCTAATAAACTTTTCATACCTTTCACACTTCTAGGGTCTTTCAGTTTTTGTATGGCCTCTACTTTCTTCTTTTGTGGGTTTAATCCATGTTCAGTCACTTCATGGCCTTGAAAATTCACTTTTTTCTTGCACCATTGTGCTTTTTGTAAAGATACTTTGGCACCTGCCTTTTGCAATTGGCCAAGAACATGTCTTATTTCATCAAAATGGCTTTTCAAGCTTTCATTTTTTATCAGGACATCATCCACGTAAACTATGGTTCCTCTTTCTGCTGAATCAGGCATGGCCTTTCTCAAAAATATTCCAAATTCACTCCCACTATTGACATACCCGAATGGAACTCTAACCCATGCATATTGGGTCTTATCAAATGAAAATTAAAATACATTCTGAATCTCCTCTGCCAATGGCACGCACCAATATCCAGATGTGAGATCTAATGTAGTAAACACTTTTGAGCCATGCACCTGAGCCAGGCCTTGATCAATGAATGGCAGTGGCCATCTGGACACTAGCACTCTTTTATTTAATTCTCTCAAATCTGCACATAGACTCCATTGACCATTTGGCTTTAACACATCTAAAAAAGGTGTGTAGGATGTGCTTGAATAGGCCTGATAATTCCCAGAGACTCCAAATTTTTAATTATTTCTGCTAATGACTCTAAACATGCCAGTGGTTATCTATACTGGCGCACAAATACTGGGCTTCTACTACACCCTTCTGGTAGTGTGGCAACATGTAAATTAGTTAGGCCGCAATCATAAGCATCTTTAGCAAAGACATCTTTAAACTCCATAAATATTTTTCTCAATTCATTTTTATCTTCATCGCTATTGCATGCATCTGCTGATAAAATCTGCTCCTCTACCATTTTTGAAAATTCTGGGAAATCTTCCAGTGGAGGAATCTCTGTGCTTTCTTCTAACTGTGTGGATGTGTCTCTCTGTAAAGCTATACAAAAAACAAAATAAGGTGACTACACCTTATTAAAACTGGCGCTTCACAGTTGGCCCCCACTCCGTGGGGCTGAAAACGTCAAAGGAAATTGTTCAAAATAGTTGTTCTCCACTAGTAGAATCTGTCTACAGACTTGTTGACTCAGTGTAGGTATAACAAGAAATGTTTTATTCACATTTTTGTTATAAGTTTTCAAAATAACACTTATTCTCAATGTACAACGTTGAGTGATCGTCTTAGTTTGCCATGAATGTACATTTCTCAATGCATTTCAGAAAACCTTCATCAGGGCTGTACATGGGCAATCTTTCACTTAATAAAGCTATCACTGCTTAGATGAGATGTACATTGTATAAAACACAATTATAGTCAACAAATAATGTCATAATCCAAATATAATGCAGCACATACCATTCATTGTAGTATCCAATGATTTGTCCAAAAGTGGAAATAAAAGAAACAAAACAAGAATGTCTGTTTTAGTTGAAATGCTCTGTGGTCCAAAGTTTTAAGGAACATGGGCTCGTCCTACCTGATAGCGTGTAATTCTGATTTTCGAATGCGTGTCAGAACGCATATTACAATGCTGCCCCTGCTGGGAAACAAAGAAACCCTCAGCTAATATTGCTTACTAGATCTAATGTATTTAGGTATCTTAGTGAAGATACGCTAGTTCTCACCTCTTGTTTGAGTAAAGCTGCTATTGTGTGAGCCACAGGGACGCTTGTACGCGCAGGCTTGGGAGCTTCTTTTATGCATCGCCATGGAGATGGCGCGAGGGCCTGCGGTCCAGCTGGGAAGCCGGGGCACGTACACCTCATGTCCCACCCACGGGTGTGCACCCTGGGGCGGGGATGTCTCCATGGTGACCCATTGTTGCTTGGGAGGCTGTGGTAGGTAGAATGTAAGAAGAGCTGTCAAAGCTCTTGTAATTCAATTAACGAGCGCGATGCCCATTGTGCAACAATGGTTGTGCATATTCTCATGTTGTGCTGATCTCGCATGTAATATCTAGGCCAATGTGCACCTGTCGTATGTAAGGTTAAGAAATAGAAATAACAATGAAAATGAAAATGAAAATTATTCATGTAAAACGGACTTCTATCGCGTAGAACAAAATAAATCATCAAACAGTACTGCAATGTCCAAAGGCTACATCAAAGGCTACATCAAGGGCGAATGGTCTGAGGCGCAATGTGCGGAAATGCAAATTGCTGAATGTCACCATTAGGGTCAGAATTCAATGGATTATGTCTGCATTGGCATTTATAGAAAGCACATATAATTGATATCTTTGTTAAGCCCCTTTGGTGTCAAGGAGCTAAGACGGTCGATCCAAAAGGTTTCACGTTGGTCCTTTATTTTTTGGAAGTTCTCATGAGGATCTCTTTTTTCCACTACCTCGAGAATTACAAATTGAATCTGTGCCAAATTATGTTTTGTGTCATGCCAGTGTCTGGCCACAGCCGAGTTTTTGTTGTTGTTCCGTATACAGGACCTGTGTTCGTTCCATCTGGCTTTAGCCATCCTCAGTGTTTGACCAACATAATATAAGCCACAAGGGTACTTTATTGTGTATATCACGTTGTGGGAATCGCACGCAGCAAAACATTTTAATTTAATTGTCTCTCCTGTGTAGGGATGTTTGAGTGATTCACCTTTCATTATCTAGCCACAATTACTGCAACTCAAGCAGGGAAAAGTACCAATCTGATGCGTGATTTTCTTTTTTGTGCTGGTTTCGTTTTGAAAAGTTTCTCTTTGAGATTATGGCTCCGTTGATAGGCAAATGTGGGGATATCTTTAAATAAATGTTCAACCCGTTGGTCACATGTAACTGTGTTCCAGTGTTTTTTATTATGGTTTTGATATGGTTACTTTGTCTAGAATACTTAGACACAAACACAAGTGGAGGTGAATTATCTTTCTTGGTTTTTACTTTCAGCAAGTCTTCCCTATTTTGAGTTGCTGCACGTGACTCAGCTGCAGTGACCTCTTCTTTGGTATATTTTCGATATAAGAACTTCTTCCCCATTTCTTTGACTTCATTATCATATTCTGTTGGATCACTCACCAGTCTTTTCATGCGAAGCATTTGGCTATATGGCAGATTTTTGATAAGGCTGGGTTGATGAAAACTAAGTTGTTGAAGCAGGTTGTTACGGTCAGTAGGTTTGCGAAAAATGGTTGTCTGATATTCTGTGTTGGTTATGTTGATCTTCACATCTAGAAAGTGAATACTTTCTCGGGAGTACTCATGTGTGAACTGGATCCTAGTGTCTTTACTGTTTAGGTATTCAAAGAATTCTAGTAATTCCTATTCACTGCTTTTCCACACTCCAAAAATGTTGTCAATATATCTAATCCAAATACTCAGGTTTTGTTCCCACCAGTGATTAAGTAGAACATGTTCTGTTTCAAATGTATGCATAAATGCATTAGCATAAGATGGAGCCATGGTCGCCCCCATAGCTGTGCCAGCTACTTGGAGATAATATCTGTCTTTGTACCAAAAGTATGAGTTATTGCTTATAAATTCAAGGAGTGCCATAATGAATTATTTTTGCGCTGGTATTTCTTCTGCCTTAAGTAGTATCCATTCTACGGCCTCACTTCCTAGGTCATGTGGGATTGACGTGTATAAACTCTTGACGTCTATAGTGAAGCAAATGTTGTTGGGGTCGAATGGTATTGAGTTCAAGTATTGTAGGAAATGTGTCGAATCCTTAATGTATGTGCTGGTTTTTTTAATGAGAGGTTGTAAAAAGTAGTCTACGTATTTACCAAGAGGTTCTAAAATGCTATTCATCCCTGCTACAATCGGTCTCCCTGGTGGTTTCACTGGGTCTTTATGCACCTTAGGAAGTGTAGAGAAGTGTGGTATCTGAGGGTATGTGTTTATTAGGAATTTCTTTGTATGACGGTTGATCCATTTGAGTTCCTCAGCTTTCTCAAGAAGTGTTTCCAAGTTGTGCTCAATCTCTGGTGTTGGATCATTGGATAGTTCTGCATAGGTGTTCATATCGCTAAATTGCCTTTTGCACTCTTCTTCGTAGTCTATTGTGTTCAACAATACTAAACCACCTCCTTTGTCTGCAGATCTTATAGTTACTGATGGATCTCCATACAGATCTTGTATCAATTTCAATTGATGTGGTTTCATGTTGCGTGTTGTATTAGACTTAAAACACATTGGGCCTCATTCCGAGGCTGGCGCTATCCATGGAGTAAAGAGCACCATGGTAAGCAACCATGGAGCTATTTACTCCATGGAAATCCGGCATGGTGAATGGAGTAATTACCGGTCCATTCCAAGGTTGGAGGGACCGGTAATTCCCCATTCACCATACCGGTTCCCCATCCCCATTCCTGCCCCCATAGGGCTCAATGGGAATGGGGAAGGAGTAAATTACGGCACGGTAAATTACGGTGCCGTAATTTACTCCAAGGTCCCTTTGCGGGTTGGATTTTTAACGCCTGATAAAAGCAGGCGTTAAATGCCAACCCGCAAAAGGGAACTCGGAATATGGTGGTAAGTGTTAACGGTCACCGTTGCCATTAACGGTGACCGTTAACCCTTACCTCCAGCCTCGGAATGAGGCCCATTTTCTCCAAATCTCTCGTTACTTGTTTTTGAAAGATGTCAACTGAAGGTATGGTAATTGGAGGGATGAAGGTACTCTTACTCCTAAATTCTTTTAAATCCTCTTCTTTCATATCTTCTTTTCCTTCTTGTTCAAGTTCACTGAAGAAAACTTTCAGCTTCATTTTCCCAATCAATTTGTATAATTCTATTATGGACTCAAATAGTGTACTGTCGTATGTAGGCACAAAACTGAGACCTTTCTGTAATGTTTGTGTTTCTTGAGCAGTCAGTATTCTTGTTGATAAATTGATTACAATGTTTTCTTTTGCTGTAATCTCGTATTCGGTTTTCCTCTTTACCTTTCTCTTCCCCCTCCTTGTTCTTTTCTTCCTTTGTCTAAAAAAGCTGTTCTACCTCTTATTGATGCTTCTGATGGTATTGGAGATCCTGAAGTAGTCTGAAGATTTTCTTCCTCTGCATTGGTAGGCTCTCTCTCTGTATCTGTTCCTGAACTTGATGTCTCACTGGTGTTAGTGGGTTTGGATTTTCTTATTGGAGGACTTCATCTTTTAAATAGTCATATGTGTCTCTTTTGAATTTCTGGATTTTTTTGGTTTCAAGTTCCGCCTTATATTCTGCCAACTTGTTATTAATTTCTTCTAAAATAATGTCGACCTCTTCTCTATTCAATGTTGCCACAAGATCTTTTTCTATTTCTTGAATTTCATTGCTAAGGTCTGCCAAATTATTTTCCAGTTCTTGAATTGTAAGCAGTATAAGGTCCAGAGAACACTTATTCAGTATAGCCTCCCATTTCTTTACAAAGCTTTTAGTCTCTTTACACAACGTATGGCGCAATTGTATACGTAGACCTCTCGGGATCCTTTGGCTCTTATGGTATCTTCCTAACGTGATAGCATGCAATTTGCGGTTAGTTTCTTTGCGTATTAAGTATTCTAATTGTTTGATTTGTTGTTTTGGATCTTGCTTTTTCATGCTGTTAGCCCCAAATCCACTGTCCTTGATCAACCCAAGAATTATATGTGTCTCTTCTGATGAAAAGCCCAACGTGTCTGCTCTGTTGGTTGTCAGAGCCTCGATGTCTGTGAATGACATTCTCTTATTGTTTGTAAGTCAACTTGTCCTTTTGTTTCAAATGAAATTTCAAATGGTGTGCGTCCACATTAATTGTGCTGAGAAAAAACTAGAAAAAGAGGAGGAGTGGTGGCCACCACACTATTCATCCATTCGTGCTGTGTATTCAAAATTAATAACTGTTGGTCTAATGTTTTAACCTAGAGCTGCCAGTCCAGACTGGTCCTATAGCACAAGGACCCCAAAATACAACACAAAAAACAAAATAAGGTGACTACACCTTATTAAAACTGGTGCTTCACAGTTGGCCCCCACTCCGAGGTGATGAAAACTTCGGAGTGGGGGCCAACTGTGAAGCACCAGTTTTAATAAGGTGTAGTCAATTTTTACAGACCCTTCACCAACATCTATCAATGGAATGTATTCATAATCCAGGCCTTTCTGTTTTACGGATTCCTTCAAGCACACAAATGCATCAGAATCCTTCATTTGCTGTCCATTTTTACACTTCAGCGTTATTGCAAACTGCTTGGTGAATGCAGGGATAATAGTATCCTTCCTCTGCTGTAATTCAATTGCATATGGGACCAGTTGTGCGCAATGATAAGCCCTTCTTTTGTCTTCAAATTCAGGTGCCGGCCCACCTAGGCGTGACTACATTTTTTGATTAAGGAAATCTAACACCATACACATTCTGTTCATGATATCATTGCGCATGTAAAAGTCATATTGTTTCCCACTGACTAGCCACACATTATGGTGAATTGCTTTCTGTCCAATACTAATCTTCAGCATACATCTGCCTGAAATTCGATTTTCAAAGTCTGGACTGTCCAAACCAGAGACATATTGGTTTTTAATTCTAAATTTTGGGATCTCCTCCAGCTCCATTATTTTCTGCAGTCATTTCTCATTAATAAAGCTTCTTTCCTGTTCATGCGCTAGTGTGACTTTTACTACTTTAGAACGGCCATTTATACCGATGTGAACCCATGGTTGCTCATCTTCCATGTGAATTCAGCAAGAGTAGTAATGTGTTTTTCTGTGTCTGTTTCAGGAGTAGTATTCTGTTTGCATGTCTTCTCTTTTAAATAAAAACGTAATGTGTGCTCATCTATTGCAGTTTGCCATTTTTTCCTAGGGTCTAAATAAATTTGTACAGATTGTTTCTCATTTTCACTTTGCATTTTATCTTGACATATCAAGATAACAGTGACGCTAGGTATACAGCTATTCTGGAGATATACATCTACTGCACCATTTGTTTTAGCAACGGTGTGACATTCATTTATATTGCTGTTTTGTGATTTTAGTTTCTTAGGTCTCAATGGTTTTTTGGTTAAGGACCACAGTACTCTATTCACCCCATCTATGAGAGGAGACAATCTTTTCAGGCAATCTGCCCCACCAGGAATGGAATTTCACAAATAGATGTGATCAATACCTCCTGTTTCATTCTGTGTTTTCCTATCTTTATGTCAACCTCGGTAACACCTATAATAGGCACCTCCTCCCCGTTAAAGTTATGCACGGGACCTTCATTTTGCCTCACTGTGATCTGATTCTGTGGAGATCTCCCCTCATTAATACTTTTTACCAATTCTTTGGACATAATTGTGGCCTGTGCGCCAGTGTCAATCATTGCAAATGTATTGCATTTCTCTTCTACAGTGATGGGAGCATAATACCTGTCTTCAACTTCCTCTAATACACATAATAATTGCAAATTCTTACTGGTTTCAGGACTCACCTTTCTCAGGCCTTTTTCACTTTTGGCTAAACACATTGGTAAATGGAAAGATATTTTTCCCTCCTTTCTGTACTTTTCTATGTGAGAGACTTTGTTCATTTCCCCATGTTCAGAGGTTTTTTGGAGTCTGGCCACTGGTCGCCCATCCATCCAGGTATCATCAGAGGTCACAATACAATCCTCCAACTGAACATGTGTAACAACATCACTTGGCAATTTGTCATTGTCTAACTCTGTGCATTTGTGATCATTTAGTATGGTACCAGTCCTTTTAACTGCTTCAAAAATATGTGGCTCAAAGAATTCTTCAGGTGATTGACCTGTACACTCCTTTTGAGTATTTATTTTTTCTGCCTGTGTTTGGTTATTGTTTTGATTGCCCAGGGAAGGAGTTAATGCATCCCCACTTACTCCCTGTTCACTGGTATTCCCCATAAATGATTCATTTTTCTTCTCTTTGTTCTTTTGGAATTTTAGGTTTTCCTGTTTTATTTGTACAAATCTCCAATGTTTGATTTAGCTCTAGGTTAAACTGAGCTTCTTTCATAAAGGTATTTGCACTTTCTGTCAAACGTTCATTTACCGGTATCTTTATTTTTGAATCTTTAGACATCTCAGAGTCATTCTGCAAAATCATATCAGAGCAATCTATTTCTTAGCATTGCAGTTATCATTCCTACTTAGTCACTTACTATCAGAAACCCCCCGGTCGTTGCTATAGCCTTCTGCCTCCTCCTTTGATGACTGTTTTTGTGCTGTAAAGAGCTTTCCTATTTGTTCAGCCAACATTTTCACTTGGGCCTTGAGACACTGGAAACTTTCTATGCCCTTAGAATCCTCTCTCTGTGGCCTAGATCGATATTGGTTGTTTTCCCTTGATTGGATCTATTCTGATACCTCTCAGGAGAATGATTTCTATTGAGATTGATTCTGAACTCTTGATTCATATGTGGAGGGGAGTGAGGTGCACCCATCCTTTGGTTGTAGTCCCCTGGTGGTGAATCATTGTATTGACGTGGAGCGTAATTCATATTCTGCCTCATGTCCTGTCTCTCATGTTGTGGGTACTGACCCCTATGTTGATTCCCAATATCAGTAACTCGATCCACACATCGGGATCTATCCTGATTACCATATATCCTGGTATGATAAGGCATTTGTGTTGGTGTTGGGATCAAATCTGCTCTGTGTCCCCAATGTCTGGTAGGGAACCATTATTTCTTTGATCCTGACCATGTCTCTGATTATTATTCATACCTAACATATCACGCCGATAGCCTGCCCGGGGCCTATCTCCTAAGTACCTATGGCTGATGTAGCTCTCCCTATTACTAGGATCATGTGATTGAAACATTGGTGCAGGAAGTGACGACCTTTGTTGATTACCCCTTTGTTCAGGTGTCAAATTATTTTTACCTGGACTTTGAGCAGACTCAAGGGACATTTTGACTGACCTGATTTCCATCACTGTTGCTGAGGGTTCTTTAGATTTTGGTCTAGTGTCTTTCATTTTATCATTTTCTCTACCCTGACAATAGAGTACCTCATATAGTTTTGTGCTTTGGTGTACAACCCATTCAAGTGATTTGTCATGGTCAAATTCACGGACTAACTGTGATATGATGTCTTTCTGTAGCCCATAGAAGTAGGCAGTTTTAAACTCATTAGAATTGGGGTCAAAAGATACATCAAAATGAGAAAATGCTTTTTTTAAGTCTTGTAAAAATTGGCAAGGTGATGTATTAGGCCCAGCAGTGATTGTGCAAGCAACTTTCTTTGCCTCCTGCAATGACTGAAAAGGAGAAAAATGACACCTGATCTCTTTTTCAAATTCAACCCATGTCATTTTCTGCTGTTCATTTAATCCCCTTATGATACTGGCTGTGGGAGCATCTAGAGTTAAATGAAAATACTGCCTGTACTGTTCCTTAGGTATCTGGAGGGCTTTAAAAATGTCATGAACCGCTTCTAAGTGATCCCCAATGCAGCATTCCCCTCCCTTTTTAAATGGTTTGATCAGGGCTTTGATAGATTTCATTATCTTTATGGGGCTACTTGTTGCAATGCATGGAATTGCACTACTTGGTGACTCAACCCTGGTTCCAGGTTATGAGATTGGTGGTGGCCCCCAATGGGTGTATCAGATCCCCCAAGGGCGCTGTAACCAAGTTCAGTCACCGGCCCAATCACTGGGGCACAAGCTCTTTGGGTATAAATAGGATTCACTTCAACTCCATTGAATATTGTGCCCTGCCGTCTATCCTGGGACCTGGGAATGCACATTTGCTGTTTCAAATCCTCACACTTCTTAAGGAGCCTGTCTGCCTCTTGTATGCAAATAGTTGTTTTCATCACTCATTTTATTAATTACCTCCTGCATATCGCACATTTGCATTTGGCATTCATTGAATTCTTTGTTTCTCTTGTCTCTTTCTGAAACATTTTAACCATTTCCTGTTCAACATTTTGAAGATCACTTTTTTTTCATAATCTTCTTTTTGTAAAATCTGCATTTCCAAAACAACCTCATCTTTGTCTTGTCTAATATGGTCTACCAACACTTTTAAATGTACCAGTTCTTGTTCACTATCCTCAAACTGTGTCTTGCTTTTGGACAATTTAGTATCAAGATCCCTACATTTTAACTTTATTAAAATGTAGATTGTGGGCAAGAGGTTACCTTAAATAATTAGCTACTGGTTCACTGAAAACAGCATGTTGAATCAACATGCAGTAGCCTAAAAGGAGAATAAAGAAAATGCAGCACAAAGTCACCACCCTCATGGGCCAATTCTGAGGTGCGTACAAATGTATGAAAGTATTCTTCCATGAAGGAAGAACACTTCCCTTACAAACATCATATTCTGATAATGAAATATATGTTTATCAATGTACTGTGATAACATCTTAATATGGCCCTGTTTTATGGCTTGACAACAGCCCTAGCAACCATCAGGAATGCAGGGCAGCCACATGGAGGGATACTCCTCCCAGTGGCACTGGTTCAGCACGTCTAAAAAAGGAGTTGAAATACAGCACCTGTGAGATTCAGATAAACTCCAATGCACACCTTTTCCCTTTATAAATTTAGCATTTCTAATACCGCAGCACCACTTTTCTAGTTTAATGAAAGTTTAAGAAATTGTTCTTAAATTAAAAAAAGTGCCAGTCTATTAGGACATGCTCACAATTCTACTGGAGCACATGCTTCTTCCACAACGAGTGATTAAAGTAGCTTTTGCTGCTGGACAGCATGACATCTCCCCTCTAATACTTCCCCACACTTCTGAAAGGAGGTGCTGGAAACTGGAGGGAGAATGTCGCATTTTTACACGCTTGCTGTCATGAGCTCAGAATCGTCCTTTTAGTGGGTATAGTCAAACAGTTCAAAGGTTTTTAAACAAGAATTGGAATATTTTGCAAACAGATGTTATCAATTGCAACACACCATTTGTTGCCTTTACAAAAGGAAGACATTTCAAAGGTGCATTAGTGCATTCTCTAAGATTGCACACAAGACATAGGCACTTGTGAATAAAATCACTTGTAAATGCACCTTCAAAAAAAGTTTTATTTCCTTGTACTTTGGGTGTGCTATGTTGCTTTTCAAGAAAACGTTAATTTGAACAAATGGGAAACACTTGGGATTGTATTAGTCGTACTACTTGTTCATCAACGCATATAATTAGGAACATAATATGGAGCTGAGATTGGCAAGAAAGGTCCAACAATTGATTAATCACATGTGGGCTTAATGACTAGATCATATGGTCTACTTTATTATTTGGTTGTCGATAATTGATTGAAATAACATATGCCCATAAATATGCATAACGTAATGCCCATTGTGGTTCAGCTTAATGGACGAAATGTTGTTAGTATTATTAAAGTAATGAAATAATGCATGGATATGGTAGAATACCATAAGTAGGAAGGTAGTACATGCCTTGACTATATGAAGAAATGTTACTAGCTTAAACTTATTTGATGATTTTATGTAAATTTAAATGTGAAAACAATGGCTGCAAGGTTTGAACGTTCAGGTAAAGGTTCAACCAGCGCAGTTGCTTTTAGTATGAACGAGTCTTAATTTTGGTGACGATCCATGTTACCTGATTGTATGGCGTCCTGTAATTTGTAAAAGTATGGTGAATTTTCATTGGCACTGCATGGTAGTCTACATTGTTTAGCTATTGCTATTGAAGCAGTCCCAATTTTAGTGGCACAGCAAGTAACATTATAGATGTATGACGTTATGCTGTTTGTAAAAGAACTGCAACGTAATCTCTGACGAAGCGTAGCATTTTATGTTGATCCAGGATAAGGGAAAGATGCTCTTCTAATGTGGGTGATGAGTAAATTTTTAATGGAATCAATAACTGGATACTCACAGATTTAGGTGGACTGATTACTTGTTTTTAATATTGACCGTAGACATCTAAAATTCAAATAACAAAAACAATTGACATATACTTAGTTTTGGAAAAACTTATTAAGTAGAAATTCATCAAAACACTGAAGGAGGGGATATTTTATTATTGGCCTTGAATTAGGTTTGGTTTGAGCACACTCAGGGCACGATTCATGGAATTAATTGCACGTAAAAAGGGGACTTGCGCGCAAAAACACGCAAAAAGGCATGGAAGCGCCCATTTGCCGATTCATGGAACACAATGCACATGGCTTACCAGAGATTTGCGAGGAATCCGCACGGGGCCAACACGTCACAGCAACACTACGAAAGCCATGCGCGAGACTCCCAGGGATGGTGCGTACCGTATTGCGCAGTCACATAAAATGGGGGCAGAACACGTGGAATGGGGAACAACAAGCATAAATGTGGGCGGTACGTGGGAAGTACCACAGTGAAATACTGCAATGCCCACACGCACGCTTAAAGCACGTATTCATGGAATCAAACAGGGCTCACCGGCACGTGGCAAAAGACACGCTAATCCGGAAGCACGTCCTATAAGCGATAGCTGGCGTAAGCGTCAGCGCGCACAAATACAATGCATAAATAGATACGCAAAACACAAACGCACATATACAGCTACGATGAATGTGCCATTGTTAGCAGCAATGATTGTGGGACACCGCAGGAGGAGGAGGATAGCCAGGGCCCGCATTTTATTACCCAGGACCAGCCTTTTTGGGATGCCTGATGACCAGGTCTATGGCAGGTATAGGTTCCCACCTCATATCATCCTAGACCTGGTCAGGAGTGGGAAGATGACCTCACATCACCCACCCTGTGCTCCCAAGCACTGAGCCCCTTGGAAAAGGTGCTGAATGTACTGCATTTTTTGGTCACTATGTCATTTCAGTGGTAAACTTCCATCGTCGGGGGCATTTCACAGGCCACGCAGTCACGGTGCCTGCATCAGGTGTTGGCAATCATGACTGCACGCCCCTCACTCCGCATGCACATATACATGCCCAGAACACCCGCAGAAAGGTAGGCCATGGTCCAGGACATTTATGGGGTTGCACACTTCCCTAAAGTGATTGGTGCATTGATTGCATACATGTGACCCTACGTCCACCTAGGACCAATGAGCACATCTATCAGAATCGCAAGCACTGGCATTCCATCAACGTGCAATTTGTATGTGATGCCAAGGGTATAATTACCTCTGCATATGCTAACTATCCATGGTCCACCCATGATAGTTTCATATACAGAATGTCACCCCTACACCGGGCCCTTAAAGCTCGGAGGCATGGCAACACATGGTTCATTGGTGAGTAAAAATGGGACTGCAAATGCATACATGCCTCACACAGACTAAACTACACCACTGAAAAACCATCTCACCGCCACAGAGGACAGTGCCTGCCCATTGAACACCTACATGATGAAGCCAATACGGAACCCCACCACACCACCCCAGGTAAGATACAACGCATCACATATTGCAACTAGGGGCATAGTGGAGTGTACATTCGGAGTACTAAAGTCCTGCTTCCGCTCTTTTGACCACTCTGGTGGAGAGCTACTATATGAACCACCAGTAGTGTATAGGATCATTGAGACAGCATGTGTCCTGCACAACGTTGCAACACAGCGTGGTGTACCGGTGGACATGGTGGTGCCCCCACATCCCCAACCACATGCATGGCCGCTGCGCATGGGAGGGGATGGGCATGTGGCGAGGCTGCCCGTACCCAGCTTGTGGCACAATCTTTCACCTAAAATCCAACCCCTGCAGAGTGCACACAGGTCTGGCACATTCCAGATGACAATCGATGATGACAAATCTGTCGCAACCTTACTGCCAAGAGAATCTGTCCTTGGAAGTGCTACATTGTGTGTATCCCTTACAACTAAAACAAACCCAATCTGGTGTGCACACAAGGCACACATGGAAGATGCAGTATGCCACCAACCCCATGCAAAAACACACATCCAAATGCAATGCCGGTATTTCACCTAAACCCTCCCAAACTTCATGTCACCTTGTTGCCACACCATGCCATGGCAAGCGACGTCAAAAGTGACACATAAATGGCCAACACATAACAATACTGTCACAAAGTGCTCAATGCTAAACGGAACTAGTACTGAAATAACTCACTCTCACACATCAAAACAATAATGTACACGGAAACATCAATTATTATAACATACCAGAAGCACAGGACCCAACAGTGAATATGTCTGACAGTCACCAATTAGAAAACCACAAGTGCCACAATGTTCCCTAACTACCACATGGCACCCGTCTATTTGTAGTGTGGCCCTGCCAACTGAAGGGAGAAGGGAAGCGCATACAGCAGGAAGGCCAACAACAATGGAGACCGGCAAGCTAATACATGAAGATGGAACATGAAAACATGATGGATCCCAATGTCAAAAACAATAACGGGATGCCAACCATGCACTGGAAAAACAATCATGAATCCCACTGTCGATGTATACACATGTTGGACTTGAGACTGCCCACAGATAAAACAGAACCTCAATGCCTCTGTGTAAGTTACTTTCACATGCTGCACCCCTTGCAAGCCCATGGAAAGGGGAAGCAGGAGTTGCATATGTGTCTGGACCCTGAGGCACAAACTGTAATGTCGGTGATAATTCACAGGAAGAAATAAACACTTTAATAACTGGCAGGTTATCCCAAAGACTCACCGGTACCTCTCTTCCTCTCCTTATGACTGCGACCTTCCAGCATTGGGAAGAATCTGCTTGTTCCAACAGGGGGGACGAATGCAAAAAGCCTCCCAGATACTCCTTCTCCCCACTAGAAAACCAGAGAGGAGAAGAGATCTCAGGGAAACCCGCTGGGGAAGAAAACCCTGTGTCGACGGCTGCGGGAAAGTAGTCTTCAATGAAGCGGAGATTCAGGTGAAGTCCGGAGACTGGTGGTCTTGAAAAAGAAAGAAAATGGTAAGTACTTGCAGGTAGGTGAGAGGTGGAAATTTAAGAGAGTATGATTCAGATTACCCTTAATCCGGAGTGGGATGCGAGGAAAGGTGCCAGCCGGAAACTTCTGAGAATCCCTAGGGTAGCATGAAATAGTGAGATTAGAACGATGAAGAGGACTGGATAGAATCGGGTTGAGACCACGGGAGAATCTTTTACCTGGATAGAAAGAAGGGCGGAGCTTGGAGTTGATTCAGTAGTGAAGGGTTTGGAGTGAATGGGTGCGGTACCCGTGTCATGTATGTCTGTAGATGTAAAAAAGGGAGAAGGTAATTGAGTATGGAGACGTCCGGAAGGTGGAGGATCAGTGTCAAAGTGATGGATCTCGGAGAGTCTGAATGTCGCTTACCGCGTTCCAGAGAGGATCCAGTGAGCCGCTTGGAGCGAGAAAGTGTCGGAGTTCGGGGAGTCAGGAAAAAGAGACGTGGTACGGTAGGCACTGAAATCGGGATAGGGTAAAGATTGTTTAAGATACAGAAAGGTTAGTAATATGCAAGACGTATCAGGAAGATCCTAGATGCGAACTCACGGAGCGTTGTTGAGGAGTAGCAACGCATCCGTGCGTTGTTCACAGGAACAGATAAACCTTCTCTCGGGTAGGGGGACGGTACTTCCTGGATACTGAGGCGTGCAACATCTAGACCCGCATCATTAGTTGCGGCGGCCATATTGCCAGTAAAAATGGCCGACACCCGTCGTCCCATGGTCCATCGATGCCACAAGGACCAACGCCTTCAGAGAGGCGTGACACAAAGAGTGTAACAACGCGAGATAAGCCTGTAAGGGCTAAACTGGAACCTACAGTGGATTCCCTCTGATTCCACACATTGCAACGCACTGTCACATAAAAGCACAATAGATAAAAAAAGATTTAAAGAAATCAAAAATGCCCATGGTGGACCGGAGGGGTGGCGGGCCACCTAGAAAGGTGTAGGGGCTGGGTGCACATCAACACCTACATGGGTTGGTGTCAGTGGTAAGGGTGGTACACCATGTATAGTCCTGGCCCGGTCCTCCACGGCAGCGGCCATGCAGGACTGAGATGGCTGCATCTGCAACATGATGGCATGGATGTCTACATACAACACCTCATGAGATACAAGGAGTTCTGCTTGCAACACCTCACAGGTTGCTCATATTGCCACAGAGATGGTGTGCATCAACTGTTGCATCTGGTGTTCTGACGGTCTACTGTGTGCTGCCTCGAGTGCAGCCAGTGTAACTCAGAGTGACCTAGCCACTACCCTCAGGACATCCCTGTGGGCCCGACCCTCTGCAGCCATGGCTTCGTGCAGAACCCTCATTTCTGCCCATCGGCACCTGTTGCTGGTCTGCATGTGGAGCCTATGTGAGTGGCATGTGGACTGCAATGTCAGCTGCTGGAGCTCCATTTGTCTTTCTGGGGGAGAATGGAATTGGCCACCCTATCCATGCCCTGAGCCAACATCTCATATGAAACCCCATGTTGGTGTGCAACAGAATACCTGGACTGCTTTCACACATTATCACCTGTATGCACACGGCCATCGTGTTGGCGGGCCCCAGGCCTGCTTGGCCCGAGAAAACATGGCCCTTGATTTGCTGGTGCTGTCTGTGGCTGCAGGCCTGCATCCCTCCCTTGAACAACTGTCCCAGGAACAGGAGCCAATACTGTGGAACGTGGCCCTGCACCCGTAACCACCACAGACCGATGTTCCAACACAGACTGGCCCTGTGAGGAGTCTTCCCCCCTACAAATGTTTGGGATAGGACAGCACCCACAGTTGATGCACTCACCTGCGACAGTACAGAGGAATCCATGTCCAATTGACCACCAGAGTCATAGGCTTCCTCAGAGGCGGACTCAGAGTGAGTCATGCCCAGGATGACCTGTAGCACCAGTGGATCTTCATGGGCTACCACACCACATTCTCTACTGTTGCCTGGTTGTGCCCCACTCTCCTCTACCTCCTCTACCTCGTCTTCAGAATCCAGTGTCTCATCACCTGCACATGGACAGAAAAATACATGAAGACACTTGTAAATAGCATAGCCCACACACATAGGTATCACAATGTAGTCATACAACACATCAACCTGCCATGTCACTGATGTCACAAACTCTGGCATGTACACAGTGTCAGAGGAAGGCAAGGGTATCATGAAAGCAGACATGGATGTGTGTCAAAGGGCACAACACCACATGTAGTGCATGGTGCATAGCACCTGCTTCACACACAAGCACCAGACTGGCATAGTTGAGTCACCAGCATCACTGATACAAATTCACAGAGGCCACTAGCATGGCCATGCCTGAACTGACAAACAGCATGAGATGGAAGTTGATGACTACTGTCCCACAGCCAGGTACAATGCTTGTGACATGACATTACATCAAAATCACAAATACCAAAAACACAAGTGTCACAGGGTGCAACAATGCTAGGGTGGTGGAATATAGTGAAGGCAGGCGCACCGATTCCATGAGTCCAGGTCACATTGACATCACACAAGTGAATAGGCATGTAGAAGGAGAGACCTGGGGTTGGAAGTGTGAGGGTGCACTGCGGGCTCAATGTAGAATGTAACTACATAACCAGGAAAGGCAAAGTTGCGGGCTGACGCCAGTGTAAAGACAACTGCATGAATCAGGTGTCAAGTGCTATCAGTGGGTTGTAGGGATACAGTAAACACCCACCAAGTGTTGGGGGTACCTGGGAGCCAGTGCCATCATCACAGTCCTGGGGAGATACCTGGCCCCAATCCAAAGGAGAATTCCCACAGTACAGTCCTGGGTGAGCTGCAGAGGTAAGAGAGTAGAAGCACAGAAATGTTGGTATAGTCTGTTGCAGTAGGCAAGCATACGCATGACCAATCCCCTGGAGACAGTGAGCTGCTGGAGGGAGGAGCTGCAAGGAAGAATACCTCTGAGGAGATCGAGCTGGCAGGGTGAACTCTCAGAGATGTCAAGAGATGTGACGGGAGAAGGCGAGTGTACAGAGGAAGATCATCACAGGCAATCCGCCATAACAGGTTGTTGCTGGAAGAGGGCCAAGAGAGGCTGGACAGAGTGTGACATGAAAGGAGTGAGCAGGAGTGATGAAGAGGAATGTCTCAGTGTGCAGCCCATCGTCTGTTTGCAGTCTGCATGACAACAAGCACGTACCAGTCCACCATGACATGGTTAACCCATGGCAGTCATGTAAATGTAGACATAACTGCAAAACAATCATAAGACTTTATCCAAGCAACATTAACATGTCCCGGACGCACACGCATCACCACTCACCAACATTCCCTCAAAAATTGGCAGGTCTTCCATGCCTTGGATCTGCTCCACATCAGATCACTGGCGATCTCTTCATGTGGAGTGAGTTCATCATCCTCTGGCTGTGTCCCACCTCAAGTCACCGGAGTAGAGGCATAGGCAGCACCCAACTGTTCCTTGGCTCGGCGTCGGAGGTCATACCAACGCTTCACTACCTCAGGAGCTGTATGCCACTCAAGGCCCACAGTGATCCGTGATGCACTGACAGTGGGCCATACGCTGAGCAGGCATATGTGTGCTCCTTGCCCGCACAAGCATGTCACGTTTGTGCTCCAACACGTAGTCCACGAGCATGTCGAGTTCCTCATTACAGAAGCTCTTCTTCCTTGACGTTTGGGGCTCCTTTGCCGTGCCTTGGGTTTGAGCCTGTCCCCCTACTACACGCTTTTGCTTCTTGCAAGGTTGTGCACCCTGCAGTGGCTAGGACCACTTGGGTCAGTAAGGGCTGGAGTTCTGGTGGACTATGCCATGGCATCAGCCAATAATGGTATGACAGTAGGCTGCCTTGCAGGTATCTGTACCTGGGTGCTGGTGTCAGTAGCTTGCACCGCATGTCTCTTACCCTTAGGGAGATGGAAATCTGGCCCTGAGTCACTCTGGCCCTGGGCCGGCACCACTGCAGTCCTGGCTTGGTGACCCTGAGCCTGGGTGGTGGTAGCCACAGCTGCCCCTGCAGCTTCCACACCCTGGCTGGTGTGGACAGCAGATGAAGGTGCTGGTCAGGGGCCCCGGGTGCTGGTGCCAGTACCTTGCACCACACGTCTCTTACCCTTAGGGAAATGGAAATCTGCACCTGAGTAACTCTGGCCTTGTGCTGGGACCACTACAGTCCTGCTTGGTGACTCTGAGCCTGGGTGATGGTAGCCACAGCTGCCCCTGCAGCTTCCACACCCTGGCTGCTGTGGACAGCATATGACAGTGCTGGTCTTGTACCCCGGATGCTGGGGACATCAGCATCAGCTGCATCTCCCTGACCCTATTTGTTGGGGGGCATAGCTCTTCTTGTATCGGCCTGGACACCTCGGGCACATCTGACACCTCACCCACCTTGGCCACCCCCACCACCTCACCCACCTTGCCCACCTCCGCCAGCTCACCCACGTGTTGCCCTCCCAGTCATGGCTCTGATGGATTAGCGCAAAGGGAGGTGCAGCTCTCAATTGTTCTGGACAATTTGAGTGAGGGGGCAGGGTACGTGAATTAAAATGTACCACTGTGCTCCAGCAAGGCTCAATGTAACACCTGGGGAAAAAAACACAGGTCGCGTAATGCACAGGCACCGCAAAAACAAAGATTAACGTGTACGTGACCCACGTGTGAAGTAAAAATGTTACGCAATATGCTGTGGCACCCAGCAACACAAAAAATGCATAAGCAAGGAATACGTAGGGTACTATGACCTCGAAAATGGGGGTGCGTGACACACAGGGGCAACCATAGTATGAAAAATGTGTACGCAACTCACTGTTTGCCTCATAGAAAACATTACACGCGCGTGTGCGCAAATGCAACTCGTCTACCAAAACAAGTATGCACTCTCACAGTATTGAACACTTTGCGTGGGACCCCAAAACACTCCAAAGTGCACACATCCGTCCGCCACGAAATGCACGTACATTGCAATGTTGTCCAACGCACACCTTTAACCCAATACTGAATGCCAACGCCCGACGTACTGTGCATGGCACGTAACTTATGCACGTAGGTCCTTTCCTTTAAATCCACACTGCTGTGTCACTCTGTTTGCAGCTGGCCACACAAGTAACACAGAAGACACATACTCTATTTACCTGCCTCCAAGTGCCCCGAGCTGCCTCCTATGAGCCATCTGCTGCTGCCTGCCCTCTCTGTGTGCCTGATGCCCACGTGCCCTGCAAATAGGTGCCTGCTGTACAGCCATTGCCAGTGCTCCTGCTGATCCAGAAGACTCCTGACGTGCGATACCACCGCTCCCACCCACACCTGCCTCAGGGTTGCCATGTCTGACCCAACATCATCTGAGGGAAGTGGCAACCCCCCCGGCAGCGAGGCAAAGGGCTGTCAGCTTCTCAGCAGGGAAGTTGACATCCTGGTGGAGCAAGTCCTGGGGTATTATGATACCCTCTACCATGGACCATTGCAAGTCGGCAAGGAGGGACATAGGAAGATCTGGGTGGACATAGTGGGTGCCATCAATGCAGAGGGGGTGGCAACCGTCGACTACATCCATGTCCACAAGCGCCTTAAGGACTTCAAGACCAGGACCCATAACAAGACCTGGTACTTTCTCAAGGCTGGTGAGAACGAAGGGAGGCGCCTGGGCAGGTTGACCACCGACAACTATCGGGTCCTGGAGCGGCTCTACCCATCAATGTACGCCCAGGTCATGGATTTCGAGTTCTGTCTGGAGCCGACTGGTAAGTGTCCATGTGTTCTTGTCCACCATGGTGCATGTGCATGTTGATTTATGGTTGAAGTCTGCACCTTGGCCTCATGTCTGGCATACCTCTTGTACAGATGTCTGTGTACATGTCCCAGACAGTGCTGCATGTGAGTCCATTCAAACATGTGTGACAGCAATGGTGTTCCGGTTGCAATGCATGATGCATGCAAGCATGCAGCAATCTGCACATGTTTGCATACGTGTGTCTGTACTGGGGCATGTGAGAGGTGTGACACATGTGTGCTTTCGGTAACATCATGGCCATGCATGGTGCACATGTGCATGTGTCAGGGAAGTGAGTGTGTGATTGGCCAACACTCATGGATGTATGACACAAGAGCATTTCAATGTGTGATTGACTCATGCTGCAAAGTTGTTCTCAAGTGCCCTCTGACATGATAGCTCCATGGCCTGATGCATGACCGTCAGGTGATGTGTGTGAATGAGAGGTGTATGTCCCATGATGCATGTGAGGTGGATCCACAATGTTGATGTGCTGACAGTGCCTTGTACATGGATGTGATTATCAGTTGTGCATGACATATATGATTGTGCATGTGTGTGAATAGCATTTCCCGATGTGTAGTGGATCGTGATGATGGTTGTGACATTTGACAGTGCAAATGATGTACATTTGCATTGCGCCAATCACCTATATGTTCAGCCCTCTTATGTTTGTGTTCTTTGTTTCCCCATCCACAGCGACGATGGAAGAAGAGGGCAGAGAAGGCACTGTGGAGCAAGGCATCAGGGATGCCTCCACCAGGCACAGATGCAAGGCCCAGTCATCCTCCCAGGTACTGTCATCTTCCAGGAGCGAGCAGACTGGTACCACATCGAAGTCAACTGCTGCAGTGGCTGAGGGTAGGTCCAAGAGAGCGAAGGTGGCGGAGGACTCAGCAGCGGGAGGGACAGGTGAACCCGCACAGGGGCAATACACTGTGGAAGATGGTGGGGAGGCATCCAGTTTGGTGGAGGAGGAGGAGGAGGCAACATCAGCCCAGTCCATGGGGCCGGGCGGAGGTGATGACGTAGGTGTGACTGGTGCAGTCGAGACTCAGGGACTGGAGGCAGCGCATGTCGCAGTGTAAGTGCATGTGCTTATTCCTACACCTGGGTGCTGTGTCTGCATCAGTATGCACCTACGGGCATGCCTCAGGCCAGACCCATCCACAAGTGGCAAATGTTTCCACGCAAACGGAAACACCAATATCCGTGATGAGGTGCAGGCTTCCGATCGAGGGCTTGCACGTCATCATGATGAGGTATGTCATCTCTTGACTGGCTAGCACATTACCTGGGCTCACAATGGGTCTGTGGGCTGGCCACTTATGTGACCCCCTCCTCGTAGGAACTGGGCATTTTGGCAGCAGCAGACTCGGAGTAGGAGGTGACAGGACTCAGGCTTTCAAGAGAAGAGGGGCAGGTATCGGCCATCAGGCAGGAGGCAAACGTGGACCTTACAACAAGGATGTCTTCCATGTTGGAACGTTTGGACCTGTAGATCGGGGCAGAGCGGCAGCGGGCACAGGAGGCAAGACTCACCATGGCCAGGGCTGAGATTTCACTGCGTCGGGCAGAGAGGGGGGCGGAGGTCCTTGAGGAGACTTGCAGGGAGTTTGAGAGAAGCATGTTGGAGTCCCTGCAACCCCTTGAGGTGGAAGCGGAGGCTCGCTTAGGGGAAGTGGACGCAGTGTTCGATGATGCCCTGGTGGAGACTATGAGGGAGCATGGTGAGGAGAAGGCCAACCCCACTGCCATTGTATATAGTTATTTAGTAGGTTTCATTTGTTTTTCCCTTTTCTTGGCAGTTTTTGGACTGTGCTCCACTTTTTGTGTATAGTTGGTTTTTGAGAAGTCATTTGTTGGAGTGTTTTAAAAAAATGTTTATCTACACATTTGGACAAAGGACATATATTCATTGTACATAGTTGGATTTGTTCTTTGTTCTGTTTGTGTTACCCATGATGTAATGGATTTCTTTTTATTTGTGAATTTCGTTTGGGTATTCATTTAGAACATGGACCTCATTTTGGACTTTGCCCTTTTTTTATGCGGACACAGGATTTATCTTTTTGAGTACATTACTTTTATTTTATTTTCATGCTTCATTTGTTTATTTCATGTACATGACTATGTTTTCAATATTGGTTTCCATGCAAGTGCTGTTTGTTTGCCCATTTGTTTTCACCATTGAGGCTTCATTACTCTGTTCTGTGTCCATTATGATGAACCTATGTTGTTAATGTGTGTGCACACATGCCGGCATGTGTCATGTTTTACATACATTTGCATGGGGCATGGTCTGGTGTGCATGACCAGTGTATGGGTGTTTGGGTGTGGTTCGAGTGTTCACCGTGTTTTGGGATTTCATTTCATATGTGCAGCATGAATGTGTATTGGGCCTCTTTGTGTTTGTGAGGGTGGTGGGATGGGTCAGTGATGTGAGTGATATATGTTTGCTATTTTGCCACCAAATTCGGTTGACGCAGTGGCACTTTGAGCTTCACCAGCATATGAAATCAGTTGTGTGTTCAGGGAATTATTGGTTCAGGTGCTGTGTGCTCATTGTTGCTCATGCCATCAAACGCCATTGCAAAGTCTGTTTCTGTGACACATTTCTAGGGTGCTTTGTGTTCTCTTCCAGTGTGAGTATTTGTAAATGAGGATTATTGACATTATTTTTTCTCATCGAATGCTGGTCCTCACTTTGACATACAATTTTATGATGTGAATGTTGGGATATGGTTGTAGTATGCAATTGCGTGTGATCAGCAGGGACACAGAAGCTTGTGGGCCACGTGTGTTTTTTTGTTGTTGTTGTTTGCTGTATATTTGCTGGTGAAGAGGTTAGGGTCACTGCACCGCAAGCAGGTTCATGCACACACCATCATTGGAGTGCACCTGTGTCACTATGTCAACATTCATCATGCAGGTGGTGTCCAGTATGCGGGGCGTGCCTGCAGGTTGCCGTCACAGGTGATGGGTGGGGGAACATGAGTTGGGGCCTGCCTGCAAGTTTCTGTCACAGGTGATGGGTGGGTGGGGTGACCATGAGGCAGGGCCTGCCTGCAGGTTGCCGTCACAGGTGATGGGTGGAGGATATGGGCGGGACCTGCCTGCAGGTTGCCTTCACAGGTGACAGGTTGCTGTGACCATGAGGCAGGGCCTGTTTGCAGGTTGCCGCCACAGGTGATGGGTGGGGGAACATGAGACTGGGCCTGCCTGTAGGTTGCTGTCACAGGTGATGGGTGGGGGAACATGAGGCAAGACCTGCCTGCAGGTTGCAATCACAGGTAATGGGTGGGTGGGGGTGACCATGAGTTGGGCCTCCCTGCAGGTTGCTCTCACAGGTGATGGGTGGGTAAGGGTGACCATGAGATGGGGCCTGTCTGCAGGTTGCCGTCACAGGTGATGGGTGGGGGAACATGAGGTGGGACCTGCCTTCAGGTTGCCATCACAGGTGATGGGTGGGGGAACATGAGGCGGTGCCTTCCTGGAAGTTGCTGTTGCGGGTGATGGGTAGGTGGGGATGACCATGAGGCAGAGCCTGCCTGCCTGCAGGTTGCCATCACAGGTGATGGGGGAACCATGTGGTGTGGGCTGCCTGCAGGGTGTGGTCATGGCTGATAGGTGGGGTCCCATATGGTGTAGGGTGCCTGCGGGGTGTGGTCACGGCTGATGGGGGTAGCCCATGTGGTGTGGGCTGCCTGCAGGGTGTGGTCACGGCTGATGGGGGTGTCCCATGTGGTGTGGGCTGCCTGCAGGCTGTGGTCACGGCTGATGGAGGGTCCCATGTGGTGTGCAGTGCCTGCAGGGTGTTGTCACGGCTGATGGGGGGTTCCATGTGGTGTGGGCTGCCTGCAGGGTATGGTCATGGCTGATGGGGGTCCCATGTGGTATGGGATGCCGGTGGGGTGTGGTCACGGGTGATGGGGGGTCCAATGTGGTATGGAATGCCTGCAGAGTGTGGTCACAGCTGATGGGGGGGTCCCATGTAATGTGGGCTGCCTGCACGGTGTGGTCACAGCTGATGGGGGGGTCCATTGTTGTGTGCGGTGCTTGCAAGGTATTGTCACGGCTGATGGGGGGTCCCATGTGGTGTGAGCTGCCTGCAGGGTATGGTCACGCCTGATGGGGGTCCCATGTTGTATGGGGTGCCTGCAAGGTGTGGTCACAGCTGTTGGGGGAGTCCCATGTCATGTGGGCTGCCTGCAGGGTGTGGTCACGGGTGAATAGGGCTCCCATGTGGTGTAGCCTACCTGCGGGGTGTGGTAACGGCTGATGGGGGCTGGAGAGATCCCATGTGGTGTGGGCTGCCTGTGGGGTGTGGTCACGGCTCAATGGGGTGTCCCATGTGGTGTGGGCTGCCTATAGGGTGTGGTCTTGGCTGATGGGGGGGTCCCATGTGGTGTGGGTTGCCTGCAGGGTGTGGTCATGGCTGATGGGGGGTCCATTGTGGTGTGTGGTGCATGCAAGGTGTTGTTACGGCTGATGGGGGTCCCATGCGGTGTGAGCTGCCTGCAGGGTATGGTCATGCCTGATGGGGGCCCCCATGTGGTATGGGGTGCCTGCAGGGTGTGGTCACAGCTGTTGGGGGAGTCCCATGTCATGTGGGCTGCATGCAGGCTGTGGTCACAGGTGATGAGGGCTCCCATGTGGTGTGGCCTGCCTGCGGGGTGTGGTCTCGGCTGATGGGGGTGTCCCAAGTGGTGTGGGCTGCCTGCGGGGTGTGGTCATGGCTGATGGTGGGTGGGGGAGTTCCATGTGGTGTGGGCTGCCTGTGGGGTGTGTTCACAGGTGATGGGTGCTGGGGTGTGGCTGTCCTGTGAGGAGGGGTCAGCTTCGAGTGGATTTGTGCATGTCTCGCAGGGTAAGCACAGGACTTCCCATGCGATTTGGCTGGGGTGCGGATGGAGTAATCACATGAGAAGTCAGCACGTGCCCCGGACCCACCCGGGCCAAATCACATGGAAACTCAGAGCATATACCGGACGTACCCCAGCCAAATTGCATGTAATCTCAGTGCATACCCCAGGCGCACCCCAGCCAAATTGCGTGGTAACTTG